>NC_140179.1:57281407-57881407 GCF_963971535.1 Notolepis coatsorum | reverse complement strand
TGTGGCTCAATATCACAGTTTAAGCAACAGAACACAACTAACCTCTACCTTTATATGAAGAACATAAGTCTTCAGGTCGAGGAAGAAAAAACCCTTTAGACCGAGTTTCAGCCACAGGCCTTGCTAAGCACACATGTAATGTAGCGACCAAACAAAGACTAAAAGTCTAGCCCTCCTATCAAACCCACACTAGCGAAGGTTCACACATCATATCCCCATCATATGTAGTGAATAAACACACAGTTTGTAACAAAATACAGTCCCTCCTAGGAGGGACTTTTATTTGGACAAAATCATATGTGGGCCGGGGAAGGGAACAGGGGAAACAATAGGGGGAAAAGTCACTTCTTCTAGCGACGCCTACCACGAGCCGCTCGGGTTTTGCCACCCCGGGGGGGCCTGGAGGGACGGTAAAGGATTGGTACCTGGCCTCGACGATCCCTACCGTCACTTCCGAGCGTGGATGGGCCGGCTACAGTGGTCAAGGCGCCCTCTCTCCTCCTGGCCTTCTTCGCCGAAGGGCCAGCAGTGGCCGTGGATCCCCGACGACGAGCCTTCCGCCTGACTCCACCGGCGACATCGGGCGGGGGGAAATGAGGCTGGAGCACGGACCGCTCCTCCTGCATTTCCCTGCAGGTTGAAGTCATGAGCTGCAACGCCGACCCGAAGAGCCCAGCATCGGAGAGGGGTGCCGTCAGTAGTGGAAACCTCTTCTTTTCCGGCACACGCGCCTGCTCCAGCCAAAGGTGGCGCTGAGCTAGAGTGGCCAGGGCGCATACCTTCCCAGCGGCGACGGCCTGCAGCTGGACCAGATGCAGGATGGCTCCGGCCGCCTGAGCGAGCTGATCATGTTGTAATTCGGTCAGCTCCGTACCGCCCGTCATTATCCCGGACATTAACCTCGCTAGCTGCGCGATGTTAGACGTGGCAGCTAGGGATTGAGTCGCGGCGATGAACGACTGGTCGCTCCAGTTGGCCAACCGCCTCGCCAATTTCACGTGGGGAACTGGCTTCCGCAAAGGCTCCCACACCACCTCAGGATAAAGGAGAGCCGCCATCGGCCTATCAAGCCGAGGCACCCCCTCCTTCATACCCTCTACCAGACCCACCACCCTCGTGACTCGCACGTAGGCGGGAGTGGGGCCCGTGATGTGGGAGACCGTGATGTGGGAGACCACCTGTCCCTGACAGACGTAGGCCTCCATTGAGGGGAAAAATGGGCAGACAACGCCCGTCTCCCTCACAGGACGACGTTGCCATAAATGACCTATGAGATCATCAGGGACAGGAGCAGGCAGTGGCTGCGGCAGCGGCACGCCGTTTGCGACTGCCGCCGCCGCCATGAGCTCGGGGAACAAAGCATGCAGTTCCCCCTGCATACTTTCCCCCACCGAGCCCGCGTCCCTCACATGCGACAGACTACTGGCCATTGCAGAGCCACATTCCGATGTGGCTGATAGCAGGGCATCTCGTCGCTGAGTCGGAGGTTCTAACCCAACACCAGAATACGAGGGACCCCAAGGAGACATATCACCCCCTGCCAGTTCATCCTGAACGGGAGGCGGACATGACTCCACCGGGGCGTCGAACAACAACCCATCTGCCTCTACCATGTAATCCTCTGTTTCCATCGGCCACGGAGAAACAAACGCATCATCATCCGGCTCCAGCAACTCCCCGAAACCAGGCCGTTTGCGTCTGCAAGCTGCCATCCTACGACGGGAGCGAGCAGACGAAAAAAGCTTGCGTCTCAAATCCTCCAGCACGAGAGGAGCCGGCCACCCAACGGCAGACGACTCTCCGGCGGCAAAGGAACCAGAGCCGGAACCAGGCCATCTCACAGGAGACGACGCTGGTGCACCAGCTCCTTGGAGAGGCAAGCTACCCACCGGACGCCTACCGGGCGCGGACGCCGCCCACGACAGCGGCGTCAAACCCGCCCCAAGACGTACGGCAGAGGAGGCAACGAAGAATCGCTGGTGAAGGGCGACGTTGCTAGCGTGACCCCCCGAGGTAAACATTATAGCTTAGCCTTTTTCTTTTGAATTGTTGAGAGAAAGAAAAAAGCAAGAAATAATGTGAACGCTTTACTTAACTTTCTTCAGCTAATAACCTCGTCAAGTGATTGGTATACAGGCACTCTCTTGTGGTGAAAGTGAAGAAGGAGGTGAGTGTGTGGCCACACCCCTGCTTATATACGTGGCGGGGGGTGTGGCCAGACGGATGTTGGTATGTAAAGGTACATTTTGTGAGTTTTTATTCAGTGCACATGCACTAAAGTGAGATATGTGCAATATGACGCTGAGCGGAAGCTCTACGACATAGAACCTTCTGTAGTGTGGTAGTGAAAGGGTTAACCGTATGTAGTGTGGCAGTGAAAGGATTAACCATTTGGTAGTGTGGTAGTGAAAGGGTTAACCTTCTGTAGTGTGGTAGTGAAAGGTCAACCTTCTGTAGTGTGGTAGTGAAAGGGTTAACGAAATGAAAAAAGAGGAATCTTTCCTCGATGACGTAGTAAATGAAACCACCGTGGCCAGAATCCCGTGACAGCATTATTACATGTTTTGTATTCCGCGCCTGATGCATTAATAATGCCAGATTAGATAACCCATTAGACGGCGCTTAACGGCAATTACATTTCGAGCTTCACACGAACCCATTAACAACAGAGGTCAGCGGAGAGATGGGCGGGAGGTAATGAACTCCTGAGTGAAACCAGGAGGTAAATTGCAGTGAGTGTTAGGCTGAGAGGCCAGAGGTACCGTGTTATATGCAAAAACACACCGTCGTATTATACAGGAGGAGAGAGGACATTAATAAAAACAGCAGGAGCAGGAGACACATGCTTTATCGGGGGGGGGGTTGTCTTGGATGGGGACGTGGTGGGGATTGATGTGTGGGGTGTTTGGGGGACTGGCTGTTTCGGGGGGATTCACATGCCTTCGAGCAACATTGTACTTATGTGCCAGACAACGTGGGACGGACCTCCACGAGCAGTATTTGGAATGGCGATCAGATAATTGGATTATTTCTTTTGCATTACATCAGAGACCAGGTAAGGACTCTATATATCCAATCTTTTTTTTATCCACTTTTTCTCCTTATTTTCTATTTTTATCCCATCCCAATTTCGTGTCTCCAATTCTTCCCTCCCCTGTTTTGAACGTTGCTAGACTATGCCTCCCACTGGTCGGCTGTAGTGAGGATAGAAGCCTTGCACCACGTGTCCCCTCCGGTACATCTCCTGCGTTAGTGGCGAGCGCCTTGCCCACTGCGCCACTCAGCCGCCCATATAAGATATATTTTAAGCACTCGCAAATGTCGCAGTCTCCCCATTGATTAAAGCGATGGCACTCTAGCGCCCCCTGGCGCCCGACCCCCCACTGATTGAGTTAATATGTATTATTATTATTATATTGTAAACAAATAAATGTATCCATTGAAATGTCTGTAAGACATTGAAAATGAGGGTGACCTCAATTGTCCTTTCGAGAATAAATAAAGGTTTGAATTGAATTGATCTTGAAGAGATAACAGAAGCCAGTGGCAATTTTCCAACAAACAGGGTGGGAAGATGGGGGTAGTGGGGTTTGGGGGAATGGGGATGGGGGGGTGGGGGTTGGTTACTGTTACTGTTAAGTATTTTCTTTTCCCCCAATACAATTGATTATTGAATTTTAATAACAGTAGAATTCCCATCACTCTTTCCATCCCTCCCCTGCAAGCATACAACATCAAACCCCACCCACCCCAAACAATCCTTGGGTCTACATTGAAAATAATATGAATAAGAATAAGACTGATTGATGTTACCAGACTAAAAACAAGTAGCTTAGAGTGCATTCGTAAAATGGACTAGTATTAAAACTCAATCAGTGCCAGCTATTGGCCTCATCCTGTTCTAGCTAGGCCACGCTTTAAAAGATAGTGTGTCACCTTGTTTGTAGAGCTAAATCTATATTTTATATTATAGCTATGGGTCCAATGTCATTGTCAATTGACAGTATGAACCTTCCCTTCAATATATACAATAATGGGCGGCTACGTGGTGCAGTGGGCAAGGCGCTCACCACGAATACTGGAGACGCTGGGTTCGCCTGTTCGAGCCCAGCGCTCCAAATTGCTTTCAGTTTAGCTGGTCGTCCGTACTAATACACATTGGCAGTATTAGGGGCGTCTATACTTTCCGTAGCCGCATTTCTGGCAAGACGCTCTCTGATTGGCCGACGCCTGTTTCTACACTGGTTAAGCTTAGGCACTCTTTCGAAGTTGGTTAAGGTTAGAGTTTGTCTTAGAGCGTGACGGCAAGTTCTTTCGACGGTTAAGCTTAGGCACTCTTTCGAAGTTGGTTAAGGTTAGAGTTTGTCTTAGAGCATGGCGATAGAACGCCAGGTAGTTTGCAGGCTGTTCGACGCGGAAATGGGCGAAGACACAGCTCGTCACGCGATTGGGCAACAGTGGCCAATCAGAGAGCGTCTGCCAGAACTGCGGCTACGGAAAGTATAGGCGCGTATTAGGGGGTGGGAAACTGATGGGTGGGGATCGGGCGTTGTGGACAGCGACTCCTACAGGTCGGTTGGTGCCTGCGCAGTAGAATCAGGAAGCGATGGGGGCGGCGCCCCTCCAAAGCGCAGACCCCTGACGCTGAAAGATCGCGCTGCGCAGGTGAAAAGATGCGACTGCTGTTACCTCGAGTATCGGAGGGGACTCGTGCTATGTATGACTTAGTCCACATTGCAGCCGGCTTGTGGGAGGCAAGAAACAGCGTTCGAGACAGGGGAGAGTTGAATTGGATGATACGAAATTGGGATGGGAAAAAAAATTGAAAATGGGAGAAAAAGTGGATCAGAAAAAAATATATATACAATATACAAGCTAGAGTTAAAAATCCAAAAGCATTTGATCGGTATCATGTTCCATCATGAATGCATGAAAGGGGGGGGGGGGGGGAGTCGTTTCTGATTATTGATTACCAGTAACGGCATTAGTATTGAATGCTAAAAACGCTAATCGGCTGGATCGGTATGAAAACATTGCAGGATCAAGCCAGAATTTACGTCAGATAGTCCTTACCTGTGGCCGGAAGTATTCCAAAAATAATATTCCAATTGTTTGGAATCAACAACACACGGAGCCAGGCAGCCAGCCTGGATGGATTCATGAAGCGATATGATTAAGAAACTAATAGCCAATAAATGTGAAGTTATCTTTGAACCCCTGTTGTCAAGCGTCTTCAATATACCCCCCCCCTCACAAATGGAACTGGTGTTGCAGAGTTGTTAGTTAGACACTAGTTTAGCGTTAGCTGAACGGCTAACTAGCATTAGCCATGTTGAATTCTATTCATGTCTCCTCCTGTTTGTTGATAACTGTGACGCTGCGCTCCCCTTAGCATTAGTATCAGCTGTGTGTGCAGTCACAGTGCACTTCTGACAGAAGTGGATGAGAGGAAATTATATGAATGCATCGGTTTTGAGCGATGCAAAGACGCTACAACAAGATGCATCGCGAGTTCAGCCTGCAATTTTGCCGGTGTGGACTTATTCCACCGGTGCACTTGCATCGTGAACGTGTATGCCGGCGCACCGGTGCAAATCGATGAATCGTCACATCACTAATACATGCATCGCATGCATGCCGATTAATAACCTCTGAGCAGGTCTTCTGCTTTGTCTTCAGCTGGACCAGAGCTGAGAAGCCACTTTCACAAAGATAGGTAGTGCAAAAAAAAATTTACACACACATCCGCAACCCACTCAAAATGGCCCCACGACCCACTTTTGGGTCGCGACCCACCAGTTGAGAAACACTGAACATTCTAGAACATTTGTGATGTCATAATAGACGTACTATAACATTTGTGTATCTAGTCAACAATTCTCTCAGAAGATCTCATTGTGCATCTTGAAACAGTACTGAACAGTACTGAACAGATAGACTAAACAACATAGATTGAAGCCTGCATTTCTAGACCAAGGTGCCTAGCGTTTTGCTGTGGAAAGGTGAGTGTCCACAACGGCTAGCTGTTCTACTTGAATACTGAATGTTAATATTGAATCAGACAATATTGAATACTGAATGTTAATTCAGGTTGACAGTTGACATCATTTGACAGTTGACAGGGGGCTGGAAAGCTGATTTAATAAAAGAAAATACTCATTTAATCAAATGAATCACTTTATTCAAATTGAGGATTTCGTTTAAAAAAAAATAAAAAAATTAGAATACATTTTTTTTTAAATTAAAAACGAAGGTTCAAATGTCCCTTCGAAAAACCTTGACGAAGTTTGAATCACTATTCAAATTGAAGATTTAGTTTGAGGATATAAAAAAGAAAAATTATCTTATTTTTATAAAAAAAAATTAATTAAAAACGAAGGTTCGAACGTCCGTTCGAAGAACCCTGATGAAGTTTGAATCCCAAAAACAGGCTTCGGGGACAGCCTTACCATACATATTATTTATAGTAGGGATGTCCGATATTATCGGCCTACCGATATTATCGGCCGATATCGGCATTAAAATGTGATATCGGAAAATATCGGTATCGATTTTCAAAAAAAAAAAAAAATTATAAATTATTATAACCTTTATTTACCCAGGCAAGCAAGTAAGAACAAATTCTGATTTTATTTATTGTCAAAAGTATGCATAATGTGTTAATTACACAACAAGAGATATGTAATGTTAATTACCTGAAATTATTCAATTTTTTGGGGGGGAAACCCTGCAAATATCGGTATCGGTTGATATCTGTATCGGAAATTTAGAGTTTGACAATATCGGTATATCGGTATCGGTAAAAAAGCCAATATCGAGCATCCCTAATTTATAGTATTCAAATGGAACTCAAACATGTTCCGTTGTGATGTCACAGTATGATGTCATAATAGAACATTCTAGAACAGTGGTTCTCAAACTTTTTACACCAAGTACCACCTGAGAATGTAGCTGGCTCCCCAAGTACCACCATATGACCGACGTTAAAATACAGTATTCAGCTATGCACAGTTAACTTTTGTCAGACACAGCCACAATGTACAAAGGGGTAGCACTAGAACTAGCAAACTCTTCCACACAACTCATACAATGCAAGGGGCATTGAGAACATAATAACATAGCAAGTGAGAAAATTAAGAACAACTGTATTTCAGCAAATGTACTTAATTCTCTACAAAATTTTCTTTTACCCTTTAAATTCCAGTGTTTGTGATGGGCATCACAAATTATATATAAAAAGAAAAAGA
Organism: Notolepis coatsorum; assembly: GCF_963971535.1. Taxonomy (NCBI): domain Eukaryota; kingdom Metazoa; phylum Chordata; class Actinopteri; order Aulopiformes; family Paralepididae; genus Notolepis; species Notolepis coatsorum. The sequence goes on along the minus strand of NC_140179.1, from coordinate 57,874,160 downwards.
AAAACACATATTGAATACATTTTCGAATTGTAACCCTTTAAATGCCAGTTTGTGTGATGGCATCACAAATTATTGAAAAAAAAACAAGACAAAAAGTAAAATATTTTCAATATATCAAATGCAAAGTAAATTTTTCTCGGGCGGGATTATTACAGGCTAGGCATGTGTCAATGATTAGCAACAACACAGATTTTGATGGATTTTTTGTAATGTCAGATTTAACAACAACTCTTCAGAAAAGTGGGAGTATTTCATTTTTTATCTGACATAACAAAAAATCGAAAGGACTGGACACGGACAAGTTAAACAGCAATCAATTAATTTAATATAACAGGTAGTTTGAGCTGCATTTTCGTGCCTATACAACCACACCACATCCACAGGGATATATCCGGCTTTGACGAGCTCTCTCTCTCCTGCCGATTAAATTCAGCAGCTCTTCCACCTCGAATGCCTGTAGCTGCCTGCATTTGCACAAAGGCGTCCATCCCTGCTGCTAGCTAACGTTAAAACTAACCTAAAGTTAGTTGTTCACCAACAATCTACAGACACCAACCAACACAGAACTGGACGTGTGAAATTAATTGATTGCTGTTTAACTTGTCCGTGTCCAGTCCTTTCGATTAGCCCCACCGTTCATTGTAAACAATGATGCATGTAATTATATTAACGTTACTGTGTGTTGTTGTAGCTATGTTAATATAATAGGATAAATACCAGTTAATTCGCGATTTTTTATTGGTTTGTCATGACAAACCAATTACATAATCCAACATATGTGTAAAGAAACAACATATTCCAGTTAACGGTATATTTTTTTAATGATTCGTTACGGCCAAATCAATACTTCCATTTGTATAAATTAGATTAACTCGAGGATAGTATTCCTCCATGCGGCGATAGTAGGGCTAACGCGATTGGGCGCTGAGAGGCCAATCAGGGCGTGCAAACCGAACGCGGAAGGACAACTGCCTTGGGTAAAGTATTCACGCGGCCTGGCCTGCTTCTAAGTTCAGTGGCCTGAGTGCACAAAATAAACATTAATAAAAAAATTTCAAGTACCACCAGCAGTACCACCAAGTACCACTAGTGGTACGCGTACCACAGTTTGAGACCCACTGTTCTAGAACATTTGTGATGTCACAGTATGATGTCATAATCAAACATTCTATAACATTTGTGTATCTAGTCAACAATTCTCTCAGAAGATCTCATTGTGCATCTTGAAACAGTACTGAACAGTACTGAACAGATAGACTAAACAACATAGATTGAAGCCTGCATTTCTAGACCAAGGTGCCTAGCGGTTTGCTGTGGAAAGGTGAGTGTCCACAACGGCTAGCTGGCTGTTCTACTTGAATACTGAATGTTAATATTGAATCAGACAATATTGAATACTGAATGTTAATTCAGGTTGACAGTTGACATCATTTGACAGTTGACAGGGGGCTGGAAAGTTGATTTAATAAAAGAAAAGACTAATTTAATCAAATGAATGACTTTATTCAAATTGAGGATTTAGTTTAAAAAAAAAATGAGAATACATTATTATTATTTTTTTAATTAAAAACGAAGGTTCAAACGTCCCTTCGAAAAACCCTGACGAAGTTTGAATCACTATTCAAATTGAAGAATTAGTTTGAGGATATAAAAAAGAAAAATTATCTTATTTTTATTATTATTTTTTAATTAAAAACGAAGGTTCGAACGTCCGTTCGAAGAACCCTGATGAAGTTTGAATCCCAAAAACAGGCTTCGGGGACAGCCTTACCATACATATTATGTATAGTAGGGATGTTATCGGCGATATCGGCATTAAAATGTGATATCGGAAAATATAGGTATCGATTTTCAAAAAAGAATTTAAATTATAAATTATTATAACCTTTATTTACCCAGGCAAGCAAGTAAGAACAAATTCTGATTTTATTTATTGTCAAAAGTATGCATAATGTTGTGTTAATTCCACAACAAGAGATATGTAATGTTAATTACCTGAAATTATAAAAAAATTTGGGGGGGAAACCCTGCATATATATCGGTATCGGAAATTAAGAGTTGGACAATATCGGTATATCGGTATCGGTAAAAAAGCCAATATCGAGCATCCCTAATTTATAGTATTCAAATAGAACTCAAACATGTTCCGTTGTGATGTCACAGTATGATGTCATAATAGAACATTCTAGAACAGTGGTTCTCAAACTTTTTACACCAAGTACCACCTGAGAACGTAGCTGGCTCCCCAAGTACCACCATATGGCCGACGTTAAAATACAGTCTATTCAGCTATGCACAGTTCACGCAGGAGGCAAATGTATTCCTAATACCATTATTTATTGTTAACTTTTGTCAGACAAAGCCACAATGTACAAATGGGGTAGCACTAGAACTAGCAAACTCTTCCACACAACTCATACAATGCAAGGGGCATTGAGAACATAATAACTAACATTCTCAAATAGCAAGTGTGAAAATTAAGAACAACTGTATTTCAGCAAATGTACTTAATTCTCTAAAAAAAATTCTTTTACCCTTTAAATTCCAGTGTTTGTGATGGGCACCACAAATTATATAAAAAGAAAAGAAAAAAAAACACATTAAATACATTTTCGAATTGTAACCATTTAAATGCCAGTTTGTGTGATGGCATCACAAATTATTGAAAAAAAAAACAAGACAAAAAGTTAAATATTTTCAATATATCAAATGCAAAGTAAATCTTTCTGGGGGGGATTATTACAGGCTAGGCATGTGTCAATGATTAGCAACAACACAGATTTTGATGGATTTTTTGTAATGTCAGATTTAACAACAACTCTTTAGAAAAGTGGGAGTATTTCATTTTTTATCTGACATTACAAAAAATCGAAAGGATGGACACGGACAAGTTAAACAGCAATCAATTAATTTAATATAACACGTAGTTCGAGCTGCATTTTTATGCCTATACAACCACACCACAGCTACAGGGATATATCCGGCTTTGACGAGCTCTCTCTCTCCTGCCGATTAAATTCAGCCGCTCTTCCACCTCGAGTGCCTGTAGCTGCCTGCATTTGCACAAAGGCGTCCATCCCTGCTGCTAGCTAACATTAAAACTAACCTAAAGTTAGTTGTTCACCAACAATCTACAGACACCAACAAACACAGAACTGGACGTGTGAAATTAATTGATTGCTGTTTAACTTGTTTGTGTCCAGTCCTTTTGATTAGCCCCACCGTTCATTGTAAACAATGATGCATGTAATTATATTAACGTTACTGTGTGTTGTTGTAGCTATGTTAATATAATAGGATAACCACCAGTTAATTTGCGATTTTTTATTGGTTTGTCATGACAAACCAATTACATAATCCAACATAATTTATGTGTAAAGAAACAACATATTCCAGTTAACGGTATATTTTTTTAATGATTCGTTACGGCGAAATCAATACTTCCATTTGTATAAATTAGATTAACTCGAGGATAGTATTCCTCCACGCGGCGATAGTAGGGCTAACGCGATTGGGCGCTGAGAGGCCAATCAGGGCGTGCAAACCGAACGCGGAAGGACAACTGCCTTGGGTAAAGTATTCACGCGGCCTGGCCTGCTTCTAAGTTCAGTGGCCTGACTGCACAAAATAAACATTAATAAACATTTTTCAAGTACCACCAGCAGTACCACCAAGTACCACTAGTGGTACACGTACCACAGTTTGAGACCCACTGTTCTAGAACATTTGTGATGTCACAGTATGATGTCATAATCAAACATTCTAGAACATTTGTGTATCTAGTCAACAATTCTCTCAGAAGATCTCATTGTGCATCTTGAAACAGTACTGAACAGTACTGAACAGATAGACTAAACAACATAGATTGAAGCCTGCATTTCTAGACCAAGGTGCCTAGCGTTTTGCTGTGGAAAGGTGAGTGTCCACAACGGCTAGCTGGCTGTTCTACTTGAATACTGAATGTTAATATTGAATCAGACAATATTGAATACTGAATGTTAATTCAGGTTGACAGTTGACATCATTTGACAGTTGACAGGGGGCTGGAAAGTTGATTTAATAAAAGAAAAGACTCATTTAATCAAATGAATCACTTTATTCAAATTGAGGATTTAGTTTAAAAAAAAAATGAGAATACATTATTATAATTTTTTTTATTAAAAACGAAGGTTCAAACGTCCCTTCAAAAAACCCTGACGAAGTTTGAATCACTATTCAAATTGAAGATTTAGTTTGAGGATATAAAAAAGAAAAATTATCTTATTTTTATTAATTTTCTTTGATTAAAAACGAAGGTTCGAACGTCCGTCCGTTCAAACATTCTAGAACATTTGTGACCAAGTCTAGCGTTTGTGCCAACATGTCTCCATTTTCATTTTTCAGATTTTTCCAGATTGTGTAAGTACAGAATGTAAGCTTTCAGATGATGTGTCATACTTTGAAATCTGAGAATGTTTTGAATATCATATACAGTATTCATTTAAATCTTGTAACTCAGTCTGTTGTCTAAAACACTCAAGGGGAGAAAATGCCTCTTAAAGATTTCCACACTTGCAGCACCTGTCACATTGGTTGTGCGAGGGCGTTGCCCTTTGCTACATGTTGGCTGGACAGGTCACCCCACGGGTTGCTGCCCTGTTAGGCGGGGCCTCGGTGGAGGACATCTGTGCTGCGGCCTCCTGGTCCTCCCCGGGTCCCTTCGTTAAGTTTTACCTCGTGGACATGACTGGGGGTTCTGTCTCCCAGGTGGTTCTGAGGTCTGGGACCTCTCCTGCGTCCCACCATTTGGTGGGCTAGCAGTGGTGTGTGCCGTGTCACACGTGGTCCCGCCTGTGCTGTGCGTTTTCAGGGGTGCCTGGTTTCCCCTTTTTTCGCACTTTGGTGGAGTTGACCGCCTCCCCCCCTTCATTAGGACGGGCGGGTGGACGGGACTCCCCATCTCCCTGGCTGGGGCTTACGGGCCCTCAGGGGGTACACTTGTCGGGCCACACATCCGCTCTGCCCCTTATCTCAATATGGCAGAGCGAGACGCGATTGCCAGTAATGCTATATAACGAAAGGTTATCCTATAACCTAGTTATATGAATACTGGCTGAGTGTCTCGCTCTTAGCGCCCTGAGGTCCCTTGGATGGTTTTCCGTGTATGGAAATCGTTCTGAGGAATTAAAGCGATTAAAGTGTTAAACTGTATTTGATCATCAATATAATGCATTTGGGGCTATAAATCACGTTCTACAGAATGCTGCAGAAAACGATAAAAACATATTTATACTTTAGACCGTATTTTAGTATGAATATGTGAATGAAAAAGTATAACGTTCCTACATCCTGAACGATAGATAATTGGCGTTATATGGGCCATAGTAATGTCAATTTAGCAATGCAATTAAAAAAGTTATAGCCCTGCAAAGAAGGGGAACTTCTCCATAGACAAATAGAGCTGGCAGAGGATGGTATAAGGATGTACATAAGCGTGGCAGAGAAAGTGTTAATAGCGATCGGCGCCAGATAAAAAATTTCAAATGGACGTGCTTCTAGAACTTACTACTTATCATCTGATGTTGACCGGATGGGAGTTAACCCTTAATCGCCCCTCTGTGTAGCAATACTGAATTGCTTGACAGCGCCCTCTGTCTTGCGGGTTGTGTCATTGTACTCAGTAGGGATGTGCTCTTTCATTGGTCTATGTTGACCCATTGTACTCGGTAGGGATATCCTCTTTCATTGGTCGATGTTGACCACTCCCCCGATCCTTAGGCCACACCCCCTTAGTCCATAAAAATAAAAATAAAACTCTGAAAAGTCAGAAAAAAAATTTAAACTCGGGGGCGGCTACGTGGCGTAGTGGGCAAGGCACACGCCACGAAATGCTGGAGACGCTGGGCTCATCAGTTTGAGCCCAGCGCTCCACATTTGCTTTCAGTTTAGCTGGTCGTCCACAGTAATACACATTGGCCGTATTACGGGGAGGGAAACTGAAGGCTGGGGATCGGGCGTTGTGGACAGCGACTCCTACAGGTCGGTTGGTGCGCCTGCGCAGTAGAATCAGGAAGTGTCGGGGGCAGCGTGAGCCTCCCACGCGTTACTCCTCGCCACTGAGAGATCGAGCTGCGCAAGTGAAAAGATGCGACTGCTGTTACCTCAAGTACCGGAGGGGACTTGTGCTATGTATGACTTAGTCCACATTGCAGCCGGCTTGTGGGAGGCAAGAAACAGCGTCTGTGACAGGGGAGGGTTGAATTGGATGATATGAAATTGGGATGGGAGAAAATATATAGAAAATGGGAGAAAAAGTGGATAAAAAAAAAATATTTAAACTCTGAAAAGTCAAAAGAATTTCAAAAACTAAATTCTTTTTTTAAACTCTGAAAAGTCAAACAATTTTAAAACTCGGAAAAGTCCGAAAAATTTCAAAAACTCAGGCGTCACCCACACTTTCACAATTTCACAATTAAAAAAATGTGTCACTCAAACCTGTGGTAAACCTCATAATTATTTTTATATTAAGAGGTAATTATATAGTTTACACTGTTTATTTTTCTCATATTTCTCATATAAGCTGTCGGGGTCATCTGACCCCTTTCGTGGGAATCAGTGACATTTTCTCCATGGCTGTTCTAGTCAGGTTTCAATAACCGCCCTTGGAGCAGATTCACTTTTAAATTACATCAACAACTAAATTTGGAGCATAAAACATTTTGAGAACTTGAGAAATACAAACTCAACGAATGCTAAATCTAAACTCTTCATTGGTGTACTTCTCTCTTCTCCAGGTACAATTGCTGAATTGCTCCAAAACAACAAGCAGAGATATGAATGAGTCAAGGCCTCACTGCTGTGACCAGTGTGGAAAGCGCTTCATCAAAAAGGCTGCTTTTCTAAAACACCAGCACATTCATACAGGAGAGAAGCCCTACTGCTGTGACCAATGTGGATTGCGCTTCAGTGAGAATGGAAACTTAAAGTCACACCAGCGCACTCATACAGGAGAGAAGCCTTACTACTGTGACCAGTGTGGAATGCGCTTCAGTCAGTCTGGCAGCTTAAAGGTACACCAGCGCATTCATACAGGAGTGAAGCCTTACGACTGTGACCAATGTGGAACAAGCTTCAGTCGGGCTGGAAACTTAAAGACACACCAGCGCATTCATACAGGAGAGAAGCCCTACCACTGTGACCAATGTGAGAAGAGCTTCAGTCAAGCTGGAGAATTAAAGACACACCAGCGCAGTCATACAGGAGAGAAGCCCTACCACTGTGACCAATGTCAGAAGAGCTTCACTACCTATGGCAACTTAAAGATACACCACCGCACTCATACAGGAGACAAGCCCTACTACTGTGACCAATGTGAGAAGAGCTTCAGTCAATCTGGAAACTTGAAGAGACACCAGCACATTCATACAGGAGAGAAGTGACCAGTGTAGTCTAGTAGATAGAGCAGGGTATCATGCACCCCCCCGGAAATATACTTCTAACCAGACTTTCTAGAATGGAAAAAAGGTGAAAAAAATTATAGGCTATGTTAACAAGTTGTCAGAGTGTCCCATGTATCATTTATATGCAAAATAAGGACGCAATTATCAAAAAATAGCAAAAAAAACAGTTTCATGATTCTCAGCCAATATTGCAGATAACTGAACAAATGAGGTGTCTAGACCCATGTTTTGAGGGTCAAAGATCACAATAACACTATCCCTAGAGTGATCACGTTTCTATGTAATTTTGCCTATGCAAATCTGTGCCGTCAATACAAAATAATCACATTTTTACTAATTAGTTGAGTAGGAAAGCGGATACTATCATGCACCCCCTGGAAATATATTGTTAACCAGTGTTTCTAGATTGGAAACAATGTAGACATTGATAGGCTATGTTAAAAATCTGTCAGTGTCCCATGTATCATTTATATGCAAATTAATGACGCGATTATCAAAAAATCGCAAAAAGATCGGTTTAATATATCTCAGCCAATATTGCAGATAACTGAACAAATGAGGTGTCGCAGACCCATGTTTTGAGGGTCAAAGATCACAATAACACTATCCTAGAGTGATCACATGTTTCTATGTAATTTGCCTATGCAAATCTGTGCCGTCAATACAAAATAATCAAATTTTTACTAATTAGTTGATTAGGAAAGCGGATACTATCATGCACCCCCTGGAAATATATTGTTAACCAGTGTTTCTAGATTGGAAACAATGTAGACATTGATAGGCTATGTTAAAAATCTGTCAGAGTGTCCCATGTATCATTTATGCAAATTAAGGACGCAATTGCGATTATCAAAACGCAAAAAGATCAATTTAATATATCTCAGCCAATATTGCAGATAACTGTCATGGTCCCAGCCAGGGATCATGCTCGAACAATGTGAACAGTGGTTTTCTGCCGCCCTCTGGTGGCCAAACGCAGCAACTCCAGATCCTGGACTCTCTGTGGCATTTTAGCCTAGGTCTGCTGAATAATATTGGTGCTGTGTTTTCTCTGTTCATGTTGTGTGGTGTGTAGCTTGTGTTTTAAAGGGTTTATCGTTACATGTTTCCTTAAAAGGTTTATCCTTACATATGTTCCTGAAAGGTTCAACCTTTTCATATGTTTCCTTTAAGGTATCCTTTTCATGTCCCTTTAAAGGTTCATCTCTTTTGCATATGTTTTTATAGTGTTAATACTTTACTTGTGTTTTCTTTATGGCTCATTCCCTTTACACAGGTTTTTAATAGTGTTAACTTCATTATGTATGTTCCTTTTATTGTGAGTTTACTACCCTGTGTTCCTCAGCCTAGGCCATGCCTGGCCTTACACCAGCTGGCACTTGTTAGTAATCACAGGGCAGTATATAGAGCTGCCCGTTTCTCACATTCCTTGTCGCACCATTGTATTGCCTTGTATTGCATTGTTTTGTATTGTAGTTGGTTTCGGTCACGTACTCACCTTTTTGTCTAAGTATTCCCCGTGAGTCCGTTCCTATTTAGTCCTTATTCTTCCAGCATTGCTGTGTATTGTTTTCCGGGTTTTGCAGTTCGCTTTTGTTTGTAACAGTTTTATCGTGTATCCTGTTTGCAACTGCTAGTAAAAGCCTGTTCACTTTCATCCGTTGTCTCGGCTTCTTCTCTCTCTGCTCGTGTTACCTGCAAGTGGGGTCTCCTCTTCCATACCACACCGAAACCTTGTCAATAACTGAACAAATGAGGTGTTCAAATATCACAATAACACTATCCCTAGAGTGATCACATGTTTCTATGTAAGTAGCCTATGCAAATCTGTGCCATCAATACAAAATAATCACATTTTTACCAATTAGTTGAGTAGGAAAGCGGATACTATCATGCACCCCCTGGAAATATATTGTTAACCAGTGTTTCTAGATTGGAAACAATGTGTAGACAATGATAGGCTATGTTAAAAATCTGTTAAAATAGAAGGAATCAACGATAAGCTAATGGCTAAGATAACCGGCGTCGAATATAATATTCGTATAATACGTCTGGATGAATCCGTGAGTTGGACCAACCCAATGTCTTGTTTGCAAGAGTACTGGTTGAAATTCTGGGACCGGAGATCCTCACTACGACACCCGAAGTGGATCAATGTTACAGAATTGGTGCTAAAGCTAACTCCAAGCCTAGAGTAGTTATTGCTAGCTTACGTCAAATTGGAATAAAAGAAAGAATTGAGGCACGGAAGAAGCACGGAAGAAGAGTGGGAAACTGGCATACAGAGGGCAAACAGTCAATTTCTATGAAGATTACTGCCCCGAAGTTGTGGAGCAACGTTCCTGTTACAAGACCGCCATGCCCTTACTTTACAGTCAAGGTTTCAGACCGACCCTCCGGTACCCTGCGAGGCTGTCCATCATCACCAAAGACAGATTGAGGACGCATCTTTCCTCGCCTGAGGAAGCCAAAACTTTCTTGAAGAGCCAGGAGGACACCTCGTCTACATAGGCTACAGTATATTGTTTTTGTGCAGAGCACTTCGTTATGGCTTAAACGCCAAACGGCGTCATATGCATTTTGATAACTTTGTTTTTATAAATAGGTTAACTATGTGATGCTGGATATCATCTAGATACTTTATTTTAATGTTTTGTACATCTGATATAAGGGGGGTTTGGTCGGGTTTATTTGTTTTGATAAACCATTGAACGTCCACTAAGGCTGGGGAGATTAACGTTAGCTCTGTTTAAATCATCTATGATTTGTATGCAAGTCATCGAGCCATGACTTGGCTAATACCTCCGGAGGTTCGTGAAGTTTTTTTTTTCTTCTTCCTTCTTTTTTTATTATTTTGATGTTTTCCCTGTGTGTGTACATGTTTGTATTGGACTTCGAGATCCATTGACGTTTCGGGCACGTTCTACCGGCCACTCACTCAACATATAGTGATTTCCACCGCCGGCTTCGTCATTTGCTATTGCTGTTGTTGACATATTGGAGGCTTCGGCCAGACATAATGGAACAGTACAGAAGATGCTAGAATGTCAGACGAGCTGTTGCACAGCGCCCTCTCCTGATACGATGGACTAAGTGCACTTTTACTAAAATTAAATGGAATATTCTGTTACTTTTACATGCGTTCTGTTGACCACACACACGGCATAGGTAACCATCGGAGGAAACAACAGTCTTCACAGCGGAATATCGCCCTCCCCTGGCCTGGTGGATGTACTGCATACATGTATTTAACCCCTCCTTTTCTTTCTTTTGCAATAATTCCAATGCCCTTTCTTTCTATTTCTTCTGCGTGTTTAAACTTAGCCAAGTTCTTATAAGGTTTAAGTCAGGGGTCTCAAACTTGCGGCCCGCGGGCCATTTGCGGCCCGCGGGATGATATTTTGCGGCCCCCTACTTGACATCAAAGTTTAGTGTTAATGCGGCCCGCGCGCAACTGTTTGCCGAGTCGTTGCGTGAAAGTTGGACGTTTTATGGGGCTGCGGCACTGCAGATATACCCTACTCCAATGATCCGCACGGACGTTAGACGGTGTTGCACTCGCTACCCAGTCTGTTAGTAGCAGAGGCTCTGGCTAATATTAACGTTCATGTTGTGATTTTCGATGCAAAATAAATATTCAACATTCTCTTATGAGACTCCGCCTCAGACTCTTATCCTTTGGCACTTGGAACTTGCTGTACTTTGCTTGCAGGTCTGCTTTAGCCACGGTACCGTTATCATGCTAAGCTAGCTGACCTAGCTCGTCTTCCCTGCAAGGTTTTCACATTGACATTTGATAACGTTAGTCAGCTAACGCTAGTCAGTAGCTACTTGACTTAAATACGATTCACCGTGGGTGCATTATTGTTGATAGACGGACAGTGTCAGGTCCTGGAGAAAGGACAGGCGATCATCTGATTTGATGTAACGTTAAACCGGATGTTCCAACTAGCTAGCTTTTCAGCTAATGCTATCATAACGCCAGCAAGCAAAACACATCCCGTCCGAGCTCCCCGTCACACCGCACTGTCGGGGACAATGGAATTTAAGAAAGTGTATCTGCTGTTAAAATGACAAACAGCATCACACTTTAAAACACGTTCATTTTATAATCCTCACTCTCCGCAGGAGATAAATGACGTCATGGGATCGGAGGCTAGAATTTAGAAGCCATTCTCTCTCTCTGATGCATACATAATAAAATAATGTATGACTGAAGTGATGGAGACCATGTTTGAAGGCAAACAAAAGCAAATTCCCCTCAGATCGCACAGCAACCAGAATAACTGAAATACTGGCTGGTGATTTGATTAAACAGCTTTGTGATAGAATAAAAAAAAATGCACAGTGCATTTCCATAGCTGTGGATGAGTCCACTGACACCACTGAGAAGCCTATGTTCTGAAGAACCGTTCATGTTCTGAAGAACTGTTCATGTTCTGAAATGTTATTGCTAAAGATTGAGAAGATTGGATCAGTTGTACTTTTTTTTGGAATACTTGAAACCCTTTTTTTGTGCAATATTTGATGCGGCCCAGCCTCACCCAGACTCTACCTCCAGCGGCCCGAGGTAAATTGAGTTTGAGACCCCTGGTTTAAGTGAATGTACTCTACTCTTTGAGGCATCTTTTATTTTTTATCTCCTTTTTATTTTTAACGGGAGAGTGGCTAGCAGCCACTGAGAGAATAATCTACTAATGGTAGATTTGATAGTTTTAGACCCTATGGCAATTTGCATAGGGGAGTTATGGTTGATTTGCTCGATATGGGGATACTGGTTAAATAATTTAAAGGGTGGGAATAGGGGATTATATGTCTTTTTATTTTATATGTTTGTTTTTATGCTCAAGCCCGGATCTCAACAGGACCTTAACACTTTAAGTGCCGAAAACGTGTTTAGGCGTCCTTCCCCGCCATGCTCAAGTTCCAGAGGACGCCGTAACTCGTCTTTAATATCAATATTTCAAAAATCTGTGATCGAAATCATATTTTTCCTCTGCAGCCCTAAGACACAGTGCTGGCCTCCTCTCAACCCTATAGCGGTTCAAGAGCGCCATCTGGTGGCCGATCGGCAGAAGCGCCAAACAGGAAGTCATGTGGATGAAGTGCTGATCGTCCATATTACTTCCGGGCACTCTCTATAGGTCCCGGGACTCGATCTCGACACAATACATAGCGATCCGTTGCCAATAACTCGATAAACAACATGATTTGGACGTATATACTATTATACAACCTGGAAATAGATCGCGTATTTCTACATCCCATAATAGGAATATTTCAGTTCCACGCTCATCGTCCAACGGCGCGAGGAAGATACGGTAAGATTCAGCGTTATTTTTGAACGTGTTCGATATAAACTGCTCTGATGATCATATCACCCACACTAGATGAATGATATAACGCTGCCCACGGAATTATAAACGATCCCCCGCCCATCCGGTCATCATCAGATGATACGTAGAAACTTCTAGAAGTACGTCCAATTGAAATTTTTGATCTCGCACAGATTCCTACCAAACTGTATTTCATCATCAATATAATGCATTTGGGGCTATAAATCACGTTCTGGAGAAAGCTGCAGAAAGAGATGAAAACATACTTATACTTTAGACCATATTTTACTATGAATATGTGAATGAAAAAGTTTAACGTTGCTACACAATGAACAATACATATAGGACCTTGAATGGGCCCTAATAATGGCAATCTAGCAATAGAATTTAAAAAGTTATAGCCCTGCAAAGAAGGGGAACTTCTCCATAGACAAATAGAGATGGCAACGGATGGTATATCATGAATTTAGCCTTAGGCAATCAAAGTGTTAACAGTTGGATATATATCTATTATGAATTGCTACTCCAGACGAATTACACACAGGAATACTGCAACCTGTTTAGACTATGGCTAATTTAAATATCTTGATTTGGAATACAGGGGGTCTTAATATACATCATAAATGCAAGAGCGTGTTTACATGGATGAAAAGACAACAGGTTGATGTGGCTCTTTTAAGTGAAACGCATCTTTTATTGGCTGACAATGTAAAGCTGGCGGATAAAGTATATCAAAACAAGCTACTCCTCATTTGGCACTAAATCCCGTGGTGTAGCTACAGTATAGTAGTGAAACGGAAGTTGAATATTAAATTGTTGGACGTATGGTCTGATGCAGATGGCAGAGTAACTATTGCTAAAATAGATTACTGTAACAGGATAATTGCTTTGGTAGAGGCTTATGCCCCTAATGTTTACGACGCTAACTTCTACGCTTCACTCACTAGAGCGATGTTAGATCTCCCTGGGTATTCATTTATAATTGGTGCGGATTTGAATGCCATCTGGGATCAGTGGCGGCCGCTGGGTACTTCGCCACTAGGGGCGCTATACCAAATATTTTGCAAACATGTACAGTACAGTACTGTACCACGCAAGACTCATGGCAAGACGTGAGCAATTCGACTCACGCTCACGGCAATGAATCGGCTCTTATGAACGAGTCGCTCAGCTGTTACTACAACAACACACAACCAGTCAAATAAAGTATAGTCTAGACTCTAATTCACAACTTGAAACACAATATAAATAGAAAAGTTAGAAACAAAACTCGCCCGTCTCCAAACACAGGCAGATCTCTCCCTCTCTCCTTCTCTCTCTCACACACAGCGCGACGTGGAATCGATTCGTTACACAATCAGACCTATTATATACCAAGAATAACTTCAGTATGAGTACAGGGCTGTACACATATTTTGCATATTGTTAAACGAGCCAAGGCTAGCTATTAAACTATCGATATGAATCGAAAATCTGGGACCCTGATGTAAACAAGACAAACGTCTTTCTCTGGTCTGCATCCCCTTAACAATTGTGTGTATTGAGCCGTACTGTATTGTACCCATTCTGCAATCTGTTAATAAAGTTCTCATTCATTCATTCATTCAAACATAGACAATATTGAACAAGCCATAATCCCAGTATTTTCAATCCGAGAGAGCTGCAGTAGTTAAATCAATGAGCCATCGATAAATAAACAATCAGCAATGTCTCGCTTCATGAATGGCCAGCAGTAGTACTGCTCCTAAAAAAACTATTTACAACCGTTAACGTTAAGCCAGTTAGCCCGCACCAGCCTAGTAGTACTACTAACGTTAGCTCCCAGAACGATAGCCAGTTAGCCCGCACCAGCCTAGTAGTACTACTAACGTTAGAGAGAGAGAGAGAGAGAGAGACTCACTGTTTAGTTGAAACGTCCAGGGCAGGAAACGTGTATAATCCGCCATATAGCTTGTTAGCCAAGTGTTAGCTCAGCTGAGCTCGTCGACGTTAGCACAACACTCAACAAGTACATTCCTTTGTCCATTTCCGCTCGAACAGACTGCAAACTACCTGGCGTTCTATCGCCATGCTCTAAGACAAACTCTAACCTTAACCAACTTTGAAAGAGTGCCTAAGCTTAACAGTCTAAAGAACTTGCAGTCACAGCACGGCACGCTCTAAGACAAACAACAGTCCTAGTACCAGGAACCAAGCTAGAAGCTAGAATTGGAACATTAGAAATTGGATTCGGCCAATCAGAGATCGTCTCTGTGAAATTCTGCCATAGAAAAAAATACTGGCGTCGGCCAATCAGAGAGCGTCTCCGCGAAATGCGGCTATGGAAATTCTCACGGAAGTTCACGCTGCTTTCTAGACCGCTTCAAATCGCGCTCGGATTCCAACATAATAGTCATATTTCAACGCACAACGCCGTATGCACTGATTGGCTGTGACGGAGACAGCGATCAAACTGTGACGCGCAGTCAGAGCGCTATCGCTTCTTGCCCGGGCGAGAAATACGAAAAAATAAAAAAAAACGTCACTTCCTGCCCATGAAAACGCTGTTTTTTTAATTTAGATAATAACGTTATATTGTGCATTGGAAATACAAACATACTTAAAATGAGTAAATATTATTCATTTTAAACATGTTTATATTATTTATAGGGCTATAAAACAAAAAACAAAAAAGTTTTTTTTTTCTTCTTCTCTCATTTAACAGGTGGGTCGGCGCCCTAGCGCCACCAGTGGCGAGCCGCCACTGTCTGGGATCCCTCGATTGATAAATCTAGTCTCACCACATCCTATGACCAGAAACAGGCCTCTACGGCACTACAGGCCTGGTCCAAGGATACAGGAGTAAATGATTTGTGGCGATCGCTCAATCCAACGGCGCGAGATTATTCCTTTTTCTCAGCAAGACACAGGACATTTTCTAGAATAGATTATGTTTTTGCATCCCCGGCCTAGATTATTTGATAGCTTTGACGTTGAATTGGGGCCCATTGCACTGTCAGACCACAATTATTTACTCCTAAAGGGCTCATTCAGTAGAATGACATCCTGAGCCCCAAGATGGCGCTTCAACTTCAATTAAAAAATAAACTCAGTGAATTCCTGCAGTTTAATGTGGGTTTGGTACAAGACCCCAGAACTTTATGGATATCGGTAAAGGGTTTTATCAAGAATAACACTACTGTCTTTGCCTCCAACCTCCGCAAGAAACGTCTATCTAAATTGGTAGAGCTGGAAGTGCTTCACTCTTCGTTGTTCTCCTCTTTACAACGCAACTACTCGTGTCAACTGGAGTCTCAAATTAAAGTGTTGAAAAAGGAGATTAACTCCATTTTAAGACAACAATCTGAATTTCAAATACGCACAACAAGACAACATTATTACTTTCATGGCTCTAAACCTAGTCACCTACTAGCTATGAAGATACGATCCAGTGAACAATTTGCTGATATCCCTGCCATTAAGAATCAACAGGAAATTGTTATTACAGACCCCAAAAAAATCAACAAGACTTGTCGTACGTTTTACTCCAACCTGGGCCCTATTCCCCGTACCTGGTTCAACTAAGTCGATCAAGAGTCCCATTATCCAGATTCAATTAACCCGATGTTTGAATCCGGGATTTTCCTGTTCCTCGAACGCTGATTCAGTCTCGTTCATTCGAACCAGACTTGAGACTCAGGATAATTGCGCGCGCCCGCCTCAGCTGAAAAGACAGCAGGTGTCGAAATCCTGATTTTCTAACGGCATTGATTGATTGATTGATTTAAAACTTTATTAACAGATTGCAGAATGGGTACAATGCAGTACGGCTCAATAGCCTCGCAGACAAGTTAAATGCATAATCTATAGGCACATTTTAAGTCCCTCATTACCCCAATCAATCAGATTATATTTCTTTAAACGTGCCTGCTGGCAGTAGGTTTATGGAATGGATAATCAAATGAGATCTTGCTAGCGAAAATAATTAGTTCAACTCTTTCAGAATAAGGATACAGCTCTCTTATCCATTGATGGATGTATGGTGGATGTTTTATTTGTCTGGCACCGTGGTGTGATGGATGGTCCTTATGCCTCTCACGCGGACGACCCGCGTTCGAATCCCCCTTCTTCTATTTTTTTTTTCTTTTTGCAATGTAAATACTTCAATTTGGTGCACGTTGAGAGCTATATAAAGAATGACATCCTCAATGCATGTAGATTTATAATATTTTAACTTAAAACTAGGCTACTTTTGCGTATAGTCATTAATATTATATTCCAAAAAAATTATATTGGAAACGCGGGGTTTCGAACTCGGGTCATCCGCTTGACAGGAGTGAGCACTAGCCGTTGCACCACTGTGCCAGACGGGATATATTCATTGTGTATCCATCAATGGACAAGAGACCCGTGTTTAGAATATTTTTCTTTTGAATGAAGTTTTATCTCTTTATTCTCAAATGCATTAATGTGACGTCAACGGCTCATTCAATTGCTCAAATCCGTCAAACAGCGCATCTCATCAGACATTTTAATCCCAGTTACAATATCACAATAACGTGTGAGTGATGATACAATTCAACAATCCTCAGATTCCTCGTAATTCATAATCCACAAAGACCACAATCCACGCATAGACACTTAAATTTTATGCTTGAATGAAACACAATCCGGGCGCTCCGTTAAGCAAATCTACAGCGGAGAATATATGAAACTAATCAGAGCCAAACGGCCGATAGGTTTCATTCATTAAAAATATCCCTGCGGGATTCACATTTGCAATGCGCCGTTATTAAAATAACCACATGCAGCGTGTATCGCGACTCCGAGCGCCGTATATGACGTGCATTATTTTATTTAGGACAAAGTAAATCTATAGGCTGAATATGATTTATTATCAGCATTTAGTTCTATTATTATACATTTCAAAAGCCCCCTCTAGGAAAACGAAGCACAAAAACATAATTCAGAATGGTATAATGGGATCTAGAGAAATATTTCAGGAAGCGAGCTGGCATTTCTTTGCGAGGGCGTGGCCATGGTTCATCCAGCTAACTGAACTTAACCCTGCTCCGGACCAGGTTCAAACTTTCTGATCTGTTACCATGGTGATTTAGAAAATCCGACTTCGGGGAACAGAAAGGTCTGGCTTAAGTCAAGCTATGCTGAAAATTATCCGGCTAACTCAGTTAGCCAGGTATGGGGAACGGGGCCCTGTACAAGTCAGAAGTGATCTTCGATCATAATAAACTGGATACATTTCTTGATCAAATTAACTTACCTCAACTTTCAAAGGAAGACGCTAAACGGTTAGATGCACCTATTACACTAGAGGAACTTAGGGAGGCTATATCTGAATTGCAAAGTGGTAAGGCCCCTGGCTGGGATGGCATTCCACCCGAACTGTACCTCTCATGTTGGGATGTAATTGGACCCCTATTACTTGATATGATTTTATACTCAGTCAAAGAGGGGAACTTCTCTAGGGATGTCAATATGGCACTCATATCTGTCCTACTTAAGAAAGATAAAGACCCCACCGAATGCGGTAGTTATAGACCCTTAAGCCTCCTCGGAACCAATCTCAAGCTGTACGCTAAGATACTAGCCATCCGACTTCAAAAGCATATGACATCTTTAGTTCACCCTGATCAGACAGGCTTCAAAAGAGGCCGCCTGATCACGGATAATATTAGACGGTTACTGCATGTGATAGATTCCAGCAAGGATGCCGCGCCTCCCACAGCTGTATTATCCTTAGATGCGATGAAGGCCTTTGACAGTTTGGAATGGTCTTATTTATGGGCAGTACTTAGAAGGATGGGGTTAGGAGATGGGTTCATTAATATGATCAAAGTACTATATACAGATCCATCAGCCATGATTTTAACAGGTAAATTCTGCTCCCCACACTTCCCTGTGTCGCGCTCGTCCAGACAGGGTTGTCCTCTTAGTCCCGGACTATTTGCTCTATCCCTAGAACCTTTAGCACAGTATATAAGACAATCCCAGTTCATAGCGCCGATCTCAATTAAGGGCACACAGAATCACATTAGCTTATATGCGGACGATGTAATATTGTTCATGCAAAACCCTACCACCTCCCTACCTCATCTTCTCATAGTAATAGATGATTTTGGGAATCTATCGGGATTTAAGATAAACTGGCCAAAATCGGCCTTCCTTCCACTTAATGTGACTGCGAAGGCTACCATCCTCCCAGCAAATATACCCATGGTAGAACACTTTAGATGTCTTGGAGTTGAAATATTCCCCACTATAAGCCAAACGGTGAAGTATAATTATTCCGGATTGCTAGATAGGATCACAAATGACTTCGGCATGTGGTCAAAATTTTTAAACTCATTACAGGCCCGAGCGTCAATAGTTAAGATGAATGTTTTACCCAGAATTACCCGTTGGAGAGTTGAGCGGAGATCTACAGCACCAGTCAAGAATCCGTGGGTGAAATGTGAATACCATGACAGAAATTTGAGATATTGATCTCAAAGACGCTGTAAAACGTCATTGGCAGATTACGCATGGCGAGGAATGACGTGGTAACACGTCATTGGCGAGAAAAGGGTTAATGTGAGGTTGTTAATGTTAATATATTATTGTTATGCTTACCGTTTACCGTTGCCACCTATATTACCTTACCTGGTTGGGTGTATCCCACTGGGTAGCTGAAGACTTTATATAATACCAAGATCTGAGTAAAAACTTTTACTCTTACTATTTTTTTTTTTTTTATTATTTTCTTTTACCTAAGGGGATCGACAAGGGCCTGAGCGGCTGGCTCTATAGATAGAGAACCTCCAACACAAGCACATTATGTGTGGATTCGTTTCTGAAGGGTATTTTGGGCACCTTGTTTTTTATAGGTGTCGGGGGGGGGGTTGTACATTCAACATGCTTAATTGATCAGACGTCTGTTTTGCTTTTCACATGCAGTTGTGCTGAGCTCTCTCTAGGTTCCAGATGCATGGCCTCTCTCATCTACTATGATTGACACGGGTGATACCATGGGGCTGGAAGGGTGCTCTGTCAATTTCGTGAGTTGGAATGTTAAATCACTCAACCACCCAGTAAAGCGTAAAAAGATACTTACACATTTAAAACAACTCAATGTAGACATAGCGTTTTTACAGGAGACACACTTAAAAACTGCAGACCATGCTCGACTGAGGGGGGGGGGGGGGGGGTGGGTGGGACAGATGTATCACTCCAACTTCCACACAAGGGCCAGAGGAGCAGCCATTTTGATAGATAAAAACACGCCATTTACTATGTCAAGTGTAGAGGCCGACCCTGCAGGGCGCTATATTATAGTGGTGGGGAAACTGCATTCATTTCCGGTCATTCTGGCTAATATCTACGCACCAAACTGGGACAACCCTTCGTTCTTCACCAGCCTTTTTTCTCACCGGCTACCGGATATGACCTCGCACCATCTCATCCTTGGCGGCGACATGAATTGTGCACTCTCCCCGGTGCTGGACCGTAGCTCGTCCAGGAAGGCCCCCCAGTCTAGCTCGGCCCGTGCAATCCGGCGCTTTCTTAAATCATATGGGGTAGCTGACGTGTGGCGGTTTCGTAATCCTACATCCAGAGGATACTCCTTTTTCCCCCCGGTCCATAATGCCTTCTCGCGCATAGACAGCTTTCTCCTGGATAAGAGACTCCTTCCCCTTGTAACCAAATGCGAATACGGAGTGATAGTTATCTCAGACCATGGTCCCTTAGTTATGAAAATGAGTATCCCGAATACACGGCTCGGCCACCGCCAGTGGAGACTCAACCCGTTGCTCCTGTCGGAGGAAGCCTTCACAAACTTCATCACCTCGGAAATTACATTATTCTCGACATTAATAAGACTCCGGGAATGTCTTCTTTAACCATTTGGGAATCACTGAAGGCGTACTTAAGGGGACAGGTGATTTCATATTGTGCCAACCAAAAGAAGATAAACACGGCACACCTTAAGCAACTGACGGACGAAATTTTGGAGCTAGATAGACTACATAGCCACTCGCCATCAACCGACACGTTGAAAAAACGTATAACGTTGCAAACTGAGTTTGACCTCCTGTCAACGCGACAGGCTGAGTACCTCATTACTAAAACGCGACAGGGGTACTATGAACATGGGGAGAAGGCCGGACGGATACTTGCCCATCAGCTGCGACAAAGAACTGCCAACCAGTCCATCCCCACTATCAACGACGAGCGGGGCTCAAAAGCCACTGACAACCTTAAAATTAATAAAAGCTTTAAAACTTTCTACCAATGGTTATACACCTCGGACTCGCAAGTGGGGCCCTCCATGCTAGACGATTTCTATAGGACCCTCCGCGTCCCGACAGTCGACCCAGAGAGGGCCGCAGATCTGGAGGAGGAACTTACGGTTGCGGAGATTACGTCAGCGATTAGATCTATGCAGAGTGGCAAGTCCCCAGGGCCAGACGGCTACCCTACAGACTTCTACAAAAAATTCTCAACCCAGCTGTCCCCGCTGCTGCTAGCCGTATTTGATGAATCATTCTCAACAAATTCTCTTCCTCCGACCATGCACCAAGCGGTTATCTCCTTAATCCTTAAGAAAGACAAGAACCCACTGGAATGCGGCTCGTTCCGTCCAATTTCCCTCCTTAACGCCAATGTCAAGGTTCTCGCTAAGGTTCTGGCCCGTCGTCTGGAGGGGGTTCTCCCCTCGATTATCTCGCCGGACCAAACAGGCTTCATCAAGAATCGGTACTCTTTCTTTAATATCAGACGCCTCCTAAATATCCTGTATAGCCCCTCTCCACCCGGAACACCTGAGGTGGTCCTCTCCCTTGATGCGGAAAAAGCGTTTGATCGGGTGGAGTGGAACTATCTTTTTCATGCTCTGGAGAGGTTTGGGTTTGGCCCTAAACTCATAGCTTGGATTAAAATTCTATATACGTCTCCGATGGCTGCCGTTCGCACCAACAACAATCTATCCACCTACTTTGAACTCCATAGGGGTACGAGACAGGGATGTCCTTTATCTCCACTCCTTTTCGCGATCGCAATGGAGCCCCTTGCGCTGGCTCTGAGGCAGAACACCGATATCAAAGGGATCATGCGCGCGGGCTCGGAGCATAAAGTCTCGCTCTATGCGGACGACATGTTGTTGTATATATCACAACCCCAAACGAGTCTTCCTCGGTTGATGACCCTACTTGCGGACTTCGGCAAAATATCCGGATACAAAATCAACATTCAAAAAAGCAAGCTGATGCCCGTCGGCACCTCGGCGGACCGGATACCTCTGAGCACATTCCCGTTTAAAATTAGCCCTAAAAAGTTCAAGTACCTCGGGATATGGATCACGCATGAACATAAGGACCTATATATGGCTAACTATCAACCTTTACTGTCTGGTCTGGCGAGAGATATTGAACGTTGGGACCCCCTGTCGCTATCCCTGGGTGGGAGAATCAACACAATAAAGATGAATGTATTGCCGAAATTTCTATATGTATTTCAGAGTCTTCCAGTCTTTCTGACTAAAACATTCTTCTCCAAGATAAACAACCAGATATCTTCCTTTATCTGGAACAGAAAACCACCCCGGATCAAAAGATCTATGCTGCAGAGACCCTGCGTAATGGGTGGGATGGCGCTTCCAAACTTTATTTACTACTACTGGGCAGCAAACATAAGATCGTTACTATACTGGGTAAAGGGCGAGGACACAGCCCCCTGGTGGACAGTGCTGGAGAGAGCGTCGGTTAAATCCACCTCCCTATCTGCCTTGTTATGTGCTAAGCTCCCGTTCACACAGCCCATATCTAGCTTTACCTCGAACCCAGTTGTCATCCATTCGATAAAAGTGTGGAACCAATTTAGAAGAACCTTTTCCCTCAGGGAACTATCACTGGCTGCTCCGATCACAAGAAATCACATGTTTGTCCCATCAACGACGGATAAGGCCTTCGGCAGTTGGGCTGGGAGTGGAGTGATTACGCTGTCTGACCTCTATATAGACGGCAACTTTGCCTCCTTTGAACAGCTAGTACAGAAATACAAGATCCCTAGGTCACACTTCTATAGATACTTGCAACTCCGGAGCTTCGTAACTTCGAACTCGGACTGCTACCCAGTGTGTCCTCCTGCCTCCCTTTTAGACTCAATCTTGAACTGTAAGCTGATCCAGAAACA
Source organism: Notolepis coatsorum (assembly GCF_963971535.1). Lineage (NCBI taxonomy): Eukaryota > Metazoa > Chordata > Actinopteri > Aulopiformes > Paralepididae > Notolepis > Notolepis coatsorum. Next base: position 57,851,218 of record NC_140179.1, on the reverse strand, counting down.
GGCTATAAGCAGAATTTATTAACTACTTAATAGAAGCAACTCGACACCTTTAGATCTCCTCAGGGGCAGATGGGAGACTTGACGTGCATGACTTAGGTGAACCAATCACAGAGGACACATGGGACAAAATAATACAGGGGATTTTCTCCTCTTCCATTTGCCTTAAACATGCGGTTATCCAATTTAAAATTGTACACCGACTGCATTGGTCTAAAGACAGGCTCTCTAAAATATATCCCGACATCAGTGTTAATTTTGTTGACTAAATTGATGACGAAAGATCTTCGTCAACGAAGTTTTTTTTCACGACGACAACGAGACGTGACATCACGTTATTGAAGACCACGTGACGCCAACGCGACTAAATAGTTAATTATATATCGTTGACCACAACTGAGGACACGAAAATGTAATTTACAAAAACCAGGACGAAATTTCTCTTCATGTATGTTGATATTGTTGACTAAAACAAGACGAGACAAAATAATTATAACTTTTCGATTTTTTTCGATAATTATTATTTCAGTATTTCCGTTTCCGGCTGTGATGTGAGTCTCTGCAGCAGGCAGGTGACGCAGGCGCATTGGGCTTTCATTCTTTCCCTGACACAGCACAAGCACGGAGGTAGAAGGACCAGTAGGTGGCATTACTGCATTATCAAATAGCTCAGCTGAGTGAGCCGCCACCCGCCTCAGGCCCTCACTCAGTCAGACAATGGCGACCGTGAACCAACAGCAACAGGGTCTCAACAATGATCAATTATCCCGTGGGCTTGGAAGAAAACGAAGACCAGACCTCTGGGCATACTTTAGATATATAGAGCTCGAAGGACTGACAGAATGTATTGTTGAAAAAACTGAAACACGAGGAGAGGCCGCTCAGGCCGGGGAGAAATGTGGTCATCGGATGAAGGGAAAAAACACCACTAATCTCAAATGCCATCTGAAGACATTCCACAAGGAAATCCAGGTAAATGTAAAAATGCATTAGCACCATATGACTGAGTGAATTTGTGGTGGATTAGCCCGTCTGTTGTAACTTGCTTGCTAGCTACTAGCTAGCCCCCTGATGCTAACGCTAGCCAGTAGCCACGTGACGGCTCACAGGGCCCGGGGTTGGATCACGAAGTATAAGTACGCTTAAACCTAGCTAACATACATCCTGTGACTAAATGTAAAAATGCTTTTAGCAGTGCACCATATGAGTGAATTTGTATGGACTAGTATATATCATGGAGCCATTTGTGGTGGATTAGCCCGTCTGTTATAACTTGCTAGCTAGTAGATATACTAGTGCCCACGTGACACCTAGCTAACGTACTGTGACTGTACTTTATTAATTCGTATCTTTGTGACTGAGGTTACTGTTATAATTTACATTACATTGAAAACATACGAAGCTATATTTTTTAAAGGTGCATTTTTTTTATACAGAAAGAGGTATTATTTAGAACATGAATTCATATTTAGTAAGGCTTGAAAGAAAAGAGCTATTTTGTTATTTATAGGTTGCTTTTTAAGTTATTTTCTTGAGATTTGTCAGATGACTAGGCATAATAAAGCATGTTGAGTAACTTTGGTTATAGAGATATAATTGTTATATAAATAATAATTTTATATCCATAGAGGACTCAGGACTGAGGCATACTTTAAATATATAAAAATTATAAGGCATCTTTGAGTCAACTTTAAGTATCTTGAGTTGAGGCTGTGGGCACCGTCCTCTTTTTTGGAAATCACAATATGGTCATTGGTCACCCTAGAATATACAGTCCCTCCTCCCAGCCCAGGTACTACTACGTAACCTCTGACCTATAGTGGAAGAGTTAGACTTTTCAGAAGTTGCATATTCTGTTCTGACTTTATTCATTCCTGTCTTAGATTGCAGATGTGAAGAAACCCAAGACACTACAGCCAAAGCCTCCATCCACAGGTGATTTCTTTGGGGCCTTGTACAAACAGAACTCCCTCGAGCAACTAAGCAGAGAGGAGGCCGTCGCCGCCTGGATCGGCCGCATAGCACTCCCTGCACGTACAGTGGAAGATGAGGATTTCATAATGATGTTGCGAACATTTGATAAAAGGTTCAGAGTGCCAAAAAAGACTAAAGTATCCAACCTGGTGGACAAAGTGTATGTGGAACAACAAGAGAAATGCAGGCACAAGTTGTCCATGGCACGCAAAGTAACCTTAGACATATGGTCCAAAAAGGGTCTCACTGCATCCTTCATTGCAATCAGTGCTTGTTATTTCAACCCAGAAGATAATAAGCCTGAACATATTCTCCTGAACCTGAAGGAAATGGTTCACCCCCACACTGCTCAAGCTATAAGTGCGCTTGTGGAGGAGTGCATAGAAGCCTGGGGGATCCCAAAAGAGAAAATCCTCAAGAGGATCACTGACAATGGCAGCAACATGGTGGCTGCGTTCCCGTTCCGTACTGCAGAAGAGGCCACAACTTCTGAGGAGTCGGACTCTGAGCACAATGAGGATAACATTGACGAGAACAACAACGATGTGCTGCAGGAAGGAGAGGATGACATTGATGGGTCAGTCTGTGCTTGAAGTTGAAATAATTCTATATTCATTCGAATAATAATAAATAGGTAACTGCCTGGTTATAATTGAATTTCATATACATATTAATAAATAAGTTAATATGTTAAAAGGTTAAACATTGTGAATTGAATAAAGAAGTTAAAAAGAATAAATGGATCATTAAACTATGCATTTGTATTTTTTCTTATCTCCATCATGTAGGGACGACTATGCCTATGGAGCAATGGAGAGGACCCCATGCGTTGTGCACACCCTCCAGCTTGTAGTAAACATGCTGCTGAACAAGGAAGCCTCAATCCGAAGACTGCTGGACAAAACAAGACACCTGGTCAACCAGTTCGCAAATCATCTGTCGCCACAGAGCGCTTGCTGCAGAGGTCTGGTCTCATCCTCATCAAAGACTGTCTCACCAGATGGTCCAGTTGTCACGCCATGATGGCGCGTTGTCTTCAACTCAAGGACCACGTCACAGCAGTAGCTGAATCCATGAGCTGGGACAGCCTGCAGCCCAGTGAGTGGCAGAAGATTGGCATGCTGCGAGACCTTCTACTGCCATTTGCTGAGCACACAAAGATGCTGCAAAGTGACACCCAATCCCTTTCCCTCGTTGTGCCTGCTCTTTTGGATCTCAGAAGTCATCTGTCTGAATTCAATGTAGCTCATGCTAGAACCTACAGAGAGGCAGCTTCACTGGCACAGAAGATGCTTTTCAACATGCACAATCGTTTCAGCGTTTTCCTTGACGTCACAGCTGTCAAGTTCTCTCCTCTTGCTGCAGCAGCATGTTTTGTTGACCCCCATGTATCAGCTGAGACCCTTATTGAGAATGAAGACGATGGAATGCAGGATCTTCTATGAAAGGCAGAAGACTACATTGCTCACAGCATGCCACGAAGAGTGGAAGTGCGAGTGGAGCAGGTGACCGATGATGATGAGGAACTGGAAAACGTGGCTTCAGCAGGAGAGACACCCTCGGCAAAGCGGCCTAGGTTCAAGTTTTTCAGTGCCAGTCGTCCAGCAAGGCCAAAGACGCCCAAGACCACTAACATTAGACAGGAGATTCTGAAATACAAAGAAGGGCTGTCCAACCACCAGGCTGCTAGTGCTAACACAGACGTTGAGGAATCTGCTATCGAGTTCTGGATTTCTCAGAGTCCTATGGTGTTTCCACATATGAAACCTCTGGCCTTGGATCTCCTGGCGATGCCAGCATCCCAAGCCTTTGCCGAACGTGTCTTCAGTGTAACTGGTTACCTCTCAAATGGCCGCCGCAACAGAGCAAGAGACATATTGGAAAAAAGTGCTTTTCTCAAGATGAACAAGAACAAGTCTAAATAGTAAATTGTGAATGCAGGCAGCAGCACTGACCATCATCACCAACCCTAACTTAGGGGTTAGAAGTGGACGGTCTAGGTCTGGTTAGGGGTTAGAGTCAGGTGGTCTAGGTCTGGTTAATAGAGGCCATAACCAGACCTAGACCACCTCTACTCTAACCCCTAACCAGACCTAGACCACCTCTAACTCTAACCCCTAAGTTACCCTAACCATACCTAGACCACCTCGCTCTAACCACTAACCAGACCTCTTCCATGTGGCACTTTAACACTGACCTCAGAATGTGATTTTATATAATGTTTTTATGCAGGCAGCAGCACTGACCATCATCACCAACCCTAACTTGGGGGTTAGAGGTGGACGGTCTAGGTCTGGTTAGGGGTTAGAGTCAGGTGGTCTAGGTCTGGTTAATAGAGGCCATAACCAGACCTAGACCACCTCTACTCTAACCCCTAACCAGACCTAGACCACCTCTAACTCTAACCCCTAAGTTACCCTAACCATACCTAGACCACCTCGCTCTAACCACTAACCAGACCTCTTCCATGTGGCACTTTAACACTGACCTCAGAATGTGATTTTATATAATGTTTTTATGCAAGCAGATTGCATTGCAATCAGTCTACTGTGTACTACTAGTACTACTGTGTGTTCTGTTTACTTAGTTTACAGTATCCTGTTGTTAATAGAATAAACCGCTGCCAGCCCAGCAGGCAGCAGCCCGGCCAGCACTGACCATCACATCACATCACCAACCCTAACTTAGGGGTTAGAGGTGGACGGTCTAGGTCTGGTTAGGGGTTAGAGAGTCAGGTGGTCTAGGTCTGGTTAATAGAGGCCATAACCAGACCTAGACCACCTCTAACTCTAACCACTAACCACTAACCAGACCTCTTCCATGTGGCACTCTAACACTGACCTAAGATTGTGATTTATCATTTTATATGTTTATGCAAGCAGATTGCAATCAGATTGCTACTGTGTGTACTATTATACTATTATCTACTCAAGTTCAACTACTACTGTACTACTGTGTGTTTGTTTACGACAGTATCCTGTTAGTTAATGTTGTTACTGTTACTGGCTGCCAGTGCTGACACTGTTATTTAATATTTATCATTCAAATAAATCGCTGCCAGGTGAGCAAGGCAAAGAAAGATAATGTGACTGTCTTATTAAGTTATTTCTCCATTCACAGATCGACACTCGACAGTGCACCCTTCCTGTGTATTACTTGTGCCGCCGACTCAGATTCCCCTAGGTTAAAAAATAAATAGGCAATTTAAATCAGAATATGTTCCATGTTGACTATTTCTGACAAGTTTTTTTCCATTGACTAAAAATAGACAATGTCATCCGTTTTCGTCGACTAAATCTAGACGAAAACAAAAAAGACAAAAACTGACTAAGACTAAAATGCTCAGACATTTAGTTGACTAAAACTGACTAAATGAAAAATAAATGAAAATGACTAAATATGATGAAAACGAAAAAGGAGCACTTGCCACATGACTAAGACTAAAACTAAAATGAAAATAGCTGCCAAAATTAACACTGCCCGACATGCGACCGCTGCAGACAGGCTCCAGCCACTCTGCTCCACATGTTCTGGACATGCCCAAAGTTGCACACCTATTGGCAGACCATCTTTGACACCTTCTCTAAGATATTTGGAAAGGAAGTGGAGCCATCACCATATATTGCATTATTCGGAGTGGCCCCAACGGACATCCACTTTAGATGGTGGGAATCTAGAATGCTGGCCTTCTGTTCACTCTTGGCCAGAAGGCTAATACTGTTCAAATGGAAGGACCCAGGTTCACCTGTCTACGGCCACTGGATGAGAGAGGTCATGTATCATATTAAACTGGAGAGGATCAGGTATACTGTCAGAGGTTGTACCGAAAAATTCCACAATATTTGGAATCCTTTCCTAACTTTCTTTGAGGGTATGGAAGCGGATAATGTGACAGAGGCGATCTGACTGGCCGTCCTAGTCTCTCAGCTTGTTATTCTTTTATGTTATTACTTTTCTTTTTCTCTATCTACAGAATACAAGAGATGCATATGTGACTGCTGTCTGGTGATTTAAAAGCTAAAAGGAAAAACAATGATTAATAAATGATTTAAGGTATTTTAGAATTAGATTTTGTCTGGTATAGGGGTGGGGGGAGGGGAGGGAGAGAGGGAGGGAGGGCATTACTTTACTTTTCTTTTGGCCCATGGGGGACCGCCTGTAAAATCTAAATATTCAAATAAAAAAAACCTTGTTCAAAAAGAATTTCCAGTAAGCAGAGTGACGAGGCCCTGATGACATGGTCAGCTGTGCTATTGCAAAATGATGGTCTGAGAAACTGACTGGGCAGATTTCAGCTTTCACCAGCCTATTACTCTGTTGTCTTACAATATAAATGCGGTCAAGCCGAGCTGCACACACCCTGTCCCCCAACACCTTGACCCACGAGAACTGTTTCCCCTGTGGATTCATCAGCCTCCATGTATCCACAAGATCACAAGTTCTTCTTTTTTTTTATCCACTTTTTCTCCCATTTTCTATATTTTTCTCCCATCCCAATTTCGTATCATCCAATTCAACCCTCCCCTGTCACGAACGCTGTTTCTTGCCTCCCACAAGCCGGCTGCAATGTGGACTAAGTCATACATAGCACAAGTCCCCTCCGGTACTTGAGGTAACAGCAGTCGCATCTTTTCACCTGCGCAGCTCGATCTCTCAGTGGCAAGGAGTAACGCGTGGGAGGCTCACGCTGCCCCCGACACTTCCTGATTCTACTGCGCAGGCGCACCAACCGACCTGTAGGAGTCGCTGTCCACAACGCCCGATCCCCACCCATCAGTTTCCCACCCCCTAATACGGCCAATGTGTATTAGTATGAACGACCAGCTAAACTGAAAGCAATGTGGAGCGCTGGGCTCGAACAGGCGAGCCCAGCGTCTCTGCATTCGTGGTGAGCGCCTTGCCCACTACGCCACGTAGCCGCCCAAGATCACAAGTTCTAATGACATCCTTTAAAACAGCTGCAGACGCAACATGAGGTTCCCCCCCGCTTCTATCCAGGGTAGGCTCTGTCTAAGGTACAGTTCCAGTCCCCCCCCCCATCACTAACACCGCGTCAGGATTCACATCTGACAGCTCCTGCCTTAACCTGTTAATCTGTAGACCGTTTTCGCCTAAGTAAATGGAAGATTGCTCCACTTCTGCAAGGTCAATTTGCATGTTCTTGGTATCTAGGAACATCCAGGGACCTGGGGTATGTATTTCCAGTGTCAGAAATATTGTGTCTGTTACTAGGCTGAGTAAATTGTAATGAATTGATTGATTGTTTGAAAACTTTATTAACAGATTGCAGAATGGGTACAATACAGTACAGCTCAATACACACAATCGTTAAGGGGATGCAGACCAGATAAATACTTTCGTCTTGTTTACATCAGGGTCCCCCATTTTCAATTCATTATATTCAAGAAAAGGAGAATATAAATTAGGATTTATGATTTTTGCATCTTTGATCAAAAATGTATACGGGTAGGAGAAAATGCTCACTGAGCTCATTCACCACCTTATTGAGATCCATAAACGGCGTAAGTCGTTATTGCCCGCCATGCGTTGAACGCCAACAACGCCGTAAATCGTTTTTGGGATCAATATTTCATTTTTTCGCCATGGCATTCATAATTCATCCAGCCTCCCTCCAACTGCAGCGGCACCCTGTCTGAGATTGCAACGCCTCAATACCGCCGCCTGGTGGATGGTCGGGCGAGTTACACTCACGTCAAACTGGAAGTGGTGGTCGGTGCATCGAGGAAATCCCTCCAGCAGTCATATCTTGTTACGGGACTCCAGACAATTTAAGTTATAGCCCTGCAAAGAAGGTAAACATCTCCATAGGGTTACAGTGCTGGCAGACTGGGTACAATGATGGGCACAATGCCCGGCGCCCAATGTGTTAACATCCCAAAAAGGGCTATCCTCTCTCTACCCGTATTAAAAACATATACATTTATAAATGTAAACTCTCTGTTATTAATGGTAGCCTTCACCACAAGCAGCAGTTATAAACCTCCTTCTGTGATGTAATATTGACCCCAAGTCCAGGAGAGAACAGGACAGCCACTATTATTAGTGCCATGACTCATCACCAATCCCCCCCTGCAACTGAGTCCCCAGTCAACCTCATTACCCACATCACTATGGGTCTCTTTACATTTTTCTGTTTTGCATAATTGGATAATTGGGCTACCGTGGACAGGGTGAGCAGCTTTAAGTACCTGGGGGTCCACATCTCAGAGGATCTGACATGGACAACACACATAGACTCAGTCGTAAAAAAGGCGAAGCAGCGCCTCTACCACCTGAGACAGTTAAGGAAGTTCAGAGTATCTGGGAAGATACTCCAGTCCTTCTACTCCGGAGCTGTAGAGAGCATCTTGACTGGAAACATCACTGCCTGGTATGGAAACAGCACGGCACAGGACAAGAAGGCCCTACAGAGAGTGGTGCGCTCAGCCGAGCGGACCACGGGTATTGCACTACCAACCCTGCAGGTTCTATACAACAAGAGGTGCAAATCCAGAGCCTGCAGAATAATGAAAGACCCTCACCACCCCAACAACAGCCTGCTGCTGAGGTCAGGCAGACGCCTGCGAACACCAGCTACTAGGACAGAGAGACTTCGGCTCAGCTTCTTCCCCCAGGCCATCAGAGCCTTGAACACTGAACTCTCCAGACACAAGCACACATGAGCACACACACGACACACACACTACACACTCACACACTAGCAGCTACTTTAACATGAGCAAACACACACTCATGCTGCACACGCTCACACTTATGGTCACTTTACAAAAGGAAAGGTCACTTTAAGAATAGTATAGTATAACTTGAGATTGTATAATATAGCATGTATAGCAGTGTACATAAAGACCCAGTGCCTCATCCGTAGCTAACAGTGTATTGCACTACCACAGGACCTAGCATGTCCTACCATGCTCTGTAAATAACATATACCGATATGCCCTACTTTGTTTACTTGTTTTATTGCACAATGTCGTTCTATTGGATTCTATTATATATTACTATTGTAGTATGCACATCGTTGCGGGCAAGACCCCCCGCATCCGTAGGCCTTCCATGTGAAAAAAGAGGGAGAAAACAGAGAACAAACCCCAGAAAAAGAAACCCACCAGCAGATGTGTACCATACAGTTTATACATTATAAACCTGTATTTGATGACAGTCTTTTCCTGACATTAGTAGTAGCCCACTTATTCAGTCTGAACTTCCTCCTGGGTGTCATGAATCCCCCGTCTGTGGTCTTGGTAGCATGCATCACAGACATTAAGAATTGTTCTTGGTCTGGGAAGAAACGTGCCAGTGCAAAATTTTTCCTGTTTTTTGTTTCCCTAAGAAACCGGGTGAGCTCTCTTGCAGTATACACATCCTCCTTTCCCAGATCCTTACTCTCACCACCAGATAAAGATGCCTCTCCATCAGACCCAATCTCCCTCTCCGTAGCACCCCCCTCTAAATCCATCCCCTCCTCATCCAACAGTGGGCTCCCCTCAGCTTCACTCTCCTTCCCATTCTGCCCCATGCTAGAAGGCTTATTTCGAGCCGACACGTCCCCAGAGGGCCCCCCCTGCTCTACCACTTTGCCCCCCCCCCCCCCCCCTCCCTCCACAACACCACTGGCCTCTGTGTCACCTTTATTTCCCCTTACAACCATGGGGGGAGCCCCCCCCCCCCCCTCCGTCTGATGAATCTAGCACCGGCCCTGGCTGTGCGCCTGTTTCGGGAGCGTGCTTACTCCCGCCTATCCCTACAGCTTGTCTATCCACCACCAGCTCCTCTATCTCAGTAGCACCCTCTCCACTCCACCTGCAGCTTCTACCTCCACCACCAGCTCCTCTGTCTCAGTAGCTTCCTCCACTCCTGTATCTGCCTGTTGCTCTGCAGTGTTTACAATACTAACCTCTACTATTTTTTTTACTTGGCTGACGCGATGCCTCTCCCGCTGCGTGTTTTGGATGCGGGCAAGTGAATCGTTTATGTCCAATGTCACCACACTCAAAACAACGCAAGCTGTCGGTGCTCGCATACACAGCATACAAGCTCTCACCAACCTTCACGGTGAAACTAGCATTTAACGTTTGATCTGCGTTTTTCAAGTATATAAACACTTGCCTACGTAACGTGAGTACATGCTTCAACCCAGGTTCCTTACACCCAAGAGCAATAGGTCTGAATCCACTCGCAAACCTCCCGAAGCGGATCAGTTCCCTCGACAGAGCCTCGTCTTTGATAAATGGAGGTACATTAGACACAACTGCCCTTGTCGTTGGTGCCGACAGAGGCGATACGGCCACAAGTACATCCTTCACCCAAATGCCACTGGCAATCACTTTGCTTACCAAACTTTCTTTTTTCGACAGAGGCGATACGGCCACAAGTACATCCTTCACCCAAATGCCACTGGCAATCACTTTGCTTACCAAACTTTCTTTTTTCAAAAACACCACCACAGCCTTATTCATCCTCGATGCATAAGCAAGATTTTCGCATCCTACCTGTTCGCCGACAGCCTTCAAAACCTCTTCCACCGTAGCACTTCCCTCGGGTACACACCTCACTCCATGTCGGAGCGACACAGGCTCCACTCCTCCTGACTGCGAGGCCATGTTACTGGCCTGCAGCGTGCCGACTCCACTCCACAAACACTCGCCTCCAACACTATACACACTTGCACCAGTTACCCTAATAGAAAAAATTAACCCATGCAACCACACCCCACTGTGCACATAGAAAATAAACGAAAAAAGAAACCCAATTAAGGGGAAATTAGGAAACATTTGGAAAAAAAACTCCACAAACACCTCCGCTCAAGCCAATCTTACTCCCAGCATGCAGCAGAGAGAGAGAGAGAGAGGGGGATAAGGGAAAGAGAGGGATAGGGAGAGGGGGAGAAAGATGCATAGAAAGAGAGAGAAAGGGGGATAAGGGAGATAAATGGATAGAGAGAATGAGAGAGAGAGGGAAATAGAGAGAAGGGAGTGAGGGAGGAGAGGGATAGAGAGATGGATAGAGAGGGAGAGAGAGAATAATAGAGAGGGAGGGAGAGAGAGGGATAAGGGAGAGAGGGAGAAGGGGAGATAGAGAAGGATAGAGAGAGAGGTGAAGAAGAGAGATTGATAGAGAGGGAGGGAAAGAGAGAGAATGGAGTGAGGGGGGAGAGAGATGGATAGAGAGAGGGAGTGAGAGAGAGGTAAGGAGAGAGATAATGATAGAGAGAGAGAGAGAGAGAGAGAGAGAGAGAGAGAGAGAGAGAGGAGGGATAGAGAGGGAAGGAGAGAGCGAGAATGATAGAGAGGGGGATAAGGGAGAGAGGGGAGGGACTGTTGTGTGTTGCATTGTGTTTGCATGCCCCCCCCCCTGCAGGCTGGAGTGTAGCCAGGCTCAGCTCAGCTGTGTAAAGTGACCTTCTCCATGGTGTATTTTACACTGCACCCCTGAGGGCCTGAGGCAGCTTCTGTTGCAGCTGGATCACACTGCTGTGTGGCAGATGCCACATTAAGGGTGGTGGTATGAAGGGCAGGGGCCAGCTGACTCACTCCAGTATCTCTCTCCCTCCCTCTCTCTCTATCCCTCGCTCTCTCTAACCCTCTCTCTGCCTCCCCCTCTCTCTCCCTCCCTCTCTCTATCTCTCTGTCTCCCTCTCTCTGCCTCCCTCTCTCTCTCTGCCTCCCCATCTCTCTCTCTCGGCCTCCCCTCTCTCTTCCTCTCTCTCTCTACCCCCCTCTCTCTCCATCTCTCTTGCTCTCTCGTTTCCCCTCTCTCTATCCTTCTCTACCCTTATATCTCTCTATCTCCCTCTATCCCTCTCGCTTTTCTCCCCTCTCTCTACCCTCTCCTTCCCCATCTCTCCCCCCATATCTCTCTCCCTCTCTCTACCCTGTCTCTCTCCCGCTCTCTGTCTCTCTGTCTGTTGTATTGATGTTATCCCTCCATCCAGCCCCAGCTGTAATGATCCGTGGATTCATTCTGTCCTGACAGAGAGGCTGCTTCCTGGTTGACATAATAACAGGGTTATTCTCTCCCGTGCTTCAGTGCTGGCACAGTTCTTGAAGTGGCCTCACATCATGCTAAAGACTTCATTATAAAACAATCCCCCCCAATAACAATCTTAGTCGACCGTCGGACATGTTATTTACTGGAAAGTTTTGTGGTAGAAACTAGGGATGTATCACAATACGAATACGACATAAATGCAACGCAAACTGATTTGTTATTATTCAAAGAGAAGAAAAGTCGGCCGCATTTGTCTGTGCGTCTACGGAAGCTGAGCACGGCCACGTCTTTATTTATTATTTTATTGCTGTTTTCTCGCGATAACGACTAATTATTTCCTCATCTCGATATAATAATAATAATAATAATAATAATAATAATAATAATAATAATAATAATAATAATAATAATAATAATAATAATAATAATAATAAATTGGATTTGAAGAGAGAAGTGCCTTTCTCAGACTCAAGGACACTGTACAAGGAGAGAGAAGCGATATAAAAGAAAGGGTAGATACAAATATATAGTAACAACAGGAAAAAAACAAGTAAGATACAAAAAAAGGAAGCAAGGTGTTGTCCAATTGGATGAAGTGGTAACAAGAAAGTTAACAAAAAACTAAAAGCAGAAAACAAAAAACAAACAAACAACAAAAACAACGGGATCTGTGGCTTAAAAGAAACGAGTCAGTGGGTGGGCTACTTGGGAGCAAGGCCATGTTGCGTGTGAACATGTGTGTTTTTAGGTGGGTTTTGAAGAGTTTGATGGTGTCAGAGCCTCGGATGGAGGGGGAGAGGGAGTTCCAAAGCCTGGGGGCAGCTACAGCGAAAGCTCGGTCTCCCAGTATGGAATGCCTGGTGCGGGGGATGGTGAAGAGGTCAGAGTTGGAGGAGCGGAGGCCTCATGCTGGAGTGTAGGGGTGGAGTAGGTTGGCCAGGTAGGAACGGGCCAACCCGTGCAGGGATTTGTAGGTGAGGAGGAGGATCTTGTAGGGGATTCGGTAGTTGATGGGGAGCCAGTGGAGTTTTTGCAGGGTGGGGGTGATGTGCTGCCAGGGTTTTGTGCGTGTGAGGACCCTCGCAGCAGAGTTTTGGACATACTCTAAGCGATCCAGAACCTTCTTGGAAGCACCAAGAAGGATTCCGTTATTGTAGTCGAGGCGGGAAGTGATGAAGGCGAGTGTTTCCGCTGAGGTGTCGGAGAGTGAGGGGTGGAGGCGGGAAATGGTTCTGAGGTGGAAGAAGGCGGACCTGGTGACAGACTTGACGTGAGGGTGGAATGAGAGGGTTGAGTCCAGTATTACGCCCAGGTTCCTTACCTCCGTGGAGGGGCAGATGGAGTAGCCATCCACGGAGAGAACAAGGTGGTCGGTCTTTTGGAGGAGGGCTGGGGAAGCTACAACTATTAATTCGGTCTTCTTGCTGTTGAGTTGAAGGAAGTTGGTGGTCATTCATGTTTTTATGTCCTGGAGGCAGGCAGTGAGGGAGGGGGGAGGGAGGGGAGCAGAGGGTTTGGTGTGGAGGTAAAGCTGCGTGTCGCCTGCGTAAGAGTGGAAGTGGAGGCCATGTTTCCTTATGATATCACCGAGTGGGAGGAGGTATATCATAAAAAGGAGCGGACCTAACACCGAACCCTTGGGAACACCCTGTTTAACAGGTGCTGGAGTTGACCTGGACCCCCCGAGGGAAACATACTGCCACCCAGGGTGCGATCCAGGAGGGGAGCCCGGGGAGCTATAGCTCCCCTAGATCAGACATCAGCTCCCCTGCAAACTTGATTTGCGATTTTTTGGGGGGTCTCTAAATTACTGAAAATAAATGCTACTTTTGCCATGCATTTCTAATTTTTCTGTAATTTTCTGTATCATCATCGTGTATAATAATAAACGTATGCTATTTTGGATGTATGATTAATGATTTGCGCACTAATTCAACATGCATGCTATTCTTGCAATTACCATTCGGTGCGCGGCGGCGCTACAGCCTGCACGGCACTGTCGGCACACATCAAACTTGACCCGTATGTAACCTGTGCTGTGGCTGTTACTTGTTGACACAGACAGTGATCGTTTTGACAGCCAGTAAAATGTCTAAACGAAAACAAGTAAGCCTAACCAATTTTGGTTTCACGAAGACAGTGAAGCTGACAGAGCAGCAGGAGGCGGGAATCGGATCATCTACAGGCGCAATTACACCTGCGGCTGGTGCTGCTCCGGTGGCCGTGGGGACTATTATTAATATTACAACGATCGGTGACGGTGCCGGCGCCGAAGAAGCTGGAGATGGGGGTAATTTGGGACAGTCAGGAGTCTGAGAGATAATCTTCTCTATCTAACTAAATAGATTTTTTTTTTATCATGGAATGTGCTGTGGAAGCCCCGTCCAGACGGCCGGACGGTAAGTGAGTTGTCCTGAGCACTCCTCGCTGATTTAGAGCCCAACATCAGCCTCATAATGGAGTCGGTGTCCACCAGGGAGAAGGATGAAAAGGAGTAGGTGGGATGGGGCAGGGGGTCATGTTTAACAACCGGAGGTGTGGGGGACACAGGAATAGACTGGAGCTGCTGGTAGATGGCATCGATCTTGGTTTGGAAGAATTCCGTGAATCTGTTGCAGAGATCGGAGGAGGAGGTGGTCTGGAGGGGGTTGTCAGGGGGCTGGAGGAGTTTGGTGATGGTGGAGAAGAGGGCTTTGGAATTCCCTTGGCCTTTGGAGGTGACATCAGAGTAGAAGGAGGATTTGGTTTGGGTGAGGGCGAGTCTGTAGGAGATGATGTGGTCAGAGTAGGCCTGGGTGTGAACAGTGAGGCCTGTTTTCCTGCAGCGCCTCTCTAACTGGCTTTCATGGAGCGGAGCTCAGGGGTGTACCAGGGGGCAGAGTGCGTAAATGTAACAGTGCAGGTTTTAAGGGGTGCAAGGGAGTCCAGGGTGGCAGCTAAGGCTGTGTTGTAGGTGTTCACCAACTCAGTGGTTGAGAGCAGCTGGGAATCATGAGCGAGGTGGGAGCTCAGGGCGTTGGTGAGGTCAGTGGGGGTGATGTTTTTTGTGTTCCTGTACGTCATGGGGCGCTGTGGGCGGCCAGAGGTGGAGGGGACAGGAACTAAACATTTTATTGCAAGATGATCAGCAACGTGGAGGTCCACACCACTGAGATTGGAGGGGGTTATGGTCTCGGTGGAACACACCAGGTCCAGTGTGCGGGTGGGGAAATCTACATGCTGGGTGAGATTGTGGCAGTCAAGGAGGGACAGGAGGTCGTCGGAGGCGGTGATGTCAACATGAATGTTGAAGTCGCCAAGGAGGAGAATTGAGGAGGTGGATGAGCTGACGGAGATGAGTAGATCAGATAATTCTGAAATAAACACGGAGGGAGGTAGATCAGGATGACAAGCACAGGCTGGGGGCCAAGCAGTTTGAAAGCAAGGCATTCAAATGATGTAGCAGGAGGGGTGGGGACAGCCTTAACCTTGAAACAGGTACGATGGAGAACAGCAAGTCCACCACCCCGCCTTCCAACATGGGGTTGTTGTAGGTAAATGTAGCCTGGTGGGGTGGCCTGGTTGAGTGTTAAGAACTCATTTGGTATCTGCCATGTCTCAACAAGGCACGTAAAGTAGGGGTGCACCGATATATCGGTCGGGTATCGGTATCGGCCGATAAGTGCCTTGTTGACTGCTATCGGCCGATAAGCTCAAATGTGCCGATAGCAGTCGCCGATAAATACCCATCAATTTGTGTAGCGTCAAAAGGCAAAAAAAAAAAGTTCACTCGCGCGATCTACCTGCACAACGCCCGCCGTCCCCCCCACACACACACAATCTACTGCATCAAAGTAACTATTTATGATTAACAAGGCATTCGTTTTGTGGCATTAGCGTTATATAGTTAGTGTTACACGGACAATAACATCAGCATATTATTATTACCCATAGCAGCAAGGCATTACTCCGAGTCCGTTCATTAGCTCGGTTCCATTCCGTTGCTCATTCCGTACCCAACTACACATTCTGCAATCTGTTAATAAAGTTTTCAACCAGACAAATGTATAGAAAGGCTTTGTTTTATTATAACATTTGTTGCAGTAAAATCATTATGTCTCATTTGGTCATGCGTGGAGCGCCGGTCGGCGGGCCGGGCAGCTAACGTAGCTACGTTATTAGCTATTAGATGCAAGACTAACGTTACTGGTGAAAATGTGATTTGCGTTGGAATACTCCTTTGTCAACTTGCTGTACTTTGCTTGCAGGTCTGCAGTCATTATTGCTGCATTATGAATAGCCGCAACTTTAGCCAAGGTAACGTTATGGCTAAACCTTTAACAATAGTTAACGCTAGCTTTCGGTTAGCTGTTCAATGCTATTAATAACAACTCCCCGTCAACACCCTCTCTCGGGAAGATGGCATTTAAGAAAGTATCTGCTGTTAAAATGAAGTGTTACACGTTCAATAACAAGCATATTATTTACCCGAAGATAGCAGTAAACAAGGCATTACTCCGTTAGTACGTTCATAGTTCGGTTCCATTCCGTTGCTCATTCCGTACCCAACTACACATTCTGCAATCTGTTAATAAAGTTTTCAACCAGACAAATGTATAGAAAGGCTTTGTTTTATTATAACATTTGTTGCAGTAAAATCATTATGTCTCATTTGGTCATGCGTGGAGCGCCGGTAGCTACGTTAAGTGTGTTCTGCTCTCGCAAACAGAACATGCCCGGAAGTAGAAAAATTTATAAACGCTTGCCGATTGGTGGTAAGGACAGCAGGAGGTGGGTGCTAGCGGTCACCGGTGTGGCGTAATTGGCCGAATCGACTGTCAATCAAAATGGTTCCATTGCATTGGTTGAAAGCTCTGGTTGAGAGAATAGTATCCTGCTGCAGGCCGCAAGAATGGTTCCATTGCATTGGTTGAAAGCTCTGGTTGAGAAAATAGTATCCCTCTGCAGGCCGCAAGACGATACTGGGAGAGAGATAGTGATACCATAAACATATTTCTTGATGTTTCCTTTTTTTAAGTAAGTAAAGAGGCCTACAAATACAAACATACACATACAAATATACAGTAGTTTCATTAAAAAAAAATTAAAAATTAAAAAAAAATAAAAAAAAAAATATTTTTTTTTACAAATACTTATATACAAATATACAAATATCGGTATCGGTATCGGTATCGGCCGATAGTGTTAGTTGAACAATCGGTATCGGTATCGGCGGCCAATTTTCATATCGGTGCATCCCTAACGTAAAGTCAAATTTATTGTCCAAAATAATGTCATTAATGTAATGAGATTTGTTATTGAGGGACCGAGTGTTGAGGAGAGCAAAACTGGTCATGTGAACAGGGGCAGGAGTGCTGGAAGTGTGTAGCTGTAAGGGCCAGAGTAGGCTAAAATCCACTCCACGATTTCTAAAATCCTTTGTGAGTAGTGATCTCACGATACTCCCGTGCTATTATGCAGAGGTCTCGCAGGGTTTCCCATGCTACTAGCGCCAGCTGCAACAGAGCTCTGAGATCATCTCGATATAACAAAGTCCCTTTTCTTGTGATACAGACTTATTATTTCGTTATCTCAATATAACAAAGTCTGTTTTCTCGTGAAAATACATACCTAAGTAAATGGAAGATTGCTCCACTTCTACAAGGTCCATTTGCATGTTCTTGGTATCTAGGAACATCTATGGATCTCAGGGAATGTATTCCCAGTGTCAGAAAGATTGTGTATCTTACTAGACTTGAGTAAATTGTAATGAACCAAAGGAGAATTTCCTTTTCTTTTTTCATCTTTACACCATGCTAAAATTGACCAGACATGAAAAACTGAGCTCATTCAGCACCTTCTTGAGATCACGTTTACAAAATCTAAGCAAATTAATAAAGGGAAGATGACTAAACAGAAGGTTTTGTAGATACAGTACTGAATTCTGCCATCCGGATACATGCAATTTAAAATATGATTATAGAATATCAGGCCTATAAATTACCTTATTATAGCCAAGTCGCACATCTATGGATCGGGCCAAATCTCCCCTTTCCAATGGCAGAGTTCAATCTGGATTTAGTATCACCAGGCGTGCAGCAAAAACCGTGAATGAAATATACTGTAAGTACAGTTACTTGTTTATAATGTAGATTTCTCCGCCATTCTTTATCAGATTGCAACACCGTTTTTTGCTAGACGTTCACAGAAAGGTAGAGAAACTAACTGTGTTCTAATTTATGCCAATAAAGTTCAGGTTTGTGGAAGATAATCCCCAAAAAATAAGATAAATAAAAAAGTTAATCCACAAGTCAGATGATTGACAGGAGCTGGCTTGAGCTGGGTCGTGTCGTTTTTCGAAATTCCAAAGCCAATCGAAAGTCCTGTGTCTCCTCTCCTCATATGACTACAAACAAAATGGCGGTGCACATTTCCGAGCGTCTATATTCGCCTGTTTCCGGCAACATTTCCAAAACGCATATTTCACTAATAACACTTTAACATATTGGTAAACAAACGTATTGCTTAAAATAACAACTACGCCTATACCGAGATTTGAGCTGAGCCTTGGCCAATCCAGGGACAGAGAAGGTGAGAGTAGCTCTCGGGTACTAATTACCGTGTTTGAGCCACACTCTCACTCAGCTAGCAGAGCGTGGAGGGGAACAAGGTGCCTATACCGAGGAGCGATATTGATTTCTTATGGATTATTTATTTATTATTTATGAATGAGTGTACAGTAAATACAAGCGAAGGGTGATAGGCTAAAGCCACTCCACGGGGGGGGGGGGGGGGGGGGGGGTACACTATGTACGGACACTGTCAGGCTGAGAGGTTTTTCTCTTCTCTTCCCCCCCCCCCCCCCCCCCCCCCCGAATTCTCTGGGTGTTTTCCGAGCAGCCTTGGCAGGATGTGTTGTCTGTCAGAGAGCCAGGCAGATAATATTAGCTAGCAGCCGACCAGACACCCACAGCCACCAGGCGCTGTGATTCCAGCGGCCCCCACGGTTCCAAACAGATGCTCCTCGCTGGCAGCGGTGTGTCTTGGAAGAGCCCGAGGCCAACCCGCCATTTCGGTAAATTAGTAAAGACAACAGTTGGTACCCGGGACGGCGCTGCCATGGCGAGGTGTGTTGCAGGGTGTAAAACACAGATCCACCTGGGCAGAGCGGCCTCTTGGAAAGACTCCAGTCCCACAGGTTTCCGACGTAAGCTGACAGCTCCATGCGCGCCGTATCCATGTAATTACCCCGTTCAGGCCTGGGCTAGACTGCAAGAGTTTTTATTCATCACATACATACCAGGGCATACAGTGAAATGCGGTTGGCCATGCCCGCTTCGATTGTGCAATAAAACAATAGTAATAGTAGTAATAATAAAAAGATAACTAGAATAGACATGGTAAAATAAATGTTAATAAATGTGCTTAACACAATGGCTCCCGACCACGGATAAATCCGTGTTTCAAATCCAACGGTTGAGGACCAACAGGTTGTTTTGGCTTTTATTCCATTGTAATAACCTACTCGATGTCACCGAGCAGCACTGCAGAAGTACCCTACTCTTTGAATTCGAAAAAGTGCATTACCGCCCAGATCCTCTTAGGGGCGCTATCTCGATCCCTGTGGCAGAAGTTGTCTTGTTTTTTCTGGACCTCCAATGTAGTTTTCTGCTAACATGAAGCGATGCCTATAGCCTGTAGCTTGGAATACGTTTTGGGACGCGGATTTCAGTGTGCAGTAAAGGAATATATCATCAGCCAATGGACATATCGATCTACCAGATGGCGATCGATAACTGGGAAATCCTTTGGGGGATCCAACCAGCCCACGGTAAGATCTTTTTCACGTAAATTACATGCTGATCAGGGCTTGTTATGATAGCCATCCACCCGATCAGCGAATGTGGCTACTGAGGCTAACGCAGTTATTGGTAATCAATAATCAGAAACGACGTCCCCCCCTTTCATGCATTCATGGTGGACCATCATACCGTTCATATGCAGTTTGAGTTTTAACTGTAGCTTCTGTAGTGCCGAAAATGCCATTGGATTTAACGTTAGTAGCTTAGCGGCCTGTATCTCGCCTTCCAGGAAATATACTAGTCCAAATCCCTTATAACGCTTATATTCAAGACGCTATAAAATGAGAACGAATTGATGAATTATTTTTTTCTTTAAGCCATTTTGAAGGGACGGTTTATGGTGTCAATTGACAATGAGAATGGACAGATAGCAATACTATAAAGTATAGATTTAGCTCTACAAACAGCCCCACGGACTATGCAAGTCTGTTTAGAAATGCTGGCCGTCTAGAGTGATTTTAGATGGATCCAAGTGGCCACGAAAGTGTTAAAGGCACTGGATCCTATGTACATTCCTATAAAAAATTGCAGTTTTTCTTCTATGTCCCTATGCTATACTTGCTGTTACTAACTATACTATACAACAATCACAACAAGTTATTTTCTTAACACATTCTGCGCCAAGAACGAGTTAACTCGTTATTGCCCGCCAATCGAATAACGCCAACAACGAGTAAACTCGTTATTGTGATCGTTATTTCTTTTATTCGCTATTTCCATTCATAATTCATCCACCAAGGCTCTGGGAAACTCTGAATTTTTTTTTGTAGCGTGTATAGGGACGATTAAGTATAATATGCATCGGGCCTATAACTCGCGTTCTAGGAATTACCACAGACCACTCTAAAAACATACTTATATTCACGACGGTATTAAACGACAATGTATGAATGAAAAAATATAACGTTCCCACATCCTGAACGATAGATACCCGATGTCGAATGGGCCATAGTAATGCAGATATAGCTATACTATTTAAATAGTTATAGCCCTGCAAAGAAGGTGAGCGACTCCATAGGCTTACAGCGGTGGCGTCAGAGCTATAAGATGCTCATATTGCGTGGCAGAGATTGTGTTAAAGTGTCCTTTTCCTTCCTTTAAAGTGTCCTTTTCTTGTGTGTTTAAAGTGACCCGTGGTGCGTTTGTGTGTGTGCGAGTGCAGAATGTTGTGTTGTGTGTGTGTATGTGTGTGATCATGTGTGCTTGTGTGTGGAGAGAAGAGCATTGCATTTATTGAGTTTATTAGGATCCCCATTAGCTGTTGCATGACAACAACTAGTCTTCCTGGGGTCCACACAAAACATAAAACATTACATTCGACAAGACTTTTACAGAACAGGAATGGACGGGCCCGGCAAACGACAGATTTGTCTGTGCAAAACGAGAGAAAGATTCAAGAGGTTTATATTTTTCGCTGTGTGTGTAACGTGTGCAAAGGAATGCTTAGACACTCCTCACTCCACACACCATGTACGAGAAGCAATAGTGATGTCACTATACAAGAACGTTACACCAAAATAAGAGTATAACACAGAAAACTGATCATATATTGTATACAGAAAACCCTGTAATGAATACTGCAACAAATTTAAGTATTACAGATGCCCTAGTATCCAGTGAGTTATACAATAATAGCATACACTATATTAGATACTTTGTATTCATTAGGGTTGGGTACCGTTCACATTTGAACTGATACCGGTACCAGTACCAGTTCCTGGAATTCGGTATCAGTACCCAGTGGTACCTTTTTTCGGTACTTAACTCTTTCTGTAATAACTAAATGTTTTATTTCAGTTGTAAAAAATTTATACAAATTTCAATGAATGAAAACTTTATTTAACAGATTGCAGAATGGGTACAATACAGTACGGCTCAATACGCACAATTGTTAAGGGGATGCAGACCAGAGAAAGACATTTGTCTTGTTTACATCAGGGTCCGCCATTTTCAATTCATAGTGATCAACATTGTTATTTATTTAGAACATTTTGTTATTTATTGTTGTAACACAAATAAATCGCATGATCATGTATTATGTTTTTAAATGTTTAAATATCAACATTATCTCGCCATGTGGAAAAGGCTCCCTCTTGTCTAGTAATATTACACTCTTATACTAAATATGTAAAGGTACAGAAATTTGGTACCAATTGATCTAGCGTGAATCGGTAATCGGTAGTACCGATGTAATTCGGTCGCTAGTAGTTCGGTACCCAACCCTACTATTCATACTTCTATAACTGTGTGGCAACCACTTATTTTGTGTGGGTCTGTGCCAGTGCAGCTTGCAGTACTCCTGTTTGCTCGTAGTGCTTTCATAAGAAGAGGAGTGTGGAGCATGTAGAAGTCCGCATTAACCCCGTACCCTCTCCTGGGGCCACCGGGGGGGGGGGGGGGGGGGCTACAGTTGTGGGCTTCACTTACAGTAATTATAAACCTGATCGCTGCATTGTCCTTGCACTCATACTCGGCATTGTACTAATTATTGCTAATTGGCCAGTCAAACACAGAAAGCCCTCTAGTGGCGCAGTGATAGTGCTGACCTCCAACAACAGACAGACCCGGCCTGAGCCTCTATGGGGCCCTAAGACTTATTAAGCAGAATTTGATTTACGCCACCAATACTATTGACTATTGTCAATGCTTGCTCATTTGCACGCCTGCAGCCTCTGAGCTACTTTGTTTTCTATCTATCTATCTATCTATCTATCTATCTATCTATCTATCTATCTATCTATCTTCAGAACAGAACAGCACCTGTTGTCAGGAGATGAAAGTCTCTGTCTAAACGAAGAGGTGTTGAACTCAGCTGTAATTCTAGATCCCTGCTATTCTAAATCTGTAACCTTTTTCAGTCTTGTGTTGGTCTTGGTTCTCTGATTCTATTTTCTGAAGAAACCATTTCATTGGCTTAGTGACGATATATAGGAAGCTTGTATTCTCTGTTCTTGGCAGAAAGTAGGATGTATATTCTGCCCGTTGCAATGTACTTTTCCCTTGCAACGTATTCTTTTTCCTGTTTGTACTATTGCTTGATTCACTTTTGAATAAACCTCTGAAAGATTAATTCTACCTTTCACTATTGAGGATTATCAGATAAACGCAACAGTTCTCAGGATGGCTTCTCTGTGGCCTGTGCCTGGCTGTGTGAGGGTGTTGGCTGGGGTTCCATACAGCTGGCAGCAGAGGAGGCCCTTCGGTCTGGAGTGGTTGTCTCTCACCGTCCTAGTTACCCCCCTCTGAAGAGCCCCGTCGATGGACTGGGACCACACCCGCCAGCGACGACGGGCAGTTTGGTTTGAAGAGGAACTTAGAGAACGGCAGAGCATTTACGGGGGAGGCTGGCTGGCGCTCAGGCCAATCAGGTGAATATTCAACCCCAGGGCAATGTAATTCCTTTCCCCTCAACGCGCCACACAAGGAGAGAGGAAGTGACAAAATGGCAATGAGTGCACGGCCAGGCATTTGCATTTTAATGTGCTTGTCGGAACCACTCTAAACTAAGGGCTGCCGGGAGTTTGAGAAGACAGATGACCCTGTGGGTCAGCGCCAAACCACCAATAATAGACCCTGTCAGTCAGCGCCAAACAACCACTAATAGACCCTGTGGGTCAGCACCAAACAACGACTAATAGAACATGTGGGTCAGCACCAAACAACCACTAATAGAACCTGTGGGTCAGCAACAAACAACCAATTATGCCGCTTTTCTACTGTATGGTATGGTACCTACTCGACTCTACTGGCTTTTGGTACCTCGTACTTTGTTAGTTTTCCACTGCAGGCAATGGAAAACCGAAAAGGCAGAGTAGAGTCGAGTCGAGTAGGTACCATGCAGTGGAAAAGCGCCATAATAGCACTCTTCCAGAAAAACACCATCCCGGTTGGTGGGTAAGTCACTGAGAAACAGGAAAGCAGGAAGAGATAATTTTTTAGATAAGACTAAAACGTTTATGTCCTTGAAGTGGTTGATAACTGGGTAGAAAAAAACAACAAAAAAAAACAATCTTTCCCCTAGCGTCTTCTAATTTTAAATACTAAATGTCAAATAACCAAAAAAGGTTAACAGAGCTTTTTCCTCGACTCCCAACTGTGAAAAAAGATGATTCAATTGCAATTTAACCACGGTGTCAGTCGAGAAACGCACACCTCCAGGAGGACCAGGCGGCAGAGGCGGAGACCGAGGAGGAACACGGTGTACATCCAGACGATAGATAGATGACTCAACAGATGCTATCTGACTCGTCTGGAACTAGAGTAAAGACAAAGCGACCGGCGGTAAATGTGGAAAACGGTCAGTCTAGGAGAGTTCATCTCCAGTCTGCAGCGCCTCTTTTATATAGCTATTTAATGTCCTCGATCACATTGTCATTTGGCAGGTGAGTCGACTATATCGAGTGGTTTGATTACATCGGTTAAATGTCCTCCTCTCCCCCACAACTGTTAGTAGGAGTGTATCTTTCACATATCGATGCCCCAGCAGACACAAGGACGCTGAGTGGCATTCAGTCGGGGTCGTCAAGGAGCGGAGGACGTATAGACAGGCGGACAGGCAGGCAAGTAGACAAACAGACAGTAGGACAGCAAGCTTTTAAGAAACTGGAGTCATATAAAGAGGGATGTTGAAATCAGGCTGAGACATTGAACTTCCTCCTTATACAGTACAGCTTATTCAGACTAGCAGTCTTTATGCCACCATAGTTAGGACAGCCGAAACCCGTCCAATCTTTCGCCGTCGACTAAAGACGCACTTCTTCAATCATTATCAAAAAAAAATCAAAAATAAATAACCGTACTGTCATGCACTTGTCCTAATATACTAACCAACACTATAGCACTCAACACTTTGATGAACATTGTTACTCAGCTGATAGAGTTGTACCCTTCCTGATGACTTGTTGTACAAAACTTGTAAGTCGCTTTGGATAAAAGCGTCAGCTAAATGACAAAATGTAAATGTTTATGGTCTTTATACAGTACAGCTCAGTCAGACCAGCAGTCTTTATGGTCATTATACAGTACAGCTCAGTCAGACCAGCGGTCTTTATGGTCCTTATACAGTACAGTTTATTCAGACTAGCAGTCTTTATGGTCATTATACAGTAGTTATTCAGACTAGCAGTCGTTATGGTCTATATACAGTACCGTTTATTCAGACTAGCAGTCTTTATGGTTTTATACAGGACAGCTTATTCAGACTTGCAGTCTTTATACAGTAGTTTATTCAGACTAGCAGTCTGTATGGTCTTTATACAGTAGTTTATTCAGACTAGCAGTCTTTATGGTATTTATACAGTACAGTTTATTCAGACTAGCAGTCTTTATGGTCTTTATACAGTAGTTTATTCAGACTAGCAGTCTTTATGGTCCTTATACAGTAGTTTATTCAGACTAGCAGTCTTTATACCAGACCTGGGCATTGTACGGCCCGCGGGCCGGATCCGGCCCGCGGGATGATTCTGACCGGCCCGCGAAAGATTACATGATAATAAAAAAAAATAAAAAAAAAATAAAAAAAAATATTTTTATTTAATTTTTTTTTTTTTTTTTTTTTTTTTACTTTTTTTTTTTCATGTCAACGTTCACACGCACAGTATACGCTTAGGAGACATGCTCAGAAGATGTTGGTTCTCTTTGGATCCACCTACATACAGTATGTGAACAGACATTCTCAGTCATGACGTTTACCAAGTCCAGGTACAGATCCTCTCTCACTGATGAACATCTGGCAGCTGTGCTTCGCATCTCCACCTCAGACATGCAACCTGACTTTGATGGACTTGTTAAAGCTCAACAGAGACTGGATTTCTCACACTGTATGAAAAAAAAGAACTGAAGAACACTAAAATGTGGAAATATAACAAGTGAAATGGGACACTTGATCTTTTTTTTTTTCTTTTTTTTGCACAGTTCTGAAAACATTAAATGTTTAATATAGGCATGTAAAGTAAAAAAGGCTACAAAACTGGGACACTTTTCTTTACACAGTTCAGTGACATGTTTTGTTTATTTTTGCTATAAGATGATGTGATGTCTTTAGAAAGCTAAGAAAATCCTTGTTTCAATAGTATATGAAACTCAAAATGCCCTTTGTTATTAATGTTTCACATTTTGTTTATCATTTTGGAAATAAATTCTATTTGAATAAATGATATTTTTGAAAGCTAACCTCACCTTTTAATTGCCAAATAATAACATACACTCTTACCAGGGGTCAAAACAATGCCATTTACTGCTTTTTATATAGAAATAAAATGTATATTATGCATAATTGAGTTTGGAATTTTGGCCCGGCCCCCCAACATATTTTCAGTTGCTCATTCGGCCCCCCGGGAAAAATAATTGCCCACCCCTGCTTTATACAGTACAGCTTATTGAGACTAGCAGTCTTTATGTAAAGATCCTTATACAGTACAGCTTATTCAGACTAGCAGTCTTTATGGTCTTTATACATAGTTTATTCAGACTAGCAGTCTTTATGGTCTTTATACAGTAGTTTATTCAGACTAGCAGTATTTATGGTCTTTATACAGTACAGCTTATTCAGACTAGCAGTCTTCATGGTCCTTATACAGTACAGCGCAGTCAGACTAGCAATCGTTATGGTCTTTATACAGTAGTTTATTCAGACTAGCAGTCTTTATGGTCCTTATACAGTACAGCAGTCAGACTAGCAGTCTTCTAGCCTAGCAGTCTTGATGAATGACCACATAGCTGTTGCCACTCACTGTGTCCCTGTGCATGTCGTCTATATGTTGATAATTCCATAAGTACCGCTTCCATGAACTGCACCACCTTGACATCTCGTCTCACGTTCTGTATTCTACAATAAGCACCACATGCCACACACCCACTCCCTCCATTGATTGATTGAACATTTTATTAACAGATTGCAGAATGGGTACAATACAGTACGGCTCAATACACACAATTGTTAACACTTTGAGTGCCAGCCACGGCATAATTCGTTATTTCATGCCAACCGTTGAGTGCCAGGAACGAGATATGCCGTTTTTTTTATCGTTATTTTTTTCATATTTCATCAATCTAGCCTCACGTTACCACTAGCACTCTCTCTGAGCTCGAATTGGGAAAATACCGCCCCCTATCGTCTCTCCGGATGGTACTGCATGAATGGATTAGACTGAATGAAACACATGGCAAAAAAAGAGTCCGGAATCCACATTTTACTTCTCAGGTATGTAACCCGAGTCGATCTGACTCATTGTGGACCATCAGAACAGCGTGGAATATATGTTTCCAGTACCCAGCGTTGGATCAATAAACGCAATCGATATTTGGAATGGTAATCAGGAATTGGAATAATTTTTTGGAGAACATCTGATCTGAGGTAAGGAATCTATTTTACCAGTATTGGGATCATCAGAGCTGTTTTCACCTATATATCAACGTGTCCCATATGTGTGTGTGTGGCTGTGAGTGTGTGTAGCTGATCAGGAAATAAGATAATAGATTTTTCAGCCCGCTTCTATAGCGTGCATAAGTACACATATACTATCGATAATCTAGCGTTTATTTGAAAAGATTCATAAATAGGCCAAAAAAATTACAATGTGTTTGTGTATTACAGTAAAGCGTGATTCCTGCAGATGTCGTCGTCGTCCCCCCCCCCCCCCCCCCCCTGAAACTTTCCAAAAACAAGCGTTTTTCAAAATGGTATAAAACGGAAATGAACCGATTAAAAAACAATCAGTTTCGACAATGTTGACTGCAAACAAGTCATTGATAAGCGACGGCCATATTAGACACATAGCCATAATTTAAGACATAGTTTATGCGTTCGCAAATATAAGAGCTCTGTCATTGAAGTGGGTGGTGGCATTCAACGGGGTAAATAGGACACGGAGGCCGGCACTCAAAGTGTTAAGGGGATGCAGACCAGATAAAGACTTTCTTCTTGTTTACATCAGGGTCCCCCATTTTCAATTCATAACATTTATGACATACACGACATACAGATACAGTACTGTTACATCCAGACATTTATGACATAAAATATACAAATATACAGTACTGTTTATTTACAGACAGAGTTTCTAAAAGAGAATATATACATTTGAAGGGGAAGAAACTGTACCATCAAGCATTTAGCGGCATATATTGTATTATATATATTTTTGTCTTTGTTATCTTGTAAAGCACTTTGTAACTTGGTTTTAAAAAGATTAAAATATATAATATATATAAAAAATCTGAAAATTGCATTTGAAAAGTTTACAAATAAAGAAAAACGTAATTATTATTATTATTAGTAAAATTTTATAAAAAAATATTATTATTAGTAGTAGTTGTAATACTTGTAGTATTATAAGTAGTAGTAGTAGTATTGTTGATAATAAAACACAAAGTAGTAGTATCCATGATGATACATGCCCAATGAAGAAACCCACTGTCATTGCAAAAGGAAAGTCTAAAATTCCAATAAATAATTATACTATGAAACGACACTCTCTTCACTTCCGTTATCTTTCACATTATATATAATACATAATCGCCAAACCTTTCAAACTCTCCGCCTCTCTCCGTCGTGTTCTCACTGATTACATTTCCGCTAGAGCAGAAAATAATTTCCAATAGATCTTACGCCTCTAATATCTTCCACCAGAGTTCATTTTTATTTGTTTATCTTGTGTCTACCCGTTCAATCAGTCTGGCAAGCTTTCCCTCTCTCTCTCTCGTTCTCTCTCCCCCCTCTCTCTCTCTCCCCGCTCTCTCTCTCTCCCCCCCTCTCTCTCCCTCTCTCTCCCCCTCTCTCTCTCTGAGGACCGACCAGTCTGCTAAACACTTTACCGTACTCTTGTTATCTGACCCAGGCTTCCGCTTGGTTATTGCAGCAACCCTCCCAGATCAGTACTAATGTGATTCACAAAGGCTTTTCCACTCTCACAGTTTCCCTCCATTCTCACTTAATAAAATCCATCTAGTTTTTTTAATGTTTTTCTTTTTGCCGTCAAACTGAATTACAGTTGAATCCACACCCTCCTCCTCCTTCCTCACCCTGCTCCCCCCTCCTCCTCCCTCACCCTCCTCCTTCATATTTCCCCAATCCCTGTTTTTGAAGCCATGACACACAGCGGGTAAGAGGAAGAGGAAATGAGGAAGAGGAAATGAGGAAGAGGAGGAGACCTACCACAGGTGTTGAGAGGAAGAAAAAAGCCATTTTCTGCCTAGTTCTTATACAGTACAGCTGTATAAGGACCGACCACACACAAACACCCCGTTGCCATCTCGCTTCCTTTGATTTTACACATTACTACACATTAATCAACATTACTGTAAATGTGCCAGTTGGCTAATTCGCAACTATAGTCCTTTTGGCAAGATGTTATAAAACCATATATAACATATAATTAATATAACGTTATAACTAGTTATAATATAATTGGTTGAATCTCGCTTCGGAATCCCATCTTTCTTTGAGTTTAAATTTTTTTGTTGAAAAACTTCAGCTAATACTGTTAAAAAGGATAGGTGTGTAGCCCCACAAACCACACCTGCCTTTGGCAGTCATTTTGAAAGTTCTGATCTCCTCAGGGTTGGGTTGTTACTGTTTATCCACATGAGTGTGTGCATGTGCTTACACGTTCGGAGGAGATGCTAAACCGATGTCCTGACTGAATTTGGTTGTTAAAGAACCCAGGACGCCTATCGTAAAGAGTAGGGGGTTCCCCGACGTTCCTGGCCAAATTCCCAATCAGGTTTCTTTTACATTTACATTTACATTTAGTCATTTAGCTGACGCTTTTATCCAAAGCGACTTACAAGTTCTGTACGACAAGCCATCAGGAAGGGCACATCTCTATCAGCTGAGTAACAATGTTCATCAAAGTGTTGAGTGCTACAGTGTAGGTTAGTTTATTAGGACAAGTGCATGACAGTATGGTTAGTTAGGGTTAGATTATTTATTTTTTATTTTTTTTATTCAGATAATGGTTGAAGAAGTGCGTCTTTAGTCGACGGCGATTGTCTCTGACATCAAGGCCACCTAATCATCCCTTCACCTTAATTGGCTGATATCAATCCCTGTCTCCTTAGCCATTCAGCCATTGTGTAGTGTGATGTGTGCCTGTTGCCAGTGTATGGCAGCCATTGAGCCTGCATAGCCCAAGGTTGGGTGCTACCAGTGGTGGTGAAGGAGGCAATTTCCACCCTACGTTGTAAAGCGCTTTGAGTGTCTAGAAAAGCGCTATATAAATGCAATTAATTATTATTACACACATCTACTTGTGTATGTGTGTGTGTGTGTGCACATGCTTACGTGTGGTTTAAAGTGAACTTAAAAAAGAAAGAAAGATAGATGGTTGATGAGAAGAGATAAAACTGATGAAGAGAAGCCCGTCCTCCTTCCTCCAATCAGGGGTAGCGTGCATGTTCTTCAAGAAGAACATCTCTCTCTCTTCCTTTATCTTTCTCTCTCTTCCGTTCTCTCTCTCTCTCTCTTTTGAGTGAGTGCTTTCCCTCCTCTCTTTTATTCTCTTTGAATTTGTTTTAATTTTATTTACGAGTAACACGTTTTTCTACAACTCAAGTTCAGACCCATGTTACTCTATTCATTAGCACTAAAAGTGAATTTTCTTTATGGTATCTTTATTAAAACTTCAGAATGTTACCTTTCAAAAGAGACCAGGAATGTGCATGTATAGTATTTTGGTTTGCAAAAAAAGTATGCAGTCCTCATGTTCAAGTTAAACAAAATAACTGAAGTCTCACACGTGGCATATTAGTCAGATGTGGTTACTGTAATAGGCTTAAGTGTGATATTTAAGACATAATTCTTCTTCTCTTCGTTCTTCTCTTCTCTGACTGCAGATTCTTCTCTCATATCTGCTCCAGTGTAAACACGGGTCTCACAGCTGCAGATCAGTGGCCACATTGGCAGGCAGGCCAATGGGAATTGTGAGACGTCTCGAATCTCTTAACACATTGGGCGCCATGTATTGTGCCCATCATTATGCCCTCTCTGCCACCGCTGTAAGCCTATGGAGATGTTTACCTTCTTTGCAGGGCTATAACTTTTTAAATATTATAGCTATATCTGCATTACTATGGCCCATTCAACATCGGGTATCTATCGTTCCGGATGTGGGAACGTTATATTTTTTCATTCATACATTGTCGTGTTAATACCGTCGAGAATATATGTATGTTTTTAAGCTTTTCTGCTGTAATTCCAAAAACGCTAGTTATAGGCCCTGAACCATATGATAGATTATCGATTGGTGTTTCTTTCCTATACACGCTATATTAAAAAATTCAAATGTATATGATCGGTATACATTATGCTTCATCATGCGTGAAGGAAAGGGGGGGGTCGTTTATAATTCCTTGATCGTCAGTAACGGCTTTATTTAGTATGGGTTGATATATTGATCAGACTGATTGCAAACAAAGAAATGGACAATCAAGCTGAAAGTAAGGTTAGTTTCCTCTTACCGTTCGCCGATGAGACTGGATGAAAAATATCCCAATTATTTGACGTCGATCTGCTAGATCCATTTACGGTTTGTATGACGCAATAAACGCCGAAATCATATTGATTATTGCGTTTCGAAAGCGATCCAAATGCACTCGAGTGTATGTATATTGATCCATGCCACAATATATCTCTGGCGGAGGAATTTCCTCGATGCACCGATCGCCACTTCCGGTTTGGCGTGAGTGTAACTCGCCCGACCATCCACCAGGCGGCGGTATTGAGGCGTTGCAATATCAGAACCGGGTCCGGCTGCGATCCGGAGGGAGGCTGGATGAATTATGAATGCCATGGCGAAAAAATGAAATATTGATCCCAAACACATGATACGCCGTTGTTGGCGTTCAACGCATGGCGGGCAATAACGATTTACACCATTCTTGGCGCACAATGTGTTAATAATAATAAATCAAATTTCTATAGCGCCTTTCAGGAAACACAAGGTCGCTTCACAATCAAGAGGGCTAGGGAAAGGGGGCAATAGGGGGAAAAGTGTGTGGGGGGGGTGAGGGCAGGTAAGGTATAGTGAACCTAATCTAATCTAAACTAACTAATGGGGAAAAGCCTTGGTGAAAAGGTGGGTTTTGAGAGAAGTTTTGAAGGTGTGGTTGGGGCGTTGCTGATTTCAGGGGGGAGAGAGTTCCAGAGGGTAGGGGACGCCACGCTGAAGGCTCTGTCCCCGAAAGTCTGCAACCTGGTGCGAGGGATGGAGAGGAGACCCAGATCAGAGGATCGTAGGTTCTGGTGTGCTGGTGGAGGAGATCAGAGAGGTATCGGGGGGCGAGGGCATGGAGGGACTTGTAGGTGAGGAGCAGGAGTTTGAAGGATATCCGGAACTTGACTGGGAGCCAGTGGAGGTGGATGAGGGTGGGGGTGATGTGCTGCCAGGGCTTGGTGTGAGTGAGAACCCTGGCAGCTGAGTTCTGTACATACTGGAGCCTGTCCCAGTCTCTTGCCACATGTCTTTTGCGTGAGTCACGATCATTGTGTTTACACGGCACACGGTGTGGCTATTATGACACGGTGTGAAAAGAAGGTGAGAGCTACTGTAGTTCTTGTAATAGGATAGACAGACGCCAAGGGAAAACATTCTATATTATACCTGATTTATCATGCACTGCGCCGGGGGGATAGTAGTTCATGTGTCTCCGCTTCTGGTGCCAAAACACTAACGCAAATGAAACGACGAAAGAGGGACATAAACTTAATGCAATATTCACGAGCTCCGCTGTGATTACAAATTACACACAATGTCCTTTCTGTCTCCCCGCTTGAGGTAATGTGATTGACTTCCTTGGACAAAAAAAAAAGAAAAAGAAAAAATTGGAAGATGAGTTTGTAATTGTGTAAGAGAGAAATAAAGATTTCGGTTTCAGGGGGAGGGGGGGGTGACAAATTATCCTGTTATTGGACGTTTGGCAGAGCAGGGAAGGCTCGATTGGGCCCCGTTCCAGAGCACAAAAATTCAGATTGTAATTCATGTGACAGCGGAACGACCTGTGCCGAACTAGCCGGAGACTATTGCCCGTCGTGCACACGGCACACTGCAGACATGGTAGAGGAAGAAAACGTTGATGTAAGTACCTCTGTCTAAATTGACCCATCCTGTCTGCCCGTCCAAAATTGCCTCTATCTGTATAGTATATTTGTGAGTTGTTTATTTTGTCCCCCTTTTAATTTCTCATTTGATTCTCTCTCTCTCTCTCTCTCTTTCTCTCTCTTCATATCGCTTTTAATTTTGTGGCCTATCAGCACTAGTGACGTTGGGAGTATTTTATCAAAACAGATGGGACTCTCTCTCTAAAGTGTGACCAGAGCAGTGGTGGATATTCTCTCCTGGGGATAACAACTGGAACATGGAATACAGAAAGATACCATGTACCTAGGGCTGACCCCGAGTCGACTAATCAATCGAAAGGAGCCGTAGTCGACTGCCAACCTCTTAGTCGAATGCAAATATATATATATATATATATATATATATATGATAATAATTAGGGCGGCTAAGTGGCGCAGTGGGCAAGGCGCTCGCCACCAACACAGGAGATGCTGTGTTCGAGCCCAGCTCTCGGCGTTGCTACCAGCTTGGCTGGTCGTTCATACTAACACAATAGACATGTCGCTAAACCACGCCCCCAAAATAGAATTTGTCCAATCATATCACAGCAAAATCCTCGCTGCACAAACCTAGGTCAACTAGGTTTGTAGGCTGTATCAAACCAGACGGCTTTGATCGAAACCACTGTCAAGAGTTCAGTTTTATGTTATTATCTACATAATATCCGATGGTGAAACGCTGTGCGTGGGGTACCTGTAATTCGGACACCAGGTACCCTGAAAGACTGGATGGAGGAGTATATTTCATACCTTTTCCGAAGCCCAACCGAAAACTAGAGAAAGTGCAAGCGGTGGATTCTACTGTGTCATCGACCACACAAATGAATGTGAAGACCATTACCAAGGACACTTATGTTTGCTCAAAGGTAAGGTCAATTCATAAAGACATAATATTTGACGGCATGTATTAGAAACATAGACCAAACTATTAGTTTGCTAACGTTTGACTTTGACCGTGAACTAGCTATTGTATATCCAGCCTAGTTAGCTAAAGTTAGCAGCTACCATTACCAAGGACACTTACATGTTTGCTCAAAGGTAAGGTCAATTCATAAAGACATAATATTTGACGGCATGTATTAGAAACGTAGACCAAACTATTAGTTTGCTAACGTTTGACTTTGCCTGCGAACTAGCTATCGTATATCCAGCCCAGTTATGTAACGATACCGCAGATATTCCTGCATCATAAGGTTAGCTTTCTGCATCATCGTTAGCTTATACTCTGGACTGGATTGATAGCAGGGCTAGTACTAGTAGAGCCAGCTAGTGGTAAATAAAGGTTATAAACAGAACCTACCCTGGTAAATAAATGTTATACACAGAACCTACCCTGGTAAATAAAGGTTATTATACAGAACCATAGCCCCAACCATAACCATAAGCTAACCCTGACCATACTCTAACGCTGACTGTAGCCACTAGGTTTATTCCAAAAGGCCACAGATGAGTGAGTGTATCAACCGGTTTGTAGGAATCAATAAAATCCACTTTGAGCTGCATTTTATGTATGAAAGATGCTCCATAAGAACTATTATTATTATCTGTCTATGCTTAGCTAATACTCAGCTTTTTGTGTTTTTTTTCACAGAATGAGGTGTGCTGGAGATGTTACTGCCTCTCCCCCTCATCCCTCTATCCATCACCCCTCTCTCCTTATCCATCACCCCTCTCTCCTCCCCTCTTACTCCAGATGACGAGTGCCGGCCTGTGGAGCAGGCTCCCCGGACATTACTAGGAAGCTAAAGAATGCTTAAAATTTAATAGGAATGTTAGAGGTTCTAGAAGGTGCTACTATGACATCATCACCAACGTTCCAGAATGATCGGGCAGGACTAAGGTTCTAGAATGTACTGCCATGACATCACACACGTTCCAGAATGTTCGGGCGGCACTAATTTTCTAGAATTTTCCTAACAATAGGTCCGTGGGTGAATTATGTACCATTACAATCACTACAGTACTGTATTAAGTTTCAAAAGAAAAGTACAGTACATATTCTATGCATCTACTACTTAATCTTCATCAACAGTTGCTGATATTGCAAATGTCAACAGACCAGGCTATTAATCCATAATGGAGGTACTAGAAGAAAGGGTAACCAAAATCATGTTTCTCATTCCAAGTGTTGTGAAGGGCCAGATTAAACCGAATATATATATTTATTTATATATATATATTTAATTGTATTTGTATATTCTCTAATATTCCCTGATATCCCTTGTATATTCCTTGTACAATATGCATTGAATATCCATTCTAGCCTACTGAACATCCCATAATAGTCTCCATTCTACTATTGGTCGAGACCTTGGTGCCAGGCTGCCATACCCCCCAGACCCAGTTCAAACGTACCGCTCAACATGTACGAACAAGTCCTAGTTCCGCGTAGGAATCTGGCTACTGCACCACTAATGGGACTATTTGTTCATAGTGCGTATATATACTGCGCTACTAAAGTAGGACTTCCTTTTCAGTCCAGTTTCTTACCCTCCAATAGAGTCACAGACGTAAAGCCTCCCCGCGACGCCACGTGTGGGAGTAAGGCCAAGTTCGGCCTACCATCGGTATTGAGACATTGTGTATATTAATATTTGAATAGTCATATTTGGCACTATATCGTCGAGTTGGACGTAGTCTATTAAGCTAATAATAGTCTGTTAATATATAGTGCTTCGTGCGGTGAGAATACTACCGTAGTCAGCACCCCATCGTTTCGGGCAGAAAACTGGCTGCTTATCCAGGATGATCGACTCCATGTGAGATTGCACCCGAGGAGCCCCAGAGCCGACGAGCGAGTGGACCTGTATACCGGATTATTCTACCGACGACAGCCCGCCTTCCCAGGCACGGATTATGCTTTGTATACGTTGATTATTCCATGGATAAAGACCCCCGACACTGCCGTGTGTTGGAACCCCCCCCCCTGGAGAGGACGCAAGGTGAGGAGACGCTCTGCAAGACGAGGTCGCTTCACGTCTCTCCTCCGTGGACCGGAGGACGCCGGCCCACAAAGAGTCCATCTGCTTTCATCTGTGGTCCAAGGATCGCCGGCGCATTGAACGGCACTACAGTGGGTTCACCTGGGATACCCTTGGCCGGATGAGGCAGCCGGACTCTACCCCCCCCCCCTTCCTACTCCTGTCGGCTTACAAGCGACCGGATTAACCCCCCCTAGTGTATCCAGTCTATAATCATTAAAGTATCATTGCTGTTATTCCTTAACTATTCCAGGTCGTATATGTACCACCTGCGCCTTCAGAGATTGGACATTCTCTATTGATATACCGACGAATACTCTTGCCATAAAAGTGCATACTAATTCCCATTCATAAATGTGATTGATTTGATTAAGTGCTTGCTCTACACACCATCGCTGTGTAGAAATAAAGACCTATTTCTAATTCGTACATTTGTGTTGGATCCGTTTCATCTACGTGACAGTGTTCATCATAATATATTTATGCCGAGTACTGGGTGGCCGAATATTAAGTACAAAGGTAGTGGTAGTAAGTATCATATCTAGTAATACAGTCAGGGAATTGTACCCCTCAGTTACACCAAGGGTCATCAATAATCACAGCAAATGTTGTGACTATGACTAACGGGTCAGGAGATTGACAATGTGCATCCAGCAATAACATTTTAATTCGATTTGTGAACTATGGGTCTGGGGTTGGGACAAAATTCATTTGGCTACAAGAATATAATGGTAAATTACCATAGATGTATCACAACAACACATGATATTGTTTGCTATTCCAGTTTATATCGTACATCCATTTGTGTAACTGTAAATCCATGTATATTTATTGTATATATTAAAAATAGTGGCTATTTATGTACACTTTAGTTGTGGGTTTTCTTTTCTAATCAGAGTGATCTATCTTGAGAATGTGTTGTATATGCATTTATTTATATTTATATTAAATATAACTTATACTTAGTGTTATAAGAAAAGTTATAAGAAAAAGAAAATGTCCTGTACCCATATACTGTGATTTACAGGTATTTTGGTAAATGGCTGTATTTATATAGCGCTTTTATCCAAAGCGCTTTACAATTTGTTTCTCACATCTTACCCATTCACTCACACATTCACACACCGACGGACTCAAGGACACTTCGACACGCTGCCCGGGAGGAGCGAGAATCAAACCGGGAACCTCCGGATTACCAGACGACTGCTCTACTCTACTCCACTGTCGCCCCCTATTATTAGGTCTATTTTATTATTAGGTATTTTTACTTTGGTCTCTATCACTATACATTTATAGTTAGTGTAATCAATCATTTGACCTGATGTACACTAGAATGTGCAGCATACCATTCTCTGACGTCTCACCCCTTTATCGATGAGGATTGACAGCTCTCACTTTTTTCCTCATTCTAGTATACTGCGTTGGCCCACTAGCCTTAAACTAAATATATCAGCAATAGTAATAATCATGGATTATCGTCATAGTTCTTGTAATCTTCAATCAAGTCAACTGTAAGTAATGCGACGTTATCTATAGCTAATGCTTGCATCACCATGGAGGTCTAAGGTAAATGTGTATCTCATGAACGTACTTTTCCACTGCATATTGTAACCCTCTCTGTCTGCTTCTAGATGAAATATTTGTGTTATCTTTAAAAAACAGGTCTATTACCTGCTGTGTAAATCTCCCGCGGCATAGCCCCTTTCGTGACTGTGAAGCAAGGCTTGCAAAGATTTCACCCGTCTAATGAACACACTAGACCAGCGGTTCTCAAACTATGGGCGCATTGGCACACAAAAAAACTCAGATTGAGTTTTCCACCCGGCAGCTGTGTGTATTTGCCATGTCTCGCGACTCTCGCCCCTTCATCAATGGAGGCCGACACACGTATTCCAATACACACATCTCACTACACCCTGCACATTTATAATCATGGGAGGGGGGTCTGGTCTTTTGTGTGTAACCCAGACTCGCAATTGATAGGTTTGATAGCGATGAAATGGGCTCTGCCTCTGATCTCGAGGCAGAGTATTCGCCTTTGTTAACTCGGAGAAGAAGCGCAGATTTTCCTTTCAGACAAAAACAACACATTGGCAGAGAAATGTGCAGATAATGCGCTGGAAACTCCGTTAGTGGCACTCCAGGATAATCAGCGGAGATCTGGGGGTATTTACTCAGCTTGATGGCTTTTTGTAGGAACAGAATGCAGCCAGGAGGCGCTCAATGATCTTTCGTGTGACGAGCTACTGAAAGTCAAGTTCACTGGACACTGAACAGGCCCTTGCAAAGTTCTGGATATCAGTCCGGAACGAGTACCAAGTGTTGTGTAATGCTGCGCTGATAAAGTGTGTCCCCTTCACATCAACATACCTCTGTGAGGGCGGATTTTCAGAGTAGAAGCGGATCTCTGCCAAAGCGCACATGAGCGCATTTTCTTTTCATGTTCTGGCAACATATTTTGGCTAAATATGCCTCGTTTTATAAATGTGTATACAGAAACAATTCCATTGCTTTTGTTGATAATATTCATTCATTTAATTGATAACAGTGCTGTAATTTCATTTTCTAAACAACGTGTGCTTTTATTTTGATATTCCTTATTGTTGAAATTACGCGATACATTAAGTGTGGGGTCGCCAAAACAATCATAAATAAAATGGGGTCGTGGTATAAAAAGGTTTGAGAACCCCTGCACTAGACAAATATCAAGATGTATCCAGTCCCCCAACCATCCAAACCACCAGTCCCCCAACCAACCAAATCACCAGTCCCCCAACCAACCAAATCACCAGTCCCCCAACCATCCAAACCACCAGTCCCCCAACCATCCAAACCACCAGTCCCCCAACCATCCCAAACCACCAGTCCCCCAACCATCCAAACCACCAGTCCCCAAACCATCCAAACCTCCAGTCCCCCGAACCATCCAAACCTCCAGTCCCCCAACCATCCAAACCACCAGTCCCCCAACCATTCAAACCACCAGTCCCCCAACCATCCAAACCACCAGTCCCCCAACCACACCAGTCCCCCAACCATCCAAACCATCAGTCCCCCAACCATCCAAAGCACCAGTCCCCCAACCATCCAAAGCACCAGTCCCCCAACCATCCAAACCACCAGTCTCCAAACCATCCAAACCACCTCCACCCCTCAGACCCACAGCCCTCCAGACATGAGGGGCCACAGTGCAGCCTGCCAGCAGACAGCCATCTGCTGGGTGTCAGTGCAGGTGCAACTCTGCATCACGTCGCACGCTAATGATCGTAATTAGAGCGGGGAAGAGAATCAGATCCCCTGTAGACCTCAGAAGACATTAGGACTGAGACATTATGCAGGAATATTGGCTTGGAAGTGTATTTCTTTGTTTGTTATTGTTGTTGCATTATCATACTAACCCCATTATTAATATAGGGGAAATAGAGGTTAGTGAGTTCTTACGTTACACATGGAGGGTCTGTTCTGCGTCGTTGAGGTGTCACAAAGGTGTCTCCTTCACAGTATACAGTACGCCACCTATTGTTCTCAACAACGACAGCCTTCATGGAGGACAGTGTGGGTAAAGCGCTTGGCGTTTCTTCTGTTGTTTACAAATCTCTGCCGAGAATCCTAGGGCTGTATCTGTGCTTAAATCTATTACACACGAAAGAAGCAGACTTGGCTGGCACTCCTGTCTGCTCTCCCAAGTCTTCCCGGGAAAACAGAGGGAAGGAGGGTGTTTGAAGTGAGACAAAAAGGACAGAGAGAGAGAGAGATGGTGAGAAATCAATGGTGCAGGAATGGTGCAGGGGACTTTTGCGAGATGAGTGTTTTTTTTCTCCCTTCCCGGTAGTCTGCTGGCACGGGCAAACAAAAGGGACACAACAAAGTGAAAGCTGCCAATTACCAACTCCATTTGTCATATTAGATTTTCTTTTCTCTTATGTTTGCTGCTTTCTTTTAGGCACATTCAGCGCAGCTATGTGAGGAGAGGAAAGCAGAACGCGCGGTAGACGTAATAACCGAGACACCTCAGGAAACTACTTTGATGGGAGATGGGAATAATCCTCTACCTCTTCCAGCACCTTCCCTTTGTCTCTCTCTCTCTTTTTCACTGATGTTCTCTCTTATTGTTTCTTTCTCTCTCTCTCCACATCCATCCATCCATTCTTTCTTCATTTATTTAAGCTCCCTTTCTTACTTGCTTTCTCTCTCCCTCTATTCCCCCCTCTCTATCTCCCTCTTTCTGTCTCCTTCCCTCCCTCCATGTACTCCCTGTGCTCCCTCTCTATCTCTCTTCCTTCATCTCTCTCCCTCCTTCCCTCACTCCGTCCATGTATTCTCTCTCCCTCTCCCTATTTCTCTCTCCATCTCTCCCTCTATCTCACCCTCTCTTCCTCTCTCTGTCTCTCTCTGTCTCTCTCTCTACATGTATTCCCCATGCTCCCTCTCTCTGTTCCTTTCTTATTTTTCTATTTATGTAATCTCGGAGAGAGCGCTGGCGCCGGACATCACGCAGCGTCGTGCTGCTGACATCTGACACGGACCAGGGAGCCGAGTCAATAAAGTCGTCTAATTGAGTTGCTGGTGGCTGCTGTTTATTGACAAAATAAGACCTGGGAATTAGGTGTGTCTCTGCAGAGCGCAGGCATCCCCCCCCCCCCCCTCCCCCTCCATCACATTCCTCCCTCTTCTTCATCCTCACCTTCCTCCCTCATCATCATCCTCACCTTCCTCCCTCATCATCCTCACCTTCCTCCCTCATCATCATCCTCACCTTCCTCCCTCATCATCCTCACCTTCCTCCCTCATCATCATCATCCTCACCTTCCTCCCTCATCCTCCTCCTCATCATCACCCTCCTCCCTCATCATCATCCTCACCTTCCCCCCTCATCATCCTCCTCATCATCCTCACCTTCCTCATCATCATCCTCCCACATCATCATCCTCACCTTCCTCATCATCATCCTCCCTCATCATTCCCACCCCCCCCTCACCATCCTCTCCTGCCCGACGACAGCCGTCCACTAGCACTGTCCATGTGGAGAGGGGGGGGGGGGGTGACGCTGTCCATGTGGAGAGGTGTGGGGGGGAGATTAGATTAGTCACATACATACACGAGACATGTAGTGAAATAAAGGTGGCCATGTCTGCCTTGATTGTGCAAAAAAATACAAATAATAATAGAATAAAATAGAATAGATAATAATAGACATGATAAAAGGTACTAAGATAAAATACAATACAATGCTAAGCTAGTCCTATACACTACTATACAATTATGCTATATGTAACTATACTATACTAACTATACAAAAACAGTTATGTTTTTTTAAAGTGACCTTTGCTTTTTCCTAAAGTGACCTGTATTGTGTTTGTGTGTGAGAGAGTGCAGGATGTGTGTGTGTGTGTTCATGTGTGCTTGTGTGTGGAGAGTGGGAGGAATTGAAGAGAGAGAAATAATTTGACAGACCGTGAGAATAAGAGTCAATAGTTTCCAGTACTTCCAGACACTATACTGTGTGTGTGTACTGTGTGTGTGTGTGTGTGTGTGTGTGTGTGTGTGTGTGTGTGTGTGTGTGTGTGCTTAGAAGGTACTTTTGAAATCTAGTAGTCAAACATCAATGTTGGCAGTAAGTGTAAATATTCAGAGTGACTGGTGGAACTTCTGGATACACTTGCCGCTGTGACAGGTAGAGCAAAACATGTGTCTCCCCCACACTGTGTGTATGTAAATGCATGTGTGTGTGTGTGTGTGTGTGTGTGTATTCCATCTGTGTACTTAACTCTCCAAAACGTCCATCACAACAAGACGCTAGTTGGATGACAGTCATCTGTCGCGGCAAGAGCTCTGTTAGTAATTAATTAGTGTTCATACTCCTTCTAGACACTTATCTGCGTCGCGGCACATTGAGCAACAGATATGATTCCCAGCGCTTTTCAGCTCAACTCTACCTGCTTTAGCCCCTTATGCTGAGGGCACATTTAAAAAACGCCTGACGATTGCATACTCAAAGTAATTAGCTATGTATTACTTATAGCACCACTTATAGCACATGCATGAGTCTGGTCTTTTCTGAGAGGAAACTTTCAGAATAGGAATGTTCGATATTGGCTTTTTTACCGATACCCCCGATATTGTCCAACAAAAAACGGAATAATTTCAGGTAATTAACATTACATATATCTCTTCGTGGAATTAACACAACATTATGCATACTTTTGACAATAAATAAAATAAGAATTTTTTCTTACTTGCTTGCCTGGGTAAATAAAGGTTAAATAAATGTTATGTAAGGGATAATGTATAGCTACGAGGTCATTGTCGCAAAATAATTGACCGACACAGAGTTTAAAATACCGAGCCGCCTCGGCGAGGTGTTTTAAACGTCAGTGAAGGTCAATTATTTTGCGACAATGATCGAGTATAGCTATACATTATCCCGCTTATTACATGGCTAACTTACTAACAATATACCTAATTCATTTTACATCGACTCGCAACACTGGTTCTGGCTGCGTTCTGGCTCCGCTCGTCGCTCCGCCCCCTGTCATCGCCGGCAGCAGAACACCGGCAGTGTCTAATTGCACTGAAACAGTGTGTGTCAGTGGGCTTGATTGCGAACAGCTGCGCACAGCGGTCATTATTGTCCCACAGCGGTCATTATTGTCTGATAATGACCGCTGTCGGGGGGCTATTGACCAATCACAAGCAAGCATTTCGGCGAATGTGAAAACGCCATGTAATAAATATATATATATTTTTTTAAACCGATACCGATCATTTCCGATATTACATTTTAATGCCAATATTGGCAGATAATATCGGACATCCCTAGTAATTAGCGATGTATTACTTATAGCACCACTTATAGCATGAGTCTGGTCTTTTTTTTTTAAAGGAAACATCCAGAACCTTCTTCCACAACAGGAGAAGAATCATGAGTGC
This sequence comes from Notolepis coatsorum, assembly GCF_963971535.1. NCBI lineage: Eukaryota > Metazoa > Chordata > Actinopteri > Aulopiformes > Paralepididae > Notolepis > Notolepis coatsorum. The sequence goes on along the minus strand of NC_140179.1, from coordinate 57,808,373 downwards.
TAATGTAATAGAGTCAGAGGTTTTGGTTTACTCACATTTTGTTTACTTGTTGCCAGGTTTTTGAGGTAGGAGCTGGAAAACATAACAGTTCCATAGCATCAAGTCTTATCTACAGTATAGTGTTGAGTTTTTTACAGATGTTTTTGTAATCCCTGTATCGGTAATAATGTGTCCAAAATGGCGGGCCGCTCATTCATTTGGATGGCAAGTGAGAAACTCTCCAAACAAACAACTTCTTCGTCTTCTTCTCTTCCCTTTACCGTAGGAATCAGCCCTCGTGTAAGATACTGTTGGCTCCAGAATTCAATTGGCTACAAAGGTAGTCAATAATTTCCACCATCAGCGGTGACTGGTCCATTCAGGACCTGGCCAAACCGGACGTGGTCACTTGTCCCAATAGCTTGTCAAATGACGCTCGTGGGATGTTTCGTCTTGTAACTCGAGACTGGAAGCACGCAATAGGTTGAGTAGCGTGCTGATCGAAAGGCGGCAAATTCAACTTTCCAACAATGTGTTGGTAGATCGGCAAAAATGCAGCCCGGAGCCGACAGACAAGGGCAAAGTGCAGCGAAGTGTGCACTCTAAGACGTTAACAGGGGGTTAGCAGGGTTCAAAGCAGGCGGCAGATCAGGGGGAAGAGCAGATCAGGGGCAGAGCAGGGGGCAGAGGAGGGCAGAGCATATCAGGGGGCAGAGCAGATCAGGGGGCAGAGAAGGGGCAGATCAGGGGGCAGAGCAGGGGGCAGAGCAGGGGCAGATCAGGGGCAGAGGAGGGGCAGATCAGGGGCAGAGCCGCGTGAGGGAAAGCGTCACTATGGAGCCCCGAAGCACTCGGCTGCTCAGCGGGTCTTATCGTCCTCCTCTTCCCTTTCCCCCAAATTCAAGACGTGTGACAAAGGGGAGGATGCGTATTGAAGACTGCCCGGACGGTAACTGAGACGCTTTGCCACCTTCCTCGAAAACCTCATCTCCTGGCTGCACCCCCTCCTGGGTATTCACCTCCATTTTTTGTTCCTCCTTTTTCTCTCCTGCTACACACACACACACACACACACACATATATATATATATACACACCCTTCTCTTCTGTTATTCCCAGCTGTGATGCGGTGGATCTCGCAGGCCAGGTGGGAGAGATAAGGGGGAGAGAATGCGGCGGGACTGGCTGGCTGGCAGACTGGAGACGACGCCACGCTAGCAAGCCTTCCAGTGACAGTGATGAACGAGCCGTCCGACCCTCTGATCATTCGTCACTCACGGGCAGAGAGAGGTCCATTAATCACAAAAACTAGTGTGGGGTGGCGCCACATTTTTTTTTGATCTTTTTCACCCTCCTTTTTCCTCTGATTTTCTCCCATCCCAATGTCGTTATGCCAATTCCCAATCCCCTTCCTGGTCGCTGCGCACTTACCCCCCACAGTCGGTCTGGGAGAGTGGAGGCTATCACGTGCTTCCTCCGACACACGTCTAGCCAATCAACCGCTTCTTTTCACCTGGCAGCGCGGACTCTCACTGAGAGCGTGTAACGTGTGGAAGGATCACACTACCCCCCTTAGATCCTATCCACGCTTAGCAGGCGCCCCGACCGAACTGTAGGAGTCGCTGTTTACAACGACCCGGACCCACCCCGCCAGCTTCTCCCACCCTCTAATACTGCCAATTGTATTAGTGTGAACGGCCAGCCAAGCTGGTGACAACCCCGGAGCTGTGAGCTGGATTCGAACAGGCGAATCCAGCGTCTCCGGGGTTGGTGACGAACGCAATCTCCGCTACGCCACCGGACCGCCCGGCGCCACATTTTCTAATGCCACCCTCCTCCTCCTCTCCCCTGGAACTCCGCCCTGACCCAACCCAACCCAACCCGACGTGACGGGGCCAGCCCGGCGTACAACCTGTCGTAACACTAGACGCGGCTCACGGCACCAAACGGATGAGGGTGAGAATAGGGGGGATGGTGGAGGATCTATCGATGGCTCCTTCCCTCTCCTAGCCGGCTCTGGGAGTGGACAGATCTAGGCGCCCGCCTAGTGAGCTCTGTGTCCCAGCGGTCAGCGGGCGGATGGCAGGGGTTACACAGCTGGGAGAAGCCCTATTGATTGATCCATCACAGCTCTAATGCATCAGAAGGTTCCCGTTGGGGAGAGGGTGTGTGTGGAGAATGTTAGCGGACTTCTCCGAGAGGCACACATTGGCAAGCCCCACGGTCTCTCCAGAGGTTCCCACTACCTGCCATGTAGAACTGCAATCTCGTTAAGCATCCGTCCAGTCTGAGCACCGCCAGGGGGGGGGGGGGGGGGGCGGGGTTTGATTCAGTCAATAATAGTGACCACTTGGACGGTAAATGAGATTGAGGTGCGGCTCGGTCACATTCACAAACACACAGGTGTGACTTAATGAGAGTGAGGGCCCTAACCTGCATGCTCTGACACGGGGGCCTAATGACACAGCCCCCTAGACAGCCATCACATAATGACACGGCCCCCTAGACAGACATCCCATAATGACACAGCCCCCTAGACAGCCATCCCCTAATGATACAGACCCCTAGACAGTCATCCCCTAATGATACCAGTTATCAATGAATTCACGGTTGTTTGCAGCTTTATGCGATGAGATGGGCAGTGATCACCGGCAATTACTTCTCCACACCGAGGTCCGCTGGCTATCGAGCTCTATGAGTTGCGTGATAAAGTTAGAATGTTTTTACTTGACTCAAAATTTGATCTTTCACATAGTTTCTGTGATGCTCAGTGGCTTGCCAAATTGGCATACATGGCAGATATTTTTGAGCATTTGAATGGACTCTTCAGGGGAAGTCAGTGACACTTTTTTGCTTCTGCGAAGCAACATCACCTGTCTCATTAGGTAAGTGATAATGTTATCTGTTTCCAGTCTCTCTCTCTCTCTCTCTCTCTCTCTCTCTCTCTCTCTCTCTCTCTCTCTCTCTCTCTCTCTCTCTCTCTCTCTCTCTCTTTCAAGTAGCCAAATTACACTATAAAACTAACTGGATAGTTGATGTAACTTCATTAGCTGAAATATTCTAAAATCATTAAGTCTGCTATAAGCGTAAACATGTGTGTGTGTGTGTGTGCACAAGTGTGCGCGAGCACATGACCCATCTCTGGTCTTTACTTTATATATACGTTTGATGTTTATTTATTTTGACTGTTTGCATATGAGGTGGTCCGCGAAATGTTTTGATAACAATTAGTGGTCCGCATAAACAAAAACACAGCCCCCTAGACAGACATCCCATAATGACACAGCCCCCTAGACAGCCATCCCATAATGACACAGCCCCCTAGACCAGGGGTTGGTCGCGAGCCGCCGTGGGGGGGGGTCACCAGATGATTTCCAAAAATAAATAAAAAATAAAACTAGATTTCCCCAAAAAGATTTTTTTTTTGCAGTCATGTCATCACAAACACTGGCATTTAACACTTTAGCCCGCCCCCTGAATGCCCACCACGACAATTAGCGTGGTATTTTTTTATTAGCGCTCTGAATTAATATTTCATCAACGGAGTCTCCCGTTGGTAAACCAGCCCCATCAGGAGCTCAGATGTGAAAAAACCGCCCCCTATCGTCTCCCAGATGGTAATGCACCCTTTTGGAATGGACTCAATGAAAATGGATGAGAAAAGATAACATCTGATCTCAGGTAAGGAATCTATTTGACCAGTCTTAGGATAATCAGACCTGTTTTCACAGAGATAAGCTTTTCCCCTATGTGTGTGTGTGGCTGTGTGGCTGTGTGGCTGTGCGAGCGATCAGGAACTCTTGAAAACGAGGGCTTTTCAAAATGCTATAAAACGGAAATGAACCGATAAAAAAACAATCCGCTTCGACAATGTTGACTGGAAAATGAGTCATTGATAAGCGACGGGCAGATTAGACACATAGCCATAATTTAAAACGTAGATTAGGCATTATTAACGCTAACATTGAAGTGGATGCTGGGCATTCAAGGGGGTAATTACGGCACCCCCTGGTGGCTCTGAAAGTGTTAAAGGGTTGCCGTTCACGTAGATTTACGTTTCTGTGGCCTAGCGGTTGAGTGCTGGAAACGTAGATCTACGTTTTTGTCTCGGTTTTCCTATTATTCGCTATTGCCATTCGTAATCCATGGTCCATGGATCCACGGCCAATACCGCCGCCTAACGCCTTGCGGCCGGTATTGCACTCCATTTGAAATTATGTAGTTTGTTTTCTCTACCGAGCTGCAGCGTGGGGTTCTAAACACTCCAGCAAAACACGCCACACGTTTTTGCACGTTGACCGGAAGAAACCCACTGACAATCGACGGCGTTATTAGATCCATACCTATAATATAAAATATAGGTTTAGCTCTACAAACAAGGTGAGCGTTTACATGGGGTTAATGGGCGGCAAGGCCTATGCACTTCCCGGAAGGGGGCGTGCCACCCAATGTGTTAAAGGGGAACCATCTTATAAATGGCCTTTTCCAGGGGGCGGCTAGGTGGTGTAGTGGGCAAGGCACTCGCCACCAGTGTGGAGACGCTAGGATTCGCGTGTTCGAATCCAGCTCTCCACATTGTTTTCAGTTTAGCTGGTCGTCCGCAGTAATACACATTGGCCGTATTACGGGGAGGGAAAACTGAAGGGTGGGGATCGAACGTTGTGAACAAGCGACTCCTACAAGTCGGTTGGTGCGCCTGCGCAGTAGAATCAGGAAGTGTCGGGGGCAGCGTGAGCCTCCCACGCGTTACTCCTCGACACTGAGAGATCGAGCTGCGCAGGTGAAAAGATGCGACTGCTGTTACCTCAAGTACCGGAGGGGACTTGTGCTATGTATGACTTAGTCCACATTGCAGCCGGCTTGTGGGAGGCAAGAAACAGCGTTCGTGACAGGGGAGGGTTGAATTGGATGATACGAAATTGGGATGGGAGAAAATATAGAAAAATGGGAGAAAAAGTGGATAAAAAAAAAAAAAAAAAAAATTGCCTTTTCCAGTGGTTAGCATTGTTTTCTAGCAATGTGGGGTTGTACCAACACTGACTAGATATGAAATTCTCATTCAGTCCCCTCCACTTCAGTTGATACAAGATCCTCCCCCAGTGAACTAAGCCATTCAGAATTGCCTCTCTTGTCTACGTAGAGATGATGATTTGCATATCTTGATTTGCATATCTAAGCTCCTTCTGTGGTTGTAGCCACCGCCCACAATCAACAATTCGCTCAACAACGGAGCAGTGGGAATAATGCGGAAGCGGTTTCCCTGGCACTGACACTTCCTCTAAAGAGAGAGAGAGAGGGAGAGAGAGAGAGGGAGAGACAGACGGATAGAGAGAGGGAGAGAGAGGCTCTCATACGGAGAGGCTCTGTCTCTCCCCCTGCATTTACACACAGGCGCTCACGGAGCGATCTCTCCTCTCTCTCTCTCATTCTCTATCTCTCTCTCTCCCACTCTCTCTCGTATGTATCACACTGTGTAAGTGACTGTCACTCAAAGCGCATTGCTAGTATGGGCGGAGCCCAGCCAAAAACAGCTTGGAATCTTGAATGCAGAAAATGCTGCTCAAAAGTACTTGATTAGAAATACAAAACAATGCATTTTTTTAATGTGTTCCATAGACTCACAGGAATTGTGTAAAATTGCCCAAATAGTGAAAGAAATAGTAAGATAGTTCCCCTTTATAAGTGGTTACAGGCAGCCATATTGGAATAAATATAACTTTACTTCAAAACCTTTACTGAACGTTTACATTATGACTAATAGGGATGGATATATGGTCTCAGCTGACACCCCGCATTGTTTTGATAACCGCTTCCTATAGTTTGTTCGTTCCCCACAGTGTCTCTCTCCCCCCCCCCCCCCTCTCTCTCTCTCTCTCTCGCTCTCTCACCAGCTGCCTCCTCATGCCATCTGGTTGAGGGAAGGTGGACAGCCCAACATACAGCCTCACTCCATGCACCCAGCTCATTTAGACATTAATGAGTGGAGGGAGCACAAAGTAGTCATCCAGCCCTGACGTTGGTTCTTCTTCTCATTAGGAAGAGGCGATACTAGTACTAAATATATGATACACTATGAAGATGATTTGAGAGTGATGGTACTACTACTAAATATGATACACTATAATAATAATAATAATAATTCATTACATTTATATAGCGCTTTTCTAGTCACTCAAAGCGCTCCCCACAATGTAGGGTGGAAATTGCCTCCTTCACCACCACTGGTAGCACCCAACCTTGGGCTACGCAGGCTCAATGGCTGCCATACACTGGCACTCGGCACACATCACACTACACAATGGCTGAACAGCTCAGGAGAGAGGGATTGATATCAGCCAATTAAGGGGAACTATGAAGATGATTTGAGAGTGATGGTACTACTACTAACTAAATATGATACACTATGAGTAAATCTTACTCAAACTGAGTCCATTTGAGCCCAAGTGAGTACAAATTTCAGTTTGAGTAAAATGTACTCAGTTTGAGTCAAATTTACTGTGAACTAACTAAATATGATACACTATGAAGATAATCTGAGAGACAGTACTAGTACTAAATATGATACACTATGAAGATAATCTGAGAGTGATGGTACTACTACTAAATATGATACAATATGAAGATAATCTGAGAGACAGTACTACTAAATATCATACACTATGAAGATAATCTGAGAGTGATAGTACTACTACTAAATATGATACACTATGAAGATAATCTGAGAGACAGTACTAGTACTAAACATGATACACTATTGTGACGTAGGTAGGTTGGTTGTAGTGTATTGAGCGATGCTGTTAAGTCAAGTCAAGAGTTTTAATTGTCACGGCATACAAGTATACAATGAAATGCGGGTGGTCTTGCCCGCAACGATGTGCAATACAGTGTTACAACATATAATATAATCCAATAAAAACAACATTGTGCAATAAACAGGTAACAGGTAACATGGTGTGACATCTCGGTATCTGTACATAGTTATTTACAGGGCATATAGGACATGCTAGGTAGCTTTGGTAGTGCAATACACTGTTCCTGTTATTCTAATATAAAGTGGCCTTTCCTTTTGGCCATAAGTGTGCGGCATGAGTGTGTGCCCGCTCATGTTAAAGTGTTAAGTGGCTGCTAGTGTGTGAGCGTGCACAGCGTGCGTGTCGTGTGTGTGTTCATGTGTGCTTGTGTGTGGATAGTTCAGTGTTCTGTGGCACTCAATGTTCATTGCTGTTTCCATACCAGGTAGTGATGTTTCCGGTCAAGATGCTCTCTACAGCTCCTGAGTAGAAGGACTGGAGTATCTTCCCCGATACTCTGAACTTCCTTAACTGTCTCAGGTGGTAGAGGCGCTGTTTCGCCTTCTTTACTACTGTGTCTATGTGTGTTGACCATGTCAGATCCTCTGAGATGTGGACCCCCAGGTACTTAAAGCTGCTCACCCTGTCCACGGTAGCCCCGTTAATCATCAGTGGTGTGTGTGTCTCCTGCTGTCCTCTCCTATAATCCACGATCAGCTCCTTGGTTTTACCAATGTTCAGGAGCAGGCTGTTGTCCTGGCACCAGCGTTCCAGTACCTCAACCTCCTCCCGGTAGGCCTTCTCGTCGTTGTCCGAGATCAGCCCCACCACCACCGTGTCGTCGTATGACGTCCCCGCCAGTGATGCTTTGATAAAAAAAGTAGTAAAAACAAACATAATAACTAAAAATGTGCACATTCGTTGCTGAGCAAAACCCATGGCGACTGACTCGGGGTCGCGCCAGAGAGATAGATAGCTGTTACCCGTACTGGGAGTAACCCAGAGGTCAGTCACATGATACCGGAATCTGTATGCATGCGAGCTGGAGGAGAGAAATGATGGAGTCGTTGTTATACTGAATCTGGTCGACCTGTCAAGTTATTATACAACACAAGATATACATTACATGGTGTCAGAAGAAACTTGGGAAACTCTGCAAGAATGGCACACTTTAAGCCACCTCCGAATTTGAGTCTGGAGGGGAATCTCGTGGAGAATTGTGGCTGCAGAGTTATGAACTTTTCTGTGTTGCTACTGGGTAACAGAGAAGTCGGAACCAGTGCATGTGGCGGGAGACAAAGCCATAAAACACGTTTGTCTTCACGGATGAGGAGAGGGACAAGATTGCCAAGTTGAGACGAAAGTTCAAAGAATACTGTGAGCCTCGGAGGAATCTGCCATACATAAGGCACATGTTTTTCACCCGTGCACAAGGTCCGTCAGAAACGATAGATGCCTACTGTATGTCACAGACCTGAAAAATAAAGCAAGAGACTGTGAATTTGGCGACCTATGCAACTCATTGATACGTGACAGAATTGTCTGTACGTGGCGATCAAGTAAGAGCCAGATTACTCAGAGAGGCTGATCTCACGTGAGATAAAGCTCTTGATGTGTGCCGTGCCAGTGAAATAACATTCACCCAGATGAAAGCGTTACACGAGGAAGTTGAAGTGCACAAAGTTAGCACAGCAAGGGTATACAAAAAAGGAGGTAACTTCACAAAAGAAAGCCCAATGAGTAGTGAAAAGAAAGTTGACTGTGACCGATGTGGATACAAGCATGAACAAGGAAAGTGCCCAGCTTATGGACAGCTTATGAAAAATCACCTTGTAAAAACATGTCGTGCAAACAGTCAACTCAAAAATAAGAAAATGCATGTGGTGGAACAGAATCAGGACAGTGACAGTAGTGAGGCAGAGGAAATGTTTGTTGGAAGAGTAGAGATGAGAAGCATTAAAGCAATTGAAAATGCAAAAAGTTACCAAGAAAGATGGTCTGAAGAGCTGTTAACACATTCGGGACGGGCCATGTATTTATCCGTGTTTCGAATCCATGCGTTGTGGAAAGAAGCACGGATAAATCTGTGGGAAGTTGTTATTGCTTTTATTCCATTTTAATAACCTATTCAAGGTCGCTGAGCGGCACTGCAGATTTACCCTACTCTATGAATTCGAGAAGGTGCAATACCGGTCAGATCCTCTTAGGGGCGCTATCGCGATAATGCAGTGTGCCCTGTGGCAGAACGGATCAGTATTATTTTTTTTACTTTCAATGGAGATTTCAGTTAGCAGGATTCTAGATGTGTAGCCTGTAGCTTGGATTACGTTTTGGATCGCAGATTTCACCATGCAATAAGGGGATTAATCATCAGCCAATGGACATATCGATCTACCAGATGGCGATCGATAACGGGGAAATGCTCCGGGACATCCCACCGGACCACGGTAAGATCTTTTTCACGTAAAGTACATCCCGATCGGGCCTTGCTTTGATAGCCATCCAGGCGTTCGGCCTATGATGCTAATGAGGCTAACGCACTTGGGCTCAAATAGACTCAGTTTGAGTAAGATTTACTCAGTGTATCATATTTAGTTAGTAGTAGTACCATCACTCTCAAATCATCTTCATAGTTCCCCTTAATTGACTGATATCAATCCCTCTCTCCTGAGCCGTTCAGCCATTGTGTAGTGTGATGTGTGCCGGGTGCCAGTGTATGGCAGCCATTGAGCCTGCGTAGCCCAAGGTTGGGTGCTACCAGTGGTGGTGAAGGAGGCAATTTCCACCCTACATTGTGGGGAGCGCTTTGAGTGACTAGAACTTTCAAGTTACAGGTTGAAAAAACCCTCAGCTCAGAACTAGGCAAAATCTGCATATGGCTCGCTGATAACAAACTATCATTACACATGGGCAAAACAAAATCCATTCTCTTCGGTTCAAATAACAAACTCAGCAAGACCGACGGCTTCTCAGTTACAGTGGGTGACAATATTGTCACAAGGAAAGAAGATATTACCTACCTGGGTTCCATCCTAGAGGCAAATCTTTCCTGTGACAAAATGGCATCCAATGTAATAAAAAAAGTCAACCAACGAACTCCATTCTTGTACCGGATCTTCTAAACAAGAATACACTGAAGACTCTGGCAGGAGCACTCATTCAAGGGTACTATGACTATGCTTGCACCTCATGGTACCAAAGCACCTCAAAGGCGCTAAAAACAAAATTACAAACATCTCAAAACAAACTGGTCAGACTACTGCTTGACCTTAGTCCTAGAACCCACCTCACCCCTGCCCACTTTGACAACCTAGGATGGCTTAGAGTAGACGACAGAGTACAGCAACTTGCAATGGGCCTGGTCTACAAGATGCACTACACGACCAAGGTACCCATGTACATGTCAAAATACTTCCCAAAGGTCAGTGAATACCACGATCACAACACCAGAGGGAGCTCCACAAATCATGTTAAACCCAGATTCGGCTCAAACAAGGGACTAAACACGTTTTGCAATTATGCCACATCAATGTGGAACGCCCTACCCAAAGCTGTAAAGGAATGTGAATCACTACCAGGCCCGGACTGGCCATCGGGAGCACCGGGAGTTTTCCCGGTGGCCTGGCCTGCACAGATTTAATTTAATTATATATTTATTTTTATTATAATTTTTATTTAATTTTTTAGCCAGGCCATTGTTTCTAGTTGTGGCGGCGGAGCGGCGAGATAGTTTTTAGATAACCAGGTGGGTGGGGAACAACCAGGATTTCACTGTCTGAACTATCTGACTCTCTCTCCCTCACGCGGACACACACACACACACAATGGAGCCGTGCTGCCGCTTGTGATTGGTGGAGGCGGGACCAGGCGATACAACTGATTGACAGTGGAGGCGGCGAATGGAATGGCAGATGGCACACTCCCAAAAGGAGTTGTTAAATCTGACATTACAAAAAACAATATGTGGTGGTTATGATTGGGGCTGAAGTTGAATAAACAATTTATGAAAGAGAGAGTCAAAATAATTCCAAGATAATTCAAAGATTACACACCTTTGCCACATTGGCTACAAACATAATCACTGCAAAGTTATCAAACAAATAAGAATCTGATCAGACACAAGGGTTAAGTTGTTGTTCGCTTTCTAATTTCCTCAAAAACATCTAGTCTAGTTAATGTGATCAATATTATTTGACAATTGATGCTTTTTGTTGGAAATTTCAGTCAGTGAGCTCATACTTTGAGCTAATTTTATAGTTAAAATGATTGAGACAACACAATCTTCTGTCTTCGTTTTGCATGCATGCGTGTGCTCACCACACGTGATACATGTGTCACTATTCTGGCAGTGGCTACGTTATTATAGTATTGTAATGAAAGGTCTGTTATTTAATGTTTGTGTAAAGGGCTATTTTAACTGTTGATGGGTAGTGCATCAGTAAAGTGAATATGGTATTGTGCTCTTGACTTGTTTGAATAGGTGGAGAGAGTGGTTAACGTTAGGTTATGACTATAACCAAGTTCTGTGAGTATTGGTGACGCTCGGCGTCACTACTGCACTGTACCTCGCTCGTGCACGCGCACTGAATAAAAAATTCCACAATGTACCTTTACATCCCAACATCCGTCTGGCCACACCCCTATCAGCTTACCTACATAAGCAGGGGTGGGGCCACATACTCGCCTCCTTCCCAAGCTTTCACCACAAGGCGAGATCAAGGGCCGCAGTGGCGTCTGACGCCGAGCGTCACCAATACTCACAGAACTTGGTTATAGCCATAACCTAACGTTCTGTATCGTATGGCTCCGCTCGGCGTCACTACTGCACAAGGGAGGCCGAGCGAGAGCCATCGGCTGACAAATGTACCCCGCTGAGGCCCCCCACAACCATCAGATCAGGGAGGACCGAGCCCCCCCGACCCCCCCTAATGGAGGGCACCCCCCCTATTGGAGGATCACGGGAGGACGACGGATCCGACCGTGCGAAGAGGCACTCAAGCAACTCAACGCACAGGGTGAGCAGACCGTGGCCTGACCCCATGACTACACACACGCACAACCCGCATGCCACCCGGGAACGAACGGAAGGAACAACCTCGTTACTGCCCCCAGAATCACGGGGTCAAGAACAAACCCAACCCCGTGGCAAGGCCGTAGCAGCGGAGCGCGAAGGAAGACCCAGACCCACTGAAGGGACTGGATCCCCTGGAAAACGGGGGCCCAGAGAGGTCAATGACGCCAGGCATCAAGACCCCACCAGGCGGTCACTTAGTGACACCGCCCCCCACATCGTCAGCGTATTCGGATAAGGCCCCTCCAAGAGCGGGCCCTTTCCCCCCAATAGCACACCGCCTGGTACACTGACCCTGCCGAACAGGCAGTCAGCATGGCCGTAAGCACACAAAAAAGGTTAACCAACGGAAGCAGGCAGCGCACCGGGGAAACCAGGCAACAGGCTGTAACCTGAGCCTGGAGCACTGCGGACGAGACAGGCGCCAAAGGAGTTAGCTGAGAACAGCCCCCCCCCCGGCGGAAGGGGCGTATGCTGGCGTTGTTGCATGACCAAGCCTCAACCATTGGGTTGAGGCAGAGAAGGCTGACATGATTGGCAGACGTCATGAACATGCAGGGGCACACTCAACCGGGTAACCCGGGATTTGACACTGCTCCAACACACCAGGGAATCAACCACCTTGTCGTTACCCTATGCAGTGGTTGTTCCTATAACCCCTCAAGAAAAAACTCCAAAACACACCTGCGGGCATAACTGGCTATACCGCAGTACAAGTGTTTCAGTTTTCAAAAAAGGGTTATTCCAGGCCTACGGGTCGACGAAACATTACTTCGGACCGGGCCCGGCGGCACGGGAAGCACAGGGTTGCCAGAGGAGGTCCAAGACCACCCCAACAGCCCCCTCTTCGCCACGCGTGAGAGAGGAGCGAAAATAATGGAGAACCAGCCCCAAGCACACCGCACTTGGTATTCCCAGGCGGTCTCCCAACCAAGTACTAACCAGGACCAAACCTGCGTAGCGGCCGAGATCGGACAAGATCGGGCGTGTACAGGTTGGCATGGCCGTAAGCCATTACGACAGTGCAGAGTACAATATGTATCCAAGAAGGGTCTCCATAGCGCCTAACCCTGTGACACCCGGACCGACCTGGCATTTTCCCCCCCGAAAAAAGCACAAGTCCCTCGGGGTACAAGAACAGCAGATCTGCATCCCCGGCGGACAACGGGTTAACTGACCTGGACCAGCGTGACCAGACCAGTCCCGTGTCCTAACCACGCCGACATGCCCACTCCAGGAGAGGGGGTAGGTATGCGTGTCGATCTAAAACATGAAAAGAGGGCGCCACCCAGACGGTCCTCATTTAGACCGTGCTCAGTGGGCGTGAGACCCCTCTACCTATGTTCAGATCTATTCCGTTAACATCCCCCAGATATGAACGAGAATTCATCGAGACAACCTAGTAAACTGGCGCTCGGAAGAGACAAAACCCCATCCCAGTTGCCCTAAAAAAAACGCAGTTTTAACAAGCAACCAAGGCGCACTTAGCCCCTGTGTGATCCTGTAACAGAAACACACCGAGCCAGCACTATGTATGCGTCGAGACCCAAACACATCAATGGATAGTCTAGCAAGACACCAAACATTGTTCCTCCAAGTCGCCTGGGAGAACGACACAGAGCCGTCGTGCTTCATGTACCTTCCTCTTTTTATTCAAAAAAGAAAGAACACAGACTGACATGAATCCGTCGTGACGCAGGCTGAGGGTATTTTTTTTTACATTTTTACATCCCACCACCCTCCCATAGGGAGGAGGCGGAAATCCCCAGAGAGACTTCCCACGCGAGCTGTATAGATTGAAAAGAATATATTGCAACATTGAGCCATGTAAAATTTTGGTTTTAGGGCTCTCCGAAGAGGAGGCACTGAACCCATACACACTCAATAATCGAATTGAATCGAATACACACACAATAGAGCAGGACTCCTTTTTGGAGTTCTACTCACCTTGACAATCTGAGGAGGAGGCTCTGCACTCTGAGGAGGCTCCCTCACATGGAAGGAGAGTCCTAACTCACAGAAGGCCCGAGTAGGAGCTTCGTGAGGAGGAGCCCTGACCCCTCCCCATCATATGGACCTGAACAGCTCACGGAAGTCTTACCAACAGAGACGCGCACAGTGACGTACTCTGTGGTGGGGGAATTTCTGCGGTGCACACGCCCAATATTCCAGGGTGTGGGACCAGGAAACTCCCCCCCCCCCCCCCCCCCCCTTACCCTGTAACGTGCCGAACAGCAACGTGACAGGAACCTTGAAGGACAGGAGGTCTTAACCCCTGCCCATCAAAGAAGGGGAGGAAAGGATTACCAGTTCACCCCTTTACGACCCCACACCCATGATACGATGTAACGACAAAAAAGAGTATGACACAGTCATAGTCAGCTACATGAAGCGTCTAACAGCTTCACACAGCTCATGTGCTAACCTGCCATCTGATTTTTACACAGAATAGAGAGGGCCCCCTTAAGAGCCCCGGTACCAGACTTACACATGTGCTTCTGTGGCCAACCCAACCCAGTTGTAGATCACAAGATACACACAACCCTTTACCACCACAAAAAATGGCAATACACTCTACAGAGGAACGCCGTTTTTCATAATGAGAGAATACACAATTCTCGATTAGTATCGGCCACAGGCCTTGCTAAGCACACACGAAAAGTGACCAAACAATCTTTTCTTTTAGGAAAATACAGTTCAAGCAGTTTTAGCACAACCAGAGCAATCAAGCCAAGGGTTACATCGTATCCCACCACACAGTGACACAATATATTGTAAACAACATGTCTGAGAGGAGGGTGAGGAAGTCCCCAGGGAACCGGGGGGAACACCCCTCCTACCTTACCCTTAATACGGCCAGTTGAACAGGTAAACCTGTTAATATGTGAACACACTGTTCATTGTCATTACAGGCTGAGAAAAGAATTCATTCTTCACTCATATGTCACTAAGCATAGCTTTATAGGTTAGTTTAACCCCCTTAGTTGTGAGTACACAGTACATGAACACACATGATGTTTCTCAACACAACAAACCAGATCATTTTTACATCTGTAACAAACAACCCGATTTGCATGGAGAAGCTAATACCAGTGACAAGACAATTCACACACAACTCGCGTCGTATCCTAAATGTAGTGCAGCAACACTCGTTTTGGAAAACATCGTTATTTACAAAACATTTAGAAGGGAAGGAAGAAGACGCGTTTTAAGGTCTGGTCAGGACCTTCCTACCGAGAGCACAGATCAAGCGAACTGCAGTCTCTAACAGGGCACCGATAGTAAACACAGCATCCTGTGTTTGACGACACGGGCAGCGTCGCTGCTCCATCCCGCCGCTACGGTTCTCCTTGTTGACGCAGTCCTCGCCGGCCGGCTCCGGGTAGGTTCGACTAACATCCTCTGTCAAAGATGATGTCGTAGTCAGAGTGTTTAAGGCATGTTATAGTCACAGAAAACGTTCAACAGTGTAACATTAAGCTAACAGCCGTTCGGCTGATAGCAGCAAGCTAACGTGTACTAGCCTGGTAAACACAGCGAGCTAACACCGCAGCTAACAGCTGCGCAGCTAACAGCTGACTGGCTAACACAGTAGGCCACAACTAGCACGCAAGCTAAGCAGCTATCTGCTAAGCAGCTACCACCCGAACTTGTACACAAACGATATAACAAGCCACACTTCAGACAGGCCGCCGTTCTGAAACCCTCCTCACCTTTTAAGAGAGAAGAGAAAAAGAGATGTCAACACAGTTTACAACGATGATTTTACCAGACATCCGGCGGAGCCAGCACAAGTCCCATCTGGGCTGTAGCCGACTTGAACATGGATCTCCCGATAACGAACATCCATGCCCACATTTCCTCGTTAGGGTATACTCTCATTTGTATATGAAAGATGGGGCCTACACGGTGACAGAGAAGTATCCACTCCTGGGATTACCAGTTACTGGTCGTGGCCCACTAGTTGACTATAATGGGCTTCAAACCAAGATCCTCCGCCGTCGCCTAAAAGGCTGAACAGAAGGACCCTAATCTGGGTCCGGTTTTCGTAAACATTGTCAGCTAGCCCCCATAGCACTAACAGACAAGTGGTGCTCGCAAGCAAACATTACTCACCAAACCTGGAACCCCCCGCTTCTCACAACAGTCGGTGCGTCCTACAGTCCAGCTGTGTTGCTGGAGGGTCTTACCCCATCCAGCCGCAGCAAGGAGGATTGTAGTTGGGAGGCATGTCAGCGGCGTGAACTCCTAATACGAAAAAACCGGTGGAGGTGTAGAATGATCATCATCTTCCAGACACTCCAGTAACGAAGACAATATCGCCGTATTTTCTCGAAAAATAGTGAGAGAGAAAATAAAGATATGATGTCAACGTATCTCTTGTTTTCCAACTTTCTTCAACTAGCAACCTCGTCAAGTGGGGATCTACCGAAGGCACTTCCTTGTGGTGAAAGCGAAGAAGGAGGCGAGTATGTGGCCCCACCCCTGCTTATGTAGGTAAGCTGATAGGGGTGTGGCCAGACGGATGTTGGGATGTAAAGGTACATTGTGGAATTTTTTATTCAGTGCGCGTGCACGAGCGAGGTACAGTGCAGTAGTGATGCCGAGCGGAGCCATACGATACAGAACTGTATTATAATAGTAAATAGAAAAATATGTTGTGCTCTTGCTTTTTTCTTTTTGAAGGTGGAGAGAGTACCATTGCTAGTGCCACAACAGTTTTATTTGAGGTTCATAACAGTACATTGTACTAAGCAATTGTTGGCTCATTAGTTTGTGATTCACATGCACTAAAATTCACCAGAATGCAGGAAATTAAGTCTTTGTAACTAAAATCTTCCGGGTGGGGGACCCCCAGACCCCCCGCTTAAAAAGTGGCCTGATTGGGGCTATATTTCGCGCTATATCTCCCGGTATGAATTATTTCCCCAGTCCGGCCCTGATCACTACCCACTTTCAAAAACACTCTAAAAAAACACCTACGGGAGACTGCAATTCGAAACTTGCCCCTGTAAATGTCCTAACACAACCCCCTCCAATGTACAGTAAATTACCAAGTATGGTCTTGTCAATATTCCAATGTACAGTTTTGCTTGTACAGTTGTACAGTGTCCCCCACCCACCCCTCCTACCCAACCTCCCCCCCCCCACTCCTATCCAACCTCCCCCCCCCACTCCTATCCAACCTCCCCCCCCACCCACCCAACCACCTCCAATGTACAGTCCCCCCCACCTACCCAACCTCCTCCAATGTACAGTTTCTACGTCAAATGTATATACTCTTTTTTCTGGACTCTTTTCGTATCACAAACAGTACTGTATTTGCAAATCTGGTATGTCATAAATGTATAGATGTAGCAGTACTGTCTATCTGTATGTCATGTATGTCATATATGTTACGGTGAATTGAAAATGGGGGACCCTGATGTAAACAAGACGAAAGTCTTTCTCTGGTCTGCATCCCCTTAACACTTTCTATGCCACTCACGAGTTTTCTCGGAATGATTAATATCTCGTTGAAAGCCACTCACGAGATTTCTCTGATTTTTTTTTTTTTTTAGCGGTCTGAAATCATATTGCATCACGCGAGCCTACCCTAGTATACCCGAGCGCCGCCGGCGATCAGATGTGGAAAAAAGCGCCCCCTATCGTCTCCCAGATGACATAAGGGATTTTGGAATGGACTCAATGAAAATGGATGGGGGAAAAAATCCTGTACTCCACATTTTCCAGTCCACTGATGCAGCCAGGGTTATCACAGTTCATTCTGGAGCCTCTGAGACCCGCGGAATCATGTACTGCACTGTACACACACTTATTGATTTTTTTTGAATGGTGATCAGGAATTGGAATATACCAGTTGGATACCATCTGATGTCAGGTAAGGAATCTATGTTATCAGTGTTAGGATAATCAGACTTATTTTGATGAAGATATAAGCTGTTTTGTGAAATGGGCTCTTTCGGTTTCACTGTAAAAGTCCAAGAGGAAATGAACACGGCGATTATCCGTGCGCGGCTCGAATGTGCTTGCATGCACGTACAGTATAATATTGATCATCTAGCGTTTATTTGAAAACGATTCATAAATAGGCCGACAAATATCAACGTTCTGGAATATTCCAGTAAAAGACGATTATCATAGAATGGTCCAGAATGGACTGTTTTTGACCTCAAAACGGGTGCTTTTCAAAATGCTCTCAAACGGAAATGAAGCGATAAAAAACCAATCTGCCTTGACAGCACTGACTGGAAAAGGATTCTTTGATAAGCGACGGGCAGATTAGACACATAGCCATAATTTAAAACATAGATTAGGCGATATTAAGTGTAACATTGGCGCCGATGGTGGCATTGAAGCGCTAACTCTGGCGCCACCTCGTGGCACTGAAAGTGTTAACAATTGTATGTATTGAGCTGTACTGTACTGTACCCATTCTGCAATCTGTTAATAAAGTTTTCAATCAATCAATCAAACGCGGTTATTGGTAATCGATAATCAGAAACGACGTCCCCCCCCCCCTCCCTTTCATGCAGTTTGAGTTTTAACTGGAGCGTATTAACCGAAATGCCATTGGATTTAACGTTATTAGCTATTAGCCCTGTATCTCGGCTTCCAGGAAAAATACTAGACCAAATCCGGTATAACGCTTATATTCACGGCGCTATAAAATGAGAACCTATTGATGATTTTTTTTTTTTAAGCCATTTTGAAGGGACGGTTTATGGACTCAATTGACAATGAGAATGGACAGATAGCAATACTATAAAGTATAGATTTAGCTGTACAAACAGCCCCACGTCTGTTTACATTTCCCGGTCCTCTTGAGAATAATTAGACTCATAGCAGTGGCTGCGATTGTGTTAATAAACAAGAAAGGGGTCAAATTTCGAATTGACACAGGAGCTGACTGTAACATCATGTCAGCCAAAACGTTTCACAAGTTACATGTTCGCAACAAGATGCATGCATCCATGTGCAAGTTGGTGACCTATTTAGGCCACAAGATGGAGCCCTTGGGCAAAACATCAGTCACATGTCTGTACACGAGTAAAAAACACAGGATTGACATAGGGAAAGATGCTCCAGCGATTCTAGGAAGAGACAAAGTGAAGACAAAATGCAGAAAGACTGAGCATCTCTTCTCTGGACTTGGCTGCTTACCAGGTGAGCACAGCATCAAGATAGACCCTGAAATAAAGCCAGTGATACACACACCTAGGGGGATACCAGTTGCTCTGAGGGACAGTTATTGAACAGCTTCACAAAATGGAGCAGTCAGATGTAATCACAAGGCAATCTGAGCCAACACAGTGGGTGAACAGCATGGTGACAGTAGTCACGCCCAAGAAGATAAGGATTTGTATGGATCCTAAAGATCTGAACACAGCAACACGAAGAGAGCACTATCCACTCCTCACAGTGGAGTAAGTGGTGTCACGCATGCCAAATGCAAAATATTTTTCTGTGCACATCAAATAAAACTGGATGAAGAGAGCTCCAAGCTGTGCACGTTTAACACACCCATTGGGAGGTGCCGTTTCAAGAGGCTTCCCTTTGGCATCTCGTCAGTGAGCGAGGTGTTCCAGATAGCTTTTGTTTTGCTTTTGTTTAGTTAAGTGCCCCCATTAAGGGACTGTTTCCTGTTTACTAGTAGCATCTGATTTGCTGAGTGAGCCATTAAGAGCCTGCCCTGTTTAAAAGCAGAGGTCCACACTGTGTTGAAATCACTCTGTACTGGGCTCTGTTAAGGAAGGACAGGACACACTCACTGAGAAACATTGCTTTATACTGAAAACTAGGGTAAGCCATTTTAAGTTTATTAGTGAATCTTAAAAGTGAGGAACCAGCTGACTTGATTAAAGGGGCGTGTTTAAAACGGCCATTTTGTTTAGTTAAGTGCCCCCATTAACACTTTGGTTGCCTAAGGTTAAATTAATGATATACCATAGATTGCCAGCGCTATTTGTCTATGGAGAAAGTCCCCTTCTTTGCAGGGCTATAACTTTTTAAATTCTATTGCTACATTGCCATTATTAGGGCCCATTCAAAGTCCTATATGTATTGTTCATTGTGTAGCAACGTTAAACTTTTTCATTCACATATTCATAGTAAAGTATGGTCTAATGTATAAGTATGTTTTCATCTCTTTCTGCAGCTTTCTCCAGAACGTGATATATAGCCCCAAATGCATTATATTGATGATGAAATACAGTTTGATGGCAATCGGGGCGATATAAAAAATTCCAACTAGACGTACTTCTAGAAGTTACTACACGTCATCTGATGTTGACCGGATGGGCGAGGGGGCGTTTATAATTCCGTGGGCAGCGTTATACCAATCATCTAATGTGGGTCAAATGTTCATCATAGCAGTTAGTGTCGAACACGGTAATATTACACGCTAAAACTCACCCCAGTCTCCGCGGGCCGTTGGGCGATCAGCGTGGGGTAGACAGTTTTCCATTATGGGATGTTGAAATAGTCGGTCCATTTCCAGGTTGTATAATAATATATACGTCCAAATCATGTTGTTTTTTCGAGTTATTTGCAGCGATCGATGTTCACTGTGTGAAGACGGAGTCTCTCTAACATTAGCGAGTGCCCGGACCCCATATGGAGTGAGTCCTACCGGGTTAAAGGTTGACATCCGGTTTCGATCTGCCGATCGGCCACCAGATGGCGGTCTTGAACCGCTAGAGGATTGAGAGGAGATCACACTTGTGTCTCAGGCCAGCGGAGGGACATTATGGATCAGATCGCAGATTTTTGAAATATTGATATAAAGACGACGTAAAGCGTCCCCCGGCAACTTTAGCATCGCCAGCAAAGACGTCTAAAGACGCCCCCTGGCAGTCAAAGTGTTAAGGGACTGTTTCCTGTTTACTAGTAGCATCTGATTTGCTGAGTGAGCCATTAAGAGCCTGCCCTGTTTAAAAGCAGAGGTCCACACTGTGTTGAAATCACTCTGTACTGGGCTCTGTTAAGGAAGGACAGGACACACTCACTGAGAAACATTGCTTTATACTGAAAACTAGGGTAAGCCATTTTAAGTTTATTAGTGAATCTTAAAAGTGAGGAACCAGCTGACTTGATTAAAGGGGCGTGTTTAAAACGGCCATTTTGTTTTGTTAAGTGCCCCCATTAAGGGCCAGGTGTTAAGACAGCACTAATTAGTGATAGTGATAGTGATAGTGATTTAAAGGCTTGCTGGTGTAGCGTCAGCGAAGCGTCGAGAAACGAAGAGGGACAAAGAGGAGGAGTTTTCCTGGAGTTCTCTGCCGAGGGATCCACCGATCCACCCAGTGCTAAGTACACCATAATCCTATATTTCCCTCCCACACTGCTATCTCTCTACTTCCTCCCTGCCACTCTTGACAAGACAATGTGTCTCATACCTATATCCACAATCTGCTCCTCCAGAACTGACTCTACCCATCCACGCCAGTTTGCTAGCAACCCGGCTAATCTCTCCTACCCTCCTACAGCCACTAATACACCTGTCACAGTACGGGGAGGCTTATGGAATTGTCAATCAGCAGTCAAGAAAGCTGACTTCATTACTGCCTACGCCCATAGTCTAAATCTGCAGCTCCTGGCTCTAACTGAGACCTGGATAACCCCCAATAACTCATCAACACCTGCAGCATTATCTACAAACTATAACTTCACTCACACACCTCGACCTTCCAGACGGGGTGGAGGCACTGCCCTCATGACATCTCCTTCATGGGCTACAAACGTAACACCACTCCCAGAACTGTCACTCTCCTCTCTCGAATATCATGCAGTATCTGTCTCTAATCCTTTCAATCTCACCATTGTTACACTCTACCGCCCTCCAGGTACACTCGATCACTTCACAGATGAGCTGGACATGCTTCTTAGCTCCTTACCGGAAGATGGTACCCCTCTCCTTCTACTGGGCGACTTCAACCTGCCTGACTCATCTCAGTCAGTCATAGTAGTCTCCCTCCTACAATCGTTTGACCTGACTCCCACTGCCATGCCTCCCACCCACAAAGCAGGCAACTCCTTGGATCTCATATTTTCCCGTAACTCCAGCATCATTAACACCACGGTAACTCCCCTACATGTACTGACCATTCCTTCATATCCTTCTCACTAACTCTCATGCTTAACCGAAAGGTCTTCACCCCAACTCAAACAGTCTCACTCAGACGCAACCTGCCCTCCCTATCCCCCTCCACCCTCTCCTCTGACATACTATCCGCTCTACCTTTGAGTGACACCTTCTCTGCTCTCTCCACAGAGATGGCAACCTCCACCCTCCTTTCAGCCCTTGCAACCTCCTTCGACAAGCTCTGTCCCCTCGTTGAGAAACCTGCCCGCCGTTCCCCACCCAGTCCATGGCTGACAGATCCAGTGAGAGAACAAAGACAGGTCCTGAGAGCAGCTGAAAGGAAGTATAGAAAGTCACGCCTCACTGCTGACATCGACACATATCACAACCTCTTGTTAACATTCTCCAAAACCATCACTAATGCCAAAGCTTCTTTCTTCCACCATAGGATCGAGGCCTCTGCCAAGAATCTTCGCAAACTGCATGCTACCATGTCCTCCCTCCTCACTCCCCCCCCACCCCCCCCTCCCTCATCTTTCTCTGCCGAAGACTTTGCGATCTTCTTTGAGGAAAAAGTGGAGAACATCCGCAGCTCCTTCTCCCAACCCCCACCCATTCCAAATGCTGAATCGAGAACCTCATCCTTCACTCTGTCATCTTTCTCTCCCATTACAGAAGCAGAGACCCTGACACTGGTAACGTCAAACCGTCCGACTACTTGCCAGCTGGACCAGCTACCCTCCCCACTCCTCCAGACCATAGCACCAGACATCCTCCCATTCCTAACTGCAACCATCAACTCCTCACTCAACTCGGGGGTGGTCCCCACCTCCCTAAAACAAGCCAGAGTCACGCCGCTCATAAAAAAACCAACCCTGAACCCTACCGTCATAGGCAACTACCGTCCTGTCTCTCTTCTCTCCTTCCTTTCTAAAACACTTGAACGTGCTGTATCCAACCAACTTACTGCTTATCTCTTACAGAATGACCTCCTAGACCCTAATCAGTCAGGCTTCAGGACTGGTCACTCCACAGAGACAGCCCTCATTGCGGTCACAGAGGCACTTCACTTAGCAAAAGCGAAAGGCCTCTCCTCTGTCCTGATTCTCCTAGATCTATCTGCAGCCTTCGACACAGTCAACCACCAGATCCTCCTTGCGGCCCTCGCAGGAATGGGAGTGGCTGGCTCTGCGCTGACATGGCTGTCATCATACCTCAATGACCGCTCCTACCAAGTGTCATGGAGAGGGACCCTGTCGGCCACCCGCCCCCTGCGGACGGGTGTCCCCCAGGGCTCGGTTTTAGGACCCCTTCTCTTCTCCCTCTACACTAAATCACTGGGTAACATTATCACGTCTCATGGCTTCTCCTACCATTGTTATGCCGACGATACTCAACTCTTCCTCTCCTTCCCTCCCTCAGATATCCACGTCTCTGAGCGGATCTCGGCCTGTCTGTCCGACATCTCAGCCTGGATGACGTCCAACCACCTCAAACTGAACCTAAGCAAAACAGAATTGCTCCACCTGCCGGCCAAATCCTCCCCCCTAACCGACCTTTCAATCACAGTCGAGAATACAGCTGTGACTGCGTCCCCGACGGCCAAGAACCTTGGTGTTGTCCTCGACGACCAGTTGAACTTCTCTGCTCACATCGCAGCGACGACCAGAACCTGCCGATTCCTCCTGAGCAACGTCAGAAGGATACGCCCCTTCCTGACAAAAGAAGCCACCCAACTCCTCGTCCAATCAACAGTCATCTCCCGCCTCGACTACTGCAATGCACTGCTCGCTGGCCTCCCGGCCACTGCCACTAAGCCTCTTCAACTCATTCAGAACGCAGCGGCCCGCCTGATCTCAAACCTACCGAAGTCGGCCCATGTCACCCCACTTCTTAGGGACCTGCACTGGCTCCCCATTGCTGCACGAATCCGCTTCAAGGCCCTCGACCTAGCATACCGTGCGGCAAAGGGAACCGCTCCCGCCTACCTCCGGTCAATGGTCTCTAACTACACACCCTCAAGACCCCTACGCTCTGCATCTTCTGGCCGCCTCAGACCTACTCCTATCCAAGCTCCGGGAGGGTCATCAAAGAGAAGTCGCCTATTCTCAGTCCTTGCCCCACAATGGTGGAATGAACTACCCACCCCAGTTAGGACAGCCGAATCACGTCCAATCTTTCGCCGTCGACTAAAGACGCACTTCTTCAACCATTATCTGAAAAAAAAAAAAAAAAAAAAAAAAAAAAAAAAACAATAAAAAAATCTAACCCTAACTAACCGTACTGTCATGCACTTGTCCTAATAAACTAACCTACACTGTAGCACTCAACACTTTGATGAACATTGTTGCTCAGCTGATAGAGTTGTGCCCTTCCTGATGGCTTGTCGTACAGAACTTGTAAGTCGCTTTGGATAAAAGCGTCAGCTAAATGACTAAATGTAAAATGTAAATGTAGCTGTGGCCCAGATGATTGAGGGGTTAGATGGTGTGGTCAACATCATTGATGATCTGCTGGTGTGGGGGGACACTTTAGAGCAGTGGTCACCAACCCGTCGATCTTTGAGACTGTCCCTGTAGATCTTTCCATGAAAAAAAAAAAAAAACAGATCTTACCCTGAGAGTCCACATTACAGTTCTACCTTTGTTTTGATGTGAAAAGTGATGCTGCACTTAGCACTGACTGAGAAAGTACAAATACAGTTCTACTTTTGTTTTGATGTGAAAATGATGCTGCACTTAGCACTGACTGCACTTAGCACTGACTGAGAAAGTACACATTACAGTTCTACTTTTGTTTTGATGTGAAAAGTGATGCTGCACTTAGCACTGACTGAGAAAGTACACATTACAGTTCTACTTTATAAAATGCTAATTGTAAATATGTTTGTCAATGTTAATAATATGAGAAAGTCCACATTACAGTTCTACTTTTTTTCTGATGTGAAAAGTGATGCTGCATAAGATGACTGCACTTAGCACTGACTGAGAAAGTACATAATAGTTCTACTTTGACGTTTTAATGTTGGACCAAAGCATTGCATGTAATTAGAATACAGGCAAATAAAAGTCATTTAGTTTAAAGTACAATCTTGGCTGTCTTTTTCTCTCAACGCTTCAATAGGTAGATCTTGCCTTCACAAAAAAAAAAAAGTGATCTTGGGCTTAAAAAGGTTGGTGACCACTGCTTTAGAGCAACACAATCAGAGACTGGTGAAGATGCTGCAGAGAGCAGATGAGAACGGCCTGAGATTCAATAAAAGCAAGTGCAAGTTCAGGATGACAGAGGTCAAGTACATTGGCCATACACTCAGCGCAGATGGGCTAAAGCCTGATGATGAGAAGATAAGAGCCATTGTCCAAATACCCCCACCTGCTGACAAGCCAGCATTAATGAGGTTCGTGGGAATGATTCAATATATAGCAAAATTCATTCCTAATCTGTCTGAAATCTCTGCACCTCTAAGGACGCTTTTGCAGGAAGAAACATACCGGTAATGGCACTGGGATGAGCCTCAATGTGAGAGCTTTGAAAAGATGAAGCAGCTGATCACAGGAGCTCCTACTCTGAAATACTATGATGTAAACAAGGCTGTGACGCTGTCTGTGGATGCCAGCTTGGAGGGCATCGGGGCTGTGATACTGCAGGATGATTGTCCATGCCGGTATGCTCAGATCGAGAAAGAGCTGCTAGCCATAGTGTATGGATGTGAGAAGTTCCATCAATATCTATATAGCAGAGAGGTAGGCCTGTCACGATAACACATTTTGCTGGGCGATTAATTGTCCCAGAAAATTATTGCGATAAGCAATATTATTGCGGTTTTGAGAGAATTTTCTTTTTTGAGAAAAGTATTTCCCAAAAGTTTTCAATTAACCTTTTAATTTTTTTTTACTAATATAATAATAGCATAATAATGCAAGGAAACCGTTTCAAAGTGCAATAAACCTTTATTTAACATGGGAAGATATTTTAAATATCCTAAATAAAAAAATGCTCAGTTTGATTGTTTATTATAAAACAAACTGAAACTGGAAACAAGCCCTCTGTCTGGCTTTTTGTGTCATCCTTTTAACATGTACATGTATTATTAATGCACCTTGCGGTACCATGTACAAAATGTTAATAAAGTATGAGGAAAAAACTGTGGAAACGTAATAAATAAAAAGGCAGTGAAACAATAATCAAATAAACACCAAAATATATACTATACTATAATATATCTCTATTGGAATGGAGACTTCAGCACAGGATAAACTAGGGATGGGCAAAAATTATCCAGATCGATTGATCACATGATGTACTCGAGTACTCGTGGAGGAAAACGCTGTACAAAATAAACGACTTTTCTGGTGTTTTAGACTTTTATTTTGAAACCCACCGACCGGAGCGGAAGTATTGTTGTTATTATCCTAGCAGCACCTATGAGCGGACAATTTGTCTCGTCCGGTTCTGTGTTTTTGAGCTAATGATAAAACAAATGTTGAGATTGTTGGTGAACAACTAACTTTAGGTTAGTTTTAACGTTAGCTACTAACGTTAGATGCAGCTACTACAGGCAATCAACGATGAGGAGGAAGCGTCAAAGCCGTATATAATAGAATAGCCCTGTGGTGCGTAGGCACGACTCGAAACTACCAGTTATAATAAATTTATTCATGTTTAACTTGTCCCCGTGTCCAGTCCTTTGACTAGCCCCACCCGTTCATTGTAAACAATGATGCATGTAATTGTACTAACGTTATTGTGTGTTGAAGCTATGCTATACATTGTATTTCGTTTGTTAGCTATTTAGCTAATGTTGATAGCATTGAATAGCATCAACGCTAGATCTTTAATCTTTATTTAGCAGTCCAGTTTATCCAGGCAGTAGCGAGTAACTACTTGGGTCTAAAAATAGCTACACTACAAAGAACGCTACTTGGTTAAAAGGAGCAACACTATTGAGAAATGTAGTTAAGCTATGTGGCGTTGCTAATGCCCCACGGAGCTCCCGTGCTGTACTCTGTAGTAACGCCAGCGGCCCCCCACACGGAGAGTGACTGACAAGGGGTACTGGTTCCGCCTCATTAAAACAAACGCGCAAATAGCAATTAATCGCGCCCGTCAAAATCATTGCATTCATTTTAATTATCGCACAGATTAATCGATTTATTGATTATCGCGGCAGGCCTACAGAGAGGTCTAGGTCGAAAGCGATCACAAGCCTCTAGAAAGCATTTTCAAGAAGCCACTGCATCAGGCTTCCCTGAGACTCCAAAGAATGCTACTGCGGCTTCAAAAGTACAACATTTCAGTATCATACAAGCCAGGAAAGGAGCTTCACATTGCAGATGCATTGAGCCGTGCTTATCTACGTGAGCAGAAAGAGGATCTTCTGGAAGAGGAACTGCATGTGAACTGGATCACGCCACAGTTGCCCATATCAGAGGAAAATCAGGAGATGTTCAGGAATGCAACTGCACAAGACCCAGTACTGCAGGAACTAATGAACATGACAATACGCGGATGGCCTAAGGACAGGTCTGCTGTGTCAGACAGTGTGCAACCGTTTGACATTCAGAGAGGAGATCAGTTTTAACTCAGGTCTGTCACACTCCCAGGTCAGATCAGACCTGGGAGAGTCATCACCACAGATATGAGGTGAACAATGGTCTCCTACCACCCTCTAGTGGTCACAAACAAATGATGCATGCTGTGATGATAAATATCCTTAACAGTATGCTGTCATTGCATTTATTGTTGATATTACAATTGTTATCTGTTTAGGTTGTTCTCTGTGTTTGTATCTCTGATTCTGTGTGTTGTATAGCCTAGTCCTAGTTCCTGTTGTGTTGATTGTTGTATTAGTTCTTATGCCTTTCTTCCCCCAACTGTCGTCCATTACTAATTAGCGTTAATTAGGGTCTGTATTTATTGCCTGTGGTTTGTTGAGATGTTTGTGGCGTCATTTCCTCCAAGTCCTCGGTGTTCCCCTGCCCGTCGTGTCTCCTGTCATTTCCCTTGCCTTGCTGTTTTGTATTGTGAGTTTGTAAGTAGATTTAGTATTTTGTTTCGTTGAGTTTTATTTTCCGTGTTTACAGTTCAGTTCTTTGTCATTTGCGCCAGCTCGGCTGAGCCGTTTATGTTTCCTTTTGTAACGTGCCGTCGTCATCGAGTAAAGTCTGTATACACGTTATCCTGCCGTCTCTGCCTCCTCCATTCCTGTCCGCAAACTGAGTTCTCATCGCCTTCCCTCACTACCCATTCGTAACAGAATGACGCCACCAACCAAGAACCAATCGGACAGAGTGGCAGAGACATTGAGCATCATAGTTGGCATGCTGAATGGGAATCTTGCTACCTACACCCCTGCTAAATGGGTGTTCCTACTGAAGCTGATCCAATCCGTCGCGGATGAGAGTCCGGAACAGGTGCCACGGATGATGGTTTTGGCAGGCCAGGTCGCAGACCTCATGGAGGGGTGGTCTTTTCCTGCTCCACCCTCTACAACTAGTAAGGCTCTTATTGCTAGTACTGTTCCTATGGCTAGCGTAGCATGTACAGCTAGCAAGCCTAAGAAGGCTCTCGTGACGGGAGCTACTAGTCTTTCCCCGACAGCTAGCTTAGCCTCTGCAGCTAACCAGGTATCTACATCTAACCCAGCCCCTAGTGGTAGCTTAGCCTCAGCAGCTACTCAGGCCCTCCCAGCTAGCATTGTTCCTGCAGCTAGCCAGGCCTCCCCAGCTAGCACAGTTCCCACTGCTAGCTTAAGCTATGCAGCTAGCCAGGCTTCCAAAGCTAACCCAGCCCCTACTGTTAGCTTAGCCTCGGCAGCTAGCCAGGCCCCCCCCAGCTAGCATTGTTCCTGCAGTTAGCCAGGCCTCCCCAGCTAGCACAGTCCCCACTGCTAGCTTAGCCTCTGCAGCTAACCAGGCATCTACAGCTAACCCAGCCCCTACTGTTAGCTTAGCCGCTGTAGCTAGCCAGGCCCTCCCAGCTGACACAGCCCCTACAGCTAGCTCAGGGCCCACTGTTGGCCTAGCCCCCGCAGCTCAGCCTGATTCCGGTCGGCGTAGTCCCGGCTGTCACCGCTCCTCCTCCGGCTTCCACGCCCTGCCCAGCCTCTACGCCTGGTGCGGCCTCTACACTGGGTCCGGACTCCTCATCCCCGGATCCTACGCCACGCTTCGCCGCCGAGACCGGTCCGGTCTCCACGCCCTGGTCCTCGCCGTGGTCTGCGTGGGATCCTGCTCCGGGGGTCGTCGCCGCCGCACCTCCGTTCCGGCTCTCCTGGACCGGTCCCTAGTCCGGCGGCTGGAGGGTCTCTCGTCCGGGATCCTGCTCCGGGGTCCAGCTCCCCTTCCCGGGCTTCTGCACCTGTCCCCACCCCCCCTCGTCGGGTCTCTGTTCCCAGGTCCAGCCCCCCTCCCCGGGTCTCGGTGCCCGTCCCCACCCCCCCTCGTCGGGCCTCTGTTCCCAGGTTCAGCCCCTCTCCCCGGGTCTTGGTGCCCATCCCCACCCCCCCCTCGTTGGGCCTCTGCTCCCAGCTCCGGCTTCCCGCTCCAGCTCCCTGTTTCTTTCCCCGCCTCCCCTCTCCGGGCCTCTGTTCCCGTCCCCACCCCCCGTCTCCGGGCATCTGCGCCAGTTTTCAGCTCCCCTGGCTGCTATGCCCCTCCTGGGTTTTTTCCTCGGCCTTCCGGCCCCAGTTCTCCGGGTCCTCGCCCTGGGTTTTTTCCGGGTTCCCGGCCTCCTGCTTTGCCCGTGGGCAGACGATATTCTCGGGGGTCTGGAAGCCCCCCGTTCGGGGGGAGGTACTGTCACACTCCCAGGTCAGATCAGACCTGGGAGAGTCATCACCACAGATATGAGGTGAACAATGGTCTCCTACCACCCTCTAGTGGTCACAAACATGATGCACGCTGTGATGATAAATATCCTTAACCCTTTCCCCGCCAAAAACGTTGTACAACGGGTTTCAAGTTCATGCGAATTCTGCCAATAACGGCATACGACGTGATTCTGATCATAATTTCATATTTTCGCCATGGTATTCATATTTCACTCACGGAGCCTTGTCAGATGCTGCGGGACTCAGCACAACTCTGCAACGCTTCAATACTGCCACCTGGTGGCTGATCGGCGAGTTGCCAAACCGGAAATGCCCGTTGCAGCTCGGTCCGTCCCCTAATTCCGTCCGGCCACTCGTTTATCGTTGCGGGACTCAATACACACACCGTGGATATGGATCTTTGCCATAACACAATAATCTACATGATTTGGGCGTGTATTAGTAATATACAAACCGGAAATGGATCGCCTAGATCCCCACCACATAACTGGGATCTGTTTGCTCCACTCTCATCGCCCAACGGTACGAGGAGACTGACGTGAGTTTCAGCGTTTTTGTTTATCATTTTCGATACAAACTGCTCTGATCAATATATCACCAAAGCATCTAACGACTATCACGGAATTATAAACGACCCCCCCCACCCCTCCGTTCACCCGCGCATGATCAGTCATAACCCTTAGGACCATGTACAGTTGACATTTTGTATATAGCGTCGATTGGTATCAAACTGCATTTGATGATCTAATATATGCATTTGTGCCTATATCTCAGGTTCTGGGAAATACTGCAGAAAACGATAAAAACATATTTATACTCTAGACCAGTGATTCCCAACCTGGGGTCACGCCAGACCACAGATGATTTGAGGTATTTTTTTTATTCTTTTTTAGATAAATATTTAATTAGCATATTTGTATCATCAGAAGCATGAATAGTCTCTCCACTACAATAAAAAATAAAGATAAATAAATAAACATCTAGACATGATTTTTGAACGTTAACAGTAGGCTACCGGGTAGCCGCTAAAACGCTAATCAGTTGACTGTATCACTTTCCGTAGCTATCCTAGCACGCTAGTTAACTTTCTCGGCTCGTCTGCAGTCAGCCGCCAGAGGCGAAAATGTGTGACAAACGAAAAGGAGATGACGGCAGCTCATCTGCAAAAAAAGTTAGGACCTACAGCAATCGCGAAAATTACATCACCATGGGCTTCACTGAGGGACCAGACAAACAACCTGAGTGTGTGATTTGTGGAGAAAAGTTGGCAAACTCGAGCCTGAAGCCCAGCAAGCTGAAGAGACATCAGGCGTCTAAGCACCCAGAAACCGTTGGGAAGGATCCAGACTTTTTTCTGAGGAAAGAACAGTCTCTCAAGGCGAACAAGCCTGTTGATGTTAGAGTAGCGTGGAGCAGGGGTGGCAGTGATTTACAGAAGGCTACCGAAGCCTCCTTTGAGTGTTCGCTTTTAATTGCAAAAGCAAAGAAACCGCACAATATTGGCGAGCAGCTCATCAAACCAGCCTGCATCAAAATGGTTTAGAAACTGTGCGGCCCACAGGTGGCGGATAAACTAAAATCAGTACCACTCTCGAACAATGTAGTGAAAGACCGAATTGATAAGATGTCAAGTGATTGCGAGCAGCAGCTGTCAGAAAAGCTTAGAAAGGGTCCATTTGCCATACAACTTGATCAAACTACAACTGTCGCAGACGAGGCTGTGCTCATCGTTTATGTGCAGTATATTGAAAATGAGGATCTGAAGCAGGCCATTCTCATGTCACTCAACCTTACTACCACCACTCGAGGTGAGGATATTTTTACTGCAGTGGATTCTTACTTCATTCAACATAAATGCAAACCGTTCACCATTAGGGCCTGATTTGAGAGGATGAATACAGGATTTTAATATTGGCCAACATTTTGAAATACATATGGTGCAAGATGAGATTTGTTGATTGAAGGCACAAGTCAAAGAAGCATAGTGGGTCTAATTATGATGCATATGCCTGTGTATAAGCAGTTTGTTATTAAAATGACAAAAAAAAGTATTAAAATGACAAAAGAAAAGTATTTTATGGTATTTTATTAGGAGGGGGGTCCAGGAATTTCATCAGAGATGTTTGGGGGTCCCTGGGGGGGAAAAGGTTGGGAACCCCTGCTCTAGACGGTATTTTCGTATGAATGTGTGAATGAAAAAGTAAAACGTTCCTACATCCTGAACGATAGGTAATCGATGTTGAATGGGCCATAGTAATGTCAATTTAGCAATACAATTTAAAAAGTTATAGCCCTGCAAAGAAGGTGAACATCTCCATAGACTTACAGTACTGGCAGAGATCAAACAGCGATGGATATAAGCGTGGCAGAGAATGGGTTAACAGTATGCTGTCATTGCATTTATTGTTGATGTTACAATTGTTATCTGTTTAGGTTGTTCTCTGTGTTTGTATCTCTGATTCTGTATAGCCTAGTCCTAGTTCCTGTTGTGTTGATTGTTGTATTAGTTCTGTATCGTTAGGGCTCAGCTTGGCTTCGCCTTCTGCACTATCTCGCGTACGTGCACGCGTACTGAATAAACCACAAATGTACCTCTAATACCAGTATTAGTCTGACCACACCCCTCATCAGCTTACCTTCATAAGCAGGTGTGTGGTCACCTGCTCTCCTCCTTCTCGCTTTCACCACAAGGAAGAGGTGCCTCGGTAGATCCCCACACTTGACACCATGATGGAAGAAATTGGATTAGGAACAGCTTGGGAAACAAGGATACGTTGACATCATATCTTTATTTTCTCTCTCACTATTTTCGAGAAAATACGGCGATATTGTCTTCGTACTGGAGTGTCTAGAAGATGATGATCATTCTACAAACCCTCCACCGGTTTTCGTATTGGGAGCACGCCGCGGCATGCTTCTCAACTGCAGTTCCTTGCTGTGTTTGTTGGGGTGAAACCTGTCAAGCCACAGCTGAACTGTCGGACATGCCGCTGTTGTGAGGAGCGGTGCGTTCCAGGTTGGGTGAGTAGTGTTTGCTGGCGGGCTCCACTTGTCTGTTAGTGCTATGGGGGCTACTAGACGAAGTTTATGGAAACCGGCCCCAGGCTAGGGTCCTTTGTTTAGCCGTCTAGGCGACAGAAGGCCTTGGTCTGGCGACCATTATAGTTTTAACTAGTGGGCCGCGACCATTGACACTGGTGATCCCTGTGTGTTCTGGACGAGTGGATTCTCTCTGTCACCGTGTTAAGACCCCATCTTTCATATCCAAATGAGAGTATTCCTTCACGAGGGGATATGTGCATGTAATGTGCGATAGCGGCAGATTCATGTTCAAAGTCAGCTATACAGGCCAGTTGGTACTGTGCTGATTCCGCCGGACGTGTTATTATCACCGTTGTGAAGCGGTGTTGACGTCTTGTTTTTCCTTTTCTCTTAAAAAGTGAGGAGGGTTCAGAACGGCGGCCTGTCTGGGTGAGTGTTATGTCATTGTTTACATGTTCATAGCTTACGGTTAGCCGGTCGGTGGCCTGGCGCGGGGTGGCTTGGCTTCTCGCGCGCCGCCGGGAGCTCGCTCCTGATCGCGTGCGTCGTAGATCGGCGTCTCGCGAGCGGAAGCGATAGCACCCGAACGGCTGGAGCAGCCGTTAGCTTGATGCTATTCTGTTGAACGTGCTTTGATTTTTAACATGTTTTACACTTTTGACCACGACGTCATCCTTGACAGGGGATGTTCGTCAACCCTGCCCGAGCCTAGACGGGGATTGCGTCAACAAAGAGGACTGTAGCGACTGGTGGAGCGGCGACGCTGCCCGGATCGAACAACACGGGACGCTTGTGACTGCACTTCGCTGATCTGCGTTCCGGGCAGGTACGGGGTTGGCCAGACCCTCATAACACGTCTTCTGGTTTTACCTTGCTAAATGTATTGTGAATGACGGTGTTTTTTCCCAAAACGTGTGTTGTTGCAATGCATTTGGGATACGTTGCGGGTTGTGTGTGAGCTGTTTTTGTCACTGGCAGTAGCTTCTCCGTGCAGGTCGTGATGTATTGATCTGGTTGTTGTGTGAGAAACATCATGGTGTTTATGTGTACCGTGTACTCACTACTAAGGCAACTAACCTATGAAGCTATGCTTGGTGACGAGTGAGTAAAAGAATGTTCTTTCTCAGACTGTAATGACAATGAACAGTGAGTTCACACATTAACAGGTTTTCCTGTTTTAACTGGCCGTATTGAGGGTGAAATAGGAGGATTGTGTTTCCCCCCCCGGTTCCCTGGGGACTTTATCACCTCCTATCAGACATGTTGTGCATTAATTGTGTCTTTTGTGTGGTAGGGATACGATGTAACTCTCAGCTTGATTGCTGAGGTTGTGCTAAATCTGCTGGAGAAACTTATTTCCTAAAGGGAAATTGGTTTGGTTGCTGTCGTGTGCTTAGCAAGGCCTGTGGTCGATACTAATCAAGAATGATGTATTCTCTCATTGTGATGATGATGGGTTGTGTGTGTCATGTGACCTACAACTGGGTTGTACTGGCCACAGAAGCACATGTGTATGTTGGACCGGGGTTCTTAGAGCCCTCTCTATTCTGTGTTTTTCCTTAGTAAAAATCAGATAGCAGGTTAGCTCGTGCGCTGTGTGGAGCTGTGAAACGCTTCATAGAGCTGACTATGACTGTGTCATATTCTCTTTTTGTCGTTACGTCGTATCATGGGTGTGGGGTCGTAAAGGGGTGAACTGGTAACCTTTCCTCTCCCCATTGTTCTGTCGGTCAGGGGTACACCCCCTGTCCTTCAAGGTTCCCGTCACGTGGCGGTTCGGCACGTTACGGGGGGGGGGGGGGGGGGGGGGGGGGGGAGGGAGTTCCTGGTCCCACGGCCTGGTATATTGGGCGTGTGCACCGCAGGAATTCCCCCGCCATAGAGTACGTCACCGTGCGCGTCTCTGTTGGTAGGACTTCCGTGTGCTGTTCAGGTCCATGTGATGGATCTGTTTTCAGGGGGGGTGGTCAGGGCTCCTCCTCACCAAGCGCCTACTCAGGCCTTCTGTGAGTTCGGACTCCTTCTTCCATGTGATCCATGTGAGGAAGCCTCCATCAGAGTACAGAGCCTTCCTCCTCAGATTGTCAAAGTGAGTGGACCCTCTAGAAGGGTCCTTTTCTATTGTATGTATATTCGATTCAATTCGTTTATTGAGTGTGTATGGGTTCGGTGCCTCTTCCCCGGAGGCCCTAAAACCAGTTTTTTACATGGCTCAAGGTGCAATATATTCTTTTCAATCTGTACAGCTCGCGTGGGAAGTCTCTCTGGGGATCCCCGTCTCTTTCCTATGGGAGGGTGGTGGGATGTAAAAATGTGTACATTTTTTACCCCGGCTGTGTAGACTGGGATACATACTGTTGATGCTTCCTTCTTTCTATTCCAGAAGTGTTGGAGTTAGGGAGTGTCACACCCCTCTTGTCGTTCCCCTGGGCGCCTTGGGGATTCAATGGCAGGTCTAAATAGCCTGTTCATTGATGGGGGTGTGTCCCGACGCACGTATAGTGCTAGCTCGCTGTAAACAGGCGATTGACTGGCACGCCTTAGTTGCTTGTGGTTGAAACAGCGTTTTTATAAAGCAACTGAGATGGGGGTTTTTCCTCTTCCGGCGACCACATCCCATGACCTGGGTGGGTTGTCGACGGATCCTCGTTCATGTCTGGGGGATGATGACGGGATGGATCTGAACATATGTAGTGGGGTCTCACGCCCTTGGGGTGGGCCACCAGGCGCGGTTCGTCCCGACGTCTGGGTGGCGCCTTCTTTTCATGTTAAGATCAACACGCATATCTGCCCTTTTCCTGGGGCATGTCGGCGTGGTTAGGGCACGGGACTGGTTCTGGTCACGCTGGTCCAGATCAGTTGAACCCGTTGTCCGCCGGGGATGCAGATCTGCTGTTCTGGTACCCTGAGGGACTTGGGCTTTTTTCAGGGGGAAAAATGCCAGGTCGGTCTGGGTGTCACAGGGTTAAGCGCTATGGAGACCCTGGTTGGGTATGTTTTTACTCAGCACTGTCGTCATGGCTTACAGCCATGCCATTCTGTACGCGCTCGATCTCGTCGGATCTCGGCCGCTACACAGGTTGGTCCTGGTTAGTACTTGGTTGGGAGACCGCCGGGGAATACCAGGTACGGTGTGCTTAGGGGCTGGTTCTCCATTGTTTTTCGCTCCTCTCTCACGCATGGCGAAGAGGGGCCTGTGGGGGTGGTTTTTTGACCTCCTCTGGTGACCCTGTGCTTCCCGTACCGCCAGGCCCGGTCCGAAGTGATGTTTGCGACCCGTAGGCCTGGGTTAACCCTTTTTGGAAACTGAAACACTTGTACTGCGGTATAGCCGGTGTATACCCGCAGGTGTGTTTTGGAGTTTTTTCTTGAGGGGTTATAGGAACAACCACCGCATTGGGTAACACCGAGGTGGTTGATTCCCTGGTGTGTTGGAGCAGTGTCAACTCCCGGGTTCACCGGTTGAGGGTGCCCCTGCACGTTCATGACGTCTGCCAATCGTGTCAGCCTTCTCTGCCTCGACCCCTCTGGGTGGGGGTTGTTAAATGGAGGCTTGGTCATGCAACACCGCCAGCTTACGCTCCTTCCGCCGGGGCGGCTGTGTTCAGCTGTCCCCTCTGGCGCCTGTCTCGTCCGCAGTCTCCAGGCTAGGGTTAACAGCCTGTTGCCTGGTTTTTCCCCGGTGCGCTGCCTGCTTCCGTTGGTTAACCTTTTTTGTGTGCTTACGGCCATGCTGACTGCCTATTCTGCAGGGTCAGTGTGCCAGGCGGTGTACTATTGGGGGGACGGGGCCCGCTCGGCTTACTGGCCTGGTTGGTTCCGCCTGGGAATACCAGGTGCAGTAACTGAGGGGCCTTTGTCCGAATACGCTGGCGATGTGGGGGGCGGGGCACTACGTGCCCACCTGGTGGGGTCTTGATGCTGGCATCATGGACTTCTCCGGGCCCCCATTCCAGGGAGTCCAGTCCTTTTGGTGGGTCTGGGTCTTCCTTCGTGCTCCGCTGCTACGGCCTTGCCACGGGGTTGGGTTTGCCCTTGACCCCGTGATTCTGGGGGCAGTAACGAGGTTGTTCCTCCGTTCGTTCCCGGGTGGCATGCGGGTTGTGCGTGTGTGTAGTCGTGGGTCAAGCCACGGTCTGCTCACCCTGTGCGTTAAGTTGCTTGAGAGCTCTTCGCACGGTCGGGTCCGTCGCCTTCCCGTGAAGCCTCTAATAGGGGGGATACCCTCCATTAGGGGGGGTCGGGGGGGCTCGGCCCTCCCTGTTCTGATGGTTTTGGGGGGCTGTCAGCGGGGTGTATTTGTCAGCCAAGTGGCTCCGCTTGGCCTCCCTTGTGCAGAAGGCGAAGCCAAGCTGAGCCCTAACGATACAGAACGTTAGGTTATGACTATAACCAAGTTCTGTTAGTTAGGGCGATGCTTGGCTTCGGACGGCCGCTGCAGCCCTTGACCTCACCTTGTGGTGAAAGCTTGGGAAGGAGGAGAGCAGGTGACCACACACCTGCTTATGAAGGTAAGCTGATGAGGGGTGTGGTCAGACTAATACTGGTATTAGAGGTACATTTGTGGTTTATTCAGTACGCGTGCACGTACGCGAGATAGTGCAGAAGGCGAAGCCAAGCATCGCCCTAACTAACAGAACTTGGTTATAGTCATAACCTAACGTTCTTATGCCTTTCTTCCCCCAGCTGTCGTCCATTACTAATTAGCGTTAATTAGGGTCTGTATTTATTGCCTGTGGTTGGTTGAGATGTTTGTGGCGTCATTTCCTCCAAGTCCTCGGTGTTCCCCTGCTCGTCGTGTCTCCTGTTGTTTCCCTTGCCTTGCTGTTTTGTATTGTGAGTTTTTAAGTAGATTTAGTATTTTGTTCCGTTGAGTTTTATTTTCCGTGTTTACAGTTCAGTTCTTTGTCATTTGCGCCAGCTCGGCTGAGCCGTTTGTTTCCTTTTGTAACGTGCCGTCGACATTGAGTAAAGTCTGTATACACGTTATCCTGCCGTCTCTGCCTCCTCCATTCCTGTCCGCAAACTGAGTTCTCATCGCCTTCCCTCACTACCCATTCGTAACACAGGTCTACTGTTCCAATCAGAGAAACTCATTGTACCACAGCAACTGAGACCACAGATGCTTGACAAGATACACAAGTCACACTTGGGAGTGGTCAAATGTAAAGAAAGGGCCAGAGATGTTCTTTATTGGCCAGGCATGTCTGAACAAATTGAACAAGTTGTAGCGCAGACTGTGCTGTCTGCAATGAGCACAGGAGTAGCAATCAAAAAGAGCCACTGATCTCACATCCACTGCCAAATAGACCATGGGAGAAGGTTGACACAGACATGTTTCACAGTAAGGGCTCAGAATATCTGCTATGTGTCGACTACTTCTCAAAATACACACAGATAATGAGGCTGACCGACACCAGTAAGGGTGTTATAACTGCCATGAAGTCCATATTTGCCAGGTACGGGATTCCAGATATTCTGGTCAGTGACAATGCCCCTCAGTATGCGAGTGCAGAATTCAAGAGCTTTGCAGAGAGCTGGGAGTTCAGTCATGTCACCTCAAGACCACACTATGCTCAGTCAAATGGACAGGCAGAAAAAGCTGTGCAAACCGTTAAAAGGTTGCTAAAAAAGTCTGGTGAACCTTACATAGTGCTTCTGGAATACAGAAATACACGACTGGAAGGTCTGTCACCTGCCCAGATGCTGATGGGGCATCGGTTGAAGACAAAACTGCCAGTGTCCACCTCACTGCTCACCCCTGAAGGTGTACTCAATGTTCGCAACAAGTTGAAAGAAAAGCAAGCTAAACAAAAAAGCTACTATGATCGCCATGCTAAACACCTACCTGTGCTGCATGCTGGAGAAAATGTGAGGATGCAGTCTGGAGACACTTAGAAGCCAGCTGTAGTTCTGAGTTCTGACACTTACTGGACGGGTTGGGTTCACAACAACCCGGTCCAGGTATATTTGTGTTATTATTAGGGGTGTAACGGTACACAGAAGCCACGGTTCGGTACGTAACTCGGTATTGGGGTCACGGTTCGGTACGAGTTCGGTACAACAGAAAAAAAATATTTATAATAATTATTATTAATATCTATATATATATCTTTAAAAAAAATTGTATATATATTATATATATGATTATTATTATTATTATTATTATTATTATTATTATTATTATTATTATTATTATTATTATTATTATTAAATAGAATAATTTTCTATAGGCTTGCCGTGGTAGTCAGTGATACTGGTGTCATTCTGTGTTCAGGCATCCACTTGCCTACTGCCCCTTTAACAATTTATCCTTGCTAAGTTTCAGTTTCACTTCTAGAGAGAATTTAACTTCACGACGAGACTGAATACTAGAGAACAGAATAACAGATGACATGTTACAACAATGGATTATTTGGATTTAAACATAGCAGTTCAACTGGAGAGGAGCTCAGATGATCTGTCCGGAAAAGTATGTTTATTTTTTTTATTTGATTGTGCCTGTGAGTCCTGCGGGGGAGAATGTTGATGTGTTTGTTGGAGCGCGTGTGTGTGTCGGCAATGCGTGTGTGTGTCTTTCCATTGGTTTCATTTGGTTAACGTAATTGGGCGAACAAGAAAACGAAAGAAAACTGTACAAAAAATGTTAATGACCCTGCAGCTGTTCTAATGTAAATGTGCCTTTCTCCGTGCACTTTCGCCCGCGCTGAACTGAAGTCGGACTCTGTGTGCCCAGCCACGCACGCTGTTCTCGCACGGACCTCGCGAGTGCCTTTATGTGCGACTGGTGTGTTTGCGCTGAGGCGTATTCGTCGTATGGCTGCACGTACCGCACCGTGACGGCCATACCGTAAATTCGCGGGACGAATACACGTACCGTTACACACCTAGTTATTATAGACCTTTATTTGTGATACTATGAAGATAATCTGAGAGACAGTACTAGTACTAAATATGATACACTATGAAGATAATCTGAGAGACAATACTAGTACTAAATATATGATACACTATGAAGATGATCTGAGAGAGACAGTACTTGTAAAAGTAAAGAAAAAGGAAAGCAGAAGTATGTATTCGAGTTGTTAACTAGCAACTGAAGTGTGGCTGCTATTATACATCCACGGTGTCTCTGCTAATATGCCCTTGAGCTAAGGTACTGAATTGCTCCAAGGATGCTGCACTGTAGGCAACCCTGTGCTCGTAATCTCTCAGAAGAAATGTGTGTGTGTGTGGTGGACAGTATATATAACCAGGGGGGGACACGGATACATTTGCCAAATTGACAATAAAGTAAATCATGTGTAGCCTGTATAATGCTTTTGTGATGCGTTTTGCTGAGGCCAGCTGAGTGTTACCATGGTGCTTTAGTGCACTTTATGATGGGTGCCTCATTACACAAGAGAAACTTAGCAGTGATTCAGTTGCTGCACAACTAAAACAGAAACTGGTTGACAGGAATATTCTCTATCTTTCTCTTGAGTGTTTTCTTTTCAAGACTGGAAATGCTGTTCTGTCGGAATCTTCCGTGGGTTTTCTTTCCCATGGCTGGTGCCTGGGACTGATAATGGACTGATTGGTGGCGAGTTTGGATCGATTATTGGGACTGTGATAATGGACTGATTGGTGAGGAGTTTGGATTGATAGTTGGGACTGTGATAATGGACTGATTGGTGGGGAGTTTGTTTTGATTGTTGGGACTGATTGGTGGGGAGTTTGGATTGATTGTTGGGACTGATTAGTGGGGAGTTTGGATTGATTGTTGGGACTGATTGGTGGGGAGTTTGGATTGATTGTTGGGACTGTGATAATGGTCTGATTGCTGGGGAGTTTGGATTGATTGTTGGGACTGTGATAATGGACTGATTGGTGGGGAGTTTGGATTGATTGTTGGGACTGATTGGTGGGGAGTTTGGATTGATTGTTGGGACTGTTATAATGGACTCATTGGTGGGGAGTTTGGATTGATTGTTGGGACTGATGATTGGTGGAGGGTTTGGATTGATTGTTGGGACTGTTATAATGGACTGATTGGTGGGGAGTTTGGATTGATTGTTGGGACTGTGATAATGGACTAATTGGTGGGGAGTTTGGATTGATTGTTGGGACTGATTGATGGGGAGTTTGGATTGATTGTCGGGACTGTGATAATGGACTGCTTGGTGGGGAGTTTGGATTGATTGGTGGGGAGTTGGGATTGATTCTTGGGACTGTGATAATGGATTGATTGTGGGAAGACCTGCCTATGCCTTTTCTCCCAAACCTCTGATAGTGGGATGAGGAAATGGAGAGACCTGAGCTTTGTACGAACAAAGCAAAAACAAATAAGAAAATAAACACATTAATTCATAACATTTTTAGGGGAGGGGGGATAGCTCTAGCTCAGGCCGACATCACTCCTCTGACAGTATCAGGGTCTGTGTGTGGGTGATAAAGGCTCTCCAACTGATCTGATTTGAACACATTTTCCACCGTTGACTAAAAACATTCTCTTCAATCATTATCTTTTTTTAATACATTATTTTATTTTATTTCCTCAAACAGACATGTTCATGTAACTTGCATCAATCCGATCATACTTATTATAATTTTTTTTTTTTTATTCTTTTTTAAACAAACATGACAACACACGATAAGATATACAAGCATTAATTACAGTGCATATCCAATGAAATTACCATTTAGTCAAATGTCTTATACAGGATATACCCCTAATACCTGTTATCTAAAAACCTACACACATATGCTCCAGCTCGTACCCCCCCCCTCCCGGACCCCCCATTGGATAATCCAACCATTATAACTTGTTCCTAACCAGACACTACCATTATATGCTAGCTTTTATTCTCTCCACCACTTCTAACCACATTGTCATTTTGGATTCATTGAGACCCAAAATTCTTGCTGTAGATATTTCTTGTTAAATCACATCGATATATGTAAGAGTCCAGACCTTCCGGCACATTTTTTCCGGTTGAAACCATCGTGATGCTATCAGCTTTTTAGCCACTGTGATACCGGATAAAACCAATCTCTTTAGCTGTGGAGGTACTGCATGTTCAAAGACATCATTCAGCAGTAATACAGAGGGGTGTACAGGTATATCCAGAGTTAAGAGATTTGATAATTGCTGGGTCACTTCTTTCCAAAATATCTTAACTGGTGGGCAGTCCCAGTACATGTGCATAAATGTCCCTTCGTCCCCATTTGTACATAGGGAGCATTTGGAGTCTTGTTTAAGACCCATTTTGTTCAGTCTTATAGGAGTTAAGTATGTCCTGTGAATATAGTTAAGATTGATTTGTTGATGGTCCGGGTTCCTTGATGCAAGTCGTACATTTGCCCAGGCCTCTTGCCAGTCAAAGTCTGTCTCCAGGTCTGGTATATCCCTCCTCCAGACTGAGTCTAGATGGAGGGTTTCATATGAGGCCGTTAGTAATTGATGATACAAATCTGAAACGAAACCTCTCGATGTCTCTCTTTCATAGAAAAATTTGTGGTATCTGTGGTGTACAATTGGTATCCTTAATGGAACACCGTGAGCCTTCAAACATGCCGTAAAAATAATATGTGGACTTGGTGAGATAAAAATGTTTGCGTATTTCATTGAAACTACAAAAACCCTGTTTGTTGAAAACGTCTCCTAATGAGTGTATGCCTTGCTTTTCCCATCTAGGGAATCTTATAGGTTGTTTTCCAATCAAGAGTGCATTGTTATTGAATAAGGGAGTATGATTATGCCATTTATGTGGGGTAGAATTTTTTTTTTCTTCAATCATTATCTGAATTTTTTTTAAGGATTTTTCTATTATGTACTTTAGCACTATTTACTATTACTATCCCTCTACTACTACCTACTATGCTAATATGTCTCTATACTACTATCTACTATGTACTGTTACTATCCCTCTACTGCTACCTACTATGCTAATATGTCTATACTACTACCTACTATGCTAATATGTCTATTAGGGCTGTCCCCGACTAAGGATTTGGATGGTCGACTATGATTGGCCAGAATTTGCCGTTGGTCGACTATTGGCCGACAAAAAACAACAAAAAAATATATAATAATAATAATAATAATAATAATAATAATAATAATAATAATAATAATAATAATAATAATAATAATAATCATTTTTATCATTGCATTTGGGCTGTGGGTGGTGCTTAATGTCTGAAGGAGTAGACTGAAGGCGTCTTGTCCTCTGCAAAAGCATGCAATTGGTCCACTGATGGATACATCTTGATATTTGTCTAGTCTAGTGTGTTCATTAGATGGGTGAAATCCTCTTTCAGTGCCTC
Source organism: Notolepis coatsorum (assembly GCF_963971535.1). Classification (NCBI taxonomy): domain Eukaryota; kingdom Metazoa; phylum Chordata; class Actinopteri; order Aulopiformes; family Paralepididae; genus Notolepis; species Notolepis coatsorum. The sequence continues at coordinate 57,765,267 of NC_140179.1, read as the reverse complement.
TGTGCCTGTTTTCTTAGGCAGTTAGCCTCTGGTATGCGTGTCATTAGCGTTAGCCACGCTTCTAGGCCTCTTTTCTTTTGGAAAGAATGAAAAAAAAATTATAAATATATTTTTTTATATATTCGACCGAGGTTGGCCAGTCGACTACGGCTCCTTTCGACCGATTAGTCGACTAATCGACTAATAGGGGTCAGCCCTAATGTCTATACTACTATCTACTATGTACTGTTACTATCCCTCTACTGCTACCTACTATGTTACTATCCCTATACTACTACCTACTATGCTAATACGTCTATACTACTATGCACTCAGAGTGTAGCACTCAAGCTCGGCACTGCTAGATGAACAATACCACTTACCCTCCTGTTGACTTGTTGTACACAATCTGTAAGTCTCTTTGCACAAAAGTGTCAGATACATGACTAAATGTAAATTATTCTGATTCTGATCTCCACCAATCTGATGCATCTCACAGGGTGCAATTATCCCAGCTGTTTGGTGCTTGCTATCAATGATGACATTGATGTCATTGTATTTCAGACGCATACTTTATTGAGCACTCGCATCCAGCTCCGTGCATATAATCTAATCTTCCGCCGTCGACTTAAGACGCACTTCTTCAACCATTATCTGAAATAATAACTTTTTTTTAAAGAAGAAAAAAAAATTCTAACCCTAACTAACCTTACTATTATGCACTTGTCCTAATAAACTAACCTACACTGTAACACGCAACACTTTGATGAACATTGTTACTCAGCTGAGTTGTACCCTTCCTGATGACTTGTCGCTTGTAAGTCGCTTTGGATAAAAGCGTCAGCTAAATGACTAAATGTAAATGTAAATGTACTAGCCAGTCTTCTTCTACACTCTTATTCTATGCCCAGCTTCTCTGTGGTGGAGAGCACCCTCTCCTGACCTGGAGGTATCGTAACATAGTTTTTTTTTATTATATTGTATTTGTATCTATACTTTAAGTGTACCTATAGTGTATAGTAGGACTGTGAAGCTATGTATCCCCACCAGGGGATCAATAAAGGATCATCTTATCTTAACACCAGCGTATCTCTATCTGGTATCGTCACCCCGATCACATTTCACAGCAAATAATGTGAATCAAGCCCACATCGCTTGCATCTCTGCAGGTTCCGCAGTGAGAGAGAGAGACGGTTAAACTGTGATTTATTTGACTTCCTGTCTGGTGCTGTCTGCCCTGGTATGGGAACCATATAAATACTCTGTTGGGAGCCGGCTCTAGACAAGCCAACGTCTGGGAGAGAGTAAACATGGCCTTTATAAATGCTCTCCCTCTCCCCCATCGCGCTCTTTTCGTGTGCGCCAGCAAAACAATCATATACAGGCGGGGCTGCCCACTTACTGCGAATAACCGTCAATGGCAGAAACAAGGAAGTGTTTCAGAGGGACATGCAGAAAGAAGCGCAGCGCCTGTTGACAGCTATCTAGATGCATACTGTATGAGGATGGAAATTAGGAGCTGCTCTCTACGCTCTCCCATCAGGACCCCCTCTGCATTATGTTAATAAAGCTGTCATCCAGCTAATTGTGGCTCTCGCTCGTGAGTAAGCGGTTAATCCACTTCACGGTAAACGTCTACTTTTGCCTCGTATTAATGCATGAACGTATAAAACCCAGCCATCATAGTGCCTTTTCCCAACAGGATTGAGGTTTTACATGCATTATTACACAATTAAACCGGGCAAACCTAAAATATCACAAAATAGCTGCGACCTCTGAGCGTTAAGCGTAAAATGCCATTGGTGAATCTGTAAGTCTTGCAACTTTCACAAAACACTTGGCACTTATCTCGCCGAGCAGATGGGGGGGGGGGGGGGGGGGGTTGATCCAAAAGCTGTCCTCTCGTTAGAATGTTAAATAAGGCATGGCAGAGAGAGAGCGAGGTGTTGAATATTCATGGCGGATGTCTTTTCCGTGTGTGCCCAGCCGAGGTGCCCCGTGAAACCCCCGTCTTCAGAGCGGGGGGGGGGGCGGGAGACTTTCATTAACAGCGTTTCCCTTCTCCAGAAAACAATTTGGCCTTTCGTCTGTCACTTCAACTTAATTCCCTCCATCGGAGGAGGAAGAAGAGCCAAACTCACGCTGGGGCCACGCCACCGTCATCAGGGATGCCAGGGACTATAGAGCGAAAAGAAAAGAAGAGAGAAGAGAAGGGGGAACAACAGGGCCCACAAGCTGAGCCGAGCGCCGGGGCTCCTGTTCCCTCCACGACGGCGTCTCGCCAGCGCCCTCGGCTGATTGGCTGAACCGTCGGCAGTGGTGCTTTCTTTTGAATAGGTAATCAGCCGGCTCCGCCACCAGTCGTCTGGTGTAGATGATGAAGATGTTAGATGATGATGATGAAAAGGTTAGATGATGATGATGTTAGATGATGAAGATGTTAGATGATGATGATGAAGAGGTTAGATGATGATGATGAAGAGGTTAGATGATGATGAAGAGGTTAGATGATGATGATGAGGTTAGATGATGATGATGATGATGAAGAGGTTAGATGATGATGAAGAGGTTAGATGATGATGATGAGGTTAGATGATGATGATGAAGAGGTTAGATGATGATGAAGAGGTTAGATGATGATGAGGTTAGATGATGAAGATGTTAGATGATGAAGAGGTTAGATGATGATGATGATGAAGAGGTTAGATGAAGATGTTAGATGATGAAGAGGTTAGATGATGATGATGATGATGAAGATGTTAGATGATGAAGATGAAGCGGTTAGATGATGATGATGAAGAGGTTAGATGATGAAGATGAAGAGGTTAGATGATGAAGATGAAGAGGTTAGATGATGAAGAGGTTAGATGATGATGATGAAGAGGTTAGATGATGAAGATGTTAGATGAAGTGCTGTTCCACAATCTTCGTCGTCTGTTCCCCTTGTAGCGCGGCGCCGGTGATGGGAAGTGATGTATCTGGACGGTATGCGGCGGCACACACCTCCACCGGAGCCTCGGCGGCGTCAGTAAATAATGCAGTCTCGCCAGCCGTGTGCTGCCTAGTGATCCCGGCCCGGTGGCGAGCAGACTAACGATGTGCTGCGGCTTTGTTGCTGTGTACGCACCATCCATCTAACCCCTCCTTATCGTGTACGCATGCGCGCACACACACACACACACACACACACACACACACACACACACACACACACACACACACACAAGGCAACATTGTCTGCCACTGGTACACAAGCAAAATACTCCATAATGAAAAGTGACAAAATAGAACATTATGGGAAATGTCTTCTATACCAACGTCCTCTCTGTGCGTTCAGTAGAAAGCTACAGTATCTGGCTGCAAGCTAGCGTAGCTTAGCACAAATTAATGGACGCGGATATGGACCACTAGCCTAGTTTAAAACTCCAGGAGAGGTGTTTCTGACCAACAGCTAGGCTAGCTAGTCCATAATCCATTCATTAGTGCAAAGCTATAGGCCAGGGGTGGCCAAGCCGCATGCGGCTCTTTGCCCGTCAATGTGTGGCTCTTCCATCCATAAAATATTCGAATATTTTTTTTTTTTATGTCAGGACGTAGGACGTAGAATACACATTTAATTTTTTTTTAATGGGCCATTTGCATGTTCTCGGTATCTGAATCTAGGGACATGGATCAGTGTCAGAAATAGTGTGTCTGTTACTAGGCTTGAGTAAATTGTAATGAACCAAAGGAGAATATCAATTCTATTTAAAAAAATATTTATCTTTGACTGTGAATAACACCATGCTAAAATTGACCAGACCTGACAAATCTAAGCAAATGAATAAAGGGAAGATGATTAAACAGAAGGTTTTGTAGATACAGTACTGAATTCTGCCATCTTTTTTATAATGTAAATTTCTCCACCATTTTTCATCATATTGCAACACCGTTTTTTGCAAGACGTTCACAGAAAGGTAGAGAAACTAACTGCGTTCTGTTTTATGGCAATAACGTTCAGGTTTGTGGGAGATAATCCCAAAAAAATAAGAGAAATTAAAAAGTAAATCCAGAAGTCAGCTGATTGACAGGGGCTGGTGTGAGCTGGGTAGGGTAGTTTTTCGAAATTCGAAAGCCCTGAATCTCTTCCTTCAAAAGACTACACTCACTTTTGGCTGTGCCACTCATATCTATGGTGCCACTTCCTCCTGTCAATATGCGCCGGTTTCCGACTCAATGCCCTGAGATTTCTATAATCTTATATTTCACTAATAACAATTAAAATCATTGGTAAACAAACGTAATGCTGAAAATATACACTTTTACTGTATATCTCGGGCTTAAGAGGTTAACCCTGTGAGGCCCAAATTGAAAGGACATTAGCAACTTCAGACGCCAGAGGGTGGGACATATAAACACATTTACTATCAAATAGCATTGTGAGGCTGAACAACAGGACCAATTGACTATACATGTGCTTAACATTTTTTAAATGGCTAAAAGTGATTTTGTAATTTTGCAACCGTGGGCCTCACAGGGTACTTTTAACCCTGTGAGGCCCAAATAAAAAAGACATTAGCAGCTTCAGAGGCCAGAGGGTGAGACCTATAAACACATGAAGGGTGCAGTGACTGAAAAAAAAGGTTGAGAAACGCTGGTATATGGTGTGGCTCTTTGTGGTACCACAGTAATTTTTGTGGCTCTTAGTCTCTGACTGGTTGGCCACCCCTGCTATACGCTATAGCTTGCAGCCAGATATCTTTCTACTGAATGCACAGAAAGAACATTAGTATATTATCATCTTGTCCAACTCTGGAGAAGACGGCAAGTGTGTTTCCCATGATGTTGGCGTGTTCCTTTAACCCTTTCACTGCCATACTACAGAAGGTTAAAGTTAACCCTTTACTATCACACTACCGACAGTTCACTGCCACACTACGTAGCAGTGAAAGGGTTAACCTGCTGTCATGTGGCAGTGAAATGTTTAACCTTCTGTGTATTGTCGCAGTGAAAGGGTTAACCGTTTGGTAGTGCGGCAGTGAAAGGGTAGATCCTTAAACTTAATAATTTTTTCCTTAATTTGATTCCTTTTGTCTGCACCTTGTAGGGCTGCATGATTATCACAAAAAATAATAACTGCAATTACCTTTCTTGATTTGATTCCTTTTGTCTGCACCTTGTAGGGCTGCATGATTATCACAAAAAATACCACACAGACTGGAATGTGTTCCGCGACACAGATAACATTAATGTCTACACGGAGACAGTGCTGGACTATGTTTGTACTAGGGTGAAAGAAACAATCCCCACTACCAAAATGAAAGTTTACCCAAATCAAAAACCCTGGGTAGACAAATCCGTCCGTGAAGCTCTGAGAGAGCGCACCAAAGCATACAACGACGGCCTAGAGGCAGGCAACATGAATGACCACAAGGTGGCGCGATACAACGTAAGGAGGACAGTGTCAGAGGCCAAACGACGCTACAGGGATAAAATTGAACTCCAGTTTGAACAAGCTGACTCTAGAGCTATGTGGCAGGGGCTCAAAACGATGACAGACTACAAAGGCGCCTCCCTCAAACTGAACAGTGACATCTCCTTAGCAAATGACCTCAATACCTTCTATGCGAGGTTTGATGCTGGTAATAACAACACCAGCTCACAAGCCTCGGCAATGGGGGGGGGGGGGGGTCGGCTGCTGATGGAGGCGCAGTGTTCAGGGTAACAGAGCATGAGGTGAGGCGGACCTTTAAAAAAGTGAATATCAGGAAGGCAGCAGGTCCAGACGGCATCCCCGGCCGCGTCCTAAAAGTCTGTGCCGACCAACTGGCCCCAGTATTCACTGACATATTTAACCTGTCCTTAGAACAGGCTGTCATCCCCACCTGCCTGAAGAAGTCCACTATTATCCCTGTACCCAAAAAATCCAAGCCTGCTTGCCTCAACGACTACCGCCCTGTAGCTCTCACCTCCATAGCCATGAAGTGCTTTGAGAAGCTAGTAAAGGGCTACATCTGCTCCTCCCTCCCCATCAACATGGACCCCCTGCAATTTGCATACCGCCCCAACAGGTCCACGGAGGACGCCATATCCCATGTGCTGCACACAGCAGCATCACACCTGGACAAGAGGCAGGGGAACTATGTGAGAATGCTATTCATCGACTACAGCTCGGCATTCAATACCATAGTCCCCTCCATACTCATAGCCAAGCTCAGGGACCTGGGCTTGGGCTATGACCTCTGCCAGTGGGTCTTGGACTTCCTGACTGGCAGACCCCAGGTGGTGAGAGCAGGCAACTGCACCTCCTCATCCATCACCCTCAACATAGGGGCCCCCCAGGGCTGTGTTCTGAGTCCCCTCCTCTACTCCCTGTACACACACGACTGTGTGGCTCAGCGGAGTAGCAATACAATCGTCAAATTTGCTGACGACACAGTGGTGGTGGGCCTGATCTCTGCCAACGACGAGAGGGCCTACCTGGAAGAGGTCAAGGTCCTGGCGGGATGGTGCCAGGAAAACAGCCTCTCCCTGAACGTCAGCAAAACAAAGGAGATGATTGTGGACTTCAGGAGGTCGGGGGTCAAGGACTACAGCCCCCTCAGCATCGACGGGGCACCGGTTGAGAGAGTCAACAGCTTTAAGTACCTCGGAGCCTACATATCCGAGGACTTGACATGGACCACACACATTAACAGTGTTGTGAAGAAGGCACGACAACGCCTCTACTTCCTCAGGCGCCTAAGGAAGTTCCAAGTCAGCCAGAAGATCCTTAAGAACTTCTACTCATGTACAATAGAGAGCATCTTGACCGGCAACATCACCTCCTGGTTTGGGAATAGCACTGCACAAGACCAAAGCAGACTACAAAGAGTGACACGTTCAGCCGAACGCACAATTGGAGGGGGGCTCCCCACCCTCCAGAACATTTACTACAAGCGTTGCAAGGGCAAGGCTAAGAGAATCATTAAAGACTCCAGTCACCCGAACAACTGCCTCTTTGAACTGCTGCGGTCAGGCAAGCGATACAGGAGTCTCAAGGCGAGCACAGAAAGACTCAGAAGAAGCTTCTATCCCCAGGCCATCAGGCTGCTAAACGAACAATGAATGAACACTACACAACAACCACCAAACGCACATAGCACACACATCCACACGCACACACTCACTTTAAACAAACACACTGTAGCACCCACTCCACACACTTATAGCACACACCCACTTTAAACAAACACACTGTAGCACCCACTCCCCACACTTTATATTTATGGATGAAGGATTGCACTACAACTCGTACACCTTACTGTAAATTGTACCTAAAATTGTACCTCATCCCATTTCTGCTTTGCACTAGATAGTACTGTACATTAGTACACTGCATAGTATTGTGTATTGTATATTATATGGTAACTCAGAACATTGTACATATCGCTGCTGTCGGGACAAAACCTCATAACTCCAAAAACCCAACTTTTCAGCAGATGAAAAAAACGAACACAGATTTGAGGGTGAATAGAGTTAGGAGGTTTAGACAGATGATCGGTTTAATGCTTTCCCATTGTTTAAACTTTGTAAAACCCACACACACATATGGAGGATGATCTACAGAGTTGATTTATATTAAAAAAAATATATAAAAAAAATGGAGTTATGAGGTTTTGTCCCGACAGCAGCGATATGTCTATACCGAACACTGTGACCTCATTTTCTTCTTCTAAATTCATGCTATATTATGTTATTATGTTATTTGATACTATCTTGTCTAGCACAGTCTCTGGAGCGTAACAGTAAGAAGCATTTTGTATGAAAGTATTCTGTACTTCTGTATGACAACTATTAAAGAACTTGAACTTGATATCGTGATCCTGGTAATTAATCATGATTAACACATTGGGTGCCGCGCCCCCTTCCGGGAAGTGCATAGGCCTTGCCGCCCATTAACCCCATGTAATCGCTCACCTTGTTTGTAGAGCTGAACCTATATTTTATATTATAGCTATTGTAACTGAGGGGTACAATTCCCTGACTGTATTGATAAGTATGGTATCATTAAACCACTACCGCTTGATGTACTTTAACTTCTGGCCATACAGTACACGATATCTAAGTATGATGAACACTTTCCCACATATGAAATCAGGTCCACACAAATATAACAGTCGAAGGTTTAATATAGCAAAAGGTATATACAACATTCACTTAATTACATTTATGATTTGAATGCACTTGTAAGGCAAATGAGTATTCGTAGGTAAATCAACACTGAATGTCCAATCTCTGGTTACGCAGGAAGCAAGTATACAACCTGGTTCTTTAGGGAACTATAGCGATGGTACTTAAGGATTATAGCGGGATACTAAAGGGGTCCTGCTGGTTGTAAGTCAGTAGGGGGGGGGGGGGGGTTTGGAGAGCCGTCAGCTGCATCCCATCTGGCCAACGACTCCTGGGGAGAATTCAGGTACAGAACACAGTGCCCGCAGGATCTTGATCCACAGATGAATACACTTGGGCCCTCTTGTAGACGGTAGCTGTAGGCTGTAGGTCCACAACGAAGGAGAAGCGAGGCGGCCTCGGTCTGGGTTGAGCGCCGTCTCACCTGGGCTCCTCTCGGGGGTAATTCCAACACTCACCGGCGTTGGCTGTTATCCGCTCCACAAATCAAAGCACCCAAAGCAAATAGATATTCCATGCCGTATAGGCTCAGCAGTCGTCCGGGTAGGTAATCCAATGTGCAGGTCCACTCGTCCTCGCCCAGAACTCCTCGGATGAAAGCACCACGCGTGGTCTGCCCAGCCTGGTTAAGACTCTAGATAACGCGAGGAAACGATGGGGGTGCTACTCACTTTAGAACTCGATACCGCACGATGCACCATACATAATAGACTATTATTAACTTAATAGAAATACGTCCCACTCGACGGTACAGTGCCAAACTATGACAATTCAGCTATGAATTTACACGAGGTCTCAATGCCTATTCTGGGGCCAAATAGGCCATACTGCACCACACGTGGGTCGTGGGTGAGGCTTCACGTCTGTTACTAGGTTGGAGGGTAAAGGACTAATGGACTAAAAAGAAAGTTCTACTTTACTTGCGCCCTATTTATATGCACGGTGAACAAATAGTACCATTCGTATTTCGGTAGCCGTATTCCTACGCGGAACCGGGGCTAGTTGGGACATGTTCGTCGGCACTATTGAACTTGACTCAAGGGGCTTGTCTGCTGGCGCCAGGTTCTTGTCCAATGAGAGAATGAACTATTATGGGCTGTAGTAGACTAAAGGGATATTCAGTGTATATGTACAAAGAATATACAAGGGATATCAAACGATATACAAATACTATTAAATATATATCCATAAATAAATATATATATTCGGTTTAATCTGATCCTTCACAACAGCCGCCCCCTAATTAGTCCCACCTAATTAGCTAAGCAGAGACAGATTAACCGCACTGTCTACCACTCAAGGTCCGCTGTAAGGGTCAGTCAACTCACAAAGTCGTGGGGTCATGGTCGTCATCGATAGTGTCTGGGAGTCTTGGCAGTTCTATTAGCCTCGCCACGGGTCGTGTGTAAGTCCGCCCTTGGACGAGCACTTCAGCTGCTCGGACCTTGCCATCGGCACCGGTGATCACTTTGCTTACGCGGCCAGCCGGCCACATAGCTCTGGGTAGTGACTGGTCGATGATCATGACGACTGTTCCTTCTGTCAAATTGTCTCTCTCTTTTACCCACTTCTGGCGGGTCTGTAGAGACGGTAGATAGTGGAGTAGGAAGCTATTCCAAAACTTGTCAGCCAGTACTTGACTGTACCTCCACATTCTTCGGCCGTTCGCTTCTTCAGGCCTGTACATTGTCTGGGGTAGCGCGGGGTCCAGCCGCGCCATCAAGAGTGTGTTGGGGGTGACTGGGTCGACATCTGCTACATCACTTGAGACGTAACCGAGGGGCTTGGAGTTCAATACTCCCTCGATCTCCGTGAGGACTGTCCTTAGGACTTCTTCCGCCACAGTCTGGGCCCCAAGCACGGCGTACAGGGCTGTCTTTATAGAACGTACTTCTCGTTCCCAGGTTCCACCGAAGTGGGGTGCGTTCGGGGGATTAAACTGGAAGTCAATCTGGGATGGAGCGAGGTGGGTCTTAAGTTCTGGGCCCATAGCTTGGAAGCTCTCTCTCAGCTCTCTTTCTCCGCCTTTGAAGTTTGTCCCGTGATCAGACAACAATGTAGACGGTTTTCCTTTCCGCGATGTGAATCTTCGGAAGGCCATAAGGAATGAGTCTGTGCTCATGGTTGGAAGGAGTTCGATATGTATCGCTCTGGTGGTCATGCATTTGAATACAATACCCCACCGCTTCTCGGTTCCTCTTCCTTTCTTTATATACAACGGGCCAAAACAGTCCATGCCTGTGGAGTGAAAGGGCTTGTCGCCGAGTCGGAGGCGACAGGGAGGTAGGTCAGCCATCCGGGGTATGCTGGGCTGCGCGCGCCACTTTCGGCAGTCTAGACAGGTTCGCTGGAAGCGTCGCACTGCTTCTCTCCCTTGAAGTATCCAATAGCGACGTCTGATCTCCGCGAAGACTCTCTCTGCTCCTGCGTGGTGCACATCCTCGTCGTATTTCTTTATGATCAGCTCTGTGACTTTGTGTCGGCTGTTCAAGACTATCGGGTACTTAACGTCATCCGGTAGGTCGGGGGCTCTCCGCAGACGACCACCCACTCTGATGAGATTATGGGCGTCACTCTCGGGTGCCAGGTGGAGCAGTCTGCTGTCCGATGGGACGGGCTTTCCTCCCTGTAGACAGTCTAGCTCATCGGGGAACGAGTCTCTCTGGGCTCGTTGTAGTAGAAGAAGTTCTGCTTCTTCGTAGTCAGCTGCTGAAATGTCAGTGGTGGGCTGAATCTCTGGGTGGTGCCACAGGAATGTCTTTAGCTGCGCACTCTGTAGGGTGAGGCAATCATCTATGTTGGGGTCTGTGGAGGCGACTGTGCTCAATCCACAGAACATAGGTTTCTTGTTTTCAGCCTCCTCTTTACTCGCCTCCCGTGGGGTGGGCGTAGGCCACTCTTCCGGGAGCTTGAGGTACTCTGGTCCGTCACTGTAGATGTTGTGACGGGTGAGGTCATCTAGGGACATTCCCCGGGTGATGACGTCAGCTGGGTTGTGTTTGGTGTCCACATACCGCCAGCTTGCTGCTTCTGTTAACTCTTGAATCTCTGTGACTCTGACTCCCACGAAGACCTTGTATCTGCATGAATCAGACTTGATCCATGTGAGTACTGTCGTAGAGTCTGACCACAAGATTGTTCTTTGCACCGGGATGGTGAGTTCACGTTGGATTAACGTGGCTAGATGCGCTCCTGCTAGGGCTGCGCAGAGCTCTAGACGCGGGATAGATTGTTGCTTTCGTGGGGCTATTCTTGAGCGAGCCAGGATGAAAGCGGTGTGTATCTCTCCTCCCTTCTCTTGGGCACGCAAGTAGGCCACAGATCCATAGGCTACTTCGGAGGCGTCGCTGAAGACGTGTAGATCCATCTTGCATGTCTCTGGCCTCACTGTGGGTGGGAAGTAGCTGCGGCGTATGTTGACGCCTGGGAGTGAGCGGAGTTCCGTCTCCCACTCTCTCCATGTGGAGGCAAGGTGTGCGGGTATTGGGTCGTCCCAGCCCTGGTCCTTGTCCCATAGTGCTCGTACAATCATCTTTGCCCTGGTGGTGTAAGGTAGAATACATCCCAACGGGTCATATTGTCTGGCGAGTGTTCTGTACACACTCCGTCTGGTGGTCGGTATCGCCGTCGACCTTCCCTGCTCCGTGGTCAGGGGTTTGTGTCTATAGTGGAGCGAGTCTGTTTTGAAGCGCCAGACTAGTCCTAGTGTCATTTCTTGGGCTTCTCCTGGGATGGTCGCCATCCAGGTCTCGCTACTGGCTGCCTTGTCCGCGGGGGAGAGGCTGCGCAATACTTGCGGGTCGCTGCTGGCCCACTGCCTGAGATCAAAGCCGCCTTTGATCAGGGAGGCGCGTAGCTTGAGTAGGAGAGCCTCGGCTTCTTCTTGGGTCGAAACGCTTTGTAAACAGTTGTCCACGTAGAAACTGTTCTTCACACTGTGTCGGACCTCTTCATCTGCTGCTGGGTCCTCTGCAACGTGTTTCTGCAGTGCAAATGTAGCACAGCACGGGCTGCATGTGGTTCCGAAGGGGAGGACTTCCCATTGGTAGATGGCTGGGTGCTCATCTCCGATCCTCTCTCTCCATAGGAACCGCAGTAGGGGCTTATCCTCCTCCACTAGTCTCACCTGCAGGAACATCCCTTTGATATCCCCGCTGATAGCCACCTTGTCCTGGCGGAAGCGTAGTAGCACGCCTAGTAGGGAGGGGCCGAGTGTGGGGCCGGGCAAGAGCTCTTTATTCAGATTCTGGGATCCGATCTGGTAGCTGCAGTTAAACACAATGCGATCCTTGCCGTTGTGGTGGACCTTGTGGTGCGGCACGTACCATGATTCGGTCGTCTGATCGGCCTCTTTAATGTCAATCTTCATTACGTGTCTCGCTGTGATTAGCTTCTCAATCTCAGCGCGGTACACACTCTCTTGAGCGGGGTCTTTGGCTAGGCGCCGCTCTGTGTTCAATAGATACCGCTCCGTAGCTTCTTTCGTGGCGTGAAAGGTGGGCATTCCCTCTCGCCTCAGGAGTGGAGTTGCGTATCTCATCACTCCGCCGACTGTGACTCTCTTTGTCCCTTGCTCGAGGAGGTTTATGGCGTAAATGTCTTCTTTAGAACGAATGTCTTTCTTTTCGTTCTTAAAGGGCATTGTCTCTAGTGTCCATAGCCTCTCGACATGCTGCAGGAGAGTGGTGTCTTCTTCTGTCACTCTGGAGTGGAGGCAGCTAGTGGCTGCTGTTCGGTTGAGAGATTTAGCGAGGGGGCCTTGTAATGCCCATCCTAGGCGGGTCTCGACTGCTGCAGGACAGCCTCTGGGTCCTGTATGGACCCGGTCTATCCTATCAGCAGGGTCGGGGTGGCGCCGTCTATAAGCGGGATAGGTAGTTGACGCAGGTGCACATATTTATCCATCAGTTTGGCGATGGGGTAGGTGTACTGTGATAGTCCTATTTCTTGGCTGGTGAAAGCATTTGTAATCCTATACCGTCTCTCTGGCTGCCCGCTTGCTGCGATAGTGAAGGAGACATTCTCGCCTTTTATCGTCTTTAAATCTCTTCTTATTGTCCGAATCGTCATCTGGTTCTCGCTCCCCCGCAGTCCCAGCTGGGCCGCAGCGGATGCGAGGAGAAGGGTCTTCTCTGACCCGTCATCAAGGACGGCGTAAGTGTCCATGACTTTATCTTGGTGGCTCAATGTTACACGGACTACCTTTAAGAGCACCTGGGCGCCGCTGCTGCTGGCGGGGTCAATGTACATGACACTTGCCTTTGTGCTGCTCGATGGTGCAGGTGCAGGCTTTATTCTGTTACTGTCGTGTAGGACATCTAGGTGGGCTCCGTCACACCGACTGCACCTCTTCTTTAGGCGGCACTCGGCTGCCATGTGACTGCGCGCACATCGGTAACAGCGCCTGTTGGACTTTATCCATTGACTCACTTCTTCTGCATTCATCTTCTTGAACAGGTCACATTGTGACAGCCAGTGTTCCTTCTCGCAGTACGGGCACACCATCTTCCACTTCTCTTTTCTCGAGGGGGTACTGTGGTTCTTACTGCTCGGTACTGATTCTGATTGGTGCATGACAGTCACTGATCTTCTTCCATCGTTTGCTCTCCTAGGTCCCTCTCTGGAGCTTGGTGTGCTCCGCACGAATGTATCCAAGCGTAGGCTGCTGACTTCTCTCGTCAGGAAGTCGGCTAAATCGAGGAGGGATGGTTCGGGACCGTTAGGATCACGGTGGTCTCTTTGCCGCCTAAAGCGCTCTTGTCTGGCGGGCGGCAGCTTCTCTAAAATCCTCTCGACGTTAGAGTTGGCGTATAGCTCGTGCATACCCTTTTCTCGTTGCGCTCCCAGCATCCCTACCAGGGACTGCACTTTTATAGACAGGTCGTCTAGTGAGCGATTGTCTGTTGCTGGGGGTAGGCGGTCAATATGCCTTATCTCTTGGATTACGTAATCCCATATACGTCCATATCTCTGGTCCAGCGCTGCTAGAGCCGCGGTGTATGGGGTCGTAGAGGTGGCATAGGCTAGCGCTATATTGTGCGCTCGGGGTACTTTCAGGTGCTTCAGTAATATTGCATACTTGTGGCGTTCGTCAACGACATCCACCATCATTGTCTCTAAGCACATCCGGAGCTCCGTGTACTGTGCTCGATTCTCATGGGTGAAGTCTGGAAACGTCGGTGTGCCAATGTATGACGCCGTGGATGGCTGGCACATCGGTGAGCGTTGGGAGAGAGGCCTCCTAGGCGAGTCTCCTCTTGCGCCTCTCTGTGGGCTGGTACCGGCAGGGTACCATGGCCCGCTGGTCCAGGTGCTGTTCCTCGGGGCTGGTCGTGCGTCATGCTCACCCGTGAATAGAGTCGGGGGTCTGTAGCGCAGCGCCGCGGGGGTATAGCCTGGGCTGTACTGGACCTCCTGGTCCGGTGGAGTACTGTGCTGTCGTCGGGCTTGGTTCTCCTCCTCTCCCTCTTCTTCTTCTGTCAGGTCCTCTAGATCCTGTAGTCGTTTATTTAGCCTCTCCGCAGTGTATGCTGCTCCTTCCTTGTAGCTGGGTCTCGCTTGGACCGGTCGGGGAAGGGGGTCTGCGGGGGGTATAGGCTCTCTCTGGTGGTCAAGTTCAGGGTCGCTTGGTCGGTTAGGGGATGCTGCCCTTGACTGTTGTCTCGACGAGGCCCTTGAACCCCTGGCGGAGGGAGAGGGTGTTGCCTTGGTGATCAGCTGCTCCATTAGCTGCGCTTGTAGTCTGTCGCGCTCGCCCTGTAGTCTGTCGCGCTCGGCTTCGCGCTGGATGAGAGCGATGTCGCGCTCTGCTTCTCTTTGGGCACCGTCAGCGGCGCGCTGGGTGTCGGACCGGTCTCTTGCCATATTCTCTTCCGTCTGAAGGCGTCTCATCTCCAGGCGTATGTGCTCTTCTTCGCTCCGTTGCTGTGTTTGGAGTCGATCGCGTTCACCCTGAAGTCGATCGCGTTCACCCTGGAGTCGATCGCGTTCGGTAGAGGCTGTCAGGCTGACGAGGAACGCCTGTGACAGCATCCTCTCCGCCTCGCTGGGGGAAGACGCTTGTAGAGGTGAGCCGCTCCTGGCTGTACTCGTTGGGGAGTCCTGGAGCTCTATCTCCTCGGCGCTCTCCTCATCTTGTTCCGTGCAGGGTTCCACCTCTGGAGGGTTGTCTTCCTCCCGGAGCTGGTCGGGGACTACTTCTTCGGTATTGGCGGGGGGTAAAGGCATGTCTGTTCCCTCCTGGTCCCCACCGTGAGCTTGGTCAGTTACATTAGAACCCACTAGGGCCTCTGTGGTCGGGGTAACCTGGTCGTTAAGGTCAGACATAATTTTACTTTCTACTTTTACCGCGTTTACCGTCTGTAGAAGGCTAGGTAGTTGACTGACAGCGTAATCCTCTAAGTACTGAGGTGTCTGTCGTCTGCGCCGCGGGCGTTCTACGTTAGGAGGACCGTTTCGTGGAGTGTTCATCATAGGCCATTTCAATATTAATAACACTATATTAATATTACACTAGTTACCCTCCGGCTCGAAGGACCAATTGTAACTGAGGGGTACAATTCCCTGACTGTATTGATAAGTATGGTATCATTAAACCACTACCGCTTGATGTACTTTAACTTCTGGCCATACAGTACACGATATCTAAGTATGATGAACACTTTCCCACATATGAAATCAGGTCCACACAAATATAACAGTTGAAGGTTTAATATAGCAAAAGGTATATACAACATTCACTTAATTACATTTATGATTTGAATGCACTTGTAAGGCAAATGAGTATTCGTAGGTAAATCAACACTGAATGTCCAATCTCTGGTTACGCAGGAAGCAAGTATACAACCTGGTTCTTTAGGGAACTATAGCGATGGTACTTAAGGATTATAGCGGGATACTAAAGGGGTCCTGCTGGTTGTAAGTCAGTAGGGGGGGGGGGGGTTTGGAGAGCCGTCAGCTGCATCCCATCTGGCCAACGACTCCTGGGGAGAATTCAGGTACAGAACACAGTGCCCGCAGGATCTTGATCCACAGATGAATACACTTGGGCCCTCTTGTAGACGGTAGCTGTAGGTCCACAACGAAGGAGAAGCGAGGCGGCCTCGGTCTGGGTTGAGCGCCGTCTCACCTGGGCTCCTCTCGGGGGTAATTCCAACACTCACCGGCGTTGGCTGTTATCCGCTCCACAAATCAAAGCACCCAAAGCAAATAGATATTCCATGCCGTATAGGCTCAGCAGTCGTCCGGGTAGGTAATCCAATGTGCAGGTCCACTCGTCCTCGCCCAGAACTCCTCGGATGAAAGCACCACGCGTGGTCTGCCCAGCCTGGTTAAGACTCTAGATAACGCGAGGAAACGATGGGGGTGCTACTCACTTTAGAACTCGATACCGCACGATGCACCATACATAATAGACTATTATTAACTTAATAGAAATACGTCCCACTCGACAGTACAGTGCCAAACTATGACAATTCAGCTATGAATTTACACGAGGTCTCAATGCCTATTCTGGGGCCAAATAGGCCATACTGCACCACACGTGGGTCGTGGGTGAGGCTTCACGTCTGTTACTAGGTTGGAGGGTAAAGGACTAATGGACTAAAAAGAAAGTTCTACTTTACTTGCGCCCTATTTATATGCACAGTGAACAAATAGTACCATTCGTATTTCGGTAGCCGTATTCCTACGCGGAACCGGGGCTAGTTGGGACATGTTCGTCGGCACTATTGAACTTGACTCAAGGGGCTTGTCTGCTGGCGCCAGGTTCTTGTCCAATGAGAGAATGAACTATTATGGGCTGTAGTAGACTAAAGGGATATTCAGTGTATATGTACAAATAATATACAAGGGATATCAAACGATATACAAATACTATTAAATATATATCCATAAATAAATATATATATTCGGTTTAATCTGATCCTTCACAACAGCTATGGATCTAATAACGCCATCGATAGTCAGTGGGTTTCTTCCGGTCAACATGCAAAAAACTGATTATTTTTTCATCTATACATTTCCGTTTTATACCGTGGTGAATATGAGTATAGTGGTAGAGTGATCCTGTGTAATTCCAGGGAACTCCGTCAAAACAGCCATTTAGTCAAATCCACTTATCACATTGCCATTTTTCACCTGATTATCAAATCATCATGAAATCAACGCTAGATTATTGGTATTA
This sequence comes from Notolepis coatsorum, assembly GCF_963971535.1. NCBI lineage: Eukaryota > Metazoa > Chordata > Actinopteri > Aulopiformes > Paralepididae > Notolepis > Notolepis coatsorum. The sequence continues at coordinate 57,747,953 of NC_140179.1, read as the reverse complement.
TGTTTCCTCGTGCAGGCATGAAAGGGTGGTTGGAGCGGGGCGCACCTCCGTGCTTTGATCACTGCCAAGGGGACACACACATACACACCGACACAGAGCTATTGCGCGGAAAGAAAATCAGATCAACGCAAGATCGGTAATATAGAGTCCTTACCTGGTCTCTGGTGTACTGCAAAAAGAATAATCCAATTATCTGATCGCCATTCCAGATATCCACAGCGATCCTGTCTCCGACGTTATCCGGCATTGCACATCAATGGGCGGGCGGGGTCAGTTGTCCAAGCCATCCCTACAAGCCCTTGTTTTGCCGGAGTGTTTAGAACCCGCCCCCACGGGGCAACTCGGTAGAGAAAAGAAACGACATCGTTTCAAATGGAGTGCAATAGCGGCCACAAGGCGTTAGGCGGCGGTATTGACCGTCTGCGATCTCAGACACATTCAGTACAGCATGCACAAGGTGCCTTGATGGATTATGAATGGCAATAGCGAATAAAAGGAAAACCGAGACAAAAACGTAGATCTACGTTTCCGGCACTCAACCGCTGGGCCACAGAAACTTAAATCTACGTGAACGGCAACCAATGTGTTAATGGAATTACATACCTGCCAAAGTTTAAACATTTTAACACTTTGAATGCCACGAGGTGGCGCCAGAGGTATCGCTTCAATGCCACCATCGGCGCCAAAGTTACGCTTAATATCGCCTAATCTATGTTTTAAATTATGGCTATGTGTCTAATCTGCCCGTCGCTTATCAAAGAATCCTTTTCCAGTCAGTGCTGTCAAGGCAGATTGGTTTTTTATCGCTTCATTTCCGTTTGAGAGCATTTTGAAAAGCACTCGTTTTGAGGTAAAAAACAGTTCATTCTAGACCATTCTATGATAATCGTCTTTTACTGGAATATTCCAGAACTTTGATATTCATCTGCCTATTTATGAATCGTATTCAAATAAACGCTAGATGATCAATATTATACGTGCACGCAAGCACATTCGAGCCGCGCACGGATAATCGCCGTGTTCATTTCCTCTTGGACTTTTACAGTGAAACCGAAAGAGCCCATTTCACAAAACAGCCTATATCTTCATCAAAATTAGTCTGATTATCCTAACACTGATAACATAGATTCCTTACCTGACATCAGATGGTATCCAACTGGTATATTCCAATTCCTGATCACCATTCAAAAAAATCGATAAGTGTATGGATCCAACGTGTGTACAGCACAGTACATGATTCCGCGGGGCTGAGAGGCTCCAGAATGAACTGTGGTAACCCCGGCTGCATCAGTGGACTGGAAAATGTAGAGTACAGGATTTTTTTCCCCATCCATTTTCATTGAGTCCATTCCAAAATCCCTTATGTCATATGGGAGATGATAGGGGGCGCTTTTTTCCACATCTGATCGCTGGGGGTGCTCGGGTATACTCGGGTAGGCTTGTGTGATGCAATATGATTTCAGATCGCTAAAAAAAAAAAAAAAATCCAAGAAAGCTCGTGAGTGGCTTTCAACATAACTATCGGAAACCCGAGATATCTCGTGTGTGGCAGTGAAAGTGTTAAGGGAGATTTTCGAGAGACACAACATCCCCCCCCCCCCCTCCCAACATGCATGCATGCTGTACACACACAGACTAAGTTCCAAGGCCTATTCATTCAACTGTACCGGGCTTCGTGGAGAGGATTGTTGTGGCTTCTGTTGGCCTTGTTTATCATAGCAGAATGCCAACATCTTTTAGGACCCCATCTGTGGTTCCGTCTCATTAACTTAACAAAGGCAAATGCCCACCCTATAAAGCAAACTGAGAGCAACAGAAGAAGTCTTAAAGGAACACGCCAACCTTTTTGGGAAATTAGCTTATTGCCATCTACCCCAGAGTTAGACAAGCAAATACATACCCTTTTCTTCTCTGTGCATGCAGTAGGAGTAGGAAGAACGCTTATTTTTCCCCCCGAACCACTGCTGCCTAGGCGCAGTGATTTCACGCATCACCTGAAAAGCTCTGTTTACGAGGAAACGCGTTTTCATTGAGTGAAGTGGATACAACAGGGCTTTTCAGTGAAATAACTGCGCCCAGGCAGCAGTGGTTCGGCAAAAAAAAATCAGAGTATGTATCTGCTTAGAAAACGAAAATGTCTAATTTAAAACTTGTATTTCTCCACATGGTAAATACACAGGTCAACAGAATCTGTGACACAAAAGAACGATTTGACAACCAAGTTGAGGTAATGAAATCACGTTTTAAACAAAGAGGATATGAAGATGAATGCATAGACAGGGCCCTTCAGAAAGTAAAAACAAAAACACAAGGGGGTAGAAAGACAAAAAGAAAGCCATCAGCTGTCTGTGTTCTTAATTATACTGATAGATCACATGAAATAAAACATTCTATCAAGAAATACTGGCATATCCTCTCAAGTGATCCTAATGTAGGCCACTTATTTGATTCTCCACCAATAATTACTTACCGTAGAGGAAATAATTTGAAAGACAAACTTGTACATGCAGACTGTTTATTTGAAAGATCAAGCAGCATGCCATCTCTGCCTGATGGCAACCACAAGTGTGGACGATGTGCACAATGTAATTGTACCACTAGAAGTAAGACTTTCTCACACCCTCTTACAGGGAAAATCTATAAAATTCGTGGAGTTATAACATGCTCAACAACTGGGGTCATTTATCTAATAAAATGCAGCTGCTCCAAAGCCTATGTTGGAATGACAACAAGAGCACTAAAAACACGAATATCTGAACACCGTTCAGCTATTCGTAATAATAATCCAGATAGCCCTATAGCCATCCACTTTAAAGATGCCAACCATCCAATCACAGCTTTCAGTTACTGTGGTATTGAAAAAGTGGTCCTTTCTAGACGTGGGGGGGATCTGAAACAGATGCTTCTCAAGAGAGAAGCCTATTGGATAACGGAACTTCAAACATTTGGGACCACCTTTGGACTCAATGATGAACTGGATTTAAGTGTGTGTTTGTAAACTGTTCCACTGAATCCCATTGATGATGGTTTAATGTTTCACAATGATTCGGTCATATTGCTGTATATTAAATATGCTAAACTATATTGTGTTGTAAATATGACTGTTCGATGTTTCAAAAATGTTTTGTTCTGAGGTTGAATTATTGCATTTCTAACTCTGTCTCTCTTTTTGCTGCAGTACCCAGTGGGGCTGCAAGCTCAACCAATTGGTTTATTGACAGGAAGGCACAGGTGCTCCCTGTTATGCAATCAACCAAAACAGACCTTGGAATTGTATAAAATGAATGTGAGACCTCATTGTTTCATGCCACTGTCCTGATGAAGGCTGAATAGCCGAAACGTTGACGACAATAAAAGCAGAGAAAAAGTGAGTGCGGGAATTGTAAATTTTTTCATCTGATGACAATTAAGGGGAGCAATTCCCAGCACAACAATATTTTTTGAGAGAGTGCATGTTGATTTTTCACTATAAATACACAGGTCACAACATGTTTACAGGAACGTTTGAGTTGTATTTGGAGTGTATTTCGTGACTGTTGGGAACTAGGCTAGCTGGACTAACCTGCTTCCAGTCAAATACGCTAAGCTAGGCTAACGGTGCAGGTCTTCCTACTTCTACTGCATGCACAGAGAAGAAAAGGGTATATATTTGCTTGTCTAACTCCGGGGTAGATGGCAAATAAGCAAATTTCCCCAAAACTTGGCGTGTTCCTTTAACTTTCAGGCTGTCTGGTGTAGTCATATTCCTCGAGTAGTTGATTCTTGATTCACCTACTTTTTTACAGCTTGTCTTTATCCCAAATGATTCAGATTGGCTCAGCTTCTTCCCCAGGCCATCAGAGTCTTGAACACTGAACTCTCCACACACAAGCACACATGAGCACACACACAACACACACACTGTATATGCTCACACACTAGCAGTCACTTTAACATGAACACACACACACACTCATTCTGCACACGCTCACACTTATGGTCACTTTACACAATGAAAGGTCACTTAAAAAAAATAACAAGAACGGGAGTGGTTCTTGTATATTATACAACGGCATGCAAATTTCTCGATTCTGATTGGCTGAAACAGTCCATTTACACGTATGTATTGCGATCAGTCCACGCTTGCTGGCCCAGGACCCGCCCACAACCGAATCACATCACATCAATCCGCCGGATCACAAGAAGGTGGACAATAATCTTTACAAATGGATATGTTGATCCATTAAACGACCAAATATCAAGCGATTCTGTCACAGCGAATGTCTTAGTCGTTTAAACAATGTTGGATGATGTAATTGATGGGTCTTGAATCATTGTGTAGCAAAAGAAAAATCGCGGATTGATTAATTGATTAATTTGCCATTTTTTATTCAATTTCTTTTTCTGCAGCCCTCACACTCACACTGTCCGACGCTGGCTCAGTCTCCACCCACCCCAAGCACACACACACACACACACACACACACACACACCAGTGGCGGCTCGCCACTAGGGGCGCTCGGGCGCCGCCCCCCCTCAGGAACTACCCTGGTTATATGAGAGAACAAGAAAAATAAGTTTTTAGTTTTTTGTTTTATAGCCCTATAAATAATATAAACATGTTTAAAATGAATAATATTTACTCATTTTAAGTGTTTGTATTTCCAATGCACAATATAACGTTATTATCGCAATTAAAAAACACTCGTTTTCCAGAGCAGGAAGTGACATCACGTTTTTTTTTATTTTTTTGTATTTCTCGGCCCGGGCTATACGCGATAGCGCTCTGAGTGTGCGTCACAGTTTGATCGCTGTATCCGTCACAGCCAATCAGTGCATAACGCGTTGTGCGTTGAAATGACTATGTTGGAATCTGGGCGCGATTTGAAGCGGTCTAGCCAGTATCGTCAAGAATATCTGTAGCCGCATTTCGCGGAGACGCTCTCTGATTGGCCGACGCCAGTATTTTTTTCCGTAGCAGAATTTCACAGAGACGATCTCTGATTGGCCGAATCCAATTTCTAATGTTCCAATTCTAGGTTATTCCTAGGTTGGTCGGTGGAGATAGTTGTGTTGTTGTGAGAATGATGCAGGCAGCTGTTTGTCTTAGACGAGCGTGCCGTGACTGCAAGTTCTTTAGACTGTTAAGCTTAGGCACTCTTTCAAAGTTGGTTAAGGTTAGAGTTTGTCTTAGAGCATGGCGATAGAACGCCAGGTAGTTTGCAGTCTGTTCGAGCGGAAATGGACAAAGGAATGTACTTGTGTTGTGCTAACGAGCTAACACTTGGCTAACAAGCTATATGGCGGATGCAGTCTGGAGACAGACTACAGTGGACAGTGGTCTGGAATACATCATCAGTGGATTATACACGTTTATCAAGCTCTCCTGCCCTGGACGTTTCAACTAAACAGTGAGTCTCTCTCTCTCTCTCTCTCTCTCTCTCTCTCTGTGGTTAACGTTAACGTTTGTAAATAGTTTTTTTTAGGAGCAGTACTGTTAGGCTACTGCTGGCCATTCATGAAGCGAGACATTGCTGATTGTTTATTTATTTCATAACACAAGACTATGACTACCAACTGCCTAGCCAGCCGTGTATCAATCTTGGATGCAATAATAACGTTACCACACTGACTATGTCGATGGCTCATTGATTTAACTACTGCAGCTCTCTCGGATTGAAAATACGTGGATTATGGCTTGTTCAATATCGTCTATGTTTGAATGAATGAATGAATGAGAACTTTATTAACAGATTTCAGAATGGGTACAATACAGTACGGCTCAATACACACAATTGTTAAGGGGATGCAGACCAGAGAAAGACGTTTGTCTTGTTTACATCAGGGTCCCAGATTTTCGATTCATATCGATAGTTTAATAGCTAGCCTTGGCTCGTTTAACAATATGCAAAATATGTGTACAGCCCTGTACTCATACTGAAGTTATTCTTGGTATATAATAGGTCTGATTGTGTAACGAATCGATTCCACGTCGCGCTGTGTGTGAGAGAGAGAAGGAGAGAGGGAGAGATCTGCCTGTGTTTGGAGACGGGCGAGTTTTGTTTCTAACTTTTCTATTTATATATTGTGTTTCAAGTTGTGAATTAGAGTCTAGACTATACTTTATTTGACTGGTTGTGTGTTGTTGTAGTAACAGCTGAGCGACTCGTTCATAAGAGCCGATTCATTGCCGTGAGCGTGAGTCGAATCGCTCACGTCTTGCCATGAGTCTGTTGCGTGGTACTGTACTGTACATGGGTTAGGGTTAGGGTTTGCAAAATGTTTGGTATAGCGCCCCTGGTGGCGAAGTACCCACCGGCCGCCACTGACACACACACACACTCCTGTCTGCAACGCGGGTCAGACTGAGAGAGAGCTGGGTGCTGCGCTGTTCTAAGTGAGCATGGCCTATTGAGTTGATTGATTGATTGATTGCTCATTTTATTACTGTACGCTTGGTTTCCAACTGGTTAAGTTTAGGCCCTCTACAGTAGGTTTAAAAAAATAAATAAAAAAATAGGGCGAAGAAAACGTTTTTTTCCTATAGGGCAAAAAAAACTTTTTAATTTGTTTTATCTACTTTCTATAGAAGCATCTAAGAATGAAGTTCTATGGAAAGTAGGTCTGCATTCCCTTAACAATTGTGTGTATTGAGCCATACTGTATTGTACCCATTCTGCATCTGGTAATAACATTTTCAATCAATCATTCCAATAATACACAGTTGGATGTGTTAGTTGGTTGGATGCACTTCAAGCTGCTTCCACATGAGGCAACTTCTCTCAATCATTCCAATAATACACAGTTGGATGTGTTAGTTGGTTGGATGCACTTCCGATCTGCTTCCACATGGAGGCAAATTGTCTTTTTTGTAGTTGTGGGAACAACTTTTTCTGGCGGATGGTTTTTTCAATAAATCTTCGATTAATGTGTGTTTATTGTATAGAAATAAGGTTGGATGAATGTGGCAGTTGTATAAAAGCTTTACACCACTTGCAGTCATGATTTGTGAACAATAAACCATGCCTAGGGGGTCTAACGACCACCCCTAGGCATGGTTTATTGTTCACAAACCACTCCTGCGCGTGATGTAATGCTTAAGTAAATAGATGGATAGCAAGCTACTGTAGCATAAGGATGCATAGTATAACTAGAGATTGTATAGTATAGTATAGCAGTGTACATAAGACCCAGTGCCTCATCCGTAGCTAACAGTGTATTGCACTATCACAGGACCTAGCATGTCTTACCATGCTTTTGTAAAACTCAAGTACATATACCTGATATGTCTTTACTCTTATTACTTGTATTATTGCACAAATGTCGCATTCTCATCCTATTGGATTCTTATTATTGTATTATGCACAATCGTTGCGGGCAAGACCCCCCGCATTTCACTGTATACTTCTATGCCGTGACAAATAAAACTCTTGACTTGACTTGATTCAGATGCATTGTCACATAGTCCATACTGTACAACATAAACGGTAAAAAAAAATAAAAATAGCATGAATAATAGCACAAGAAAAATAGCAGCAGAAGCACAATGGAATAGCTATACAGTAGATATAGATATCTTTATAAATAATTAACATATATACAAATATACATATAGAGGCCCACCATTATCAAAAGGATAAAAACGCAAGAAAGCTTACAGCTTATTTCCATTGCGGTCCTTCAGATTTCTGTGAGTAATATGTACTGGTGAGTGTATGCCTGGATGTGTGTAGGTGTATGAGAGTATGAGTGCATGATACAACTTGTCAGAGCCTGTGGGTAAAGTGAGGGTGTGCCCACCATGCAGGGGGGAGGAAAACATAGGGAGATAAAATACAGTAAAAAATGTAATTCAATAAAATACAATTAATACAAATTAAAAATATACCCCTCAACCTAATAAAATTCATTAAAAATAAATAAAAACTAAGATAAATCAAATAATTAATAATTAAACCCAGGTTCTGCTTTTCCTGATCCAGCTCTTTACTTTGCCTTTAACACTTTAATCGCCAAGGACGCCGTAACTCGTCATTCCCCGCCATGCTTAATCTGCTAAGGATGCCGTAACACGTCATTGAGATCAATATTTCAAAAATATCTGTGATATTTCTCCCGCGGAGACTTGAGATCTACTGTTGATCCCCTCTCAACTCTTCAACGGTTCAAGAGCGCCATCTGGTGGCCGATCGGCGGATCGCCCAAACCGGAAACAGAAACTGGTGCTCATCCAAATTCGGTCCGACCACTCGCTATAGGTCCCGGGACTCGAGCTCGACACAATGGATAGCGATCCGTTACCAATAACTCGATAAACAACATGATTTGGACGTATATACTATTATACAACCTGGAGATTGATCGCATATTTCAACATCCCATAATAAGAATCTTTTTGCTCCACGCTCATCACCCAATGGCCCGAGGAGACTGGGGTAAGTTTCAGCGTTTATGTTTACCGTGTTCGATACAAACTGCTCTAATGATCATATCACCCACACTACATGAATCATCTAACGTTGGCCACGGAATTATAAACGACCCCCCCCCCCCCCCCATCCGGTCAACATCAGATGATAAGTAGTAACTTCTAGAAGCACGTCCATTTGACATTTTTTATCTGGCGCCGATCGCTATCAAACTGTATTTGATCATCAATATAATGCATTTAGGGCTATAAATCACGTTCTGCAGAATGCCGTATTTTATTATGAATATGTGAATGAAAAAGTATAACGTTCCTACATCCTGAACGATAGATAATTGACGTTGAATGGGCCATAGTAATGTCAATTTAGCAATACAATTTAAAAAGTTATAGCCCTGCAAAGAAGGGGAACTTCTCCATAGACAAATAGAGCTGGCAGAGGATGGTATAAGCAGTGGCGGACTCAGGCTGTTTGAAGGGCAGGGGCGAAAATAAAAAAGGGCACCTACTGCACAACATGGGACCCCATCAGTAAGCAAAAAGCTATGATGCGTCATGTATGATGAAATACACTTCATCCTTGATTAACACTTTAATCGCCGATGACGTGTTTAGACGTCATTCCTCGCCATGCTCATTCTGCCGAAGACGCCGTAACTCGTATTTGATATCAATAATTAAAAAATCTGTGATCGAAATCATATTTCTCCTCCGGAGACATGAGATGTACTGGTGAGCTCCACTCAACTGTCTAACGTTCGAGAGCGCCATCTGGTGGCCGATCGGCAGATCGGCCAAGAGGGAGGGGCGCGCCAAACAGGAAGTGCTCATCCATAATCCGTCCGGGCACTCGCGATCGGTAGCCGGACTGCCTGTAGCTGTTCCGCAACCGTTCCTATTTCCAGGGTAGGCCTGATTGGCCCCGACAGGCACGTGACCCGCCGCGGCCACGCCCCGCGGCAGCCCCAGGACGCGGCAACGAGGCTGCTGTGGTTCACAGGCGCTTTCCGCCTTCAACGCCGCCCGCAGCATTAGGAAGGAGTTTGCGGCGCCTTTCACATCGCAGTGCAATAATATATATACTAATATATACTAATATACAATACGGCTCACTTTTCCCACTTCAATGACAGAGCCGCTGTTTAATAATATTGTCGCGGCGGAGCTCCGTCGTGGCAGCATTATGTAGCAGTAATCCCCCCTTTTTTACCATCGACTAACTAGCTCAATTGGTAACGCTGCTTGGCTGTGGATCCTATGGTCTGTTTGTGACAAGTTCGATTCCCTTAATTTTTTTAATTTTTTTTAACGTGCATTGCACTATAGCGTATTGTATATTGTATATTACAGAAGTACAATTTACAGTAAGGTGTATGCGTTGCAGTGCAAATGCTTCTTACTGTTGCGCTCCAGAGACCGTTACTGTACCATACAATATACAATATACAATACGCTATAGTGCAAAGCAGAAATGGGATGAGGTACAATTTACAGTAAGGTGTATGCGTTGCAGTGCAAATGCTTCTTACTGTTGCGCTCCAGAGACCGTTACTGTACCATACAATATACAATACGCTATAGTGCAATGCACGTTAAAAAAAAAAATTAAGTGAATCGAACTTGTCAAAAAATATCAGATGATACGTAGTAACTTCTAGAAGTACCTCCAGTTGAAATTTTTCATCTGGCAACGATCGCTACCAAACTGTATTTGATCATCAATATAATTTGGAGCTATAAATCAAGTTCTGGAGAAAGCTGCAGAAAATGATAAAAACATACTTATACTTTAGACCATATTTTAGTATGAATATGTGAATGAAAAAGTATATCGTTGCTACACCCTGAACAATGGATATAGGACATTGAATGGGCCATAATAATGGCAATTTAGCAATAGAATTTAAAAAGTTATAGCCCTGCAAAGAAGGGGAACTTCTCCATAGACAAATAGAGCTGGCTAGGGATGGTAAATTATGAATTTGAACCATGGCGATCAAAGTGTTAAGATTAACATTAGAATAACAGACAATCCAGATTAATAGTATAACCACACCTCTATGATAAAAACACACAGGGAACAATACACCTTTAACATTTGTATTTCATAAAACAGTTTAACAGTTAGTTAATTCGAGTGCCGTTGAGCTTCTTCCTTTCTCTCTCCTCCCCTTCTCTCCTCATGTCCTCTCCTCCTGTACTCCCCCTCCTCTCATTCTCTCCTCCTGTCCTCTCCTCCCCTTCTCTCCTCCTATACTCCCCTACTCTCCTCCTGTACTCCCCTTCTCTCCTCCTATACTCCCTTCTCTCCTCCTGTACTCACCTTCTCTCCTCCTGTCCACTCCTTCTCTCCTCCTGTCCTCTCCTCTCCTTCTCTCCTCCTGTCCTTTACTCTCCTTCTCTCATCCTGTCCTCTCCTCCTCTCCCTCTCTTTATCTCCCTCCCCCTCCCTATCTTCAGAATAGAGCAACAAAACTCAACAAATCTATCAGAGTGGTGGTCTATGCTGTGCTTCTGAACATGGGCTGGATCAGTGGGATATTTTAATGGCAACAGGAGATCATTCAAGTTATTTGTTGTTGTGTCACCATCATTTCTCTCCATAGCATTATCTGCATTCTCTCTTTCCTCCACTTCTTCATAGTTTCTCTCCATACAATAATATATATAATATACAATAGACCATGCTATCCTCATTGACCGTCTCCACCAAGCAGTTGGTGTCAGTGGCACAGCCCTATCATGGTTCACCTCCTACCTCAGTGACAGAAGCTTCTCCGTTAACATCGGAAACTGCTCCTCCCCCTCTGCCTCTCTCTCTTGCGGGGTTCCACAAGGCTCCATCCTTGGCCCTATCCTATTCTCCCTATACATGCTGCCCCTTGGTCTGATAATTAAAAAACACAACATCTCTTTCCATTTTTATGCTGACGACACTCAGGTCTATCTCCCCATGAAACCCAACAATATAAAACAATCTTGACAGTCTTCATTCCTGCCTAGACGACATCAAATGCTGGATGGCACACAATTTTCTACAACTCAATCACTCAAAATGTGAAATCCTCCTTTTCGGCCCTCCGAACCAAACCAATGTCATTGCCAGCAGCCTGGGTAACCTGTCTCCCCTAGTCAAGCCCTTTGTTAAAAACCTGGGCGTGCTCTTTGACCCCGAGTTTTCCTTCAATAGGCAGGTAAACTCGGTGGTGAAGGGATGCTTTTTCCAGCTCCGGTCCATAGCCAAGATCAAGGCCATTCTCTCCCCCTCAGACCTGGAAAGAATAATTCACGCCTTCATATCCTCACGCTTAGACTACTGTAACTCCCTGTACCTGGGGCTAAATAAATCCACCATAGCCCGTCTACAACTCCCCCAAAACGCTGCCGCTAGACTGCTCACAGGTACCCGGAAGAGAGCTCACATCACCCCTGTACTTGCCTCCCTCCACTGGCTCCCGGTGCGCTTTAGAATAGACTTCAAGGTCCTCTTAATGGTGTACAAAGCCCTAAATGGTAAAGCCCCTGCTTACCTAGCAGACCTCCTCACCCCCTATACCAACGCCAGGGCCCTCAGATCGGCTGATAAGGGTCTCCTAACCACTCGTAGGTCCAACTTCAAGTCTAGGGGGGGACGTGCTTTTGCGGTCGCAGCCCCTGACCTCTGGAACAGCATCCCCATGTCCATCAAATCTGCCCCCTCCATCGAGTCTTTTAAATCAAAACTCAAAACCCACCTATATCGCCTGGCCTTCCCTGACTCACTTTGACTCTTGCCGTACTTGTTGACGTGTTGTTCTGTTTTTCCTTTGTCTATCCGTTGATTTTATTTTATTTCTCTGTTTATTTTATACTTTTCTTTGTACTTAGCTTAGCCATGTGAAGCACTTTGGTTGACAAGCGTCATGTTTAAACGTGCTATACAAATACATTTGATTGATTGATTGATTGATACAATCATCTGCATTTTCTCCTTCCTCCACTTCTTCACCATTTTCCACAATATCTCCATCTTCATTGTCTGTACTGTCTTTATCTAAGGTGGAGCAAATAATATTTGTTTTATAATAGTAATATAATTGTACTGTATATAATATTTGTACTGTAGCCTACAATGTTATAATTGTATTATAAAATAATATGTCATAGCACTACCACTAGCCTTCTTGCCTTGATTGGAATAAAAACGGTCTATGGTTGGTCAATTTAAATGTTTAAGACACATTTTTCTGTCCAAAATAAGCATTATTGACTATGTTAGCACCAGATTCTCAGTTATAATCCAAACCATGGCTCTGTGAGACAAGCAGCTTGTACATGTAGCTAGTAGTGAGGACTTACAAATACATGCCTGTATCCTTATCTCCTCCCTTACTATTATTGCTTTGGACCCAATTCTTCAAAGAGAAGCTGCCTCTCGCAGCATTTCTCAGATGCTTTTTAACATTCTTCCGATTTCTCTCTCTCCTTGGCATTCTGTAATCATAGAATATAGGCCAATGCTAAACCCACCTTTAAGTTTACTACCACTCTTAAATTAACTTTAAAAAGCAACCCACACTGAACTTTAAAGTGCTATGGGTATATTTTGTGCAAACTATCCTAAAGTAATGTGTACACTTTATTTCTAAATTGAGAACAAAGGTTAGCATTATAGCATATAATCAGCTAAGCAAGGTACCTGTTTAGTTCGCTAGCTACATTAGTAATAAAGCTAGCCTACACTAGCCTAGGCTAAAACATACTGCCATCAATAAAAACACTTGCAGTGTACATACATTAGTATTTAGTAATGCATAATTTTAAAATTTCTAAATTATGAAGATTTCTTTTATTAAAAAAGATTAAAAAAAGTTAAGTTAACTTTTTTAAATGACGATTCTGACTTGAGTTATTTTGTATGTTACAATAGACTTTTAAGTTTAAGTCAAGCACTTTCATATATGTTATGTTTAAGTTTAAGTCAAGCACTTTGTTATGTTATGTTGTCTGTTTAAGAAAGAGTGCAATCAATTATTTTATTGAAAAAATAAGAATCGTGTGAGAGAATCGTGATCTAAATTCTTAGAGAGAAAAATCGTGATTCACATTTGAGCAAGAATCGCCCAGCCCTACAGTAGCATCCACCCTACACCCTAGTTGCAGAAATGAACAGGTTAATGCATGCGTGCGTGCATGTGTGTGTCTGGCTTTGACCCCAGCCTGGCTGACTATTCTGCCCAGAGACCCAGATGCAGGTGCAGATTCAAGTTTCAAGTTTGTTTATTTGTTTATGCACCTGAAGTGAAACAAAAACCCCCACACTAAGCACTCCCTGGGCCATGCTCTAGGGCAGAGGTCAGCAACCTTTACTATCAAAAGAGCCATTCCCCCCCCCCCCCCCCCCCCCTCCCACAAACTAAACTTCATCTGGAGCCGCAAAACCAATTTACCCTTAAAATGAAGATAACAGTGTATAACGTTTTATAGTTATCCCCAAGCATACCCCATATTTAGCATAAATGTTCACGTTTAACCATTAGAGGGGCACCAATAGGGCATGTCCTCTAATTTTCTCCACTCAAAAGGGCACTTTTGCGTGACATTATTTAACCGTCGGGGCACATGGTCAAGTTTAGACCATTGGAAGGGCACCAATGGGCACGTCCTCTCATTTTCAACACTCAAAAAGGGCATTTTAGCGCGATGTTTTCAACTGTGGGGGCACATGGTCACATTTAACCATTAGAGGGGCACCAATAGGGCACGTCCTCTAATTTCTTTCACTCAAAAGGGCACTTTTGCGTGATATTATTTAACCGTGGGGCACATGGTCAAGTTTAGACCATTGGAAGAGCACCAATAGGGCACACCTTCTAATTCTTCGCCACTCAAAAGGGCACTTTAGCGCGCATTTTTCAACCGTGGGGGCACCAATAGGGCACAGCCTCTCATTTCTTTCACTCAAAAGGGCACTTTAGCGCGCGTTTTTCAACCGTGGGGGCACCAATAGGGCACATCCTCTAATTTCTTTCACTCAAAAGGGCACTTAAGTGCGCGTTTTTCAACCGTGGGGGCACCAATAGGGCACATCGTCTAATTTCTTTCACTCAAAAGGGCACTTTAGTGCGCGTTTTTCAACCGTGGGGGCACATCCTCTAATTTCTTTCACTCAAAAGGGCACTTAAGCGCTCGTTTTTCGACCGTGGGGGCACCAATAGGGCACATCCTCTAATTTCTTTCACTCAAAAGGGCACTTTAGCGTGCGTTTTTCAACCGTGGGGGCACCAATAGGGCACATCGTCTAATTTCTTTCACTCAAAAGGGCACTTTAGCGCGCGTTTTTCAACCGTGGGGGCACCAATAGGGCACATCCTCTCATTTCTTTCACTCAAAAGGGCACTTAAGCGCGCATTTTTTAACCCTGGGGGCACCAATAGGGCACATCCTCTAATTTCTTTCACTCAAAAGGGCACTTTAGCGCGCGTTTTTCAACCGTGGGGGCACCAATAGGGCACAGCCTCTCATTTCTTTCACTCAAAAGGGCACTTTAGCGCGCGTTTTTCAACCGTGGGGGCACCAATAGGGCACATCCTCTAATTTCTTTCACTCAAAAGGGCACTTATGTGCGCGTTTTTCAACCGTGGGGGCACCAATAGGGCACATCGTCTAATTTCTTTCACTCAAAAGGGCACTTTAGCGCGCGTTTTTCAACCGTGGGGGCACCAATAGGGCACATCCTCTAATTTATTTCATTCAAAAGGGCACTTAAGCGCACATTTTTCGATCGTGGGGGCACCAATAGGGCACATCCTCTAATTTCTTTCACTCAAAAGGGCACTTTAGCGTGCGTTTTTCAACCGTGGGGGCACCAATAGGGCACATCCTCTAATTTCTTTCACTCAAAAGGGCACTTAAGCGCGTGTTTTTCGACCGTGGGGGCACCAGCGGGGGCGGTCGCCAGTGTCCGCCAGTGGGTATAAGGATGTACATAAGCGTGGCAGAGAAAGTGTTAAAAGAGCAATAGGGACTTATTAACTTAATGTCTGCTGCTGGTAGCCTATTCCAATCTACTGCCACCCTAATTTGCAATACAGATGGAGTAAAGTATTCCTAACGCCATTCTACCGGTGGCAGTATGCGGTGCTCAGACTGTGCTCTTGTGTTGATCTTAACACTCAGAGGTCTCTGCTATTTTGTGATATTTTAGGTTTGCCTGGTTGAGGACAACCTGGGCTATCAGAATATATATGCTTCAGTTTTGTCAGATCAAGGTATACATGAGTCTATTGGCTGAGTGAGTGGCATTCGTGTGACATCACGTCGGAATCATGTCGTCAACCAGGAAATAGCTATAATTGTTGTCGTCGTCGTCGTCGAAAATGTATAATAATCACAAGATACAATCAGTGCTGGATCTAACTAAATGGATTTATGGAGACACATTTATGTAAAGTTCAAGGCCGGACCACAAAGCTTCTGGAAGGGTTAGAATGACACGCGACAGCTTTATAATTTCTTGTGGAAGTGCTGTTCTGTTATCTGCCACCAGGAGGTGCAAAGCCATTCTGGTGTGTTGGCAGGCTGGCTATCTGTCAATCTCATTGAGGTCGGACTCGGCACTGACAGATTTGTGTTCATTGTGCTGCTTTTATAAAGCCTCAAATGACGGCTTACAATTTTTCATGAAAGCAAAGTGTTTTGTTTATCTAAGATTTAAACTTTACAGCACTGACAAAGTTGAACAAAGTGCTGTACAAGTCCCACATAATTATTATTTTTTAATAAAAAATTTAAATCTTTTTTTAAAGATTTTTAATCTCAAAACTTCGAATTAAAATCGAATCTCGGCCCCGAAGCTTCAAATTCCAATTGTTTTTTCGAAGGTCAGCCCTAATAATCACAATATAATAATCACAGTATGGTGTAGTGCACTTGTGTCAAACTCAAGAGAGCTCTGGTTCCGACCATGTCGGCGCTGACAGGATTTTACATGCCTTTTTAAAATTGCCGTAACTCTTGAACCAAATGTGCGATCGCAAAGTTTCCAAGTGTCCCTGGAAGCAGAGACGCTGTGCTGCTGAATGATGGGAGTGAGACCGTTCATTCCCAGAGCTTTTAGAGGTGTGGAAAAGTATTGCTTTTTTGCCCCCTAAAAAATGATTGATTCATTTATAATTGTATACATTTTGGCAGGTCCAAAATGAATGTTGTTGTTTACATGTTGCATGCATGTATCCCCTCCTGACTTCCCATTTCCCCACATGGAATGCACCTGATCGGATAAATGACTGCTAGTGCTAAATTACTGGATACATGCTGATGCTATAGTGCGACATCTAGCGGCTGAATGTTATCTATAGCACCTTTAATATTAATAAAATTAATAGTGTTGTTTTTTGGTTGAGAACAAGGTACTGCAGTTCCAGCCAGATATGGATCGACTCACACCTCCAAGCTGGTTAGTACGGCCGCCTGTGGATCCTATGGTCCCAGGTTAAATTCCCACTGGGATCTCACTGTCCTGTGAATCTGTATCCAGGTTCACGTAGCAATGGGGGTGGGATCTCAATGCCTTAAACCCGGGCAAGTGCATCGTTGTAGTCCTAAGAAAGAGGCCCAGGGCGTATGCCAACCATTTTTCTTTTCCAAATATTGACGTGAAAATCGTGTTTATATCTCACGGGTCGAACAAACCTAAACGTTATTCCACATGTATATTGTTGCTTACATGTGGACGAAAGAATGTGCGAGAATGCACTTCTTGGGGGGAGGTAGACGACTGTAAACTCCTAACAAGTCGGTCGCAGTCAACCAGCACCTGCTAATGGGTCGGACCCTTTAGCTCAGCTGGTTCCTGCGGCCGCCTGTGGATCCTATGGTCCCAGGTTCAAATCCACTCGATTACAATAGCACGCTACACAGGCCTTTACATAAGGAGGGAAAGAGGGGAACATGCTTTATGTCACTGGTGGGGGGGGGGGGGTACAGTACGGGTAGTTGTGTTGGACCCAGGTGCAGTGCAGAACAGAAACGACAAGAGACAGTTGTTGATCTTCGAATTTGAGCACTGCTCCTTTAATTCGAGAAGCGTAGGACACGCACGTCACAGTGGGCCAAAAACAACGGGGAGAAAACAAGTCTTATAGCAAAAACACATAAACTTAACTATATAATAAAGAGGGAAAACAAAGGGGAGAAAACACTGTCTCAAACGGGATACACGAAATGATAACATGACAGACGGAATACACGTCTGACGGCAATACTGCATACACTCAGAGCGATCTAACAAATTATCATAACAGATGACACGACAGTTAACACATTGGCGACCACGGTTTGCAGTGCAATATGGTTCTGGACGACCAGGGTTTGTCAACAAACCAATGTACTTCTAACAACTATATATATACTTTATAGTATTGCTATCTGTCCATTCTCATTGTCACTTGAGTGCATAAACCGTGCCTTCATAATGGCTTAAAGAAAATAAAAATCCATCGGTTGGTTGTCATTTTGTAGCGCCGTGAATATAAGGTTTATCACAGTTTTCGCCTCGGTTTTTTTCTGGGGAGCTAGATAATAGGCTAAAGGCTAGTCACATTATATCAAACGCCATTTCTGCTGTATATATACGAATGAAATAAACCAAACTGCGTAGCATCCGGACTATTACAGAGCATCTATGGATGAAATGGGGGCGGCGGGGAATGCTGATTACTATTATTGATTAGCAATACAGTGTGCGTTCAATATACCATTTTCACTGATCGATCACGTTACGTTTTAAAACAATGTCCAATCCAGCTGTAATTTGGGTGAATAGTATCCTACCGTCAGGCCATGTGACCGCCGGCAGCAT
The DNA here is from genome assembly GCF_963971535.1 of Notolepis coatsorum. Taxonomy (NCBI): domain Eukaryota; kingdom Metazoa; phylum Chordata; class Actinopteri; order Aulopiformes; family Paralepididae; genus Notolepis; species Notolepis coatsorum. The sequence goes on along the minus strand of NC_140179.1, from coordinate 57,729,705 downwards.
TTCGTCATTAGTCATCGGAATCTGGTAGATCGATATGTCCATTGGCTAATCATAAATCCCATTATTCCAGGCTGAAATATGCGTTCGGTAACGGGATCAAAGATGGAGGGTGTTCGTTTGGAACCGAGGCTCATATGAAACGCCCACAGACCGTAAAAAGATTTTTTTTTCAATCGCCCTCAATGATACTGCAGTGGAGCGATGGCGCCCCTAAGCGGATCTGGCCGGTATTGCATGTTTCGAAAATCAAATATGTGGGTAGGTCCTGCAAGTCGATCGCGGGCGTTAACACTTTAATCGCCGGGAACGCCGTAACTCGTCATTCCCCGCCATGCTCATTCTGCCGAAGACGCCGTAACACGTCTTTGATATCAATATTTAAAAAATCTGTGATCGAAATCATATTTCTCCCCCGGGGACCTGAGATATACTGCTGAGCTCCACTCAACTCTCCATCTGGTGGCCGATCGGCAGATCGCCCAACAGGAAGTGATCTGTGGATGAAGTGGTGCTCAATAGTGCACTGCAACCTTGCCCAGGCCCGACGGGGCCCGGCCCGGCGGGTTCGGGCTGGGTAGGGCTTTTTTTTTAATAAATAATTCGGGCTCGGCCGGGCCCGGGCACCGCCGTTTTTAATTTTTTTTTAATTTTTTTATTGCGTTTTTTGTTTTATATATATAACTAGGGTTATAGGATAACCTTCGTTTTCCTTAAGATTCGTTTTCTCTTTTGCGCCAAGCTGTCATCAGATAAACATTTGGATGTAATTACCGCAGCGCGCAGGGAGAACTCAGGCCGGGGACAACTCGATTGGTTGTGTTGGAATATAGCCAGTTGGCGAACGTTTTTTTTGTACTTGGATGTATGTAGCCGGTTGGCGAAGTTGTTAAAGTTGTTCAACGCGTTGCTGACGTCGTGGTGAGTGATGTTTATTATTTGCTGGGTCGCTACCTGTTTTGTTGTGCTTTTCATTATGTTGCTCTGCTCAAAATCTGATTTCTGTTTGTTTGTATAGTGACTGAGTAGGCTATTGTGTGTCGTGTGTGTGTGTGTGTGTGTCAAAGAAGATTCTATAGCCTTCAATACGTTTTACGAGGCTGCTCTATAAGCGAGCACTGGGAGGGAGGCATAAATGCTTCTTAGTTTTCAGCGTGATATGCGTTATTTAGGCAGACCTATTGGACATTTTCGTTTTTGTTTATTTATTAAGTTAATATATAAAGTGTTTAGAATATTTAAAACAAATACAAAAAAAATTATATTTTAATAATAATAATAATAATTTTTTTTCAGGTTTTCACACGGGCTAGGGCTTAAAATATTATTTACAGTCTGGCTTATTTTCGGGCAGGGCCTGAAGTTCACGGGCTCGGGCAGGGCTCTGGCTTTATTTCAAGGCCCTTGCAGACCACTAGTGCTCACCCATATTTCGTCCGGGCACTCGCTATTGTTAGAGAGACTCTATCTTGACACAGTGAACATCGATCGGTGCAAATAACTCGATAAACAACATGATTTGGACGTATATACTATTATACAACCTGGAAATGGATCGGGTATTTCTACATCCCATAATAGAAAAAATTCTGTTCCACGCTCATCCCCCAACGGCGCGAGGAAGCCACGGTGAGTCCCAGCGTTATTTTTCAATGTGTTCGATACTAACTGCTCTGATGATCATATCACCCACACTAGATGAATGATATAACATTGTCCACGGAATTATAAACGACCCCCCGCCCATCCGGTCAACATCAGATGATAAGTAGTAACTCCTAGAAGCACATCCAGTTGAAATTTTTTATCTCGCACAGATTCCTACCAAACTGTATTTGATCATCAATATAATGCATTTAGGGCTATAAATCAAGTTCTGGAGAAAGCTGCAGAAAACGATAAAAACATACTTATACTTTAGACCGTATTTTAGTATTAATATGTGAATGAAAAAGTATAACGTTGCTACACCCTGAACAATAGATATAGGACATTGAATGGGCCATAATAATGTCAATTTAGCAATATAATTGAAAAAGTTATAGCCCTGCAAAGAAGGGGAACTTCTCCATAGACAAATAGAGCTGGCGAGGGATGGTAAATTATGAATTTAACCATGGCGATCAAAGTGTTAATAGCGTTATTAATATGGAATAAAACAATAACAACTCTGGTCCTCAACTGGTGGAATCGAAACACGTATATATACGTGGACGGTCCACATAGTGTTAAAATGGCACGACAGTGAACAAACGTATCCTCCGTGGGAAGGAGCGATAAGGCTTTAACACGAATGCATGGTACTACTCACGGCAAGGTTCAGTAATCGACTAACTAAATGGTAACCAGGAAGAGCATATAAAGCCAACCTAACTAGACACACCAGATACCAATGGACACAATCAGGGCAGATAGACAGGTTAATTACCATCAGGTAACGCTAGGGCTTTGCTGAGCATATAAAGCCAACCTAACTAGACACACCAGATACCAATGAACACAATCAGGGCAGATAGACAGGTTAATTACCATCAGGTAACGCTTTGCTCCCTGAGGAGAGCAAAACCCCAAACGTTACAGGGGGGTTGCTGTAATAAATATATTTATATATGATATGAAGGAAGCAGATTTTGGGGGAGGGTCCATTCACTGGACTGTTTCAAAAGCACAGACATGTCTATCTTGAGGCCTGATGCTACAACATGGCTTGTGTGCAATTGTTTATTCATGCACATTTAACAGCTATATGCCTGGTTGTCACAGTTCTATCAACTCCTAACAAGAACCCAACGCCTCACACTTCATGGAAACACGTAGTGTGCAGTAAGTTGAGTGTGTGTGTGTGTGTGTGTGTGAGCCATGTCACTTTTTGCACTCATGCGGGGGAAATGTAGAACACATGCTTCAGGTAAATACCCAGTCAGGTTGGTGAACAGCATCCTCATGTCTTTTTGTTTGTTGGCACGTACCACACTTAAACAGATCTGTCCTTCAGTTATTGGTGTAAAGTTGTGGAATTATCTCCATAGCGAGCGAATGATAGGGATGTAATAGTGTTTGTCAATAAAATGTTTTTATTTAATCTGTGGATTGTTTGTTTCTTTGTGGTATGAATTATTATTTTGTGTAAATTAGGTTGTACGCCGACCATCAAATAATACTTGTTTAGTTTAGGAATAGGGGGAAGGTAACTATGAGATTTATTCTTCTTCCTGCTCCTTTTGCCCATGGTAGAACTGTATTTATGATTTTGTATGAAAACTGTATGATTGTATTGCTTCCATGTGGCAAATAAAACTCTGAATCTGAATCTTATGGACTGTTAACCCATTATTAGGGGGGGGGGGGGTGAAAAACGGGCAAGCTATGTCAAAGAGAGAGTGAGAGAGAGGAGAGTTAAATAGAGGATGGAGTGTGAGTCAGAGTCGAGCAGAGTGCAGGTAGAGACAGAGGGATACAGTATAACAATAGATTAATAATATATATATATATATAATGATATAACGACCGATAGAATGATAGAATATGCACAGTTCTTCAAGGGTCTGTTCAAGAGTAGAGAGAGAGAGAAGGAGAGAGAAAGGGGGAGAAAGAAAGGAGAGAGAAAGGGGGAGAAAGAAAGAGGAGAGACAGAGGGGGGAAGAGAGAGAAAGGGGAGAAAAAAGGAGGGAGAGAGAGGGGGAGAGAAAGAAAGAGGGGAGAGAGAACAAGGGGGATAAAGAAAGGAGAGAGCGAGATAAAGGGGGAGAGAGAGATATGTTTACCCCTGTATGCTCTCTTTAACCCTTTCACTACCACACTACAGAAGGTTACCCCTTTACTATCACACTACAGACGGTCTGTAGTGTGATAGTAAAGGGTTAACCTTCTGTAGTGTGGCAGTGAAAGGGTTAACCCTTTGTCGTGTGGCAGTGAAAAGGGTTAACCTTCTGTAGTGTCGCAGTGAAAGGGTTAAACCGTTTGGTACAGTAGTGTGGCAGTGAAAAGGGTTAACCTTCTGTATTGTCGCAGTGAAAGGTTTAAACCGTTTGGTAGTGCGGCAGTGAAAGGGTTAAAGTACAAACGCAGCTGCTGATTCTCTCCCTCTCGTCTCGACACGGTCTCTGTATGGCAGGGGTCTCAAACTCAATTTACCTGGGGGCCGCTGGAGGTAGAGTCTGGGTGAGGCTGGGCCGCATCAAATATTCCACAAAAAAAGGGTTTCAAGTATTCCAAAAAAAAGTACAACTGATCCAATCGTCTCAATCTTTAGCAATAACAATTCAGAACATGAACAGTTCTTCAGAACATGAACGGTTCTTCAGAACATAGGCTTCTCAGTGGTGTCAGTGGACTCATCCACAGCTATGGAAATGCACTGTGCATTTTTTTTTATTCTATCACAAAGCTGTTTATTCTGGTTGCTGTGCGATCTGAGGGGGATTTGCTTTTGTTTGCCTTCAAACATGGTCTCCATCACTTCAGTCATACATTATTTTATTATGTATGCATCAGAGAGAGAATGGCTTCTTGCCACTGAGTGAGGACTTGGTATCTGTATGTCATATATGTCCTGATGAATTGAAAATGGGGGACCCTGATGTAAACAAGACGAAAGTCTTTCTCTGGTCTGCATCCCCTTAACAATTGTGTGTATTGAGCTGTACTGTATTGTACCCATTCTGCAATCTGTTAATACAGTTTTCAATCAATCAATCAATCAATCAATCAATCAATACATGTCAATTCTAGCCTCCGATCCCATGACGTCATTTATCTCCTGCGGAGTGAGGATTATAAAATGAACGTGTTTTAAAGTGTGATGCTGTTTGTCATTTTAACAGCAGATACACTTTCTTAAATTCCATTGTCCCCGACAGAGCGTGTGACTGGGAGCTCGGACGGGATGTGTTTTGCTTGGTGTTATTATAGCATTAGCTGAAAAGCTAGCGTTAGCTACGTTACATCAAATCAGATGATGGCCTGTCCTTTCTCCAGGACCTGACACTCTGTCCGTCTATCAACAATAATGCACCCATCGTATATAAGTCAAGTAGCTACTGACTAGCGTTAGCTGACTAACGTTATCAAATGTCAATGTGAAAACCTTGCGGGGAAGACGAGCTAGGTCAGCTAGCTTAGCTAAAGTTGGTGCTATTCATTATCCAGCAATAATGGCTGCAGACCTGCAAGCAAAGTACAGCAAGTTCCAAGTGCCAAAGGATAAGAGTCTCTGAGGCGGAGTCTCAAAAGAGAATGTTGAATATTTATTTTGCATCGAAAATCACAACATTCGAACGTCACTACTAGCCAGAGTCTCTGCGACTGCTACAGACTGAGTAGCGAGTGCAACACCGTCTAATGTCCGTGCGGATCATTGGAGTAGGGTATATCTGCAGTGCCGCAGCCCCATAAAACGTCCAACTCTCGCGCAACGACTCAGCAAACAGTTGCGTGCGGGCCGCATTAACACTACACTTTGACGTCAAGTAGGGGGCCGCAAAATATCATCCCGCGGGCCGCAAATGGCCCGCGGGCCGCGAGTTTGAGCCCCCTGATCTAGATCAACATCCCATAATAGCGATCTTTATGCTCCACGCTCATCACCCAACGGTAAGAGGAGACTGGGGTGAGTTTCAGCGTTTTTCTTTACCATTTTCGATACAAACTGCTCTGATCTATATATCACCCATACTACATAAATGATTTAACGTCGGCCATTGAATTATAAACGACCCCCCCCCCCCCCTCCGGTCAACCGCAGATGAAGAGTCTAGGACCGTGTATAGTTGACATTTTTAATCTGGCGTCGATAGGTATCAAACTGCATTTGATGATCTAATATATGCATTTATGCCTATATCTCACGTTCTATGAAATACTGCAGAAAACGATAAAAACATATTTATACTCTAGACCGTATTGTTGTATGAATGTGTGAATGAAAAAGTTAAACGTTCCTACATCCTGAACGATAGATAATTGATGTTGAATGGGCCATAGTAATGTCAATTTAGCAATACAATTTAAAAAGTTATAGCCCTGCAAAGAAGGTGAACATCTCCATAGACAAATAGAGCTGGCAGAGAGGCTACAAGGATGGATATAAGCTCCGGCAATGAATGGGTTAAAAGGTGAGGTTAGCTTTCAAAAATATAATTTATTCAAATAGAATTTCCAAAATGATAAACAAAATGTGAAACATTTAACTCATTTTCAGTCACATTAATAACAAAGGGCATTTTGAGTTTCATATACTATTGAAACAATGATTTTCTTAGCTTTCTAAAGACATCATATCATCTTTGTAGCCAAAATAAACAAGACATGTGACTGAACTGTGTAAAGAAAAGTGTCCCAGTTCTGTATCACACTAGCTCCCGCTCTGCGTCTCATTGCAACGTGGACTTGAAAGACTTGTTAACGTCAGTGAGAGCCTATTTCTCCCTCTGGTCCTCCAGCCCGTAGTGGAAGGTCTTACTGGCGTCGAAGGTCACCACGGAGAAGCCATGACTGGTGATCAGGCTGATGGAGCCGTTATATAGCTGGGCCTTAACCCTGTGGAGCCGTATGATGTCTCCCAGTTTAAAGATCTTGGGATGTTGGTCCAGGTTGTCGCAGAAGATGGTAGGACGTGCTCCCCTCCACGCCCAGCCTCCTCCCTCTGGCTGACGTTCAGCCCGCAGCCTACTTCGACGTCACCTGTCAGCTGCTGGCCAAAGCCCCCATCGACGCCACCTGTACCCTGCTCAAGGTGTGGGACGGGACCAGGTGTGCTCACCCTTTGCTGAGTGTGTCTGTGGAGCCGGACACCATGGAGGGATCGTCCACGCTGTCCAAGGACCGCAGGAACCTCACGGCCAACGTCCTGGTCCACGACAACCACATCGAGTTCACCAAACAGCTACAGCCTGGCGTGTACCTACGGATATACAACCTCTGCGCTGTGCCAGGGGCCGATAGGGTGCCAGGGGCCGACAGGGTGCCCGGGTCCGGCGTGACCACCGGCTCACCGGGGGAGGAGCAGCGCCTGGTGTTCCACCTCCACACGTCCTTCGGCAAAGGGATATGAGTTCTTCCGGAAAACAACCACATCAAGTTCACCAAACAGCTACAGCCTGGCGTGTACCTACGGATATACAACCTCCGCGCTGTGCCAGGGGCCGACAGGGTGCCCGGGTCCGGCGTGACCACCGGCTCACCGGGGGAGGAGCAGCGCCTGGTGTTCCACCTCCACACCGGCACGTCCTTCGGCAAAGGGATACGAGTTCTTCCGGATGACAACCACATCGAGTTCACCAAACAGCTACAGCCTGGCGTGTACCTATGGATATATAACCTCCGCGCTGTGCCAGGGGCCGACAGGGTGCCAGGGGCCGACAGGGTGCCCGGGTCCGGCGTGACCACCGGCTCACCGGGGGAGGAGCAGCGCCTGGTGTTCCACCTCCACACCGGCACGTCCTTCGGCAAAGGGATACGAGTTCTTCCGGATGACAACCACATCGAGTTCACCAAACAGCTACAGCCTGGCGTGTACCTACGGATATACAACCTCTGCGCTGTGCCAGGAGCCGACAGGGTGCCCGGGTCCGGCGTGACCACCGGCTCACCGGGGGAGGAGCAGCGCCTGGTGTTCCACCTCCACGTCCTTCGGCAAAGGGATACGAGTTCTTCCGGAAGACAGCCGCGACGTCCAGGAGCTCAAGAGAGTGCTGGAATCCTGCACAGAAGGGGATGACATCTCTGAACTACATGAATCCTGCCCAGAAGTGAATGATGACATCTCTGAACTACATGGATCCTGCCCAGAAGTGAATGATGACATCTCTGAACTACATGAATCCTGCCCAGAAGTGAATGATGACATCTCTGAACTACATGAATCCTGCCCAGAAGTGAATGATGACATCTCTGAACTACATGAATCCTGCCCAGAAGTGAATATTTGTGTTCAAAGTTAGCGAGAAGTATTGGTATACTGGGCAAGACTAGATATATCCTGAATCAGAAAACTCTATATACATTATATTGCACACTCATTGTACCATATCTATCATATTGTGTTGAAATCTGGGGAAATACTTATAAAAGCAACTTACAAAAGATATGCACACTGCAAAAAAGAGCCATACGGATAGTACATCATGGTAGATATTTAGATCACACAAATAGTCTGTTCGTAAGGAGTCAAACATTAAAATTCATGGACTTAATCAAATTCAAATCTGCACAAATTATGTTTCTGGCAATAAAAAACAAATTACCAAGCAACATTCAAAAAAATGTCATGGCTAGATAGTGTTTATAATTTTAGAGGGACATTAGCTTTAAAGCAACCTACGGTACGTACAACTCTTAAAAGTATGTGCATTGCAGTTTGTGGGGTATCACTCTGGAATGGTCTGGATGCGAATATAAAATTAAGCAAAAATATCAATAAATTTAAAGGTAGCTATAAACAAGCACTTATGGACGCATATAAGAGAGAGGAGCTTGGGCAGTAATGTGACTGCCTATAATTTTTTCCCATTTGGATATTTGGATATATAAAAAAAACTGTACCTTTATTTTATTTTTTATTTGTTATATTATTTTTATTTTTATTAAATTATAATGTCAAATATTGTAAGGAAGGGGCAGGGCTTGATACGTTGTTTTACTTCCCCCTGTTCCTTCTCAAACACTTATTATTGTATGGAAATAGTCTGACTATTTACCTTTTTGTTTTTTAAACTTGTTTTATGTTTCTATGTTCGAGACAAATCAAATCAAAATCAAATCAAATAATGACATCTCTGAACTACATGAATCCTGCCCAGAAGTGAATGATGACATCTCTGAACTACATGAATCCTGCCCAGAAGTGAATAATGACATCTCTGAACTACATGAATCCTGCCCAGATTCATGTATTCAACTTAGGTTTTGCATGTGGGGACACATACATTTTAGCCTTAACCCCTGTCACTTTACCCAAACCATTGCCAAATACCTGCATATATGTCTGACACAGGGACTCTACTGGATCCCCTATCCTGTTGACCTTAGACCAGTCTAGGTTTAATGGTCTTATCCAATTACGACCCATGAGTGCTGGACCCCGCCCCCTGGCTACCACTAAGAGTAACTGCAACTTATGTTCCCCACACTCAACTGTGACCATTATCTTCCCCATTATCTCTAATGGCCTGTGATGCTTCCCCATACGGGATAGGGGCGGTGATATCACACAAGCTACCAGATGGCAGTGAGCAGCCAATAGCATATGCCTCACGGACCCTGTCCAAGGCAGAGGTCAATTATGCACAAATAGAGAAGGAGGCCTCAGTATCATTTTTGGAGTAAAAAAGTTCCATGAGTATTTGTATGGTCGAAAATTTTCCCTCTGTACAGACCATCAGCCACTGGTCAAGATTTTAGGACCTAAGACAGGTGTTCCCACATTAGCAGCAGCAAGACTGCAGAGATGGGCCCTAATTCTAGCAGCCTACCAGTATGATATTCAGTATAAGGCCGCTCTGACACATGGAAATGCTGATGCATTATCTAGGTTACCGATGCACGCAGAGGCACAAGAGTGTAGCCTGGTATTCAGAGTCTCATTCTTAGATGAGATCCCTATCAATGCTAGAGAGATCGCAGAGCACACCAAGAGTGATGCAGTAATGAGAACAGTGAAAGATTTCACACAGAAAGGGTGGCCTAAGCATGTCACAGAGGAGGAACTAAAACCATACTGGGTGAGACGTACAGAACTGTCTGTAGAGAGTGATTGTGTGATGTGGGGTTTTAGAGTGGTCATTCCTCCCGTACTGAGGTCACAAATGTTGAAAGAGTTACATGACAATCACCTGGGTATAGTGAGAATGAAGACCAGAGCACGTAGCCATTTTTGGTGGCCAAACCTGGACAGAGACATTGAAAACCTGGTGGCCACATGTAACCCCTGTCAACTGACTAGGAACACACCACCGACAGCTCCGGTGCATGCATGGACTGGTGCAGTGAGACCGTGGCAGAGGGTCCACGTTGATTTTGCAGACAAAGGCAAACATAAGTTCATGGTGTTAACAGACAGTTTCTCTAAGTGGCCGGAAGTGTCATTGATGACGACAACGACAGCGGAGAAAACAGTGGCGGTTTTGAGGGGGTTCTTCGTAACATATGGACTGCCAGAGGAACTGGTATCAGACAATGGCCCCCCATTTCAGTCACGGACATTTCAGGACTTTCTCAGGAACAATGGGGTGAAACACACACGGTCGCCGCCGTGGCACCCTGCCTCTAATGGGGCTGCAGAGAGCCTGGTGCAGAATCTGAAAAAGGCGCTGGAAAAAGCAAAGAGTCAGAGTATCACAACGCAGCACTTTATTCAAGACTTTTTGTTTTGTTACAGGAGCTCCCCCCATTGTGTGACGGGTAAAACACCGGCAGAACTGTTCTTGGGACGGCAACTGAGAACGAGACTGTCGCTGATACAGCCCAGCGGTGCAGAGACGGGACAACAGAGCACACAGCGGAGCCCTGAGGGACCGCAGAAGAAGGTCCGATCATTCCAACCTCAGCAGCGGGTGTTGGTGAAAAACTATGGGGGAGGGGAAGGAGAAAAGTGGGTTCATGGGAGGATTGTGAGGCCATTAGGCCCTGTTACATACATGGTTGATGTTCAGAACAAAGTATGTAAAAGAATCAAATGGTGTCATGTTATTAATCTGGGTAGACCAAATTAGTGCCTCGTCAATAGTTACACCCAACAATTTGGCCTCCTTCACTTGTTCAATACCAGCGTCTTGTAATGAGAGACGCAGTCTATGCTCCGACCTTAACACATTAACTGCCACACAGTTTGCCCCTCTCATACCACTCTCTGCCACCACTCTGAGCCTATGGAGATGTTCACCTTCTTTGCAGGGCTATAACTTTTTAAATTGTATTGCTAAATTGACATTACTATGGCCCATTCAACATCGATTATCTATCGTTCAGGATGTAGGAACGTTATACTTGTTCATTCATAGATTCATACGAAAATACCGTCTAGAATATAAATATGTTTTTATTGTTTTCTGCAGTAATTCCTAGAACGTGAGTTATAGGCATAAACGCATATATAAATTAACTGCAGTTTGTTGCCGATACACGCTATATAAAAAATGTCAACTGTACATGATCCTAAACGTTATGACTCATCATGCACGGATGAACGGGGGGGGGGGGGTCGTTTATAATTCCGTGATCGTCAGTAAATGCTTTATGTAGTATGGGTGATATATTGATCAGAGCAGTTTGCATTAATAATAATAAACAATCACGCTGAAAGTAACGTTACTGTCCTCTTACCGTTCGCCGATGAGACTGGAGGAAAAAGATCCCACTTATTTGACGGCGATCGACTAGATCCATTTCCGGTTTGTATGGCGAAATAAACTCCCAAATCATATCGATTATTGAGTTATGGCAGCGATCCATATACACGGATGTGTGTCTAGAGTCCCGTAACAATATTTGCCTGCCGGACGCATTTCCCAGATGCACGGAGATCACCAGAGATCCATTTCCGGTTGTAACTCGCCGATCATCCACCAGGCGGCGGTATTGAAGCGTTGCACGGTTGTGCCGAGTCCCACTGTCTCAGCCGAGGCTGGGTGAGGGAATTATGAATACCATGGCCAAAATTTTGTATATGATCTCAATAACGTTGTACGCCGTGGAATGGCGGAATTCGCATGACCTTGAAACCCGTCGTAAGCCGTTTTTGGCTCTGGATGTGTTAACACAATGGCGCCCAGCCACGGAGATGTCCGTGTTTCGAATCCAACGGTTGAGGACCAGGCAAGGTTGTTTTGGCTTTTATTCCATTGTAATAACCTACTCGATGTCACCGAGCAGCACTGCAGAAGTACCCTAGTCTTTGAATTAGAAAAAAAGTGCATTACCAGCCAGATCCTCTTAGGGGCGCTATCTCGATAATGCCGTGTTCCCTGTGGCAGAAGTTGTCTTTTTTTTTCTGGATCTCCAATGTAGTTTTCTGCTAACTTGAAGCTATGCTTATAGCCTGTAGCTTGGAATATGTTTTGGGACGCGGATTTCAGTGTGCAGTAAAGGAATATATGATCAGCCAATGGACATATCGATCTACCAGATGGCGATCAATAACTGGGAAATCCTTTGGGGGATCCAACCGGCCCACGGTAAGATATTTTTCACGTAAATTACACGCTGATCAGGGCTTGTTATGATAGCCCTGAGAGTTTTGGTGGCGACAATGGCTTCCAGCATTCCGCCTCCGGAGCCAATGAAGATGACTGGGGACATTCATGGCAACTGGGTGAGCTTTCAAGCGGAGTTCGAGGACTATCTGCTCGCGACCGGACTCAGCGAGAAAGCAAAGCCAGTACAGGCGGTGACGCTCAGACGGTTAATGGGGAACGACTGTCGTCATATTTATAAACACAACCTAGGACTCACCGTGGAGCAACAAAAAGATGTGGGGGCTATTCTGACAGCACTGCAGCAATACTTCACACCAGCTAAGAACGTGATATTTGAGAAGTATGTTTTTGGCAACTTGAAACAGGAGGATGGAGAGCTATTTGATGCTTTTGTTACAAGACTGAGAGAAAAGGCTGCCTCTTGTGAATATGGAGCTATTAAAGATGAACTCATAAGGGACAGGCTTGTCCTAGGGATAACTGATGAGGGTGCTAGACGTCGCTTATTAACACTTTGATCGCCGGGGTTAAATTCATAATTTACCATCCCTCGCCAGCCCTATTTAACATGGAGAAGTTCCCCTTCTTTGCAGGGCTATAACTTTTTAAATTGTATTGCTCAATTGACATTACTATGGCCCATTCAATGTCCTATATCTATTGTTCAGGGTGTAGCAACGTTATACTTTTTCATTCACATATTCATACTAAAATACGGTCTAAAGTATAAGTATGTTTTTATCATTTTCTGCAGCTTTCTCCAGAACTTGATTTATAGCCCTAAATGCATTATATTGATGATCAAATACAGTTTGGTAGGAATCTGTGCGAGATAAAAAAATTCAACTGGACGTGGTTCTAGGAGTTACTACGTATGATCTGATGTTGACCGGATGGGCGGGGGGTCGTTTATAATTCCGTGGGCAACTTTATATCATTCATCTAGTGTGGGTGATATGATCATCAGAGCAGTTAGTATCGAAGACATTAACAAATAACGCTGAAACTCACCGTAGCTTCCTCTCGCCGTTCGGAGATGAGCGTGGAACAGAATTTTTTCTAATATGGGATGTCGAAATACCCGATCCATTTCCAGGTTGTATAATAGTATATACGTCCAAATCATGTTGTTTATCGAGTTATTGGTAACGGATCACTATCCGTTGTGATCAGCTCGAGTCCTGGGACTATTACCGAGTGATCGGACCCAATTGAAATGAGCACCAGCTTCCACTTCCTGTTTCTCCCCTGGGCGAGATGGACTCAACAGTACATCTCATGTCTCCGGGGGAGAAATATGATTTCGATCACAGATTTTTGAAATATTGATATCAAAGACGCTGTCCAGCGTCTTCGGCAGAATGAGCCTGGCGGGGAAAGACGTGTTTCAGCGTCAACGGCGATTAAAGTGTTAAGAGAAAAGGACCTTAAATTGGATGAGGCCATCATTATTTGCCTGGCAGCTACGTTAAAAACCATGTCTCTGGGCAACTCAGGGCCTGGGGACAGCGTTAACGCCACACAAGGGCAGCGATATGGACGGAGGCCTGCCAGCAGGCCATCCGAGGCCAACACATCTGCACAGCCACATAACATGAGAGACACTGGTGAGTGCAAGTACTGTGGCACACGGCACAAACGTGGGCGAGACCAGTGCCCCGCCTTTGGTAAATCATGCCGTTCATGTGGCATGGCTAACATGGCTAATTTTGCAAAAGTATGCATGAAAAGAGGCCAGCAGGCTCGCCAGTTAAATGCTGTGGATGACCCATGGCCAGGGGAACTGGAGGACAGCGACCGGGAGGAGAGAGACGTGTACACAGCAGAGAGCGTGGAGGCTGTGAACACTCAAGGGAAAAAGTGGTTTGTCAACCTACCACTGCAAAGAGGCCTCCAAAGGTGCCAGCTCGACTCGGGAGCCACATGCAATGTGATGAGCGTCAAGGACAAAACAAGACTGGCACCTAGAACACCCCTTCGGAAGAGCTTCATCAAACTGAAACTTTACAACAGTGAGTGGATGAGATCGTTGGGGGTGTACAGCACACAATGCGTCATTAGGGGTAAGACGCACAGACTGGACTTTGAAGTCGTACATACTGGCCAGAGGCCCTTGCTTTGAGCTGGACAGCACGGTGGCGCCTGTGCAGTGTGCTCCCAGGAACGTTCCAGTGGCCCTGAAGGCAGCTGTTAAAGCACAGCTGGATAAATATGAAGAGGATGGGCACTTGACCACAGTCACTCGACCCACGGACTGGATTAGCAATCTAGTCATAGTAAAAAAGCCAAACAAATTGAGACTATGTATAGACCCAAAGCCCCTTAACACTTTCAGTGCCCAGCAGGGGGCGCACATTTAGTGCTTGAATGCCCACCATCCACTTCAATGTTAGAGGCCGCTTTAGAGATGAATGGCTATGATCACGGAGCAATAGTGCTGTTAGGTGAAACAGATAGAGCTTCATTCATCACTCGGCTAGTAGTAGCAAGGCTCTCTGGCTGCCGCTAGCTGGTGTGTGACTCTCAGGCGTAAGCGGGGCAAGGGGGGCGGGCCAGCGTAGGGTCACGTGGGCTTAGTGGCCAATCAGGCCAACCCCGGAAATCAAATCCGTTGCGGAAGTGGTACACGCACCCTGGACATGTCAAACCCCACAGACGCAAAAGGGGTCCAGCGATGTGTCTGGTTTGTGAACTATCTGTCGAGATTCATGCCACGCTTGTCAGCGGTATGTGAGCCTCTGAGGAGACTGCTCGACAAAGATGTGATGTGGCACTGGCTGCCCAAACATGAGGCCGCCATGAAGGAAATCAAGGCTCTGATCACGGCGGTGCCAGTCTTAAGGTACTATGACGTCCACAAGCCGGTCACCGTACAGAGCGACTCCAGTCAGACGGGTCTGGGCTGCTGCTTGCTTCAGGGGGGACAGCCTGTCGCGTTCGCCTCTCGTGCATTGACCCAAACGGAGCAAAATTATGCACAGATAGAAAAGGAGTGCCTAAGCATCGTATTCGCCTGTCAACGCTTCCACTACTACCTATATGGGAGGGGTGATGTGACTGCAGAGACCGACCACCGCCCGTTGGTGTCCATCTTCACTAAACCTCTCCTCAGTGCGCCAAAGCGCCTTCAGAGCATGCTCCTCACACTGCAGAACTACTGCCTGGCGGTGGTATACAAGCCAGGCCCTGAAATGTACATAAGTGACACGCTCAGCAGAGCCACCACCCCACCACAGAGAACAGATACACTGTACAGACGGGAAATGGTCTGCAGGAGCAGTGGGACACGGCCGCCATTCGGCAGGCGGACTATCTGAACATCAGCAGCCAACGTCTGGCACAGATTCGAACACACACTGAGGAGGATGTGTTTCTGCAAACACTCAAGTCAGTCGTGCTGGAGGGATGGCCAGAACACAAAGAGGAGACCCCTTTAGCCGTCCGGGACTATTGGGCCATCAGAGACGAGATAAGTGCACAGGATGGCGTGCTCTACAGGAGTCAGCGCATCATAATTCCGAAAGCTATGCGTCCGGAAATGCTGAGACAGATCCACTACAACCACGTGTGGGCCGAGGCGTGCTACACTGTACTGGCCCAGTATGCAAGGGGAAGTCAAAGATTACATACAGCAGTGCTCCGTGTGCAATGAGTATGCACACGAACAACAGAAAGAGACTATGATGTCACACCCGCTCCCCACATGGCCCTGGCAGCTGGTAAGCATGGACCTGTACAGCTATGCAGCACAGAACTTCCTTCTCATGGTGGACCACTATTCTGACTTCTGGGAGGTCGACTTGCTCCCTGACCTGTCAGCGGACACCACGATCCGACGATGCAAGGCACAATTTGCTCGCCACGGGGTCCCAGACAGGGCCATTTCTGATGGTGGGGGCCAGTTTGCCGGTGGAGAGTTCCGGGCGTTTGCGAGGGAGTGGGGCTTTGAGCACGTTATGTCCTCACCGAGGCACCCGAAGGCTAACGGCAAAGCGGAGTCGGCAGTAAAAATTGTGAAGAGCATGTGCAGAAAGGCAGACCGTGCCAGAGAGGACCCCTGGAAGGCCATTTTACATTGGAGAAACACACCCACTGAGGGTTTGCGGTGCAGCCCTGCACAGCGGCTTATGTCGCAGAGACTGAGAACCCTTCTCCCTGTGGCCGACCAGCTACCAGGTACCTCAGGTCGTCACAGGGGTCCCGGACAAGCTGAGAGTGAAACATCAAGCAGCAAAGCTGACATATGACCGATCGGCTAAGGATCTGCCGGAGCTGAATGTCGGCCGGCCCATACGGATGAAGCCAATGGAGGAGAGGCGTGTGCCTGCAGCAGTTGGGACTCCGGTCCTATCTGGTCGACGTGGAGGGGACTGCGTATCGCCACAACAGGGTTGATCTCCGACCAGCAGAAGCGGCCCCTCCCCAGCCGTCAGTTCACCCAGAATTGGCCCCAGAGCAGCCTGCGAGTGGGGGAAGCGCCGAAGAGGTCGTCAGCGGTCCTGAGGAGTCTCCAAAGTCATCAGCCCAAGGTCGACGCCATCTTCCCCGCAGACTGGTAACACACCAGGCTGTGAGTTACAGGCCCGGGCCTTCTCCCGAAGCGGGAGTCCGATACGGCCTCCGGACAGACTTAACCTCTAGGTCACACACGAACTGAGAATGTCTCACACACGCGTGCACACATAGTCACGCTCGCACCCCAGCACACATGGACTGTGCACATGCGCATGGACTGTAAGGTAAATCAGAAAAAAAGAGGAAATGGGGAATGTGGGAAAATTGTGTTTCTGTTGTTCTGTGTTTAACACTTTGGATGCCACGGACGACATAACGTGTTAACAGTCCGCCCCCTGAATGCCCATCACGACAATTAGCGTGATTTTTTTTTATTAGCGATCTGAATTCATATTTCATCAACCGAGTCTACCGTTGGTAAACCAGCCCCACCAGGCGCTCAGATGTGAAAAAAGCGCCCCCTATCGTCTCCCAGATGGTAATGCACCCTTTTGGAATAGACTCAATGAAAATGGATGAGAAAAAAAAACTCCGGAATCCACATTTTACTTCTCACGCATGTAACCGGAACCAATCAGATTCATTGTGGACCCTCAGAACAGCGTGTAATATGTCTTTACAGTACGTAGCATTGGATCAATAAAAGGATCGATTTTTGGAATGGGGATCAGGAATTGGAATAATCTTTTTGGATACCATCTGATCTCAGGTAAGGAATCTATTTTACCAGTCTTAGGATAATCAGACCTGTTTTCACGGAGATATAAGCTTTTCCCCTATGTGTGATATGGCTGTTTGACTGTGCGAGCGATCAGGAACTAAGAGAATCGATTTTCAGCTTGCGGCACCAGCGTGCATACGTACACATATACTATCGATAATCTAGCGTTTATTTGAAAACGATTCATAAATAGGCCGAAAAATTACAACGTTCTAGAATATTCCAGTACAGGGCGTTTATCACGGATTATTATTTTTTTCCGTGAAAACGAGGGCTTTTCAAAATGCTATAAAACGGAAATGAACCGATAAAAAAACAATCCGCTTCGACAATGTTGACTGGAAAATGAGTCATTGATAAGCGACGGGCAGATTAGACACATAGCCATAATTTAAAACATAGATTAGGCGATATTAATGCTAACATTGAAGTGGTTGCTGGGCATTCAAGGGGGTAAAAAGGAAAACACGGCCGGCTCTGAAAGTGTTAATTCAAGTCAAGGGTTTTATTTGTCACGGCATACAATGAAATGCGGGTGGTCTTGCTGATGTGTTCTGATACTACTTAGGTCTGCACGGATTGATGTTGTTACTTACTAAAGGAAGGGAGATGTTACAGGCTGGTCTACAGCTCCGCCCTGTGGCCGGTGCCTGTATGGCAGGGGTAGGCAACCCTAGGCAGGCGGGGGCATTTTCATAGGCACAGGGGGCAGCATTAAAAAAAATTAAAAATAAAGAAAATATTATAATTATTATTTTTTTTGCTTTGAAATATTATAGTGAAATATTTTGCACTGTTGTCGCATTCATCTTGTTGAAATCCTCCCACAGGTTATTTTTACTACCACATATTTAATTGAGACCCTTTATTTGTTTATTATTTCAATTTAGCTGGAAATACATTGCTACATCATTCAGTAACATTTGCAGAGCCTTATAACAAAAACATTATTACGGTCACCATTGTGACCAGTGGGATTAATCAACTAATTTTATTATTTATTTTTCTATTTCATTGAACATTGCACATGTTAAAAGCCATTTTTCTTTTACTCAAATTGTGAGTATTACCAAGTCAACTTGTGTTCTTAAAACAATGACAATAAACATAGTTGTATTAGGTTGAAATAATGTGGTTGTGTACTAATTTTTCTGTTAACTTATTATGGATTGAAAACTGAAAACCTTAATGCACAGTAACTGAACTCAATATTTTTAAGTTCTGGTAACTTATTATTATTTATTTTTTTACAGTGTAGTCTTGCGATCAATCAAAACTTATTTACACGATATACCTCACATTCACCCTCCATTCACATCCTGGTGTTCTCCTGGTGTTCTCCATTAGGCCTGTAGGTGGAGCTATGACAGCACACGTACAGTACACACACCGATGGTGTGTGATGTGTCCAAAAATGAATGGGCAAATGTGAGTGAAATGGTCGCACTGTATGCAGCTGTTTGTCTGCATTGCATTCCCCCCCCCCCCCCAACTCAGATTTAGGGTTGATACAACCATCATAATAATATTGTTAATAATAACAATAATGATGTAATAATGTAAAAATTATCATTAAAAAGACCTGATTATGAGAAAAAAAAAATCGATGCATGGAATATTGTTGAGGCACACTAGTTACAACTATATTTCAAACAGGCACTCCAAGTCAAAAAGGTTGCTGACCCCTGCTGTATGGTATATACGTGTCTCACATCCTGGAGAAGGTGTGGTTTGTTTACTTGTGATTTCCAATACACGGCATTGAGACACAACTCGACTCGACTCATTCATTGTACAGCTACACTTGCAAACAGCTACTGAGGCTAACACGGTTATTGGTAATCAATAATCAGAAACTACGTGATATTAGACGGATCCAAGTGGCCGCAAAAGTGTTAAGGCATATTTAGAGCCGAGTATAAGACATTTTGTAAGACATAAGACACACTGGATGACGTGGTGGGAAGTAGTGATGGAGGGGTGGGGGAAAATGTACTTGTATTATTTGAAATGGAAAAAGAAAGTGGCAACAGTGGCTCTCAGATTAAAGGAGTGACAAGTTTGGTCAAAGAGAGTCAGGAGGATGTAGAAGGCAGTTTTCTCCCAGTCCAGCATGGGCGAGGATGAGGAGGGCACAAGTTCTGAGGAAAATGAGTTTCCCAATGATTCTCAAGTGTCTGATTCGCAACAGAAAAAACCTTATGCAGTCAGGCAGATACAGAAGTTCCTGCACACAACAAAAAACATGAAGAATGTAAAAAAATTTAAGAGTTTTTTTTGAAGATAAGGAGATAAGAACTCAAATGAGGTTGAAAAACAATGGGGGGTAAACTTCCCAGGAAGTTTTTAGACTGAGGAAAATTGTACAAAAGCTCAATAAAACAGTTCTGTTTCGTATTAGCTCTCGCTCGGCGTCACTTTCTGCACTGTCCTCGCACACGTGCACACGCACTGAATAAAAGACCACAATGTACCTTTAATCCCAATATTTGTCTGACCACACCCCTATCAGCTTACCCATATAAGCAGGGGTGGGGCCACCCACTCGCCTCCTTCTCGCTTTCACCACAAGGAAGAAGTGCCTCGGTAGATCCCCACACTTGACGTGATGTTATGGAAGAAGAAGTAGGAGAAGAGTTGGAAAACAAGGATACGTTGACATCATATCTTTATTTTCTCTCTCACTATTTGAGAAAATACGGCGATATTGTCTTCGTACTGGAGTGTCTGGAAGATGATGATCATTCTAAAAATCCTCCACCGGTTTTCGTATTGGGAGTTCGTGCCGCTACATGCTTTTCCAACTGCAGTCCTTGCTGTGTGCTGGTTGCGGTAAAGGCACAGCTGTGCTGTAGGACGCGCCGCTGTTGTGAGAAGCGGTGGGTTCCTGGTTTTGGTGAGTTATGTTTTGCTGGCAGGCTTCACTTGTCTGTTAGTGCTATGGGGGCTAATTGACAATGTTTATGAAAACCGGCCCCAGGCTAGGGTCCTTTGTTCAGCCTCTTAGGCGACAGAAGACCTTGGTCTGAAGCCCATTATAGTTTTAACTAGTGGGCCGCGACCATTAACACTGGTGATCCCTGTGTTTTCTGGACGAGTGGATATCTCTTCTGTCACCGTGTAGCCCCTTCTTTCATATCCAAATGAGAGTATTCCTTCACGAGGAGATATGGGCATAGATGTTCGATAGCGGAAGATCTATGTTCAAGTCAGCTACACAGGCCAGTTTGGGTGTTGTGCTGGCTCTGTCGGGTGTTGGTAAAATCACCGTTGTAAAGCTGTGTTGACATCTTGTTTCTCTTTTCTCTTAAAAAGTGAGGAGGGTTTCAGAACGGCGGCCTGTCTGGGTGAGTGTTATATCATTGTGTACAAGTTCAGGTGATAGCTGCTTAGCTTACGGTTAGCCAGTCAGCTGTTAGCTGCAGCGTTAGCCTGCTGTGATCACTGCGTGGCCTACATATGTTGGGCCTACTGTTAGCCAGTCAGCTGTTAGCTGCGGCGCTAGCTTGCTGTGATCACTAGGAAACGTTAGCTTGCTGCTATCGGGCAAGGCCCAGCGCGGGGTAGCTCCGGCTCTTCGCGCGCCGCCGCGAGCTCCCCTCTGGTCGCGTGCGCCGTTCGCTCGGCGTCTCGCGGGCAGGGGCAGTAGCGACCGACGGTTGGAGCGGCCGTTAGCTTAATGCTACTCTGTTGAACGTGCTTTGATTATAACATGTTTTACACTCTTGACTACGACGTCATCTTTGACAGAGGATGTTCGTCGAACCTGCCCTGGGCCAGGACGGCAAAGCCTGCGTCAACAAAGGGGAGCGTAACGACGGGTTGGTGCGGCGATGCTGCCCAGTTCGAACAACACAGGACTGCTGTGTTTTCTACGGGGCCTTGAGACTGCACTTCGCTGATCTACGCTCCGGGTAGGACAAAGGTTTGGCCAGACCTTATACGCGTCTTCTGGCTTTACCTTCTACATGTTTTGTAAATAACGCTGTTTTCCAAAAACGTGTGTTGCTGCAATACATTTAGGATACGACGCGAGTTTTGTGTGAATCGTCTTGTCACTGGTAATTAGCTTCTCCGTGCAAATCGGGTTGTTGTTACAGATGTGAAAATGATCTGGTTGTTGTGTGAGAGACATCATGTGTGTTTATATGTACCGTGTACTCACAACTAAGGGGTAACTAACCTATGAAGCTATGCTTAGTGACAAATGAGTAAAGAATTTTCTTTTCTCAGCCTGTGATGACAATGAACAGTGTGTTCACATATTAACAGGTTTTCCTGTTTTAACTGGCCGTATTAAGGGTAAAGTAGGAGGATTGTGTTTCCCCCCGGTTCCCTGGGGACTTTTTCATCCTCCTATCAGACATGTTGTTGCACTACATTGTGTCTTTGTGTGGTAGGGATGCGATGTAACCCTTAGCTTGATTGCTGAGGTTGTGCTAAGACTGCTGGAGAAACTTTATTTTCCTAAAATAAAAGATTGTTTGGTCGCTTTCGTGTGTGCTTAGCAAGGCCTGTGGCCGATACTAATCGAGAATTATGTATTCTCTCATTATGAAAAACGGCGTTCCTCTGTAGAGTGTTTTTGCCATTTTTTGTAGGTGATGATGGGTTGTGTGTGTCATGTGACCTACAACTGGGTTGGACTGGCCACAGAAGCACATGTGTGAGTTGGACCGGGGCTCTCCTCTCTATTCTGTGTTTTTTCCTTAGTAAAAATCAGATAGCAGGTTAGCTCATGCGCTGTGTGAAGCTGTCAAACGCTTCATAGAGCTGACTATGACTGTGTCATATTCTCTTTTTGTCATTACATCGTATCATGGGTGTGGGGTCGTAAAGGGGTGAACTGGTAACCTTTCCTCTCCCCCTTTTTTCTGTTGGTCAGGGGTACACCCCCTGTCCTTCAAGGTTCCTGTCACGTTGCGGTTCGGCACGTTACGGGGTGAGGGGGAGTTTCCTGGTACCACGGCCTGGGATATTGGGCGTGTGCACCGCAGAAATTCCCCCGCCATAGAGTACGTCACTGTGCGCGTCTCTGTTGGTAGGACTTCCGTGTGCTGTTCAGGTCCATGTGATGGATCTGTTTCGGGGGGGTGGTCAGGGCTCCTCCTCACCAAGCGCCTATTCGGGCCTTCTGTGAGTTCGGACTCCTCCTTCCATGTGAGGGAGCCTCCATCAGAGTACAGAGCCTCCTCCTCAGATTGTCAAAGTGAGTGGACCCTCTAGAAGGTGTCCTATTCTATTGTGTATGTATTCGATTCAATTCGATTATTGAGTGTGTATGGGTTCAGTGCCTCCTCCCCGGAGAGCCCTAAAACCAATTTTTTACATGGCTCAAGGTGCAATATATTCTTTTCAATCTGTACAGCTCGCGTGGGAAGTCTCTCTGGGGATTCCCGTCTCCTTCCTATGGGAGGGTGGTGGGATGTAAAAATGTGAAAAGATTTTACCCCCGGCTGTGTAGACTGAGATACATACTGTTGGTGCTTCCTTCTTTTCTATTAAAAAAGAGTTGGAGTTAGGAAGTGTCACACCCCTCTTGTCGTTCCCCTGGGCGCCTTGGGGATTCAATGACAGGTCTAAATAGCCTGTTCATTGATGTCGGTGTGTCCCGCCGCACGTATAGTGCTAGCTCGCTGTAAACAGGCGACTGACTGGCACGCCTTGGTTGCTTGAGGTTAAAACGGCGTTTTTATAGAGCAACTGGGATGGCGGTTTTTCCTCTTCCGACGACCACATCCCACGACCTGGGTTGGTTATCGACGGATTCTCGTTCATGTCTGGGGGATGATGACGGAATGGATCTGAACATATGTAGAGGGGTCTCACGCCCTTGGGGTGGGCCACCGGGCGCGGTTCGCCCGAACGTCTGGGTGGCGCCTTCTTTTCATGTTAAGATCAACACGCATATCTGCCCTTTCTCCTGGAGTAGGCATGTCGGCGTGGTTAGGGCACGGGACTGGTTCTGGTCACGCTGGTCCGGATCAGTTGAACCCGTTGTCCGCCGGGGATGCAGATCTGCTGTTCTGGTACCCTGAGGGACTTGGGCTTTTTTCAGGGGGAAAAATGCCAGGTCGGTCCGGGTGTCACAGGGTTAAGCGCTATGGAGACCCTGGTTGGGTACGTTTTACTCAGCACTGTCGTAATGGCTTACGGCCATGCCAACCTGTACACGCTCGATCTCGTCGGATCTCGGCCGCTACACGGGTTGGTCCTGGTTAGTACTTGGTTGGGAGACCGCCTGGGAATACCAAGTACGGTGTGCTTAGGGGCTGGTTCTCCATTATTTTTCGCTCCTCTCTCACGCATGGCGAAGAGGGGCCTGTTGGGGTGGTCTTTGACCTCCTCTGGTGACCCTGTGCTTCCCGTATCACCGGGCCCGGTCCGAAGTAATGTTTCGTCGACCCGTAGGCCTGGGTTAACCCTTTTTTGAAAAACTGAAACACTTGTACTGCGGTATAGCCGGTGTATACCCGCAGGTGTGTTTGAGTTTTTTCTTGAGGGGTTATAGGAACAACCACCGCATTGGGTAACACCAAGGTGGTTGATTCCCTGGTGTGTTGGAGCAGTGTCAACTCCCGGGTTCACCGTTTGAGGGTGCCCCTGCACGTTTGTGACGTCTGCCAATCGTGTCAGCCTTCTCTGCCTCAACCCCTCTGGGTGGGGGTTTTTAAATGGAGGCTTGGTCATGCAACACCGCCAGCTTACGCTCCTTCCGCTGGGGCGGCTGTGTTCAGCTGTCCCCTCTGGCGCCTGTCTCGTCCGCAGTCTCCAGGCTAGGGTTAATAGCCTGTTGCCTGGTTTTTCCCCGGTGCGCTGCCTGCTTCCGTTGGTTAACCTTTTTTGTGTGCTTACGGCCATGCTGACTGCCTGTTCTGCAGGGTCAGTGTGCCAGGCGGTGTACTATTGTGGGGACAGGGCCCGCTCGGCTGAGGGGCCTTTGTCCGAATACGCTGGCGATGTGGGGGGCGGGGTCACTAAGTGCCCACCTGGTGGGGTCTTGATGCTGGCATCATGGACTTCTCCGGGCCCCCGTTCCAGGGGGTCCAGTCCCTTTGGTGGGTCTGGGTCTTCCTTCGCGCTCCGCTGCTACGGCCTTGCCACGGGGTTGGGTTTGCCCTTGACCCCGTGATTCTGGGGGCAGTAACGAGGTTGTTCCTCCGTTCGTTCCCGGGTGGCATGCGGGTTGTGCGTGTGTGTAGTCGTGGGGTCAAGCCACGGTCTGCTCACCCTGTGCGTTGAGTTGCTTGAGTGCCTCTTCGCACAGTCGGGTCCGTCGCCCTCCCGTGAAGCCCCAATAGGGGGGGTGCCCTCCATTAGGGTGGGTCGGGGGGGCTCGGCCCTCCCTGTTCTGATGGTTGTGGGGGGCTTTCAGCGGGGTGTATTTGTCGGCCGATGGCTCTCGCTCGGCCTCCCTTGTGCAGAAAGTGACGCCGAGCGAGAGCTAATACGAAACAGAACGTTAGGTTATGACTATAACCAAGTTCTGTTAGTATAGCGACGCTCGGCGTCCGACGCCGCTGCAGCCCTTGACCTCGCTTTGTGGTGAAAGCTTGGGAAGGAGGCGAGTGGGTGGCCCCACCCCTGCTTATATGGGTAAGCTGATAGGGGTGTGGTCAGACAAATATTGGGATTAAAGGTACATTGTGGTCTTTTATTCAGTGTGTGTGCACGTGTGCGAGGACAGTGCAGAAAGTGACGCCGAGCGTCGCTATACTAACAGAACTTGGTTATAGTCATAACCTAACGATAATGAAGGGTGACCAGAATCCAATTATTTTAGGACGGATCCTGTGTTTTTTTTATCTGTTGTGCACTCCTTTGAGATTATGAGTGATATCAAGTTTTCCACGCTCAATATTGAACCTTTAACGTCTATGTTTTTAACTAACTGTATGGAGGAGCCTCTGATGTATGGAGCCCGGCTGGACATTCAGGAAGGTAGTAGACCTGGGCTTGGACAGCGTCTGCACTCAGTTGGGACAGTGAAACTGAAAATGTTTGTGGATGTAGCCGGGCCAGAAATTCACCACACAGAGGAAGTGGTTTCTTTACTGGGGCTGAGGACAGCTTGTCACAACAGAGTCTGTTTGAACGATTGGACTGAAGTGTGGAGCATCGGGGGACAAGACCTGTTGCAGGACTATTTCAGTGGAACGGAGGGTCCTGATGAGGGGGATCTGTTTCATGCGCAGAGTATCAAAATGGACAAAACTGGACTGACGGGGCCCTTCTTGGGTTGCTCATGTGTTGTTCTTGCTGAGATGTACGTGTTGAATGGAAATATGGAAACTTTTTTTTGTTTAGGTGGAGCTTCAATGAAGTTTTTTGTTGTGTTGCAGAAGGACAGTTGTATTTTAGCACTTTTTTTTATGTGAGATCTCATGTGGTTTTAAGTATGATGGGGACACATGTTGCCCGATATAATGTGTAGTTATTTAATTGTATTGACACACACATTGTAATGAGAATTATGTAAATAATTTTTTTTCTAAAATCAAAAAAATCTCTCTCTCTCTCTTTCCATAGTGTCCTTGGTAAAGCCATCCTGTCCATCTCAAAGCAGCTGTACTTGAACAGACCCTTGAAGTACTGGGCGTATTCTATCGGTCGTTATATTATTCTATCATCATCATTATACTGTATCTCTCTGTCTACCTGCTCGACTCTGACTCACACTCCCTCCTGTGTATCTCCTCTCTCCCCTCCCTCCCTCTCTCCATCTCCCTCCCTGCGTCCCTCTCCCTCCCTCCATCTCTCCCCCTCCTTCCCTGCCTCGCTCTCTTTATCGTGCCTCTGCTCATCTCTTGCTCTCCGCGGTGACAACATTCAAGCTACGACACCTTTTAATATCCAAGTGGAAATTTGGAGGTTGGAGGGGAGTGAGGGGGGGGGGGGGGGGGGGGGGGGGGGGCTGGGAGGCAGGCAGGCTGGGGCCAAGAATTCATTACCT
Source organism: Notolepis coatsorum (assembly GCF_963971535.1). Classification (NCBI taxonomy): domain Eukaryota; kingdom Metazoa; phylum Chordata; class Actinopteri; order Aulopiformes; family Paralepididae; genus Notolepis; species Notolepis coatsorum. The sequence goes on along the minus strand of NC_140179.1, from coordinate 57,703,328 downwards.
GGACGCTCGCATGGCCTGAACCAACTGCCGCCTCGCACAGACCATCCCTCACACAGCCATGGCCCGTCGTATGAGATGCCATTACACTGCCAGGAGCTGTTGGAGTGGAGAGAGAGAGGTTTGGTCATTTGCAATGCAGACACGTTGTCCTTTCTTCTTCTTTCCTCTCTGTCCTCTTTCTCTCACACATACATACACACATCCTCCCGTCATCCTCTCCAGAGAGGAGCAGCTCTCACCATGGACCCAAATCAGCCATCATCCTCTCCAGAGAGGAGCAGTGTCACGTCCCACCTGGCCATGGACTGTTCTCCCCTGCTCTACCTCTGTTAGTATAAAACTGAGTTCTTTGGATTGATATGATGAGCCAGGAGACGAAGGTGAAGTCAATCGATGGTATTATATTATATTTATTGACACAGGAACACACAGAGGAACAGTCCTGGAGCGTCCTGGAGACCACAGCCCTCCAGGGGGCTGAGAGGCTCTAGAATGATGACACAACCATGCTTTTATACTATGTGGGTTCCAAATTTAGCAAGCCACTGGTTAATAAATAGATGATCAGGCTTGGTCGTATATGGTAGTCTGATGAATCTAGTTTCACTGGCCTGTGGCCGGAGGGCCGATATAGCCAAGCATTAGGTCACACAGGTCATCAGGTCAGAGTATTTCTGGGTTGGTCACTCGACCCATTGGCACAGTGGGGGAGATTATGCTCTCACCAGAGGAGCTAGATCTTAGATCTAAGGATCTGTAATCCTTCAGTGAAATATTAATGAATATACATTACTCTCCCCGCCCCTGTATGCGTGTTTCTCATCTCCCTGTCCCTTAGTGTTCTCTCCCTTCTCATGCTCTTCATGTTCCCCTGTTAGTCTATTGTTATGCCGCGTTCACGTTACGTGGGAAGAAGCGGAAGAACCAGATCACATCTCGTTGCTACAACTAGGAAGCCTTCACGCGTTGAACTCGATGAAACGCCCACATCCAAGATGGCGATCGTAAGATCAGCGTTATTTTTTGCGCTCCTTATTGTTATTGTAAAATATTTTACCATCAACCGATATTATCATCTCCTTCTGAAAACACTTGAGAATTGTCTTAACACATACGGTCTATGCTATTATTTGGATTACTTTAGGCTTATGTTTAAATCACTATTTCTATCAATTTTTGTAGGTCCGTTATTGCCTGCATAGTCAGAGAGAGAGGCCCCTGGGATCCTGAAGTCGGACATTGCATGGTGGCTGATTTTGGATGTGGACGACAACACTTTCAAGCGACATCTGAGACTAACGAGACACCAGTTCAACCTGGACCTTTTAAAGCAAAGAGGACTGGATGAAGTCGCTGGCACAGGAGGGGGAACAGAGAGGGTTCCTTTAGTTAAAAAGGTTGTACTTTTTCTGTGGTACCTGGCAAATGAAAATTCAATCAGGGAATTGTCTGATAAATTTGACTTGTCTCAAGGAGCTGCACACAAAGTTCGAATACAAGTGTTGGATAAAACATGTGAATTGGGTAGTGTCTTCATAAGGTGGCCAAATGACCGTGCCAAACAAACCAGTGCAGAAAAGTTTAGGAGAGTATGTGGCACTAATGGTATAATTGGAGCCATAGATGGCTGTCATATTAAAATCCAAAGACCCAATGTTAGAGGAATGGACTACCTAAACAGGAAGGGTTTTTACTCCATTCTGATGCAGGGGATAGTGGATGAATGTGGGCAGTTCATAGACATTTTTATTAGAGCACCTGGCAAGGTGCATGACGCGAGAGTTCTAAGGTCCTCCACTTTCTTTTCAGAATGGGAGGATAAAATGGGACAATACAAGCTGTTAGGAGACTCAGCGTACATCGGCAATATGTATCACTTTATTCTCACACCCAAGCGAGACAATGGCGTGCTGAGTGAGGAAGACCAGCATAATAACACTCGGTTATGCCAGGGTCGAGTTGTGGTTGAGCAAACTTTCGGAAGGTTAAGATGTAGATGGAGGCGGTTTACGCAGTATTCAAAATACAAAACTAGACATTATTGTCAAACTTATTCTAGCTGCATGCACACTGCATAATATGGGCTCTGGTGCCGTCTGGGATAAATGCGAGGCCCTGTGCGGGATTTAAACGCGAGCCCCCCCCCCCCCCCCCCCCCCTCTAAAGGTTAAAAAAATATATATATAATATAATATTTTTATTTATTTATTATTAACACTTAGGTTGCCACGGAGGCTTTTTGTCGTTAGTTCATGCCTACCTTTGAGTGCCCCCGATGCTATGCGTAGTCTGTTTGGCATTTTTTTTTATTGGCGATTTGAATTCATATTTCATCAATCGAGCCTCGGGTTAGTGCTGCAGAGTCTCTCTGAGCTCAATTGGGAAGATACCGCCCCCAATCGTCTCTCCCTGTGGTACTGCACTCCATTACTTTACACTGATGCAGGGGGAGTGGTCAGTTTCCTCATTTTACTTTTCCGTCGAGGCATCTGAAGAGACCAAGTGATCGCCGGCCATCAGAACAGCGTGGATTATGTATTTACAGTATCAACACTGTAATCAATAAGCGTGATCGATATTTGGAATGGCGATCAGGAATTGGAATAATCTTTTTGGATAACATCTGATCTCAGGTACGGAATTTATTTTACCAGTCTTAGGATAATCAGACCTGTTTTCACGGAGATATAAGCTTTTGCCCTATTGTGTGGCTGTGATCGCTCATGAGGAAATGAGAATATATTTTTCAGCCCGTTGTATTTTTCAGTACACATATACTATCGATAATCTAGCGTTTATTTGAAAACGATTCATAAATAGGCCGAAAAATTACAACGTTTTTGTGTATGCTAGAATATTCCAGTAAATGCCGTTTATCACGGAATCTATATATTTTCCTTGAAAACGAGGGCTTTTCAAAATGCTATAAAACGAAAATGAACCGATAAAAAAACAATCCGTTTCGACAATGTTGACTGCAAACAAGTCATTGATAAGCGACAGGCAGATTAGACACATAGCCATAATTTAAGACAGAGAATATGCATTCACAACGCTATCATTGAAGTGGGTGCTGGCATTCAACTGGGTTTCCAATGTTAAATGGCTGGCACTCAAACTGTTAATTAATAAAAAAAAGTTTTTATTTTTTTTGTGCATACAGTCAACGTATTCTTAACACTTTGGTTGCCTAAGGTTAAATTAATGATATACCATAGATTGCCAGCGCTATTTGTCTATGGAGAAAGTCCCCTTCTTTGCAGGGCTATAACTTTTTTAATTCTATTGCTACATTGCCATTATTAGGGCCCATTCAAAGTCCTATATGTATTGTTCATTGTGTAGCAACGTTAAACTTTTTCATTCACATATTCATAGTAAAGTATGGTCTAATGTATAAGTATGTTTTCATCTCTTTCTGCAGCTTTCTCCAGAACGTGATATATAGCCCCAAATGCATTATATTGATGATGAAATACAGTTTGATGGCAATCAGCGCGATATAAAAAATTCCAACTAGACGTACTTCTAGAAGTTACTACACGTCATCTGATGTTGACCGGATGGGCGAGGGGGCGTTTATAATTCCGTGGGCAGCGTTATACCAATCATCTAATGTGGGTCAAATGTTGATAATATCAGTTATTATCGAAGAAGGTAACGTTACACGCTGAAACTCACCCCAGTCTCCGCGCGCCGTTGGGCGATCATCGTCGAGTAGAAATGTTATCATTTTTACCCGGTCCATCTCCAGCTTGTATAATGGTATATACGTCCAAATCATGTTGTTTATCGAGTTATTGGCAATCGATCACCGTGTAGCGTGACGAGCCAGAGTCACATGAACCATAGCGAGCGCCCGGAAGTACTACTGTAACTGAGGGGTACAATTCCCTGACTGTATTGATAAGTATGGTATCATTAAACCACTACCGCTTTATGTACTTTAATTACTGGCCATACAGTACACGATATATGAATATGATGAACACTTCCCACAATGAAATCGGTTCCAGTCAAAGGTATTAATCAAGTATTTAATGGAGCAAAAGGTACATAGGATACTTTACATTATTCTTTGAATGCACTTGTAAGGCAAAGGAGTATGCGTAGGCAAATCAATAACGAATGTCCATTCTCTGGTTATGCAGGAGGTAATTATACAACCTGAATCTTAGGGAATTATCTCTATGGTGCACTAGTGATAGCGGGAGATACTGGAAGGGGTTCCCACTGGTTGTAAGCCAGCAGGGGGGGTAGAAGATCTGTCGGTAGTAGGACGTCTGGTCAACGATGACTAGGGAGACTTCAGGTACAGAAGCCGGTGCAGTAGCCTCTTGATCCACAGACGAATACAGCTTGGTTCTCTTGTAGACTGTAGCTCTACAGTGAAGAAAGCTAGGCGGCCTCAGGCTCTCTGAGCGCCGACTCGACTTGACTCCTCTCGGGGTAAATCCAACACGTGCAGGCGTCTGCGATTATCCGCTCCATAAATCACAGTACCAAAGCAAATATATTCCAGCCGCAAAGGGCTATGTAGTCGTCGGGTAGATTAATCCAGTGTACATGTCCATACGGCTCTCGCCTAGGTCTCCTCGGGTGAAAACGCCATGCGGTCGGCCCAGCCTGGATAAGAACTCTAGCTAATACGAGAAAGCGTTGGAGATGCTGGTCACTGTAGAATTCTAACCGCACGATACACTATACACAAATAGACTATTAAAGACTCAATAGAAATATGTCGCACTCGACGGTATAGCGCCAAACTCTGACAATTCAGTTACTAATTCGCACGCGGTCTCGATGCTCTATTCTGAGGCCAAACAGGCCATACTTCACCGCACGTTGTATCGTGGGTGAGGCTTCAACTTATCGGTAACATGCTAAGGAAGGTAAGGGTACGGAGGTGAGGGGCTAAGGGGCTTCTACATTCACCTGCGCCATATTTATACGCACGGTGCACAAACTAGTTCCACTCTCATTTCTGTCGCGTATCCCTGGGCAAGGTTGGGCATGTCCAGACACATCTTGACGGTGACTTTGAACCTGGCTCCGGAGGCCGGTCCCTGGCGCCGGTGGACCGCTGTCCAATAGGAGAATGAACTATTATGGTCTGGGCTAAAGGGATATTCCGTGTATATGTACAAGGAATATACAGGGGATATCAAACGATATACAAATACTATGCAATATATATCAATAAATAAATATATATATTCGGTTTAATCTGATCCTTTGTAACAACTACGGTCGTCATGACAACCTCTATTCAACATCCTGTTTTGGCGATTGCGCCGATCGGCCACCAGATGGCGCTCCTGAACCGCCAGAGAGCTCAGTGGGTCCTGCTGGTGGATCTCAGGCCAGCGGAGGGACATTATGAATCCGATCGCAGATTTTTGAAATATTGATATAAGGACGCTGTACAGCGTCCCCCGGCAACTTTAGCATGGCCAGCAAAGACGTGAAAAGACGTGTCCCGGCACTCAAAGTGTTAAATAATAGCGCTGCCCGAGGCTGGGCATACAGTCAACGTATTCTTAAATAATAGCGCTGCCCGAGGCTGGGCATATGATACAGTCACGTATTCTTAAATAATAGCGCTGCCCGAGGCTGGGCATACAGTCAACGTATTCTTAAATAATAGCGCTGCCTGAGGCTGGGCATATGATACAGTCAACGTATTCTTAAATAATAGCGCTGCCCGAGGCTTAGTGGCAATGCACCTGTTAGGGGTGTAACGGTACACAAAATCCACGGTTCGGTACGTACCTCGGTTTTGAAGTCACAGTTCGGTATTTTTCCGGTACAGTGGGGGGGGGGGGGATACCAGTGCATACATTTAAAAAAATTATTTATACAGCTACTGTTTTATATATACTGTTTTTTAGTAATAACTAGAAAGTAATGGTATTTATTCAACATCAGGTGATTGTATGGATTTGTATTAGTATCATTAATTTTGTATGGATTTGTATTAGTATCATTAATCAATGAGTATGGGGCTACAGCACTGCAGATATACCCTACTCCAATGATCCACACGGACATTATTCGTTGCTGCACTTGCTTCCAGAAGGCTCCGTTGAAGTAGCACAGAGGATCTGTTGTGATTTTTGCACAATAAATATTCAACATTCTCTTTTGAGACTCCGCCTCAGACTCTTATCATTTGGCACTAAAAGCTAAACATTGTCACCGATATGGCTGTACGCAACATGTCATTAATTGTGTACGCGAGGTGGTTCAGTGACAACGCTAACGTGAGCTAGGTTAGCTAACATGAGCTACCGGGAGATGGAAAGACTGTAATGTTACTGGTGAAAATGTGATTTACGTTGGAATACTCCTTTGCCAACTTGCTGTACTTTGCTTGCAGGTCTGCAGCCATTATTGCTGGATTATGAATAGCCCCAACTTTAGCCAAGGTAACGTTATGGCTAAACCTTTAACGTTATTTAACGCTAGCTTTCGGTTAGCTGTTCAATGCTAATAACACCACCAAGCGAACCCATCAGAGCTCCCCGTCAACACCGCTCTGTCGGGACGATGTGGCATTTAACACTTTAACTGCCACACACGAGATATCTCTGGTTTATTTTTATGTGGTTGAAAGCCACTCACGAGATTTCTCAGATTTTTTTTTTTTTTTAGCGATCTGAAATCATATTGCATCACGCGAGCCTACCCGAGTATACACGAGCACCGCCGGAGATTATATGTGGAAAAAAGCGCCCCCTATCGTCTTTCAGATGACATAAGGGATTTTGGAATGGACTCAATGAAAATGGATGGGGAAAAAAATCCGGTACTCCACATTTTCCAGTCCACTGACCCAGCCAGGGTTACCACAGTTCATTCTGGAGCCTCTGAGCCCCGCTGATCATGGAGTTCTACTGTATCGCGTTGGATCTATACACTTATCGATTTTTTCGAATGGTGATCAGGAATTGGAATATACCAGTTGGATACCATCTGATGTCAGGTAAGGACTCTGTTATCAGTGTTAGGATAATCAGACTAATTTTGATGAAGTTATAGGCTGTTTTGTGAAATGGACTCTTTCGGTTTCACTGTAAAAGTCAGAGAGGAAATCAATGCGGCGATTATCCGTGCGCGGCCCGAATGTGCTTGCGTGCACGTATAATATTGATCATCTAGCGTTTATTTGAAAACGATTCATAAAAAGGCAGACGAATATCAACGTTGTGGAATATTCCAGTATAAGACGATTTTCATAGAAAATAGAAATATAGAAAACGGGTGCTTTTCTAAATGCTCTGAAACGGAAATGACGCGATAAAAAAACAATCTGCCTTGACTGCACTGACTGGAAAATAGTCTTTGATAATGCGATGGGCAGATTAGACACATAATTTAAAACATAGATTAGGCGATATTAACGTTAACATTGGCGCCGATGGTGGCATTCAGGGGGTAAAAAGGAAAACCCGGCGTGGCACTCAAAGTGTTAAGAAAGTATCTGCTGTTAAAATGACAAACAGCATAGACCACTACACTTCCGCGTTACATTGAAATCAAGGAGGAGATTGCGGGGGGGTCAAATGAATGGATGTGGACGAGAGCCGTGATGGAAGTGGTTGCCGATACGGCTGTGGGGGTGCTAGAGACATGATCGAATAGACGTTTATGCGCCTCGCTCTCCTGAACACGGCGTGACCGATAACTAATCGATCAGAACTAAATCGGCAGAGAAAAAGCCCATTTTAAAGCACCTATTCCGCTTGGACATGCGCAGAGTGCCCATGGAGTCTGGACGACGCGAGATGACGCTCGAATGAATGTGGACCGTTCTATCAGAGGGGGGAGCTTCGGTGGCCAGCCGAACAGGATAATGAAAAAATGATCCCACTAAATGGCCAGACGTGTCTTATGGCGACATCTACAATTACCTCATTGAGTCTCCAGGTAGACTAATGTTTATATTTAAGTGCAGCGGTCTGTAGCCACTTACATGGCCACCGAAGCTCCCCCCTCTGATAGAACGGTCCACATTCATTCGAGCGTCATCTCGCGTCGTTCAGACTCCATGGGCACTCTGCGCATGTCCAAGCGGAATAGGTGCTTTAAAATGGGCTTTTTCTCTGCCGATTTAGTTCTGATCGATTAGTTATGGGTCACGCCGTGTTCAGGAGAGCGAGGCGCATAAACGTCTATTCGATCATGTCTCTAGCACCCCCACAGCCGTATCGGCAACCACTTACATCACGGCTCTCGTCCACATTCATTCATATGCACCCCCCGCAATCTCCTCCCTGATTTCAGAATCCCGGAAGTGTTACGGTGGTCTATTGACACTTTAATTCACGGTCGGTTAAACACGTTTGTTTTATAATGCTCACAGCAGACCGGAGGGTTGTTGATAAATTACGTGGGGCCGGGGGGATTTAAGTTCTGCAAAAAAAGGTTCCATACCGTTGCAATCGCTCGGTGCACAGCGCGTACTGTACCGGAGGACCACATTGAGGCGGTACAGTACGTATCCGCGTACCATTACACCCCTAGCACCTGTACACCTGTACTTGGACTTCCTGACGGGCAGACCCCAGGTGGTGAGAGCAGGCAACTGCACCTCCTCATCCATCACCCTCAACATAGGGGCCCCCCAGGGCTGTGTTCTGAGTCCCCTCCTCTACTCCCTGTACACACACGACTGTGTGGCTCAGCGGAGTAGCAATACAATCATCAAATTTGCTGACGACACAGTGGTGGTGGGCCTGATCTCTGCCAACGACGAGAGGGCCTACCTGGAAGAGGTCAAGGTCCTGGCGGGATGGTGCCAGGAAAACAGCCTCTCCCTGAACGTCAGCAAAACAAAGGAGATGATTGTGGACTTCAGGAGGTCGGGGGTCAAGGACTACAGCCCCCTCAGCATCGACGGGGCACCAACAGCTTTAAGTACCTCGGAGCCTACATATCCGAGGACTTGACATGGACCACACACATTGACAGTGTTGTGAAGAAGGCACGACAACGCCTCTACTTCCTCAGGCGCCTAAGGAAGTTCCAAGTCAGTCAGAAGATCCTTAAGAACTTCTACTCATGTACAATAGAGAGCATCTTGACTGGCAACATCACCTCCTGGTTTGGGAATAGCACTGCACAAGACCGAAGCAGACTACAAAGAGTGACACGTTCAGCCGAACGCACAATTGGAGGGGGGCTCCCCACCCTCCAGAACATTTACAACAAGCGTTGCAGGGGCAAGGCTAAGAGAATCATTAAAGACTCCAGTCACCCGAACAACTGCCTCTTTGAACTGCTGCGGTCAGGCAAGCGATACCGGAGTCTCAAGGCGAGCACAGAAAGACTCAGAAGAAGCTTTTATCCCCAGGCCATCAGGCTGCTAAACGAACAATGAACACTATACAACAACAACCATCAAACGCACATAGCACACACATCCACACGCACACACTCACTTTAAACAAACACACTGTAGCACCCACTCCACACACTTTATAGCACACACCCACTTTAAACAAACACACTGTAGCACCCACTCCCCACACTTTATATTTATTGATGAAGGATTGCACTACAACTCGTACACCTTACTGTAAATTGTACCTAAATTGTACCTCATCCCATTTCTGCTTTGCACTATATAGTACTGTACATTAGTACACTGCATAGTATTGTATATTATATGGTAACTCAGTTACGTCTATTCTGCATCGAACATTGTACATATTTGATACTATCTTGTCTAGCACAGTCTCTGGAGCGTAACAGTAGGAAGCATTTTGTATGAAAGTATTCTGTACTTCTGTATGACAACTATTAAAGAAACTTGAAACTTGAAACAGTCGTACACCTGGCAGTAACAGGGAAAATGCATAAAACACCCCTGGAACCTGATAAACAAGCTTAAAGCCAGGTTAATTTTTCAAGCACGACATGCAGATTTGCCTTATTTGAATCGAACTCTATAAGTTTAGTACACACGTCACAAACTGCACGAGCACAGTGTGAAATGTTCCCAGAGAGCAACTTGTAAAGCTGGAGTGATCATGTTGAGCAGTAATGTCCAGGCAGCAGAACAGAGCATAGCATTACTGCACATTCAATATTGATACCGGAGCAGACCCTGTTGCATGATGCAACACACAGAGTGAGAGAGAGACAGAGTGAGAGAGAGACAGAGCGAGAGCGAGAGATCCACGGCGGGAACAGAATAGATTGCATTAAAAACTCACCCTAACGCAGAATCAGGTCCAAGAGGAAGGAGATGACCGTGGAGATGACAAAGTTCACCAGTCCCATGATATTGTCCCCCCCGTTGGGATGAACTTGGGAGTCTGTTCCTTGTTTATCTGCCACACGTTAGCACTCGTTAACGTAGCTAACGCTAACGTTGGCTAGCTAGGTTAGCTAACGCTAGTTAGCTGTCCCTGCCTTTAGCTAAGCTACTAGCCGACATGGCTAGCCCGACTGAACCACACGTTAGCACTCGATAACGTAGTTAAAGCTAACTAGCTAGCTAGGTTAGCTAACGCTAGTTAGCTGTCCCTGCCTTTAGCTAAGCTACTAGCCGACATGGCTAGCCTGACTGAACGTTCTAACACGCAACAACTTTCATCTTCAGTCCATCTGCCGAACGTCCTCTTCGTCTTGGCATAACCTAATCACTATACTTGGTATTGCACAAAAACTATCCATTCAAAAACGTCAGCGCATCATCAACAAGGCCTCCAAAATCACAGGATGTGACCTTCCCTCCCTGGACTCCATCTTCACCTCCCGCACAACCACCCGTGCCAGAAAAATAGCTAACGACCCCTCACACCCAGCACACCCCCCGTTTCAGCCCCTGCCCTCAGGTAGGCGCTTTAAGTCCATCCTTACCAAAACCACCCGCTTCAAAGACAGCTTCTTCCCCACCGCCATTCGGACCCTGAACTCCCTTGGCCCCCCTCTAACCAAGCTCCTGACCGATGGACTAGATTCTTCCGTGTGTTTATGTTGTGCTGTGCTGTATTTATGTATTTATTGTGTCATGTTGTATTGTATTATGTATCCACCATGGCCTGTACCGAACATGAATACCACCAACCTGGTTGCGTGGCAATAAAGGAAACTTGAACTTGATTGATAAGCTTACGGCACGCTGCGTTATTTCTTCTGCTCCGATGCTGCACATCTGTTTTTCAAAAGTAGGATGCTCTTGGCCAAGACATCCACTCGCTCCTGTGGATAGCGCCGAATAGACCCCGTACCTGTACCCCCTCCCCTCGTGGATAATACCGGTCTTCTTCACATCTCTCTACTGACTACCAGACTGACGCCAACCAGCTCCCCCTAGTGTTAGTCCTCCCACGATGCTTTGCACAAAAGTAAACGGGTCATTGAATGAAACCAATAGTATATCTGCAGAGCCCGGAACACTATTCTACAAACGTGTCTAATGTGAAATATATGTAATATAAGTGTCTGTGATGGAAAGTGATTGTTAACATTCTATTTATTTTTATAAAAAAAAATTAATAAAAAAGAAAATAAAAATCTCGCGAGGCCTCCCTTCTCGCGACGCACTGTTCGCACACCCCTAGCGGTAGCCCTGGATGGATGTCCTAGAGCGGAGGATGAAAATGACTAGAGTGAAGCTGGCAGATAATAAACACTTACTTGTTATAAGAGTAAGTAACACTACAGCTGATAGGATAAACCACATACCAGGGGCACAACAAAGAATACCTTGCTTTATTGTTAAAATATACAAATAAGAATGAAATGTTCTGTTCCTTCTATGATAAAGTATTTATATAACACTTTACAATACGGGTACATGAATTGGCATGAACTAATGTAGTTGTTAACACTTTGATTGCCACTCACGAGTTTTCTCGGATTTATAATAGTTAAGTTGAAAGCCACTCACGAGATTTCTCGGATTTATTTTGAATTTTTTTAGCGATCTGAAATCATATTGCATCACGCGAGCCTACCCTAGTCTAACCGAGAGCCGCCGGCGATCAGATGTGGAAAAAAGCGCCCCCTAGCTTTTTTTCTGGCTCACAAAGTAGTCCTATATTAATACACAGGATATCAATGAAAAACTAAATGTCATAGGCTACATCAAAACATGTCTAATTGTAAAACACATCTGACTGTAATCATAACATTATCAACCACACAAAATAAATAATGCTAATCAAAATGTAGCTAATGAATCATGTCGAATTTACCTGGTATTCCTCTTTCTCTGGACACAACTGTACCAGGATAGTCAATGCCTCGTCCAGGTAGTACCTGGGATTCCCAGGAGCCTGGTGGTACAACGATGCTGTAAATGGTGCATTCATACTCTTATCGAAGAAAAGCCTCATTTCGGCATCCACAAACACTGACATAAGGGGGGGGGGGGGATAAGTATTACTTAGGGTGAATAGTGAATGGTAGTAAAGTATTACTTAGGTAGCTTATGTTAGTATAGCAAGCTAGCTATACACTATGCAACAATTAATGAATTGTAAGACATTTTTTTTTTTTTTTTTTATCCACTTTTTCTCCCATTTTCTATATTTTCTCCCATCCCAATTTCGTATCATCCAATTCAACCCTCCCCTGTCACGGACGCTGTTTCTTGCCTCCCACAAGCCGGCTGCAATGTGGACTAAGTCATACATAGCACAAGTCCCCTCCGGTACTTGAGGTAACAGCAGTCGCATCTTTTCACCTGCGCAGCTCGATCTCTCAGTGGCGAGGAGTAACGCGTGGGAGGCTCACGCTGCCCCCGACACTTCCTGATTCTACTGCGCAGGCGCACCAACCGACCTGTAGGAGTCGCTGTCCACAACGCCCGATCCCCACCCATCAGTTTCCCACCCCCTAATATGGCCAATGTGTATTAGTACGGACGACCAGCTAAACTGAAAGCAAATGTGGAGCGCTGGGCTCGAACTGACGAGCCCAGCGTCTCCAGCATTTCGTGGTGAGTGCCTTGCCCACTACGCCACGTAGCCGCCCCGAATTGTAAGACAATTATATGGAGAAAAGCTTGTTGACTAATGCTAGCCTACTGCTACAAGTTGTTAGCAAGTTACTTTAAAATCAACTGTAAACTAACAGCAGCAAATATAGCAAGTTTTTCCTATGAAGAGTACAGCAGTATGATTGTATTATTCTGATTATGTGATCAAAGTGATCATTTTGATTTGTATTACCTTGTATTACCAACATCGCTGTCAAGCTTGCTGCCATGATTGTTGATACTTCCGCAATTTGTGACGCGAAGTGGGAGATATCGGGGTCTATACAAAAATCCCATATGTCCTAGTAGGAATTACCACTAGGAGGCTGACGTTAATGGTTTTTCCCAGTCGGAAGCTGGTTCTTCCGCTTCTTCCTACGTAACGTGAATGCAGCATTACTCTTCTTGTTTTGTATTAGGTTAACTGTTTAGTCTTAGTGTTTGTAGTTTACTGTAGTCTGCTTGTTTTGTCCGAGTGTTGGTGTTTGTCTTGTTGTCCATAGTTGTAGGTCATTGTGTTGTTTCTTGTAGTTCTTTGTCAGTCTGTCTACCCTCCCAGGTGTCTCCAGTTTTAATCATCTTGTTTGTCATTTGTTCCTGTGTATTTGAGTTCCTTGTTTCCCGTTATCTGTGTCGGCCCATTGTCCATGTTCCATGTTTTTCGTTCAAGTAAGTGTTCCCTATGTTAGTGTTTGCGTGTAGAGTTTATTATTTTAGTTTTCCCTTTTTCCCCTCTTCCAGTGGTTACTGAGAGGTTTTGTTCACCTTGTTTCTGTTTAACATGTTAAGCCCTAGCCCTATTTTCTGAAAATCCGCCTAAAATACATACCTAAGACTTCTACAAGGCCCATTTGCATTTTCTTGGTATCTAGGGTCATCTATGGATCTCAGGGAATGTATTCCCAGTGTCAGAAATATTGTGTCTGTTACTAGGCTTGAGTAAGTTGTGATGAAACAAAGGAGAATATAAATTATGATTTTTCTTTGCATCTTTGACAGTGAATAACACCATTGTTGTGAAGGGCCAGATTAATAGAGAATCTACGTTTATTATTTTATATAACTTGTATATTATTTATATATATAAGCTATATACCTTTAAGCCTCCGTTTGAATCATATCATTATTCGCTTTCCTCATTGGACACCGCCCTTGGCATTGACGGCGCCAACAGTCGCGCCCCCCAGACAAGTTCAAAGACGAGTCCGGGCAAGTTGAGACATGCCCTTGGCCAGCGCATTGATTCCGGACAAGAGATTCGGTTGCGCTCTAGAAATCTCTCTGAGTATATATTGTGAAAGGCGCAAGCAGCAGCAGAGAGAGTGAAACCTAAACAAGTGAAAGTGTGAACCTAATGTAGTGTGCAGCAGTAATGTTCGTGAAGTGCGAAGTGAACCCAGTAACTAGTGTGAACCTTAGCAAGTGTGTGTGGACTTAATGTAATTAGTATCAGAACACGAGGTGAACCTAGCAGCAGAACTATTGGACATGTGAGCAGTGGAACCTACCGGTGTATCGTTACGGATAACTAGTAGCTCCTTAGATACGACCTTGATATTGTAGAACCATGGTTGCCGTATTATAGTGAATTGTGTAAACGTAGTAACGTGGAGAAGAGCATCGTTAATACCATTGTCGTTTGGATTTAACTACACCTGAAGATCTGCATCGGGCTAGCTTCGAGGACGAAGCTAGCTAGCTATCATCACTGCCGTCGGGCATTGGATTAAGAGCTATTACCCTGCTATCGAGCACTTGGATTACAAGGACTGGATCCGTATGAGACCCCCTTTCTTCAGTGACCAGCAGGAGTATCCGCCTATTCTTCAATTCCTCTGGAGCTTACCACTCCGTGGGGGAAATCACCAGTCTCCAGCTATACCTTCGTTTGCCCTATATCGCCATCTCACTCCATGCAGCGTTCCGGTCTAGTATTATTAGCCTAGGAATTATTCATTCCCACTGACTTTGATACTCTGACATTCTACTATCATTCGCCATAAAAGAGCAACGTACTAATTTGCAGTTGTATATTTGATATTGCTAATAAAATACTGTAAACGTTATCTCTTTGTCACCGTGCCGTCTATTGAGTGTCTGCCATATTTAACTGTACTGTCTGGCAAGTAATAATAATATTTAGTAGTGGTTTAATCTAAACAATCTTTAATACAGTCAGGGTTTTGTAACCCCTCAGTTACAACCTTGCTAAAAATGACCAGACATAAACTCGTTCAGTACCTTCTTGAGATCACCTGTACAAAAAATCTAAGGAAATGAATAAAGGGAAGATGATTAAACAGAAGGTTTTGTAGATACAGTACTGAATTCTGCCATCCGGACCCATGCAATTTGAAATATTATTGTATCAACAACATAGCACATTCACAATAACATTTTCCATTTCAAGCAGAACACTTTTTTTTTTCATTGTTATAATTTTTTTTCTTTTTACACAAAGTCCTTGAAACGACCTGGCGGCAGCCTCTGCGGATGCGTTGTCCCTGCCCTAAGGACTGAATCGACCTGCTGCTGCTGCGGAACAGGAACCGTTCGGGGAGTGCCATGTCTGTCCTGCACAGGGGACACAGTCTGTGATTCTGAGGGGCCCCCAGCATGGGAAGAGGGGAAACCGCCTGCTGGTGGACCACGGTGCACTCCCCTCGAACGGCGTGTACATCCGGCCCCAGTGGTGGTCGGAACACTTTCCTCCCCCTGAGCGGCAATTGTACCCTGTATACCACCTCTAGCACCCTACATGGCCCCTGCCAGTGACAGACCAGTTTAGGGCACCGCCCCCTCTTCCTTCGAGGGCTATACACCCAGACCAGTTCCCCCGGCCTGGAAATGCCTCCCCTTAGCCTGCACATCATAGTTCCTTTTTTGTCTCATGCCCGCCTTTTCCAGCTGACCCCAAGCAAAGTTGTGGGCCGACTCCATTCGATCTTGGAGTCTCCTGGCATACTCCCTCCCCGGGGGAACGGGGGGAGTCTCAGGGGGCTTGCCAAACGCCACCTCCGTCGGCGTCCGGAGCTCCCGGCCCAGCATGAGCAGTGCTGGCGTGCAGGAGGTGGACTCTTGGACAGCAGATCGGTATGCCATGAGAACAAGGGGAAGGTGCGTATCCCAGTCTCGCTGGTGCTCTGCTGTGAGAATGGCTAGCTGCTTGCCCAGAGTCCTATTGAACCTCTCCACTAACCCGTCACTTTGTGGGTGCAGAGCAGTGGTTCGGGTCTTCTTTGTGCCTAGCTGCTCGCACATGGTGGCAAAGACATGTGACTAAAAATGTCTCCCTTGATCGCTGTGGAGGGTTTCCGCTGCACCGAACCGACTGAACATGCCCTCCACCAGCGCGTCAACCACAGTCTTGGCCTCCTGATCCGGCAACGCATATGCCTCCGGCCATTTTGTGAAATAGTCCATGGCGACCACTCTCTCCATGGGGGCTCCCACCCCCAGCTGTTGGAGCAGTGCGTGGGACTTATCAGGTGGGCCCTTGTATGCTGCGCAGAAGTCGCAGCGGCGACAGAAATCCTCTACGTCCCTTTTTATCCGTCCCCGGTAGAAACCACCAAACGCACATAGCACACACATCCACACGCACACACTCACTTTAAACAAACACACTGTAGCACCCACTCCACACACTTTATAGCACACACCCACTTTAACAAACACACTGTAGCACCCACTCCCCACACTTTATATTTATGGATGAAGGATTGCACTACAACTCGTACACCTTACTGTAAATTGTACCTAAAATTGTACCTCATCCCATTTCTGCTTTGCACTAGATAGTACTGTACATTAGTACACTGCATAGTATTGTGTATTGTATATTATATGGTAACTCAGAACATTGTACATGTCTATACCGAACACTGTGACCTCATTTTCTTCTTCTAAATTCATGCTATATTATGTTATTATGTTATTTGATACTATCTTGTCTAGCACAGTCTCTGGAGCGTAACAGTAAGAAGCATTTTGTATGAAAGTATTCTGTACTTCTGTATGACAACTATTAAAGAACTTGAACTTGAACCCCTGACGGAGGCGGCGGAGAGTCTTTGTGATGCCAAAGTGCTAGATATAGGAGGGCTGCTATAGGATGAGTCCCCCCGCTCTCTCCCGCGGTCAGCCGTGACCCGGACCCCGGGAGAGACCGGAGACACGTCAGTGAAGGTGTTGTAAAGATGTCATTTATTTTTATTTCTTTATTTATTTTTATGTACATTTTCTTTTCCTCTTTTCAATTATTTATATTTGTGTACGAGCTATTCTAATGGAGGTACCAATGAATGTACATATTATTTCTGTATGAGAAGAGTAAAAACAAAACCAAAGATGCTAAGAGAGAGAAAAGGGGAGGGGGGTATGTGGGTATATGTATAATCTTGTGGAGAAATGGAATTAAGAATAACTGACTACAATGAAAACCTGAAATGTGTACTGTAAAACCCAATAAAAATATTGTACTAGAAGAAAAGGGAGGTTTAAAGGAAATAGAAGGATACGGGAGGAAGGAGGTTCAAGGAGGGTGTGAATGAATGAATGAATGAAAACTTTATTTAACAGATTGCAGAATGGGTACAATACAGTACGGCTCAATACATACAATTGTTAAGGGGATGCAGACCTGAGAAAGACGTTTGTCTTGTTTCCATCAGGGTCCCCCATTTTCAATTCATATAGACATTTATGACATACACAACATACATGACATTTATGGCATAGGGACATATAGGTATTTAGTACTGATACATTTGTGACATAACGGTATTCAAATATACAGTACTGTTACCCCTAGATCCTGACAGAGTATATACATATGATGGGGAGGGAACTGTACATTAGGAGGGGGTGGGTGGGTGGGAGGGAAATATACATACGGCGGGGAGGGAATATATACATGCGGTGGTGAGGAGACTGTCTATTAGGAGGTGGTGGGGGTTTTGGGCATTTACGGTGGCCAGTTTCGAATTGCAGCCTCCCGTAGGTGCTCTTTAAGAGCGGTTTTGAATGTGGGCAGGGATTCACATTCCTTTACAGCTTTGGGTAGGGCGTTCCACATTGTTGTGGCATAATTGCGAAACGTGTTTAGTCCCTTGTTTGAGCCGAATCTGGGTTTCCTCTGGTGTAGTGGTTGTGGTATTCACTGACCTTTGGGAAGTATTTTGACATGTACATGGGCACCCCGGTCGTATAGTGTATCTTGTAGACCAGGCCCATTGCAAGTTGCTGTACTCTGTCGTCTACTCTAAGCCATCCTAGGTTGGCAAAGTGGGCAGGGGTGAGGTGGGTTCTGGGGTTCAGGTCAAGTAGTAGTCTGACCAGTTTGTTTTGTGATGTTTGTAATTTTGTTTTAAGCGCCTTTGAGGTGCTTTGGTACCATGAGGTGCACGCATAGTCATAGTACCCTTGAATGAGTGCTCCTGCCAGAGTCTTCAGGGTATTCTTGTTTACCAGAGAGGAGATCCGGTACAAGAATCTAGTTCGTTGGTTGACTTTTTTTATTACATTGGATGCCATTTTGTCACAGGAAAGATTTGCCTCTAGGATGGAACCCAGGTAGGTAATTTCGTCTTTCCTTGTGACAATATTGTCACCCACTGTAACTGAGAATCCGTCGGTCTTGCTGAGTTTGTTATTTGAACCGAAGAGAATGGACTCTGTTTTGCCCATGTGTAATGATAGTTTGTTATCAGCGAGCCATATGCAGATTTTGCCTAGTTCCGTGCTGAGGGTTTTTTCAACCTGCAATTTGTTCTTGTCAGAGACCAGCAGGGCTGAGTCGTCCGCAAACAGGAACAAGTTGCAGTCACAGGCTGACGACATGTCATTTGCATAAATTAGGAAGAGTAGCGGTCCTAGTATGCTTCCTTGTGGAACACCACAGCTCACTGTGAGGGGGGGGGGATAGAGTACCGTTTACCTCTACCATCTGTTCTCTCCCCTCCAGGTAGGATTGCATCCAGCTCACTGATAAGCTATCAAAACCAATTGCTTTTAGCTTGTCCATTAGAATGGAGTGATTGACAGTGTCGAAGGCCTTTTGTAGGTCCAGCATGACCATGCCGCAGTATTTGCCCGCGTCCACCTCTTGTTTGATGTGGTCGTTCAAATAGAGGAGGCATGTGTCAGTGGAGTGGGACGTTCTGAAGCCAGATTGGAATTCGTAGATTAGATTTTTTTCCGCCAAGTACTTTTCGACCTGTTCATAGACTATTTTCTCCATGACTTTCGAGATGGAGGTAAGAATAGAAACAGGGCGGTAGTTGCCTGGGTCTAATTTGCTGCCCTTTTTGTGTAGAGGGGTCACTCTCGCAATTTTGAAGTCCTTGGGGACGTGCCCCTGTTTTATAGAGAGGTTTATTATGTGTGTGATGACTGGGGTGATGGCGGCTGCTGCGTCTCTGAGGAATTTGGACCCATGACGCGCATATTTACCTGAGTCAGAATTTAATTTTTTTAGAGCAAGTATTATAATTTGATATGATGGTTTAAGGACGACATACACTAAGTATTAGTACCAAGTATCTGGGAAGCCAACTGATGTGGGATTAATAACCAAGGATGATGGGGTATATATGTATGTAAAACAAAATGCAAGGTAAACTGAGTTTAAAACTTTTCTATATATCCCTGTTCAAGGAAGATATACATATCGTCATTGGATTTTGTACAGGCCAACGAATGTGCGATTACTATTCAAAGAATGACTTAGTCAATAATTGTATATATTCTTCTTTCTGCAAGAACGGTATTTTTGTATTTTTTTTTAATTTTCTCTTTATGGTTTAGGCCTGTATAAGGGCGATGTACACTGTCTGTGTAATCACCTGAAAAGGCAAACGGTGGAAGATTGACAATCAAAGATGTTACTATTTGTATGTTTGTGAATATAAATGCAAATAAAAATTGAGTTTAAAAAAAAAAGTGCCCCGTCCCCACGGGAACTTTTTAACACAGTCTCTGTAGCTAAGGGGCTACACAACCCTGACTGTATTGAGATATGTTAGATTAAACCACTGCTAAAGAATATGTTAATGGCCAGACAGTATAAGTACACAAAATGGCGGACACTCTATTAACGGCGTGGGGACAGGGATACAAGGTGAACAAGCATTTTATTAGTCATAGCAACATACATATTATATCACGGTTCTCTTTTAATAATGGAATGTCAGGGCAACAAAGTCAGAGGTAACGATAGTTCCTATACTACGGATACTCGACCGGTGGAGCTCTGAATGGAGTGAGACGAAGCGAGGCGGCACAGGGAAAAGCAAGATGGTGGCTGGAGACGGTGGTTCTCTCTAGAGCTCCGGCTCCAGAGAAACTGTAGACTGGTGGGATAATCCTGTCGTCGCCGGGAGAAGGGGTCTCGTACGGACCGGTCCTTGTATTCCTAGCGCCCGATGGCAGGGTTAATAGTTCAAGTTCTTTAATAGTTGTCATACAGAAGTACAGAATACTTTCATACAAAATGCTTCTTACTGTTACGCTCCAGAGACTGTGCTAGACAAGATAGTATCAAATAACATAATAACATAATATAGCATGAATTTAGAAGAAGAAAATGAGGTCACAGTGTTCGGTATAGACATATGTACAATGTTCTGAGTTACCATATAATATACAATACACAATACTATGCAGTGTACTAATGTACAGTACTATCTAGTGCAAAGCAGAAATGGGATGAGGTACAATTTTAGGTACAATTTACAGTAAGGTGTACGAGTTGTAGTGCAATCCTTCATCCATAAATATAAAGTGTGGGGAGTGGGTGCTACAGTGTGTTTGTTTAAAGTGGGTGTGTGCTATAAGTGTGTGGAGTGGGTGCTACAGTGTGTTTGTTTAAAGTGAGTGTGTGCGTGTGGATGTGTGTGCTATGTGCGTTTGGTGGTTGTTGTTGTGTAGTGTTCATTCATTGTTCGTTTAGCAGCCTGATGGCCTGGGGATAGAAGCTTCTTCTGAGTCTTTCTGTGCTCGCCTTGAGACTCCTGTATCGCTTGCCTGACCGCAGCAGTTCAAAGAGGCAGTTGTTCGGGTGACTGGAGTCTTTAATGATTCTCTTAGCCTTGCCCTTGCAACGCTTGTAGTAAATGTTCTGGAGGGTGGGGAGCCCCCCTCCAATTGTGCGTTCGGCTGAACGTGTCACTCTTTGTAGTCTGCTTTGGTCTTGTGCAGTGCTATTCCCAAACCAGGAATAGCTATTAATCCAAAAGCCCGTTGGCATAGATGATAGCTAGTTAGCTCCGTCTGTACGTTAAGCTAACCCGCAGGCGGTCTCCAATGAGTAGTTATATCCAGAACGTCGCTGGGTTCAACTATAAGTCTCTCCACGTTACTTCGCTTACACAAGTCACTATACTGTGCCAATAATGGCTCGACAATATTATAGTGGTATCTAATTAGCCATGCGGCTCTCTATAACGATACACTGCTCTCGGTCTGTGTACAACTGCACCAGACGTCTTCTCTCTCACTCTGTTAGTTTTCCTGTTTAATGCTGCTGCTGAACGTATTCTCCACAACACACTCTATCTTAGTTCCCTGTGGACTTCGCCTGTTCACCTGTACAGATCAATGCGCTAGCTCCCTTGTCCGGGCATGCCTGAACATGTTCTGAAACATGTCTAGAGGGGGCGCGCGACTGGCGCCTACGGCGTTAAGAATGGGACATATACAATAAGGCGAATGATAAGTACTGTTAGGCAAACAGATGACGTAAAGATATATATCTTATATATATAAACAATATATAAGTTATACAAAATAATAAACGCAGACTTTCAGTGTTAATCTGGACCTTCAGAACAGTCTCTCATTGCTTTGGGAACCACCACCCGCCACCTGTTCTCTCCCGTAGCCGGCTCCCTCCACGCTCTCTGTAGAACCCCGTCCCACACCTGCAGAGCCGCAAAGTCTGCCCACAGTCCCTTTGTAGCAGTGGTGCCCCCTGCTACCTCCCCCCAGGGTGGCTTCTGACCTGACTCATTGCAAAACAGGTTTTAAATCAGGGTCCTGCTCTTGCTGCGTTCGCCACTCCGCTTCTCCGATCACCTGCAGCTCCCTGCAGACCAGCCCGTCGCCCTCGTGCTCGGGGCATATTGTTACATCCTCCCGGAGCTCTCTCTCTTGCCTCCCTCTTCTCACAGTATCGACACCCCTCCGGAGCACAGGGCCGTCGGGACAGGGCGTCAGCGTTGGTGTGGCGGATGCCGGCCCTGTGCTCAACGGTGAAGTTGAAGTCTGCCAGCCTCTCCAGCCAGCGGCAGACTTGCCGCTCCGGCTCTCGAAAGGACGTCAGCCACTGGAGAGCGGAGTGGTCAATTCTGATTGTAAACGGCAGGCCACAGAGGTAGTACCTGAAGTCTTTAACTGCCTCAACGACAGCCAGAAGCTCCCGGCGGGTGACGCAGTAGTTCCGCTCCGCTTTGTTGAATGTGTACGTGGCTGAAGTAAGCCACCGCTCTTTCTCCCTCCGGCCCCACCTGAGACAGCACGGCCCCCATACCCACGTTGCTGGCATCCGTGTCCAGGACAAACGGCAGGGAGGGGTCTGGGGGTCGAAGCACAGGTGCTTCTGTTAGTCCTTTTTTTAGGAGGTCAAACGCCTGCTGACACTCAGGCGTCCAGGTGAAGTCAGCGCCTTTCTCCTTCAGTCGAAATAGGGGCTCAGCGATGCAGGAGAACCCCCTCACAAACCTCCTGTAGTATGAGGCGAGCCCCACAAAGCTCTCGAGCTGCTCTTTGTCTGCGGGGGTGGGCCACTCTTTGACCGCCCTTATCTTCCCCTCCTGCGTGCTGATGCCCTCTCCCGTCAGTTTGTGTCCCAATAACTCCACTTCTCTCCTCATGAAGTGGCACTTGTCGGGGTGAAGTTTCAGTCCTGCCTCAGCTATCCTCCCCAGGAACCGTCTCAGCGTCTGGAGGCCCGCCTGGAAGGAGCTGCCGTGGGCCAGTATGTCGTCCAGGTACACATCGCACTCCTCTGGAGGAATGCCAGCCAACACGCTCTCCATTAGCCTTTCAAACGTGGCTGGGGCGTTACACAGCCCGAAGCTGATGACACGGAATTGCCACAGCCCCCTCGGTGTGCAGAAGGCTGTCTTAGGTTTAGACTCTGGGTCGAGGGGCACCTGCCAGTAGCCAGCACGTAAGTCTAGTGAGGAGAACCAGGACGAAACAGCCACTGTGTCCAGCGCCTCATCAACATGGGGCATCGGGTAAGAGTCTTTCTTTGTCACCTTGTTCAGTGGTCTGTAGTCGATGCAGAATCTCATTTTGCTGGTGTTCTTCTTCTTTACCATCACCACTCCCGAAGCCCAGGGACTGGCAGAGGGCTCTATGATGCCCGCCCGCTGCATCTCATCAATGGCGCACTCTGCAGCTTCTCTGTACGCCATGGGAAGGCGACGGGCTGGTAGGCCGGGCGTCCCCTGTGTCTATTTGGTGATGCACCAAGTGAGTGCAGCCAATTTCAGCATCGGTCAGTGCAAAAATGTCCTTGAACTCATTTAGCAACTGCCACAGCTCCTCTCGCTGTTCCGGCTCCAAGTGGCCACCGTTACGTTCCCATATGCCCCTCACAACCGCTAGCATGTCAGCCTCTTCCTCCATGTTAGGTTGCGCCAGGGGGAGGGGGGCCCCGGGTGTAAATGGGGCTGCTGATGGGGACAGGGCCGTACTGCCAGCAGGTGAGGGGAGCTGCCTGTCAGGGGCAAGGGGCATGGGGGGTGAGCGTTCAGCCGTCGAGTGGGCAGGGCAATATCTCAGGCGGGTATTCCGGGAGCGGGAGCTACCGTGACTGTCCAGGGGGCTTGCAGAATGAAACTGTGTCTCTGCTGCCCTCACTACCAGTGGCGCTGACCTCGGGGGAAGTGGGGGGAATATCATCTCAACAGTGGGGCCCCCAGGGAAACTCAATGTGTTCTCCCCCAGGTCCAGCAGGCATCGGGCAAACTTCAAGAAGTCTAGCCCCAATATGCAGGGGTCCTGCACCTCTGCCACCCACACCCGGAACTCCACCGACAGGCCCCCCACTGTTATGACCACCTTTCCCACCCTCAACATGGGGGCTAGCTCACCCGTCACTGTCCTCAGCTGCACCGATGTCTGCTCCAGCTGCGTCCCCACCGGGACCATGTCGGGCCTCATCAGCGTCGCAGTCGAACCCGTGTCCACCAGGGCCGAACACGGCGCCGCAGCCAGGGTGATGGGGACATAGCAAAAATTGTCTGCATGCGTCCAGCCCACTACCATGACTGACTCAGTGTCAACGTCTGCTTCTGGGGGGAGTAGAGCCCCACCCCCCCCGGCTGTGCTGATTGGCTCCCTCTGCTGGAGGCAGAGCAGCATGGGACATGACGCCAGGGATCCGCTTTGCCCCATCTACACGGACCCCCTGCCGTTTCCCTGCCTCTCCTGGCGATTCATCCGCTCCATCATTGCGCCCACCCACTCCGGCTCCCTTGGGCCGCTCTCCCTCGCAACCCTCACCGTGGGAGGGGCCTCCCTCACGCCCTCCTGTGTGGTCTCGCCCTGCAGGTCTTCTCTCTCCAGCGCCAGCTCCAAGGCCCCCTGCAGCGCACCTCCTTGTGGTTGCAATGTCACGGCACGCACCAGCTCTGTCATCCGCTCCATCATTGCGCCCACCCACTCCGGCTCCCTTGGGCGGCTCTCCCTCGCAACCCTCACCGTGGGAGGGGCCTCCCTCACGCCCTCCTGTGTGGTCTCGCCCCGCAGGTCTTCTCTCTCCAGCGCCAGCTCCAAGGCCCCCTGCAGCGGGGGGGTGTCTCAATGTCTGTCACGGCACGCACCAGCTCTGTCATCCGCTCCATCATTGTGCCCACCCACTCCGGCTCCCTTGGGCGGCTCTCCCTCGCAACCCTCACCGTGGGAGGGGCCTCCCTCACGCCCTCCTGTGTGGTCTCGCCCCGCAGGTCTTCTCTCTCCAGCGCCAGCTCCAAGGCCCCCTGCAGCGGGGGGGGGGGTGTCTCAATGTCAGTTGCCAGTGCACGAAGGGACTCACCGGGCCGTCTGTGCCGGTTGCATAGCTCTGTGACCACGATGCTCTTATTGTCACATCGACCGAAACGCCTCTGTAGTGCCCACCACAGCTCCATAGTCTCTCACCGTGTACACCTCCGCATTGTGCCACGCTCTGCATGTCATCCCTACCGGACGCCGCCGGGTGGAGTACCCGCGCCGCCGTCGCCTGACTCTCCCGTCCTCCGAGATTGCCAACCCCGATTTCGGCAACGACCTGCCATCTTTCAAAGTCTGGAAGTCCACTTGACAGACCTTCATCCTCCCTCTCCTGTTTAATCTCGCGGCGTGGCTCCTCTTTTGCCGTCATTGCTAAGCTAACATGACGTAGCTAGCCAGTAACAGCGGAGCTCCCCAGGGTACACAGTGCGCGTCAATCCGAGTTCACTAATCCCACTTCAGACACCAAATGTAGCGTTCTGTCATACCCTTATTGTTAGGAAGAATGAGGAGAGGTTTATGTTCCTTTTGGGGTTGTTTAATTCCAGGGATATGAGTACATGTACAGGTCAATACCTCACTCGTCAGGTAACACACAGCTAACTGCCTCCACGTATATTCCACGACAACAACGTAACTTCCGGTGCCACCTCCTATCTCTCCCGGGGGGAAACACACCTCCAGGTAACAGTGACACAAAACCCCAGAACATTACATTATTATAGAATATAGAATATGAGGCCTATAAATGACCTTATTATAGCGAACTTGCACACTATGAATCGGGCCAAATCTCCTCTTTCAAATGTGAGTTCAATTTGGATTTAGTATCACCAGGCGTGCATTAAGAACATGAAATCTACTGTATGTACAGTAGGTTTTTTATTCTTGCAACAGCTCCGTCCATTTTTAAACTGATTTCAAATCGGATGGTTGCTAAATGCTCAAAATAGGGGAGACAAACGAACTGCGCTCCAATATATGCCAATAACGTTCAGTGTTGTGGTATATAGAGAATACAAAAAATTCATAAGCAAGTAATTTGTTTGAAGGGAGCTAGAAGCCTTTAACACTTTGGTTGCCTTGGGTTAAATTAATGATATACCATAGATTGCCAGCGCTATTTGTCTATGGAGAAAGTCCCCTTCTTTGCAGGGCTATAACTTTTTAAATTCTATTGCTACA
Organism: Notolepis coatsorum; assembly: GCF_963971535.1. Classification (NCBI taxonomy): domain Eukaryota; kingdom Metazoa; phylum Chordata; class Actinopteri; order Aulopiformes; family Paralepididae; genus Notolepis; species Notolepis coatsorum. Next base: position 57,677,146 of record NC_140179.1, on the reverse strand, counting down.
TTGCCATTATTAGGGCCCATTCAAAGTCCTATATGTATTGTTCATTGTGTAGCAACGTTAAACTTTTTCATTCACATATTCATAGTAAAGTATGGTCTAATGTATAAGTATGTTTTCATCTCTTTCTGCAACTTTCTCCAGAACGTGATATATAGCCCCAAATGCATTATATTGATGATGAAATACAGTTTGATGGCAATCAGCGCGATATAAAAAATTCCAACTAGACGTACTTCTAGAAGTTACTACACGTCATCTGATGTTGACCGGATGGGCGAGGGGGCGTTTATAATTCCGTGGGCAGCGTTATACCAATCATCTAATGTGGGTCAAATGTTGATAAAAGCAGTTAGTATCGAAGATGGTAACGTTACACGCTGAAACTCACCCCAGTCTCCGCGCGCCGTTGGGCGATCATCGTCGAGTAGAAATTGTATCATTATGGGATATATTATTACCCGGTCCATCTCCAGCTTGTATAATGGTATATACGTCCAAATCATGTTGTTTATCGAGTTATTGGCAATCGATCGCTATGTAGAGTGACGAGCTAGAGTGCCGGAACCTATACAGAGTGGCCGGAAGTAATAGGGCCGACCAGCAAAACCTCTACTGCGCTTCCTGTTAAGCGGTTGCGCCGATCGGCCACCAGATGGCGCTCCTGAACCGCCAGAGAGCTCAGTGGGTCCTGCTGGTGGATATCAGGCCAGCGGAGGGGGAATATGAATCCGATTCCAGATTTTTGAAGCATGGCCAGCAATGACGCTGTAAAGCGTTTTTAGGCAGTCAAAGTGTTAACACATTGGGCGCCGGGGGTTGTGCCCATCATTGTACCCAGTCTGCCACCGTTGAAAGCCTATGGAGATGTTTACCTTCTTTGCAGGGCTATAACTTTTTAAATTGTATTGCTATATTGACATTACTATGGCCCATTCAACATCGATTATCTATCGTTCAGGATGTGGGAACGTTATATTTTTTCATTCATACATTGTTGTGTTAATACCTTCGATAATATAAGTATGTTTTTAATCTTTTCTGCTGTAATTCCAAAAACAGTAGTTATAGGCCCTGAAGCATATATAGATTATCGATTGGCGTTTCTTTCCCATACACGCTATATTAAAAAATTCAAATGTATGATCGGTATACATTATGCGTCATGCGTGGAGGAAAGGGGGGGGGGTCGTTTATAATTCCTTGATAGTCAGTAACGGCTTTATATATTGATCAGACTGTTTGCAGTGAAATGAATAAACAATCGGGTTGAAAATAACGTTACTGCCCTCTTACCGTGTGCCGATGAGACTGGAGGAGAAAGATCCCAATTATTCGACGCCGATCACCTAGATCCATTTCCGGTTTGTATGGCGCAATAAACGCAGAAATCATATTGATTATTGCGTTATGGCAGCGATCCATATGCACACCAGTGTTTGTCTGTAGTTCCGTAACGAGATGTGACTGCCGGAGGAATTTCCTCGACACACCGATGACACTATCTGGTTTTGAGTGTGTAACTCGCCCGACCATCCACCAGGCGGCGGTATTGAGGCGTTGCAGTCCCATTTAGGGTCCCACTGCAGCACCGGGGGTTGGGTGGATGAATTATGAATGCCATGGCGAAAAAATTAAATATTGATCTCAAAAACACTGTACAGCGATGTTGGCGGTCAACGCATGGCGGGCAATAACGCTGTACAGCGTTTTTGGCGCTGGATGTGTTAAAATGTTTACTCTTAAATGTTTGGAAAAAAATTATAATTATGTCAGACAGTCTAGAGAGACTGATTTATGACGTGATGTCATTTGCGGTCCGGTGCTGCAGAATATATAACCTCTTCCGGTGCTGCGGAAGAGGTTAAACAGAAGGTTTTGTAGATACAGTACTGAATTCTGCCATCTGGACACATGCAATTTGAAATATTATTATAGAATAGCAGGCCTATAAATTACCTTATTATAGCCAAATAGCACAAATCTGCCTCCTCTGTTGATTCCTTGAAGTCCAGGCTCAAAACACACATTTATTCTCTAGTATTTGGATTCCCCTGATTATGGTGTTTTGTATCTAATACTATGATCTGTTTTTAAGACAGTTTACTCGTTATTGGCCGCCAACCGAATAACGCCAATAACGAGTTTACTCATTTTTTATGATCGTTATTTCCTTTATTCGCTGTTGTCATTCATAATTCATCCAGCAAGGCTCAGGGAGACTGTGGACTCTGTCGGATATTGCAACGGCTCAATACCGCCGCCTGGTGAATTTTGGGCGAGTTGCACTCCACTCTCAACCGGATGGTGCGTTCTGTGCATCTGGGAAAATCTTCCGGGCAGAGCTCTCTTGTTATGTGGATCCAGACAAACACTAGTGCATTGGATAGTTTTCGAGACGCAAGAATCAATATGCTTTCGGCGTTTATTGCGTCGTACAAACGAAAAATGGATCTAGCAGATGTAAATCAAATAATTGGAATATTTTTTCTCCAGACTCATCGGCCACAGGTAAGAGGAATCTAACGTTAATTCCAGCTCGATTGTCCATTTATTTCATTGCAATCCATCTGATCAACTTATGATGTCATACTAAAGAAAGCCGTTACTGACAATAAAGGAATCATAAACAACCCCCCCCCCCCCCTTTCCTTAACGCATGATGGAGCATAATGTATACCGATCATATGCATCTGACTTGACTGGGATGTGCCAATACATATTCTGGGTTTCTATCCCAAGACCTGGAGAGAAGGCGGGGTCTCCTCTCCAGGGATGCAACCCCCCTGCCCTGTCGGTGATGGGTGAGGGGAAGAAAGAGAAAGAAAATAAAAAAGACAGAGAGAGGGAGGGAGGGATGAGCAGTGGGTTGACCTCCGCTGTCATTGATTAGATAGATTAGATTGTACTTTATTGGGGCACCCTCGTGGCGTGCATCGCACACCTACGCTTCCGTCCCGGGTTTGCTTCCCGCTCCCGGTGACATTTGTCGCATGTCTTCCCCGCCTCTTCTCCCGTTCATCCTCTCCTCATCTGTCGGTCATGTCTGACCATGAAAAGCAATAAATGCTAAAAAAAAATATATATATATATAAAAAGAGATTGTACTTTATTATCATTATATTAGCATACAACAAGATTTGGGACTCAAACTTAACTCATTCAGCGCCAATCACGGAAAAAGTCGGGTTAACTCGCCATGTGTTGCGCGTCAATCACGAGAAATCTCGGGTTTTAATCGTTATTTCTTTTATTTTAATCGTTATTTCTTTTATTAGCTATAACCATTAATTTTTCATCCATCCAGCCTGATGTTATCATTGGGAATGGGTCTGAGCTCGCAAAGGGCAAATACAGCCGCCTACGCCTTCCAGCCGGTATTGCGCGACAAATGGCATGATTTCTAAGGAAATACATTGAAGCGCCGTTTGCTCTAGTTTCTTGAGATTAGACAGAATGCTCTGAAAATATACTCTTATTCACCACGGTATAAAACGGAAATGTACAGATGAAAAAACAATCTGTTTTGTGCATGTTGACTGGAAACAACTCACTGACAATCGACTGGTGTATTAGGTCGCTTTCACATATAGTTTTGGTGGACTCGGTGCGGTTCTGGGGGTGAAGTTGCAACATTGTTGCATTCTTCATTTGGTTCGCCTACTTTCACATAGAAATCTGTCAGGCGGACCGAGACCTTCTGAACAATGCCACGCGGTCGAAAAGGGCGCTTGTCTATTGGACAGTGGAAATGTGTGTGCGCGTGCGCGCGTGTGTGTCTGTGTGGACTGCGGAGCCCTCCAGATCAGCGGAGCAGAGTTTTGACATGGCATTGATCCATTGTTCTATTGAAGCACATTACCACCATCCTCTCGCTAAACAACTTGTAGACCACGGTGTTTTTATTAGTGCCCACAAGTAGCTGTTTTATTAATAATATAATAAGCCGCGCGCCTCGGTAATAATAATAAGCCGCGTTTTTTCTTCCTTCTTCCCAAGATGCACAGATATATAGATAGATAGATAGAGAGATTAGATGCAGTGTGCTTGTTTTGCAGTGAGTGCTGCGAGCAGTGGTAATAATAATCACTTCCTATATTTGGTTCGCGTTTGGTTCGATGAAGCCGAACCGAGACCGACGTTTTCAGGCGGACCAGAGTTCGACTGTTTGGTCCGGGAACCGAGTTCGACGCGCATTCACACAGACCCGAAAAACCGGACTATCGAATTCTGGTCCGAAAGTCCAGACCAAACAGCCCCTGTGTGAAAGCGACCTTAGATCCATAGCTATAATATTTCACATATTTTAAGCACTCGCAAGTTTGGCAGTCTCCCCCATTGACTTACAGCGATGGCATTCTAGACCTATATCACGCATATCGCTGCGGCGCTGATAGAGTTAAGGTGCAGTAATAAGTAATAACAGAGAAACATAAAATACTATACAGAAACATAAAATACTATACAATAAAGCAATGTTACTGTAACTGAGGGGTTACAAAACCCTGACTGTATTAAAGATTGTGATAGATTAAACCACTGCTAGTTATGTACTTTAATTACTGGCCAGACAGTACATCAAATATAGATGGTGAACACCCACAAGAACACGGCATTGACAAAGAAATAGTATTTGAGGGTAATTTATTATTATTAGGCAACGTTAGGTTACAGAATGAGAATTAGGGTCGCGCTTGTATGGCGAAGAATATACGTAAAGTCAGTCAATAGCATGAGTCACTAAGAATAGCAAGAATCCTACGATGGGTCTAAGTTGACACCACCTGTCGTATAGTAGCAACTAGATAGGGCAACACTGGTACCGCCTGGAGACAATGGGTTCCCTCCGGGGGTGTAAGGCCTGGAGGGTAGAGGAATGTTCGGGTACTCCGTCTGATTCAATGAGGAATAAAGAGACTCCAGGTACAGGAGTCGGTCCTTGTAAATCCCTTGATCAGCAGCAAAGTAATAATTGTAATCCAAATGCTCGACAGCATTGATGACAGCTAGCCAGCCTCCGTCCACGAGGCCGGCCCGAGTTGTAATCCTCACGAGGTTGAATCCCAAACGATAGTGGAAATCAACGATGCTCTTCTCCGGGTACCACGTTCCAAATCAATATAATCCAACCAGTAATGGTTCTGTAATCGCCGACGCCGATTCTCCGGTGTACATGTCCAACGGTTCTCCGCCTAGGACTCCTCGGGTGTGGGCGACGTATTTAGGCCACACACCCTGGTTAAGTACACTAGCTAAAGACACGACGAACCGCTGGGTAATGCTACACACGAACGAACTGTGGCCGCACGATATACAATAAATGAACGACTATTCACTTCACATTAGATTAAGTCGAACTCAACGTTACTTCATTAAACTCTGACACTTTTACCATTCTATTCGCACGCGGTTCTCAATGCTCTGTTAGACGCAAGGTTGCTCACTTCACTGCACGTTGACTCGTGGTGAAGGTGGGTAAGGTACTGAACGAAGACACGAAGCTAAGCACGGTGTGCGCACCTTGCGCTGTATTTATACTTAAGTGAATATCTAGTCCCAACCTCAGTCCTTGTCTGGTATCACTACGCTGACTCCGGGCATGTTCCGACATGCCTGCACTTGTCTTTGAACCTGCCGTTGGGGGCTTGCGCGCTGGCGCCTGGGGGCGCTGTCCAATAGGAGAGCGAATATTACTCTGGTTTGAACACAGGTAAAGGGATATTCCGTGTATATATATATAAATAATATACAAAGTATATCAAACAATAAAGGTAGATTCTCAGTTTAATCTGGCCCTTCACAACAGTTACAATACGATATACAAAATAACAATATACAAAATAACAATCACAGTGTCAGATGGTAGTGGGTGGGTTCAAGGTGGTGAAGAAATGTACGGACTGGGACTGTTTCTTTGCCGCATGCGGCGATAACATTAACACTTTAATCGCCATGGGTTAAATTCATAATTTACCATCCCTCGCCAGCTCTATTTGTCTATGGAGAAGTTCCCCTTCTTTGCAGGGCTATAACTTTTTAAATTCTATTGCTAAATTGCCATTATTATGGCCCATTCAATGTCCTATATGTATTGTTCAGGGTGTAGCAACGTTAAACTTTTTCATTCACATATTCATACTAAAATATGGTCTAAAGTATAAGTATGTTTTTATCATTTTCTGCAGCTTTCTTCAGAACGTGATTTATAGCCCTAAATGCATTATATTGATGATCAAATACAGTTTGGTAGGAATCTGTGTGAGATAAAAAATGTCAACTGAACGTGGTTCTAGAAGTTTCGACGCATTATCTGATGATGACCGGATGGGCGGGGGATCGTTTATAATTCCGTGGGCAGCGTTAGATGATTCATCCAGAGTGGGTCATATGTTCATCAGATCAGTTAGTATAGAAGACGTTAGAAAATAACGCTGAATCTTACCGTGGCTTCCTCGCGCTGCTGACAGATGAGCGTGGAACAGAATTTTTTCTATTATGGGATGGAGAAATGCCCGATCCATTTCCAGGTTGTATAATAGTATATACGTCCAAATCATGTTGTTTTTTCGAGTTATTTGCACCGATCGATGTTCACTGTGTCAATACGGAGTCTCTCTAACGATAGCGAGTGCCCGGACCACATATGGATGAGCACTACCGGTTCAAAGGTTAATTTCCGGTTGGCGATCTGCCGATCGGCCACCAGATGGCGCTCTTGAACCGCTAGAGAGTTGAGGAGATCAGCAGTGTGTCTCAGGGCTCCGGAAAGGAAATATGATTTCGATGACAGATTTTTGAAATATTGACATCAAAGACGAGTTACGGCGTCTTCGGCAGAATGAGCATGGCTAGGAATGACGTGTAAACTCGTCCGCGGCGATCATTTTGTTAATTAACTTTGTGACACTATCTCTTCGTACATCACATTTTGTGTAGATTCCATTATCCCGAGTAAAGTGGTTGTTATTTATCCAAATAATAAACCTTGGATAACCAAGGAGTTAAAAGCAGTTATCAATAAATTAAAAAAAACTGGCCTATTGTACGGGTAATGCCCTAGAGAAAAAGGCTGCTTCTAGAGAAGTTTGTATTGCTATTAACACTTTCTATGCCACTCACAAGTTTTCTCGGAATTATTAATATCTCGTTGAAAGCCACTCACGAGATTTCTCTGCTTTTTCTTTTCTTTTTAGCGATCTGAAATCATATTGCATCACGCGAGCCTACCCTAGTATACCCGAGAGCCGCCGGCGATCAGATGTGGAAAAAAGCGCCCCCTATCGTCTCCCAGATGACATAAGGGATTTTGGAATAGACTCAATGAAAATGGATGGGGAAAAAAATCCTGTACTCCACATTTTCCAGTCCACTGATGCAGCCGGGGTTATCAGAGTTCATTCTGGAGCCTCTGAGCCCAGCGGAATCATGTGTTCTACTGTACACACGTTGGATCTATACACTTATCGATTTTTTTCGAATGGTGATCAGGAATTGGAATATACCAGTTGGATACCATCTGATGTCAGGTAAGGAATCTATGTTATCAGTGTTAGGATAATCACTCATTTTGATGAAGATATAAGCTGTTTTGTGAAATGTCCTCTATCGGTTTCACTGTAAAAATCCAAGAGGAAATGAACACGGCGATTATCCGTGCGCGGCTCGAATGGGCGTGCGTGTACGTATAATATTGATCATCTAGCGTTTATTTGAAAACGATTCTTTTTTTTTTGATCCACTTTTTCTCCCATTTTTCTATATTTTCTCCCATCCCAATTTCGTATCATCCAATTCAACCCTCCCCTGTCACGAACGCTGTTTCTTGCCTCCCACAAGCCGGCTGCAATGTGGACTAAGTCATACATAGCACAAGTCCCCTCCGGTACTTGAGGTAACAGCAGTCGCATCTTTTCACCTGCGCAGCTCGATCTATCAGTGTCGAGGAGTAACGCGTGGGAGGCTCACGCTGCCCCCGACACTTCCTGATTCTACTGCGCAGGCGCACCAACCGACTTGTAGGAGTCGCTTGTTCACAACGTTCGATCCCCACCCTTCAGTTTTCCCTCCCCGTAATACGGCCAATGTGTATTACTGCGGACGACCAGCCAAACTGAAAAACAATGTGGAGAGCTGGATTCGAACACGCGAATCCTAGCGTCTCCACACTGGTGGCGAGTGCCTTAGACCACTACACCACCTAGCCGCCCCTTGAAAACGATTCTTAACACTATGGTCGCCAAAACCGCCGTACCACGTCTTTCCTCGCCATGCTCATTCTGCCAAAGACGCCGTACCACGTCTTTGATATCAATATTTCAAAAATCTGTGATCGAAATCATATTTCTCCCCCGGACACTTGAGATATACTGTTGATCCCCTCTCAACTCTCCAACGGTTCAAGAGCGCCATCTGGTGGCGGATCGGCGGATCGCCCAAACAGGAAGTGATGCGCCGGAAGTGGTGCTCGCCCATATTTCGTCCGGGCACTCGCTATCGTTAGCGGGACTCCATCTTGATACACTGGACATCGATCGGTTGCAAACAACTCGATAAACAACATGATTTGGACGTATATACTATTATACAACCTGGAAATGGATCGCATATTTCGACATCCCATAATAGGAAAACTTCTGTTCCACGCTCATCGCCCAACGCTATGAGGAAGCTACGGTAAGATTCAACGTTATTTTTTAACGTGTTCGATACTAAAGTTGCTCTAATGATCAACGTTGGCCACGGAATTATAAACGACCCCCCCCCCCCCCCCCATCCGGTCAACATCAAATGATCAGTAGTAACTTCTAGAAGCACGTCCATTTGAATTTTTTTATCTCGCGCAGATTCCTATCAAACTGTATTTCATCATCAATATAATGCATTTGGGGCTATAAATCACGTTCTGGAGAAAGCTGCAGAAAACGATAAAAACATACTTATACTTTAGACCGTATTTTAGTATGAATATGTGAATGAAAAAGTATAACGTTGCTACACCCTGAACAATAGATATAGGACGTTGAATGGGCCATAGTAATGTCAATTTAGCAATACAATTTAAAAAGTTATAGCCCTGCAAAGAAGGGGAACTTCTCCATATTAAATAGGGCTGGCGGAGGATGGTAAATTATGAATTTAAGCCTGGCGATCAAAGTGATAAATAGGCAGACAAATATCAACGTTCTGGAATATTCCAGTAAAAGACGATTATCATAGAATGGCCCAGAATGGACTGTTTTTTACCTCAAAACGGGTGCTTTTCAAAATGCTCTCAAACGGAAATGAAGCGATAAAAAACCAATCTGCCTACATAGCACTGACTGGAAAAGGATTCTTTGATAAGCGACGGGCAGATTAGACACATAGCCATAATTTAAAACATAGATTAGGCGATATTAACGATAACATTAAAGTGGATGGTGGCATTCAAGCGCTAACTCTGGCGCCACTGAAAGTGTTAACCAACACGTTTGTTTACATTCCGCGGTCCCCTGCACCATATTAGACGGGTCCAAGCCGGTCGTCAAAGTGTTAAGAAGGCCAAACAAACGTATAAGGACAAGATAGAAGCTCAATATAGCAGTGGAGACCTCAGAGCCGCATGGCAAGGTATAAAGAACATGGCTTCCATAAACACAAATACTAATACTGGGAGGAATAAATCCACTACTATTAGAGGAGTAAATAGCACTGACTTGCCAAACACTTTTAATTCCTTCTTCTCCCGCTTTGAAAGTTCTGACTTTTTAGAGAATATCTCTGCATGCATGGAGTCCCTGGAACTAAATGGTTATTTCCCAAGATTGGGTCACAGTATCATTTAAAAAGGTTAAACCAAGAAAAGCTGCTGGCCCAGACTCGGTATGCGGGCGCACCCTGCACCACTGTGCTGATCAGCTTGGTTGGGTGTTTTCTAGACTCTTCCAGATGTGTGTAGATCTAGGTCAGATCCCCACATTATGGAAGACTTTAGACCAGTGGCGCTTACCTCATTAGCAATGAAAAATTTTGAGAAGTAAAAAAAAAAAAAAAAAAACACTACTATGTCTTTTATTGAGGGTAAATTAGATCCCCTTCAATTCGCATATCAGCCAGGTAAAGGGGTGGAGGATGCTATGCTCTTCATCTTGGACATTGTGTATAAACACCTGGAAACACCTGGAGCTCATGCTAGACTTTTATTTGCAGATTTCTCCTCTGTTTTTAATAAAATGCAGCCCACATTTTAATTGAGAGGCTTGACTCTTATTTTAGTCTCCCACACCAGCTTCTCATGCTGATTTTAAATTTCCTCACTGAGAGGGTCCAGCAGGTCTTTGTCAATGGGCAGATGTCCAACATGTCGATTTCCAACACTGGCTCCCTCCAAGGTTGCGTTTTGTCTCCCCTTTTATTTATTATGTACACGGACAGCTGCAGATCGCTTCATGACCAAAGGCATCTGGTTAAGTTTTCACATGACACTGTCCTGGTATCCCTACTGCAGCGCTCCGAAACTGATCATGGACCTGTACTTCACGACTTTGTGAATTGGTGTGATGAGAATTACTTGGACCTCAATGTCTCTAAGACTAAGGACATGATAATTGACTTCAGACACAACCCGATCATCAAGCCAGTATAGCTAGTGTAATTCACGATGAGGACGTCCAGATTGTTGAATCGTTGCTTTCTGGCCGCCGTTATGACGTCCCACCAAGTAGGACCAACCGCTACGCCAAATCTTTTGTCCCCTCGGCTATCAGACTTTTAAACACAGACGGTAGTCATTTTAAGTAGCCATTTGCACTTGGTTGTCTGTTTTTACTTTTACTGCTGGATTGTGTATCACATGGAGTGTTTCTCTTTATTTGCCGTGCTGTCGTTGAGATGTTTTGTTGTTTGTTAGTCTTTGTTGCTTGTTGGCGAAGCTGCAAATATGAATTGCCCCACACGGGATCAATAAAGTTGTCTGAATCTGAAATTGACTTAGTTACCACCTCTCAAAAACTACACAGCGGCACAAGCCCTTTTCGACACGTCAAGATGCGGAATTCATCTCAGAAATTCTAAATGAATAGATTTGTGATAAATAATAATGGGGAACCAGTTTCATTTCCATCATTTATACCGCTAATGGAATTCAGAGCACGCAGGCTATGAAGAAAAGCTCCTCAATTACCGCATTTTGACATATGCCCTTTTGTACCCGTATTATAGCTTTAATGGGACACAGTGATGGAGCGAGGGCTCGGTCTCCACACACAACAAGATGTCTCTCCAGCTTCCTCTAGAACTGGGTTTGTTTCTTTTTAGGGCTTCTTTTAGGGCTGCCTGTAGTCCAATATCACGTGTTGGTTTTTCTGTGTTCAGTGTGTTCTCTGTGTTCAGTGTGTTCTCTGTGTTCAGTGTGTTAGGTGTTCAGTGTTCTCTGTGTTCAGTGTTCTCTGTGTTCAGTGTGTTCTCTGTGTTCAGTGTGTTCTGTGTTCAGTGTTCTCTGTTCTCTGTTCAGTATGTTCTCTGTGTTTAGTGTTCTCTGTTCAGTGTGTTCTCTGTGTTCAGTGTGTTCTCTGTGTTCCGTGTTCAGTGTGTTCTCTAATAATAATATAGAGTAAATCTCAAAGCGCTACATTGTAAAAGAACATAAAATAGTAAAAAAGAGAAGAACATAAAATGTGTGGAACTAAAACTAGATAAAAATCAACAAAAGGTTCTATTAACACATCCTGCGCCAAAAACATCGTACGTGTTTCAAGGTCATGCTAATTCTGCCATTCCACGGCATACGATGTTATTGAGATCATATTTAATTTTTTCGCAATGGTATTCAGAATGCCCTCAGTGGGAGCCTGCACAACTCTGCAACGCTTCAATACTGCCGCCTGGTGGTGATCGGGCGAGTTACAACCGGAAATGGATCTCTGGTGATCTCCGTGTACCGGGGAAATGCGTCCGGCACTCACGGGACTCTAGACACACGTCCGTACATATAGATCGCTGCCATAACTCAAGAATCGATATGATTATTATTATACAAACCGGAAATGGATCTAGGCGATCCACGTCAAATAAGTGGGATCTTTTTCCTCCAGTCTCATCGGCGAACGGTAAAGGCCCTCCCATAGTCGAGCAGACTGTACACAGAGCAGACTCCGCGGAGGTCCGCGCGGACTCTTTGAGCTTTGATCTCAGCGGACAGCAGACCCACAGCAGAGTGCAAAGTGCGAAGCTCCTATTTTCTGACGCGCGGACGTCCGCTGAGATCAAAGCTCAAAGAGTCCGCGCGGACCTCCGCGGAGTCTGCTCTGTGTACAGTCTGCTCGACTATGGGAGGGCCTTAAGAGGACGCTGACGGCATTTTCAGCGCGATTGTTTATTATTATTAATGCAAACTGCTCTGATCAATATATCACCCATACTACATAAAGCATTTACTGACGATCACGGAATTATAAACGACCCCCCCCCCCCCCCCCCCCCCCCCCGTTCATCCACGCATGATCAGTCATAACCCATTCTCTGCCGGGCATTGTACCCATCCTAAACCATCCTCTGCCAGCTCTATTTGTCTATGGAGTAGGGATGCCCCGATCGATCGGCCACCGATCGTTATCGGCCGATATTCAGTATAAATATGCGATCGGTGATCAGTGATAATGTTTTATTTTCACCGATCGTCAAACCCGATCACTCGCTGTCGCTGAGTTCTGTCTCAGACACCGGTGGTGCGGTGTCTGCTCTCGAGTCCAGCCCCTCCCGCACGCATGTAAACACGGGTCTAGTCTAGTGAGACACGGGAGGACGGCGGATCGGCGTCTCCCTGAGCTAACGTTAGCTTAGCTACCGTTACAAAATGACCCAGTCAACTATTCACTTTTAGTTTAATACATGATGAGGCATTGTCTAATCGAACGGTATCTAGCCGGCCAGCTACCGATAGCTCCTGACATCAACAAACGCTCTAGCAAGTATAGTAGGTAGGTATGATACCCGTTAGCTGTTAGCTTTTAGCTCACGTTAGCGCAAGTTAGTTCACCGTTAAAAACGAAATGTCCCATTGAACTAAATAATTCACTGAGGCGTTGTATTAACGTTATATATCCGGCTAGCAGTAGCTACAGATAGCTCCTGATATCAATGTCTTATAACACTGATTCGATGCGTATTCGAGCTGAGGGCTTGCTGAGCACAGTTAAGTAACGTTATACCAATAGGGTCCAGGTGCAGCGCCGGAGAATCCTGGCCGTAGCTCGAGGCTACTCGAGTATAGGTCCAGCTGCAGCTCCGGAGAATCCTGGCTGTAGCTGGAGGCTACTAGAGTACACACAGACAGTGGAGTTTGTTGCGTGGTGGCGATGTCTCGCAGATAATACAAGTACAAGTCTAATTATATAATATATATATTTTATATAAAAAGAAAAAAAATTATATAAAATAAATTTTAATTTCTTTTAATCAAAAACGATCGGTATCGGATCGGTATCGGCCGATATGGCTCACGACGATCGGTGATCGGTGGCAAAAAACGTGATCGGGGCATCCCTACTATGGAGATGTTCACCTTCTTTGCAGGGCTATAACTTTTTAAATTGTATTGCTAAATTGACATTACTATGGCCCATTCAACATCAATTATCTATCGTTCAGGATGTAGGAACGTTTTACTTTTTCATTCACACATTCATACAAAAATACGGTCTAGAGTATAAATATGTTTTTATCGTTTTCTGCAGTATTTCATAGAACGTGAGATATAGCCATAAATGCATATATTAGATCATCATATGCAGTTTGATACCGATCGACGCCAGATAAAAAATGTCAACTGTACATGATCCTAGACGTTATGACTCATCATGCGTGGATGAACGGAGGGGGGGGGGGGGGATCGTTTATAATTCCGTGACCGACGTTAAATGATTCATGTAGTATGGGTGTAACTGAGGGGTACAATTCCCTGACTGTATTGATAAGTATGGTATCATTAACCCACTACCGTCTTATGTACATTCCTACTGGCCATACAGTACACAGGTATCTAATGATGAACACTTCCCACAATGACTCGGTTCCACACAAAACTGGATTTAAGTATTTATTAGCAGCAAAAGGTACATAATATACTTTACTTTACTTTGGATGCGCTTATAAGGCAAAGGAATGTGCGTAGGCAAATCAATAACGAATGTCCATTCTCATATTACGCAGGAGATAATAATACAACCTGAATCTTAGTAATTATATCTATGGTACTCTGGTAATATAGCGGGAGATACTGGTAGGGTCCCCCCGGTTGTAAGCCAGCAAGGGTAGAGGATTTGTCGGTAGTAGAGTCTGGGTCAACGATGATAAGGAGACTCCAAGTACAGGAAACGGTGCAATAAGATCTTGATCCGCAGACGAATACAGCTGTTCTCCGTAGCATGTAGCTCCACATGGAAGAAAGCTAGCCGGCCTCAGACTTCTGAGAGGCGGACTCGACGTGGCTCCTCACAGGGTAAATCCCACACAATTGTGGGTGTCGGCGATTCTCCGCTCCATTAATTACAGGACCAAAAGCAAATATAATCCAGCCGAAAAGGGCTATGCAGTCGTCGGTAGGTTATCCAGTGTACATAATCCACACGGTCCTCGTCTAGGGCCCCTCGGGTGAAAGCGCCATGGTAAGCAGCCCAGCCTGGATAAGCACTCTAGCTGGTACGAGGAAACGTTGGTGATGCTGGTCACTGTAGAACTTTAGCCGCACGATACACTATACACAAATAGACTATTACTGACTTAATAGAATATATTTCATCAACCAAGTCTACCGTTGGAAATTCAGCTACCTCAGGCGCTCAGATGTGAAAAAAGCGCCCCCTATCGTCTCCCAGGTGGTAATTCACCCTTTTGGATTGAACTCAATGAAAATGAATGAGAAAAAAAAACCTGCACTCCACATTTTACTTCTCACTCACGCAGCCGGCATCTACCAGCTTCATGCTGGACTCTCGGAGCCGCGGGGAATATGTGTTTTACTGTATACACGGTGAATCAATAAAAAGATAGATTTTTTCGAATGGCGATCAGGAATTGGAATAATCCATTTGGATACCATCTGATCTCAGGTAAGGAATCTATGTTACAAGTCTAAGGATAATCAGACTCGTTTTCACGGATCTATACGCTTTTATGTGATAAGGCTTTTTGACTATGCACACCATCAGGAAAAAGGAGAAGTGATTTTCAGCGTGCGCCACGAGCGTGCATGCGTACACATACTATCGATAATCTAGCGTTTATTTGAAAACGATTCATAAATAGGCAGAACAATGACAACGTTCTAGAATATTCCAGTAAAAGGCGATTATCATGGAAACCTCTTTTTTCTCCGTGAAAACGAGGGGTTTTCTAAATGCTATGAAACGGAAATGAACCGATAAAAAAACAATCTGCTTCGACAATGTTGACTGGAAATAGGTCATTGATAATGCGACGGGCAGATTAGACACACGCAATTTATACAAATGGAAGTATTGATTACGCCGTAACGAATCAATAAAAAAATATACCGTTAACTGGAATATGTTGTTTCTTTACACATATGTTGGATTATGTAATTGGTTTGTCGTGACAAACCAATAAAAAATCGTGAATTAACCGGTGGCTACAACAACACACAGTAACTACGTGCATCATTGTTTACAATGAACGGTGGGGCTAATCGAAAGGACTGGACACGGACAAGTTAAACTAACCTAAAGTTAGTTGTTCACCAACAATCTACAGACACAAACAAACACAGAACCGGACTGTTATATTGAATTAATTGATCGCTGTATAACGCGTCCGTGTCCAGTCCTTTCGATTAGCCCCACCGTTCATTGTAAACAATGATGCATGTAGTTACTGTGTGTTGTTTTAGCCACCGGTTAATTCGCGATTTTTTATTGGTTTGTCATGACAAACCAATTACATAATCCAACATATGTGTAAAGAAACAACATATTCCAGTTAACGGTATATTTTTTTAATGATTCGTTACGGCGTAATCAATACTTCCATTTGTATAAATTGCATTAAGCGGAGCTTGGTATTCCTGCCTGGCTGAGGAGCTTGTCGCGGCTCATGCGCGCGCTCGGCCAAGGGCTTGTTGCTTGCCGAAAGTATTCACGTGTCCTGGCCCTGCCTGGTTGTGGAGCCTGATTGCCACCGGCACAAAGGACTGCCCGAAGCGCTTTGTGGTATGTCGGGGGGGGGGGGGGGGGGGGGGGGATAAGTCTGTAGCTAAACGTGGACCGCATTGCGGTCAGCTCATCATGGAGGGGGTGGCAGGGGTTCTCAAGGATAGCATACAGCTTCCTCCTCGTCCTCCCCCACCACCTCCAGACTGTCCAGGTCCGCTCCCACCACAGAGCTTGCTTTTTTGACCAGTTTGTTTATTTTGTCTGTGTTGGTGTTGCCCCCCCAGCATACCACAGCGAAGAAGAGGGCACCAGCAACCACAGACTGGTAGAACATCTAAAAGACCTGAGCCTTCTCAGGAAGAACAGTCTGCTCTGTCCCTTCCTGTAGAGGGCCTCGATGTTGTTCGTCCAGTCCAGTTTACTATCACTTGACCCAGGGTTGTTCCCAGCCTAGTGCGACTCAAGGTTCTTTGGTAGACTATTGCATTGGTCCATTCATTGAAGATGAACGCAATGCGACATCCTTTACTAGGCTCACCCACCAACAGTGCAGGTGCTGAACTGCTGATCCGAATGTATAGGTAAAAACCATATTATGCGTTTTCATCAATAAATAAATGGCAAAAAAATTCTTATTAATTGGGGGCCCTCAAATACATTCTTTCATGGGGCCCAGAATCTACAGCTACGCCCCTGGTTCTGTGTGTTCTGTGTTCAGTGTGTTCTCTGTGTTCTCTGTTCAGTGTGTTCCGTGTGTTCTCTGTTCTCTGTGTGTTCTGTGTTCTCTGTGTGTACTCTGTGTTCTGTGGCCCAGACTATGCAGAGCCGTGTCACAGTGTATATTAAGCGCCTGTGTTCGCTTTAGCCACTGTGGGCTTTAATCTATGAAGCTGTCAGCCTGGGAAGGAGGGACCGGCTTGGCTGCCAGGCCAAACAAGAACCCTCCACACACACAAGCAGACAGACATGCACACACACAGACACAAATACACACAGTACACATAAATACACACACAGACACATCCATGCAGAGATACACACAGATACTCACGCACACACAGACACGTGATTAGTCACATACAAATACAGAGATTAGACACATAGCCATAATTTAAAACATAGATTAGGCGATATTAACACTTTCAGTGCCAGGCCGTGTTTTCCTTTTTACCCCGTTGATGCCACGGTCCACGTAACGTTAATATCGCCTAATCTATGTTTTAAATTATGCTATGTGTCTAATCTGCCCATCGTTTATCAAAGAATAATTTTCCAGTCAACATTGGGAAAGCAGATTGTGTTTTTATCGCTTCAATTTTCCAGTCAACATTGGGAAAGCAGATTGTGTTTTTATCGCTTCATTTCCTTTTTATAGCATTTTGAAAACCACTCGGTTTCGAAGAAAAAACAACACATTCCCTGATAATCGCCTTTTACTGGAATATTCCAGAATGTTATCATTTGTCGGTCTATTTATGAATCGTTTTCAAATAAAAGCTAGATGGTCGATAGTATATGTGTTCGCACGTGCGTGCCGTGCGCTGATAATCGCTGCTATTATTTCCTCATGGCTTTTACAGTGAAACAGCCATATCACATATAGTGGAAACGCTTATATCTCCTCGAAAACTAGTCTGATTATCCTAACACTGATAACATAGATTCCTTACCTGACATCAGATGGTATCCAAATGGTATATTCCAATTCCTGATCACCATTCGAAAAAATAGATAAGTATATTGATCCAACGTGTGTACAGTATAACCCATGCTCGCCGCGGCTCAGAGGCTCCAGAATGAACTCTGGTAACTCCGGCTGCATCAGTGGACTGGAAAATGTGGACTGGAATATTTTTTTCCCCCATCCATTTTCATTGAGTCCATTCCAAAAGGGTGATTTACCATCTGGGAGACGATACGGGGCGGTTTTTTCACATCTGATCACCGGCGGCCCCTGGATCTCCAACGGTAGGCTCGCGTGATGCAATATGATTTCAGATCGCTAAAAAAAGAAAAAGAAAAAAAAATCCTGAGAAAAGCCGTGACGTGGCTTTCAACGTCACAATCGTAAACCCGAGATTAGCCGTGAGTGGCGCTCAAAGTGTTAACGTTAACATTGGGAGTGGATGGTGGTATCAAGGGGGTAAAAAGGAAAACCTGGCGTGGCACTCAAAGTGTTATGTATATTGCCGGTGGAGACTGAACTATCCTCGTATGTATGCTCTTGGATAAGGCTGGCCCTCATAACAGGATGTAGGATAGTATTGAGACATTGGAAATTAACAAAGAAAATCAGCTTTAGAGAGTGGAATGATGAGATTGCTAGATTAGCCTCTTTTGAGCAATTTATACACAAAATTAATAATAGTGTACATATGTTCAAAAAGACCTGGGGTCCATATTTGAGAAAGATAGGTAAATAAAAGTCAGGATATCTTAGGTCCGACGTATACTCTCTGTACATTTTATAATTATACAGTAGATAGGCCATAGATAACCGTAACATGTAACGACTGATTATATGATCAGGGTGAGGGATGTGCTAGACCAGTGGTTCCCACCACAGCGCCCTCTAGGTGGTGCGTGACATGAAAAGGCTAATGGTGGTAAAAAATAAAAATATATATATTTTTTTTACAATAAAATTTCATAAAAATCTTAGTCAAACCTTTAGTATTATGGATATTAAACATGCTGGCAGAGTACATGCATCCATGTTGTCGTGAACATTTTAATTAAATAAAGAAATCCCTATCCATAGTCGCCGTGGGAAGATATCAAATAAAAAAACAAATCTGTGCACGGAGACCAGCAACAATTTTTTCTAACAGAAACCCATTGGGGGGTGCGTCAGCTAGGTCGGGAGGTGACAGGGGGTGCACGGCCAAAAAAGTTTGGGAACCGCTGTGCTAGACTAACTTTCTTTGTGTTTATTTAATTTTAATTTTTTATTTGTTTTTTCCTTTTCTTTCGGGTTTTTTATTGTTATTTATTATTATTTCATATATATATATATATATATATATATATATATATATATATATATTAAGGCTGTCAAAGTTAACGCGATATTAACGCCCGATTCTATTAACACCACTTTTTTTTTTTTTTTTTTTAACACTTTGACTGCCATGAAACGTGTTTTGACGTCATTGCTGGCCATGCTCAAGTTGCCGGGGGACGTTGTACAGCGTCCTTATATCAATATTTCAAAAATCTGCGATCGGATTCATATGTCCCCACCCACTGAGCTCTCTGGCGGTTCAGGAGCGCCATCTGGTGGCCGATCGGCGCAATCGCTTTAACAGGAAGTGGCATAGAGGTTGTGCTACGTCCGTAGTACTTCCGGGTGCTCGCTATATGTCCCGCGACTCTGGCTCGTCACGCTACACAGTGATCGATTGCCAATAACTCGATAAACAACATGATTTGGACGTATATACCATTATACAAGCTGGAGATGGACCGGGTAAATTTACATCCCATAATGATAAGATTTCAACTCTACGATGATCGCCCAACGGCGCGCGGAGACTGGGGTGAGTTTCAGCGTGTAACGTTACCGTCTTCGATACTAACTGCTATTATCAACATTTGACCCACATTAGATGATTGGTATAACGCTGCCCACGGAATTATAAACGGCCCCTAGCCCATCCGGTCAACATCAGATGACGTGTAGTAACTTCTAGAAGTACGTCTAGTTGTAATTTTTTATATCGCGCTGATTGCCATAAAACTGTATTGCATCATCAATATAATGTATTTGGGGCTATAGATCACGTTCTGGAGAAAGCTGCAGAAAGAGATGAAAACATGAATGAATGAATGAATGAAAACGTTATTTAACAGATTGCAGAATGGGTACAATACAGTACGGCTCAATACATACAATTGTTAAGGGGATGCAGACCTGAGAAAGACGTTTGTCTTGTTTCCATCAAGGTCCCCCATTTTCAATTCATATAGACATTTATGACATACACAACATACATGACATTTATGGCATAGGGACATATAGGTATTTAGTACTGATACATTTGTGACATAGGCGGTATTCAAATATACAGTACTGTTACCCCTAGATCCTGACAGAGTATATACATATGATGGGGAGGGGACTGTACATTAGGAGGGGGTGGGTGGGTGGGAGGGAAATATACATACGGCGGGGAGGGAATATATACATGCGGTGGGGAGGAGACTGTCTATTAGGAGGTGGTGGGGGTTTTGGGCATTTACGGTGGCCAGTTTCGAATTGCAGCCTCCCGTAGGTGCTCTTTAAGGGCGGTTTTGAATGTGGGCAGGGATTCACATTCCTTTACAGCTTTGGGTAGGGCGTTCCACATTGTTGTGGCATAATTGCGGAACGTGTTTAGTCCCTTGTTTGAGCCGAATCTGGGTTTAACATGATTTGTTGAGCTTCCTCTGGTGTAGTGGTTGTGGTATTCACTGACCTTTGGGAAGTATTTTGACATGTACATGGGCACCCCGGTCGTATAGTGTATCTTGTAGACCAGGCCCATTGCAAGTTGCTGTACTCTGTCGTCTACTCTAAGCCATCCTAGGTTGGCAAAGTGGGCAGGGGTGAGGTGGGTTCTGGGGTTCAGGTCAAGTAGTAGTCTGACCAGTTTGTTTTGTGATGTTTGTAATTTTGTTTTAAGCGCCTTTGAGGTGCTTTGGTACCATGAGGTGCACGCATAGTCATAGTACCCTTGAATGAGTGCTCCTGCCAGAGTCTTCAGGGTATTCTTGTTTACCAGAGAGGAGATCCGGTACAAGAATCTAGTTCGTTGGTTGACTTTTTTTATTACATTGGATGCCATTTTGTCACAGGAAAGATTTGCCTCTAGGATGGAACCCAGGTAGGTAATTTCGTCTTTCCTTGTGACAATATTGTCACCCACTGTAACTGAGAAACCGTCGGTCTTGCTGAGTTTGTTATTTGAACCGAAGAGAATGGACTCTGTTTTGCCCATGTGTAATGATAGTTTGTTATCAGCGAGCCATATGCAGATTTTGCCTAGTTCCGTGCTGAGGGTTTTTTCAACCTGCAATTTGTTCTTGTCAGAGACCAGCAGGGCTGAGTCGTCCGCAAACAGGAACAAGTTGCAGTCACAGGCTGACGACATGTCATTTGCATAAATTAGGAAGAGTAGCGGTCCTAGTATGCTTCCTTGTGGAACACCACAGCTCACTGTGAGGGGGGGGGATAGAGTACCGTTTACCTCTACCATCTGTTCTCTCCCCTCCAGGTAGGATTGCATCCAGCTCACTGATAGGCTATCAAAACCAATTGCTTTTAGCTTGTCCATTAGAATGGAGTGATTGACAGTGTCGAAGGCCTTTTGTAGGTCCAGCATGACCATGCCGCAGTATTTGCCAGCGTCCACCTCTTGTTTGATGTGGTCGTTCAAATAGAGGAGGCATGTGTCAGTGGAGTGGGACGTTCTGAAGCCAGATTGGAATTCGTAGATTAGGTTTTTTTCCGCCAGGTACTTTTCGACCTGTTCGTAGACTATTTTCTCCATGACTTTCGAGATGGAGGTAAGAATAGAAACAGGGCGGTAGTTGCCTGGGTCTAATTTGCTGCCCTTTTTGTGTAGAGGGGTCACTCTCGCAATTTTGAAGTCCTTGGGGACGTGCCCCTGTCTTATAGAGAGGTTTATTATGTGTGTGATGACTGGGGTGATGGCGGCTGCTGCGTCTCTGAGGAATTTGGAGGGGATGTTGTCATGGCCAGTGGCCTTGTTAGGTTGGAGGGCGCTCAATTTTTTGAGTACCTCATCGGTTGTTACCATTTCAAGTTTGAAGTCGTCTTTGTGGACCCCTAGGTTTTTGTAGTATGCTACTATGTGTTCTACCCCATAATGCCCTGAGTGGGAGGGTAGTTTGTTTACCAGTGTTGTGGCTATGTTTGTGAAGAAGATGTTTAAGTAATTGGCTACATCCAGCTTGTCTGTGATGAGCGTGTTGTCCGTCTTTATGTTTATGTTTGAGAATCTGGTTTTAAGTTTTTTACTGCAGCCTAGTTGATTATTGAGTAATTTCCAAAGTTCGCGGGGTTTGTTTTTGTTTTCCTCCGTTTTGTCGTTGATGAAATTTCTTTTTGCGGTTCTGATCATGATGTTTACGTCATTTCTTAGTCTGTTTCTTTGGATTTTTAGTTCAACCACGTGGGCTTGGAGTTCACTGTTTGAGCTTTTGGAAAGCTTTGTCTGACTTTTATGAAGTTCAGAGCATTTTTTGTCTCTGGTTTTCATAGCGGCCAGTATTTCAGTGTGCATCCATGCCTCAGCGCGATTTTTAACCCTGGTGGTTCTTATCGGTGCCATGTTGTTGAGTATTGCTGTGAATTTGGTTTTGAATCCAAGCCATGTTTCTTCAACCTGTGTACCACTGAGCTCATCTGACCAGTCCAAGCTCCCCAGTTCTAGGTTAAAGGCCTCTCTAGAGTAAGTTTTGAGGTCTCTAGATGTGACTGTTTTGTGACAGCCGGCCTTCTGTTTTAGCTTTTTGCGGGTACAGAAAATCATATAATGATCACTTAACCCGCATGCTATCACCCCTTTACTGGAGATCATGGACTTGTCAGAGGTCAAAATGAGGTCAATGGTGGTTTGTGTTGAATCGCATACCCTTGTGGGTTGTGTGATTAGCTGGCTGAAACCGTGCAGGTCAGAAAATCTACTGAAGGCCTTGAAGACGGGTGCTGATTTACGCAGCATATCCGTGTTCCAGTCCCCAATAAGAATTTTTTCTACCCCCTCCACCCCAGCTAAACACCCATCAAGTGTGTCATAAAACCCACTCTGTTCTGGTGGTCTATAGATTGTGCCTACTAGTACTGGTTTCGCCCTGTCTAATAAGATTTCAATCCAAACAGTTTCAATTTCATCATGGTTAAGGTCAGTACGGTTGATGTATTTGGTATCCTTGTGTATATACACACAGACGCCACCTCCATACTGGTTCCTATCCCTCCTGACTATTGAGTAGTTTTCAATTTCAATCTCTGGATCCTGTACAGATATCAAAGAACATACTTATACATTAGACCATACTTTACTATGAATATCTGAATGAAAAAGTTTAACGTTGCTACACAATGAACAATACATATAGGACTTTGAATGGGCCCTAATAATGGCAATGTAGCAATAGAATTTAAAAAGTTATAGCCCTGCAAAGAAGGGGACTTTCTCCATAGACAAATAGCGCTGGCAATCTATGGTATATCATGAATTTAACCTTAGGCAACCAAAGTGTTAACTTTGACCAGACAGCTGGTTCTTTTTAGCGTTTATCGCTTTTTCTGGTCAAGCATGACCGACAGAAACAGGTTGAATGGGATATAGATCAGGGGGAAGACACTGAGAAAATACGGCGAGTCCGGGAGTCAAACTCGTGTACCCCAGATCCGTGACGCGCACGGTTGTCCCCGACGCCGAAATAGCGCCGAGATACGCGGTGAGCTACTGGAGCTCCCCCACCACTATTTTTTTTAACTCAAGATTAACAAAAAGAAAATTTAAAAATCTAAATAATATATATATATTTTTTTTTACTAGACTTCACTCAGGTGTATTATTGATGCTCTCATTGATACTATGTTTGTTTCTGAAGTGTGTGTGTGTGTGTGAGATAGAGAGAGAGGGGGGTGAGAGATGAGGAAGGGGCAAGAGAGAAAGAGAGCTAGGAGAGTGTGTGTGAGAGAGAGGGGGGTGTGTGATTAATCAGCCCTTGTGTGTGTGAATGTAACAAGATCCTAACGTTTTCTTTCCCCTATTATTTCATGCACACTTTATTCATTGTTTTAAATTATTATTTTCTTTTAAGTTATTTTGTGCATCACTCTGTTTTGAATTTGATGCAAATTTGCAATGCATGAGGGTCATCCTTTTGTGTTAACACTATGGTCGCCGAAAACGCCTTTGGACGTCTTTCCTAGCCATGCTCATTCTGCCGAAGACGCCGTAACTCGTCTTTGATATCAATATTTCAAAAATCTGTGATCGAAATCATATTTCTCCTCCGGGGACCTGAGATGTACAGCTGAGCTCCACTCAACTCTCTAGCGGTTCAAGAGCGCCATCTGGTGGCAGATCGGCAGATCGCCAACAGGAAGTGACTCGTCAAACAGGAAGTGCTCATCCATATTTCGTCCGGGCACTCGCGATCATTAGCAGGACTCTATCTCAACACACTGGATAATCAATCGCTCGCCCTAACTCAATAAACAATGTTATTTGGACGTATATAGTATTATACAACCTGGAAATGGTTAATCAGGATCAACATCCCATAATCGAAAACTGTATCTACTCCACGCTGATCGCCCAACAGCCCGAGGAGACTGGGGTGAGTTTTAGCATGTATTATTACCGTGTTCGATATAAACTGCTATGATGATCATATGACCCACACTAGATGAATCATCTAACGCTGCCCACGGAATTATAAACGACCCCCCGCCCATCCGGTCAACATCAGATGATAACTAGTAACTTATAGAACCACCTCCAGTTGAAATGTTTTATCTGGCACAGATCGCTATCAAACTGTATTTCATCATCAATATAGTGCATTTGGGGCTATAAATCAAGTTCTGGAGAAAGCTGCAGAAAACGATAAAAACATACTTATACTTTAGACCGTATTTTAGTATGAATATGTGAATGAAAAAGTATAACATTGATACACCCTGAACAATACATATAGGACATTGAATGGGCCATAATAATGTCAATTTAGCAATAGAATTTAAAAAGTTATAGCCCTGCAAAGAAGGGGAACTTCTCCATAGACAAATAGAGCTGGCTAGGGATGGTAAATTATGAATTTAACCATGGCGATCAAAGTGTTAAATAGCTGCATAAAGCAAGCATTTGTTGACTCGCATGTTGATAAGAGGGGAGCATGTCTATGTTCCCCGGGTCCTATGTTCCCCGGGTTCTATGTTCCCCGCTTTGATTGATTGATTGAATATTTTAGACCACCAGCCCTGATTCCAAACTCTAACCTTAACCAGTTCGAAAGAGGGCCTAAGCTTAACCGTTCGAAACAAGGCGGACATTAATAATTAATAAAATAATACAAATTTATAAAATGTTCAATCTATTAATCAATCAAAGCGGGGAACATAGAACCCGGGGAACATAGGACCCGGGGAACATAGGGATGATCCCGATAAGAGTATTAAAACTTGGAACTTGAAAAAGATCCATTTAAGGTAAAAAAAAAAAAAAAATGCGATTCATTTGCGATTAATCGTGAGTTAACTATGGACAATCATGCGATTAATCGAGTTAAATATTTTAATCGATTGACAGCACTAATATATATATATTTTTTTCAGGTTGGTTTTCCTACCCTTTTAGTTTTCAATCACAATGAAAACATATAAAAAGACTATGAATAATCCGTATAGTTTTGTTTTTGTATCATATGATGTGGAAAACATGTAAAAAGATTGTATGAATAATGGAAAATGCAGTAAAAAAAAGTAAAAAAAATAAAAATGCATAGGCCTACACTAAATGTGTTTACACAAATGGCTAAATAAAGGAATCTGAATCTGACTAAGTAGTCACCCAGGGTGTGATACATATTTTGCCACAACGCAGAACATGAGGTGCTTTGGCTGTGGTAGAGAGGGGCACCTGATGAGGAGAAGGTTCTAGTACTGGGGAAAGTGCTGGGAGAGGTGCTACAGGGAAAAGCGCCATAGGGGGTGAATCCTGATGCTAATGGTACCAGAGAACAGGGAAGGAATGGTGAAGAGGCCTCTAAACAGACAAGTGAATCAGAAAAGAGAAATAATGGTGAAGTGTGTCAGGATTGGGGGGTAACCACTGGAATTGCTGAGCGATGAGAGAGGGTGGGGAAAAACACAAGATAAAATAAATAAAAATTAAAACTGTAGGAAACACAACACACCAGTATAAAATAACTGGGTAAAAATCCCAAAATAACCACCACTGCCTAGCAGTTGAAAACAACAAGAAAAACAATAGCACTAGAGACAGAGAAAACCCTAGAAGCATGAGCTTGGGACACTCCTCTACTATTGAGGGATACACATGAAATGGACAAGCATCCGAACACAGTCAACCAAACCTACTTAAAGCAACTGCACACCTGACACCAATCAGGTGGCAATCAAGCCCACACACCTGCCATGCCGCATGGAAATTAACTGCAGAGGCCAGTGATTGACAGCTGTCCCTCACAGAAAGACGAAATAGACAGCTGTCCCTCACAGACAGACGAAATAAAGCCAAAGCACCTTAGAATAAACTAAAATAAAACCCACATAAATCGTGATCCATCACAGAAGAGGCCTCTAAACAGACAAGTGAATCAGAAAAGAGAGATAATGGCCAAGAGAGGCCTCTAAACAGACAAGTGAAACAACTGGGAAAGGAGGATGAAAATGAGAGGGGGGGTTGGCGGAAGAGAACAATGTGAGAGTGGAGGTGAAAATTATAGGAAGTTATAGTGTTTTTTTTTCCAACCAAACATTAGTCACCATCCAAGTTAGAGCAGGCGTTTCCTGAGGCACAAATCCTCCACAATCCATACAATAATAAGCAGAGATCCCGCTGTGGGTCAATTTGTTTGCTCCTCGAATCAAGACAGAAGGGTATGGAAAGTGAGGTTCTCAGCTATACAAGTTAGTTGGGAGACATGCATCACTTGCTACAATGCGGCCAAAACACCCCAAGTACTGCCGTTTCCCTATGCTCCGGATCATTGCACTCAAGATCTGACGAAGGGGGGAACATGCTATATTAGTTTACTTTGGGCCATGTTAAAATTATAGGCATTTTGAATCTGTACTGTACAGATCCAATATCATAATTCATTATAACCCTCCTGTGGGGCTGTCCAAGCCCCAAACATTCAATCTAATTTGGACTTATAAATCGCAAACGCCCTTCAAATATATATATATCAAGATCCATCAAGCTCAGTCAGTGATAACATCCTATGAAAATAGAAAACTAGAATATGACTAAACAGAACCAGAATTAACGTTAAAACCTCCTTATCACCACACATCATACATAATTGTAATATCAGACCAACATCATCACACTTACACTTAACACTTTCAGTGCCCACCACGTGATAACACGTGTTATCAGCCCGACACCTGAATGCCCACCACGACAATTAGCGTGTTATTTTTTTATTAGCGATCTGAATTCATATTTCATCAACAGAGTCTCCCGTTGGTAAACCAGCCCCATCAGGAGCTCAGATGTGAAAAAACCGCCCCCCTATCGTCTCCCAGATGGTAATGCATCCTTTTGGAATGGACTCAATGAAAAATCCACATTTTACTTCTCAGGCATGTAACCCGAGCCGATCAGATTCATTGTGGACCATCAGAACAGCGTGGAATATGTGTTTACAGTATGTAGCGTTGGATCAATAAAAGCGATCGATTTTTGGAATGGCGATCAGGAATTGGAATGATCTTTTTGGAGAACATCTGATCTGAGGTAAGGAATCTATTTTACAAGTCTTGGGATAATCAGAGTTGTATTCGCTGAGATCTCAGCGTTCGCCCTGTGTGTGTGTGTGGGCGATGGCTTTGAGGAAATCAGAGAATCGATTTTTCAGATCGCCTATATAGCGTGCATACGTACACATATACTATCGATAATCTAGTGTTTATTTGAAAACGATTCATAAATAGGCCGAAAAATTACAACGTTCTAGAATAGAATAAAGGGCGATTATCATGGAATATTTATATTTTCCTTGAAAACGAGGGCTTTTCAAAATGCTAGAAAACGAAAATTAACCGATAAAAAAACAATCCGCTTCGACAATGTTGACTGGAAAATGAGTCATTGATAAGCGACGGGCAGATTAGACACATAGCCATAATTTAAAACATATGTAGCAACCTGGAAAATATACCTATTATCCAGATGTGCTGACTTGCTTTTCTATCTCCCCTGATGCACCAAGACATTCTAATTAGTCTCTGCTAATATTCTCTCGAACAATGATGCTCGCCCCTCCTTGTTCTACTCACTGGAATATGGATTATGAACAGGATTACTGGACCCTACTCTATCAGCCTCTTCCTTGTGACTAGTTGGCGGCGCCAGCAGGGGGCGGTGGCAGGCAGAGAGCGTACGTGAGAGACGGAGAAGGAAGTGGACGGAAGTGCGAGGAAGCAGCCTCTTCGACATTGGACTTGGACCGGTTCGGTCGTGTCTGGAGAGCCCCGTATTGAACCTGAGTATATTACGGGTTATCCTATGAATGTACTCGTAGTGGAGCCTTGCATGTTTCTCCCTGAATATCCCTAGTGATATACCCCGAGTTATCCTAGAATAAGAACTGTTGTGAAGGATCAGATTAAACCGAATATATATATTTATTTATGGATATATATTGAATAGTATTTGTATATCGTTTGATATCCCTTATATATTCCTTGTACATATACACTGAATATCCCTTTATTCTACTATAGCCCATAATAGTCCATTCTCTTATTGGACAAAAGGACCAGGCGCCAGGGACAAGCCCCTGGCGTTCAAGTTCAAAGGTACCGACGAGACATGCCCTTACTAGCCTCAGCTCCGCGCAGGAATACGGCTACCGAAAGCAGAGCGGCACTACTTGTCCACCGTGCATATAAATATGGCGCAAGAAATGTAGAATTCCTCTTAGTCCTTTACCCTTCTACCCAACTAAGTAACAAGACGTGAAGCCTCACCCCACGATACTGCGTGCGGTGTAGTACGGCCTGTTTGGCCTTAGAATAGCAGTGAGACCTCGTGCGAATTAATAGCTGAATTGCCAGAGTTTGGCACCGTATTTCTATTAAGTAATAATAGTCTATTATGTATGGTGCATCGTTCGGTTAGAGTTCTAAAGTGAGCAGCACCCCCATCGTTTCCTCGCGTTATCTAGAGTCTTAACCAGGTTGGGCAGACCACGCGTGGTGCTTTCATCCGAGGAGTTCTGGGCGAGGACGAGTGGACCTGCACATTGGATTACCTACCCCGACGACTGCTGAGCCCTATACGGCATGGAATATCTATTTGCTTTGGTGCTTTGATTTGTGGAGCGGATAATCGCCAACACCGGTGAGTGTTGGATTTACCCCGAGAGGAGCCAAGGTGAGACGGCGCTCAGACCAGACTGAGGTCGCCTCGCTTCTTCTTCGTTGTGGACCGACAGCGACAGCTACAGCTATCGTCTACAAGAGCCCAAGTGTATTCATCTGCGGATCAAGGTTCTACGGGCACTGTGTTCTGTACCTGGACTCTCCCTAGAAATCGTTGACCAGACGGGATACAGCCGACGGCTCTCCTACCCCCCCTACTGGCTTACAACCGGCGGGACCCCTTCAGTATATTATCCAGCTATAATCATTAAGTGACCATCGCTATAATCCCCTAAGAGCCAGGTTGTATACTTGCTTCCTGTGTAACCAGAGATTGGACATTCAGTGTTGATTTGCATACGAGTACTCATTTGCCTTACAAGAGCATTCAATTCAAATCATAAATGTAATAAGTAACTATTATATGTACCTTTTGCTATATATTAAATATTTGACTATTACCTTTGTGTGGACCTGATTTCATATGTGGGAAAGTGTTCATCATACTTAGATATCGTGTACTGTATGGCCAGTAATTAAAGTACATAAAGCGGTAGTGGTTTAATGATACCATACTTATCAATACAGTCAGGGAATTGTACCCCTCAGTTACAAGAACGGTATAGCCGAGTTGGGCTTAAGTTAAAGTTATTCCCTCTAGCGAGGCGCGAAGAGGACCGGTGTTTAGGAGCACCCTGCGTTATGATATATCCCGTCTAGCAGAAGGGCTGTTTGGGACCCAGAGTTTAGCTGCAGTGTGAGTGAGGGCAAGTTAGATCCGCGTGTCGACCCAGCACCAACTCTACAACCAGTCCGCTCCGGCTGTCTACAACCAGATCTGCACCCGGCTGCCTTCAGAGACCGTTAGAGGTCGCTACCACCCAGCACACGCTCTCAGCCCAACACTGCCTTCTGCTCCAACCCCGCCGAGAGCGTTCAACGCCATCTTGCCTTCCGGACGACGGTGGCGCGGTGAGGCCGCCATTTTGGATGAGTACAAATGAGCATCTATGCTCCGGAGCTATTACACCGTACACAGTGTGGTGCAGCCTGCGGGCGAAGTTAACGTTGCTACTACAGTTCATAAGGGGAACCCCAAACAATATATGCCGGCATTAAGATAGGACTTTTGTAAGGTATTTGTGGGCCCACCTTTTGATTTCTTTTCATTTTCTTTGAGTGTGATAACGTGTGTGTGTTTAATAATACTTCCCATCTAATTAACCCTTTCCCTGTGGGGAGGTTACAGACCTGCTGCATTACAAGTAAAGCCTAGAGAGGTATTATTCTTGCCTTATAATTAAAGCCTGACCGAGGTATTATACAGGGCGACCCAGACGTGGGTGAGGAGTCAAACACCTTGCAGTATATTACCCCTGATACTAACCCAGAGGTGGGTGTATAAAATACGGGTTTAGGAGGTGTTGGGTCACAAACGGAATTATAGTGGGACTTCAGTCCATTTAGTCATTATCATTAAATCATTGTAACTGACCAGTATAATAACAGTAAAGAATTAGATGGGAGTTCTGTGTGTGTGTCCATTCCTAAGCCGTATTAACTCTTTTGGTGTGGGTAACATACATACTATTAATCCCTTCCTTTTCAACCTTCCCTTTCCTACTGTAAGGTTTCTAGTGTCAACGAGGGAGGGTACTGCTTGCGGGGGGAACCAAGTTATTTATTTACAATTCAGTCACTAGGTGTGGGAGGGTGCTAGAGGAGTAATTGGGGGAAGTGAGAGCGTGTTGGGGAGTACTGCTGACCGCCCTGGAAGGGAGAGGAAGACCAGAGTACCGTACCAGGTTCGTAAATCCCGGGCCCCATCCACTCCCACTGCCAGCCTCCAGTTGACGCTCCAGACCCAAAGACGGAGGTGCAGCTAGCCAGAGTTCTACTGTGTCTCGCTACCCAGTGACTGTGCACACCCGTTCCCACGAAGCAGGGATAATCCACCCTGCTACACATAGATTAGGCGTTATTAACGCTAACATTGAAGTGGATGGTGGGCATTCAAGCACTAAATCGTGCGCCCCCTGCTGGCACTGAAAGTGTTAAAGGCCCACTTGCATGTTGTATTTTTGTTCAATAAACAATGTGACTAGGCCAACGGTGAAGGCCAACGGTGACTTTCATGAAGAGGGAAATATTTTGTATCAAAATTGACCCAGTTTTAGCGTTTTTATAAAAAAATAATCTGCCCAACCACAACCACCATGCATGTGGATATTTTAATCCATGGTTCCGTGCGCGTGTCATCTTGACACATTCCCTGCCACGCTTCTATCCATCAATATATGATCACTGCCACCAGTCTAAGCCTATGGAGATGTTCACCTTCTTTGCAGGGCTATAACTTTTTAAATTGTATTGACATTACTATGGCCCATTCAACATCGATTATCTATCGTTCAGGATGTAGGAACGTTATAATTTTTCTCATTCATATATTCATACGAAAATACCGTCTAGAATATAAGTATGTTTTTATCGTTTTCTGCAGTAATTCCTAGAACGCTAGTTATAGGCCTAAACGCATAATATTGATTATCGATTGCAGTTTATTCACGATACACGCTATATTAAAAAATCCAACTGAATACGATACTAAATGTTATGACTCATCATGCGTGGATGAAAGGGGGGGGGGGGTCGTTTATAATTCCGTGATCGTCAGTAAATGCTTTATGTAGTATGGGTGATATATTGATCAGAGCGGTTTCCATTGAAAAGAATAAACAATCAAGCTGAAAGTAACGTTACTGTCCTCTTACCGTTCGCCGATGAGACTGGAGGAAAAAGATCCCACTTATTTGACGTCGATCGACTAGATCCATTTCCGGTTTGTATGGCGCAATAAACGCCCAAATCATATCGATTATTGAGTTATGGCAGCGATCCATATACACGGATGTGTCTAGAGTCCCGCAACAATAATACTGCCGGACGGATTTCCCAGATGCACCGAAATCACCAGAGATCCATTTCCGGTTGTAACTCGCCCGATCATCCACCAGACGGCGGTATTGAAGAGTTGCACGGTTGTGCAGAGTCCCACTGTCTCAGCAGAGGCTGGGTGGCGGAATTATGAATACCATGGCGAAAAAATGAAATATGATCTCAATAACGTCGTACGCCGTGGCTTGGCGGAATTCGCATGACCAGCAAACCCCGTCGTACAACGGGATTGGCGTTGGATGTGTTAATGATGACGTCACAACAGGTACAGGGCAGCAGGGGGCCTGAGAATCACACGCAGGTAGTGGCAGGAAGCAGAGCCTTCTTGTTACTACTAGCCAAGGAGCTATATTTGTTTCACCTAACACATAGCCATTTATCTAAGCTAACCACTATTTGTAAAAGCCACAACCACGTTACCATATTTGTAAATACTCATGTAAATCATTGTGTCGTTGTACATATTGTGTATATAACGTTAGTAGCTAAGTTAGCTAGCTTGCTAGATTTAAAATGGTTCTCACCTCTTTGTATACGTTTGTCCTCACAAACAAAGTATTCGGCCAGGGAACTTATGGACACGACCGTAGTTATAAGGTGTTTGAGCTTGTAATTTCACATTCTCTCTCTTTGTGAGTCAGGCTTTCTGTTAAAACACTGGCCCATTCATCAAGCTTGATAAGGCTTGATACAGTCAAGGTCAGCGTCTGCGAGGTGCCCATTTTCACCTCTTCATAAACCTGTCTTCCGATGACCATATAAAGCTTGACCCAATCAGAAATTATCCTCCCAGAACTAAAACTCACCAATGATACGTCTCGATTCGCTTGCTTATAACGAAACACACTATGCTTTTCTTTGTTTTTGCTCTGCCAGACTTGTGTTCTTTTCTGTGATATACGCTCTCTGTCAAACCGAGATACCTTCCATGGATGCAAACTTTTTTTGTTCAAATAAACCATCGTGAGTATTCAGAACCTTTATCTCCTTGCTTCATTTGATGCCTTGATTCTTGTCTGACCATGTTAGTGTTTTGCTGTAATGCCGGCCGAGAACCTGTTGTGGTCTGTACATTTGGATGCGCTCATAAGGCCTGTCCTGTGTTATTCTGCATTCATTAACCAATGATGACTAGTCAAAATCCACGACAATAACGTTAGTAGCTAAGTTATATATTCGTACTGGCATCGCGTCCCGCTCTTAAGCCATACCGAGATATACCTCATCTCATGTACCTAGTGTACTCCATCAACGAATAAAACCAATACACCCAGCACCTGCCAGGCCCCACCCTACTGCCGTACTATATAGTACTAGGCGTGGCCACCACTCTTCCTCTATTTTTGTTTCCATCATAGCGGATGCATGACACCCTATGCAACTATTTGATGTGAAAAGTTTAGAGAAATTAGGTTGAGTGCTTACCGAAGATTTGCCTACCCCTGAAATCTTCGCGGCATGTTCTGGCGGCGCTCGTATGGGTTCTGCGACTTTGCAGCGGGATGCATTCAATGCATTTCAGCGTTGAGTTCTGTAGTCTCCTTGTCTTGTTGACAGCAGACAGAGGGACAGCGTGTGAGGTGTAGCTATCGAGCTACCTCGCACAAGGTAGGACTTGCGCCACTAGGCATTATCGCTGGTGTTAGTAAATGCTGCTTGTTGTGAGTTGTATATTGCGCCAGGGGCAGGATGTTTGGGTAAACGTCCCTCTGAGGTAGACGTTTCCCAGGCTGTCCTGGAGCCCGCTGCTAATACTAAATGCTATAAATGCTGGGTCACTGTTCTACTGTTCCCCGCTGTGGGATGTCACTAGGCATGACAATGCTGGTGTTTGTGATGTGCTCGAATTGTCCCGAGAGACAACCGAGTTGTGTATTGGTGCAAGCGGCGGGATATCTGGGTAAACGTTGTTGTTTTCCCCGTTATCCTGGAGCGCGCGGCTAACGCTATGCTATATTGGGCTACTGTTTCTGTTCTGTATCTCTGCTACGGGAATGTCTGTCTATACTACAGTCTTCCCTCCTCTCAACCATTCATGCTGACGGTCAATCGGTGTCTACTGGGGGAGTATTGCGGGGGGGGGGCTTTGTTTACCTTTCATGGGTAAATGGGCTGAGGTCTAGGGCTGGTGTGCTGTTGTGAATATTATGAATGAATGCGGGATTGGTTCTCTCTGGTCCGCATCCCCTTAACGTTGTGTGCATGGGCTTGCCCATTCTACAGTATATTCGTGGTGTTAGTTAATTAATTCATTAACCCCTTCATGGTGCACACCACCAGTGGAGGTTGCTGGTTGCAACCACCACTGGTGCTCCGTGTTAGCATCAGTCCTTTGCTTTTGACATGTTGAAACAGTGCCCCGCCCGGCCAACGCCATGAGGTGGGTCGGCCCGGCGAGTGGCTGGTGGGCTGCTAAAGCCTGTACCGACACGGTATGGAATTGGCAGCGATTAGTAACTGTGTTCGAATTGCTGTTTTTTTCTATCAAAAAATTGTGTCTGGTGGCGGGGCCTTGAGGGCCAGCCGACGTCGACACATCGCGCGAGGTTGTTGACGTTATTAGCTTTGACCTAGCCGCAAGCTATAACCGCTCAGGGCTCCCCTCTCCGCAGAGGATCTTGGTCTTCCGCTGGAGCGCGGGCAGTATTTGTCCTAGGCCCCACACCGCCTCACACCGCGCAGCCAGAAGAAGAGAGAGCATGGCCTCGTCAGCGCCGAAGACGAGGCCCTCGACAGGCGGCCATGTTTTCCCCCACCAGAGGTATCCTGGGCGTTGAATCGACAGGTGTCCACAAGGCCGACAGCCTTGGCGGCCGAGGGATCGGCCATGTTGGATGAGCTCGGCTTGGAATATACAAGCCATCGCCGTCCTGCCGCGAGCAGCCCGCTCTCCGATCACTCCCTCCCCCAACACCAGCGGAAAAAGGGGCTCTGATTGTTTCCTTTGGCTGCGGGCCGCGTGCCTTCGTTGAAGCGCGTGCGGCCCCACTTTTCGCTTCTCATGGGGACAGCGGCTGACACCCAGTTGATGGCTGAGCCTGGGTCTGTCCGTGAGAATGTTGTGCTGTCAAGCGGCTCCCACACCATAAGCTGTGTTGGTTGAGCCTGGTGTTACGTCTGTCAACTATAAGTGTTGTCAGCAGGGGGGCTCGAAACCTTTTTGAGGCACACAGTGCGGGCTTCCCCGACCTCGCCTTCGCCAGGCCAGGTATCATGTTGGTGCCTCCCACTCCTGAAAGATTGGCAGTGGTCTCGCAGGCGCGCGTGATTTGTGTGGTAGTAAAATCACTGCAGGGCTACGGTGTGTAGGAACCCATGGGGGCCTCACACCTTGCATGTCCGGCTGCAGAACAACTCCTCAGCATGTTCTGGAGGGGTGTTCAGTGGGGGAGCTTTTGTCACATAGAACTGATGTCAGCTTCCCCCGTATCAAACCGGCCCTTTCTGTCGGGGTCCCCCCTTGGGTGCGATTACCTCGTGGGTAGTGTCAGGGTCAGATGTCCCGACACGGAACGCTCTGCTCGCACGGGTCTTTGTCCATTACTGTGGTTAACTGGGAATCCGAAATTATCACAAACGGGAGACTTGAATGTTGTGGGAGCATCTTCTAGCTCTGGCTGGTCAGTTAGTATTGACTCGCCATTAGGGATGTCCCGATCCGATCACGTGATCGGGATCGGCGCCGATCACGTGCTTTTCAGAGGATCGGGGATCGGAGGGGAAAAATAAAAAAAATCGGCCGTCAAAAAAAAGGGGGTATTATAATTTTTTTTTTTTTTTATTATTATTATTCAACAAACATGACCATGTTCACGTCTTAAACTCATACTGAGGCCTTAGTTTAGGTTTTAAATTACATAATATATCATCATTCATTTATTTATTGTCACACACAGCAGAAGAAATGTCCACAAACACCTTCCCTTTAATTTACACCGTTGCAAGAGTGACGTATGCCGAATCCCTCAAGATACCTACACGCTCACAACAACAACACGTCGCTCCCGAAACACGTTATCCACGGAGTAGAAAAATGTCAGAGGTTTGGAAGCACTTTAAAGTACAAAGTCAAGCCAATCCATTTGCAACTTGCAATGTTTGCAAGGAGGAGATTCCGCGTGGAGGAAAAAACAGAGCCGCGTTCAACACCACGAATCTAATTCGTCACCTGAAAAAAAGCCACAAACAACAACATGGCGAGTACATCGCTGCAACTACACTCCGACACGTTGTACAACCGACACTTTCAGAGACTTTTAAACGGAAAGATAAACTGCCAGAGCAGGGTGACAGGGCGAAGAAAATAACAGCCAAGATAGCTGAATTCATCGCGTTGGATGACCAGCCGTTATCTGTGATGGAGAACGTGGGGTTTCGCCGTCTCATAGAGCACTTGGAGCCACGTTATCAGCTGCCTTCTCGGCACTACTTCACAG
Source organism: Notolepis coatsorum (assembly GCF_963971535.1). Classification (NCBI taxonomy): domain Eukaryota; kingdom Metazoa; phylum Chordata; class Actinopteri; order Aulopiformes; family Paralepididae; genus Notolepis; species Notolepis coatsorum. The sequence continues at coordinate 57,640,472 of NC_140179.1, read as the reverse complement.
ACAAAGCTCTGCCTGCGCTTCACACCAAGCTCCGTGACCACCTGCAAGCCATGTTAAGAGGTGTGCCTGCTTTATCATTTACCACAGACATATGGAGTTCTTCAGTGAGTCCAATGTCACTCATTAGTTTCACCGTTCAGTGGATTGACTCCGAGTTTGAGTTGCATCATGCTACATTGCATACGCAGAACTTCCGAGGATCTCACACGGCAGATCGTGTTAGAGAGGCGCTCCTGGGCATGCTTAACAGTTGGGGAATTGAGAAGTCACGGGTCCATGTTATTTTGCGGGACAACGCGCGAAACATGAAGAAGGCCATGGATGACATGGAAGTAACAAGTGTGGGCTGTCTCGCGCACACGCTCCAACTTGCCGTGCATGAGGGTCTACTGTCTCAGCGCAGCGTCACAGACACACTGGCCACCGCAAGGAAAATCATTGGCCATTTCAAACATTCGCCGTTGGCCTATTCGCGTCTGGAAGATATCCAGAACGACCTGAAGATGGACATCAAGCGTCTACAGCAGGACGTTGCTGTGAGGTGGAACAGCAGCCTCTACATGTTGCAGAGCATCTTGGAGCAGAAGCGGGCTCTCTGTGTGTATGCAGCCGACTACACCCTCCCAACCACCCTGACAGCCAGCCAGTGGACCCTGATGGAGAAGACAGCTGAGGTGTTGGTTCCATTTGAGGAACTCACAAGGGATGTGAGCAACCCCACTGCATCTGCAGCTGATGTAATCCCTGCAATAACAGGTTATTATTATATAATTAAATTAATTAATAATTTGCTATATTTTTATAATTTAATTTTACTATAAAATAAATGTATTTTATATTCTAAATAATAAACCATTCATCCATTTCATTCATCCAAACAGCCCTCAGACGATGACCACTGACCAGGGGGTCAAAACCATGAAGAGCACGCTCCTAGCTGCAGTGGAGACCCGCTTTGCTGAGATAGAGGTGGAGCCACTATACACCATCGCCACTATATTGGATCCAAGATACAAAGACAGGCAAGAATAATCAAAAAAAAAATTAATGCTAAATAATCTTATCTAAATAAAATGCTGTGTGTTGTCTTGCCATATGTTTGACTGACTTAGTTGTGAACTTGTGGGTAATTGATACATTTATCTACTTTCAGATTCTTCACAAAGTCAGACAACCTGAGGCTTGCCAAGGAGAAGCTCATCCAGGAGGTGGTGAAGATGGAGGACGAGAGGGCTGCCAGAGAGCCAGAGGCCGCAGACGCCAGCGCAGAGCCTAGAAGCAAGACACCACGTCTAGAAGAAGAAGCAAGCACAAGCAGCTGCCTGGGCAGAGTCATGGATGAGATTTTGGAAGAGAATCCGCTCGAGGCCCGGTCTGTGAGCAGTACATCAGCTGAAGTCCAGGTACAGACCTATCTCTCAGAGCAAACCCACCCTAGGAAAAGCAATCCTCTGCACTACTGGAAAGATAATGTCTCACGTTTCCCCTCACTGGCTGTTGTTGCAACCAAGTTTCTCGGTGCCCCCTGCACCTCTGTGGACAGTGAGAGACTCTTTAGTGCAGTGTCCAACGTCCTGGATGAGAAAAGGAATCGGCTCTCAGCTGAGAGGGTAGAGATGCTGGTTTTCTTAAAAAAAAATCTCCACTTAATTGTGATGCCAGACAGTGAGTAAGAATAGAGTGCAGAAAAAAAGAAAAAAAAAGCGTGTTGGTTGCAATTTTATATCCCATGTTTAAATTAATATTTTATATCCCATGTTTACATTTTATATTTGAATTGTGAAATACGTAGTTTTTCACATTGCATTGAGCTGCTGCTTAAACTAGACTAGGTCATAGTCTAGAGTACATTCACATTTCAAGGGGTTAGGCTTCCCTTAAAAAAATTTAAAAGTGTGTTGCAATTTTATATCCCATTGTTTACAATTTATATTTGAATATATACATGTTGTTTTTCACATTGCATTGAGCTGCTGCTTAAACTAGACTAGGTCATAGTCTAGAGTACATTCAAATTTCAAGGGGTTAGGCTTCCCTTAAAAAAAATCTCATGTTTACATTTTATATTTGAATTGTGAAATACGTTGTTTTTCACATTGCATTGAGCTGCTGCTTAAACTAGACTAGGTCATAGTCTAGAGTACATTCACATTTCAAGGGGTTAGGCTTCCCTTAAAAAAATTTAAAAGTGTGTTGCAATTTTATATCCCATTGTTTACAATTTATATTTGAATATATACATGTTGTTTTTCACATTGCATTGAGCTGCTGCTTAAACTAGACTAGGTCATAGTCTAGAGTACATTCAAATTTCAAGGGGTTAGGCTTCCCTTAAAAAAAATCTCATGTTTACATTTTATATTTGAATTGTGAAATACGTTGTTTTTCACATTGCATTGAGCTGCTGCTTAAACTAGACTAGGTCATAGTCTAGAGTACATTCAAATTTCAAGGGTTAATTTAAAAGTGTGTTGCAATTTTATATCCCATTGTTTACAATTTATATTTGAATATATACATGTTGTTTGTCACGTTTCATTGAGCTGCTGCTGTTAATTTAATTTTAAAACTAGACTAGTTCATAGTCTAGACTAGAATTATTCTGCACTAAGACAATTTTTATATTTTATTTTATTATTTATGAGTCATTGAGTATGACTGAATGTAAAGTCAAGCTACCTCTGTTACTTGCACTACCAGACCAGTACATTTGTTATTGCTGCACTATTCTTAATTCTGCACTATTTGTTTTACATGGTTATTTTATTTTGTGGTGCACCACTGATATATAACTATACGCTTTATATTTATTTTGTTTGTGCTGCAATAAGTGAATCCTGTTGGATACTGTTAAATAAAAAAATAACAAAAACATTGATTGCATTTTCTTTAGCTGACGTGCAGTCACCTGGTTTTTACAGACGATGGCGCCATTGCTCTATGTATGTTATTGCCATCTCATGAAGCAACAGGCTGGAGCACATTGTGCTGGGAGGTAGGTAAACTCATACTGAGGCCTTAGTTTTGGTTTTAAATTGCATATCACCATTCATTTATTTATTGTCACAGACTCACAGTCACAGAGCAGAAGAATTTTGCCAAAACAAACTAATAGTATCCAGCTGTAGAACGGCAGACCAGCCACACTCAGACCCAAACGCATTTCCTTTGATTTAATTATACATCAAATGATTTATGTCAAGGATTGCAAATGCAAATGCCTCGCTTGAATGAAGTTAACTTTTCACCTGGATAACGTCAACATTCAGGGTGAATGTAATGTGAGAAATTAAGATATAAAAAAAAAAAAAAAATTATTTTTTATTGATCGGATCGGGAATGATCGGGATCGGTAGATACTCAAAATCACATGATCGGGATCGGATCGGGAGCAAAAAAAGGTGATCGGGACATCCCTACTCGCCATACTAAGGCTAATATGCTATGCTGAATTACAGCTCTCGTGCAGTGTAGCTGCCCGCTGCGTGGGATGAACAAACAACATCCGGTTAGTTGTGCACGTTATATTAGGGCCGGGGGGATTTAAATTCTGCAAAAAAAAGGTTCCGTACTGTTGCAATTGTTCGGTGCACAGCGTGTACTGTATATGCGTACCGTTAACACTTTGGCGACCAAAGTCCTGCAGCGATTTATAGTCCAGAGGACCGAGCTTTGTCAACAAACCGATGTACTTTCTAACAGCTATATATATACTTTATAGTATTGCTATCTGTCCATTCTCATTGTCACTTGAGTGCATAAACCGTGCCTTCATAATGGCTTAAAGAAAATAAAAATCCATCGGTTGGTTGTCATTTTATAGCGCCGTGAATATAAGGTTTATCGCAGTTTTCGCCTCGTCTTTTTTCTGGGGAGCTAGATAATAGGCTAAAGGCTAGTCACGTTATATCAAACACCATTTCTGTTGTATATATATACGAATGAAATAAAACAAACTGCGTAGCATCCGGACTATTACAGAGCATCTATGGATGAAACGGGGGTGGCGGGGGACGCCGATTCGTATTATTGATTAGCAATACAGTGTGCGTTCAAGTAGCCATGGCTGAATAGTATATCCTACCGTCAGCCCATGTGATCGCCGGCAGCATTTCGTCATAATACATCGGCATCTGGTAGATTGTTCCATTATTCCAGGCTGAAATCTGCGCTTCCAAACGTGATCAAAGATGGATGATGTTCGTTTGGGATCCAGGCTCAAATGAAACGCCCACAGACAGTAAAAAAAAAATTCCCCCAATCGGCCTCAATGATACTGCAGTGGAGCGATGGCGCCCCTAAGAGGATCTGGCCGGTATTGCATGTTGCCGAAATCGAATATGCGGGTAGGTCCCCAGAGTCGATCGGGGACATTAATACGGTTATTAATATGGAATAAAACAATAACAACTGTCCACAACGCATGGCACCGTAACACGTATAAACTCGTGGCTGGTCCTTAAAGTGTTAAACCCCTAGTACATACAGTATATTTCATTCTCTGTTCTTCATGCACGCCTGGTGATACTAAATCCAAATTGAACTCGCCCATTTGAAAGATAAGATTCGGCACAATCCATGAATGTGCGAATTGGCTATAATAAGGTCATTGATAGGCCTGCTATTCTATATTCTATAATAATATTTCAAATTGCATTGGTCCGGATGGGAGAATTCAGTACTGTATCTACAAAACCTTCTGTTTAATCATCTTCCCTTAATTCATTTCCTTAGATTTTTTGTACACCTGATCTCAAGAAGGTACTGAACGAGCTCAGTGGCAGTTCTTCATGTCTGGTAATTTTTAGCATGGTGTTATTCACTGTCAAAGATGCAAAGAAAAATCATAATTCATATTCTCCTTTGTTTCATCACAATTTAAGGAAGCCTAGTAATAGACAATATTTCTGACACTGGGAATACATTCACTGAGGTCCATATATGTCCCTAGATACCAAGAACATGCAAATGGACCTTGTAGAAGTGGAGCAATATTCCATTTACTTAGGTATGTATTTTAGGCGGATTTTCAGAAAATAGGCTCCGGGCTTAAGAGGTTAATAAACACAATTTATCAAAAATAAGTATGATATGAATACACTCTCTATAAAATATAGGCTGCTATATTACATATGTCCTTTTCGACGCCATGTCACCATCACTACCATTATTACTAGTCCCCTCGTCAGTTCAGGACCATTTACAACCGGATGTTGTCACTCGTGGCTTGTCAAATGATGCTCGCCGGATATTTCGGCTTGTAACTCGAGACCCGAAGCACGCAATAGGTTCAGTGTGGTGACGATCGAAAGGCGGCAAATTCAACTTTCCAACAATGTATTGAATGATCGGGAGGAATGCAGCCCGGAGCCGGCAGACGAGAGCAAAGTGCGGCCGTCAAATGTTAACACTTTGGACGCCAACAACGAGTAAATTCGTTATTGCCCGCCATGCGTTGTGCGCCAACAATGAGGTAACTCGTTTTTGGGATCAATATTACATTTTTTTCGCCATGGCATTCATAATTCATCCAGCCTCCCTCCGGGACGCAGCTGGACCCTGTTCTGATATTGCAACGCTTCAATACCGCTGCCTGATGGATTTCGGGCGAGTTACACTCCACGCCAAACCGGAAGTGGCGCTCGGTGCATCAGGGAAATTTCTCCGCCAGAAATATATTGTAACGTGGGTCTAGATACACAATCGAGTGCATTGGGATCGCTTTCGAAACGCAATTATCAATATGATTTCGGCGTTTATTGCGTCATACAAACGGGAAATGGATCTAGCAGATCGACGTCAAATAATTGGAATATTTTTCCTCCAGTCTCATCGGCGAACGGTAAGAGGAATTTTACGTTATTTTCAGCCCGATTGTCCATTTCTGTGTTTGCAATCAGTCTGATCAACGTATCAACCCATACTAAATAAAGCCGTCACTGACGATAAAGGAATTATAAACGACCCCCCCACCCCCCTTTCCTTCACGCATGATGAAGCATAATGTATACCGATCATATACATTTGAATTTTTTAATATAGCGTGTATAGGAAAGAAACGCCAATTGATAATCCATCATATGCGTCAGGGCCTATAACTCGCGTTTTAGGAATTACTGCAGAAAACCTTAAAAACATACTTATATTCACGACGGTATTAACGCAACAATGTATGAATAAAAATATATAACGTTCCCAAATCCGGAACGATAGATACCCGATTTTGAATGGGCCATAGTAATGTCAATATAGCTATAATATTTAAAAAGTTATAGCCCTGCAAAGAAGGTAAACATCTCCATAGGCTTACAGCGGTGGCAGAGAGGGCACAAAGATGGGCATACTGCGTGGCAGACAATGTGTTAAAGCCCAACCTCCAGGTTAAACCCTACTCTGCAATTATGGGTAGTTTACATCATTGGTATATAATTTAATTATTTATTTATTTCCATTTGATGCCGGAAATTTCACTCAGAAATGGTTAAAAAGGTCCACGCACGAATAACATGCACGAGCAAATCTAAAAGCTTATCAGACGCTAGCACGGCCGTGACGTCACTTCAGGAGCACAGCCGTGACGTCACTTCAGGAAACGTATGCCTTATGCCCGTCCGGGTCATAGTACTACTCGATATATGGCGCTGGCTAACGTTAGCATTATGTCTACTGTCGTTGAGATCGGGGCATGTAGAGGAGTTTGGGGAACAAGTAAAATCATGTGCAGGTCCTCTTCTCAGACCTGTGTGGCAAAGCACTGCACACGCATCATGCAAGCTACACGTCGCTGCATGTTGATCAATGGTGGCCCACTCGGTGCATCACAGTGGGCTACTATTGTGCTAACAACAACCGCGGTGTCCGGCTTGTCGGCCGGCATGAGTGCTCGATTTGGGGTGGTTCTCTCCTCTTTGTGTGCCCCCGTTCGCGCGGGTGTCCTGCCGGGGAGCTTGTGGACGCGACAACAGCGGCGGCGTAGGGTGTTTGAGCCTGTAGCGTTAGTTAGCTCATAGCTATCGTGTACCACTAGCGTTACGGCGGGCTCGAGCACCCTACGGCTGCCGCCGTTGTCGCGTCCATGGGCTCCCCGGCAGGGTACCCGTGGGGACGGGGGTGTACAGAGAGGAGAGAACCATTTTGTGTCGGGCGTTCTTGCCGGCCAGCGAGCCGGACGTCGGGATATGTTGTTAGCACAATAGCTACCAAGCTAAGCTATGTTAGCTTCTAACTGTGTATACACAATATGTACAACGACACAATGATTTACATTATTACAAATATGGTAACGTGGTTGTGGCTTTTACAAATAGTGGTTAGCTTTAGAGATGGATGGCTATGATCACTCACGGAGCAATAGTGTTGTTAGGTGAAACAGATACATTTTCATTCGGCTAGTAGTAGCAAGGCTCTCTGCCTGCAGTGCCTGCCACTAGCTGTGTGTGACTCTCAGAGCCCCCTGGTGAGCCCCCTGGTGCGCCCCCTGGTGCCCTGCACCTGTTGTGACGACATCATTTCGATTACACGCGCACGTTATGAACCATTGATTAAAATATCCACGTGCGTGGTGATTGTGTTGGGCAGACAAAATGTTTGATAAAAACGCTAAAACTGGGTCAATTTCAATACTTTTTTTCCCTTCTTCATGAAAGTCACCGTTGGCCTAGTCCACATTGTTCATTGAACAAAAATACATCATGAAGATTGGCCTTTAAGAGGATTATATATCATTTTTAGTGCTGTCAATAGATAAAAATGGTTTTACTAATTAATCTCACAATTTTCTGTAATTAATCTAGATTAATCTACATTAAAAATAGCATTTTTCTACTTAAGACCGAAGCTTGTAAATGTAACAGATATTTACTTGAGTAAAATCATGGAATTAATGTAAAATCAACACAAAGAAAGTATATTTAGATTCAAAGACTACTTTAATAGCTTTCTTTTTGTATTTTATTTTTTTATTATTTTTTAAACAAACATATAAACAAACATGACAACACACGATAAGATATACAAGCATTAATTGTCAGGGCACATCCAATGAGATCACCTTTTAGTTCTGTATCGTTAGTGGCTTAGCTTGGCATCACACTGCACTATCTCGCGTACGTGCACGCGTACTGAATAAACCACAAATGTACCTCTAATACCAGTATTAGTCTGACCACACCCCTCATCAGCTTACCTTCATAAGCAGGTGTGTGGTCACCTGCTCTCCTCCTTCTCGCTTTCACCACAAGGAAGAAGTGCCTCGGTAGATCCCCACACTTGACACCATGATGGAAGAAAGGTTTAGGAGCAGCTTTGGGAAACAAGGATACGTTGACATCATATCTTTATTTTCTCTCTCACTATTTTCGAGAAAATACGGCGATATTGTCTTCGTACTGGAGTGTCTGGAAGATGATGATCATTCTAAAAACCCTCCACCGGTTTTCGTATTGGGAGCACGCCGCTGCATGCTTCTCAACTGCAGTTCCTTGCTGTGTTTGTTGGGGTGAAACCTGTCAGGCCACAGCTGAACTGTCGGACATGCCGCTGTTGTGAGAAGCGGTGCGTTCCAGGTTGGGTGAGTAGTGTTTGCTGGCGGGCTCCACTTGTCTGTTAGTGCTATGGGGGCTACTTGACAAAGTTTATGGAAACCGGCCCCAGGCTAGGGTCCTTTGTTCAGCCACCTAGGCGACAGAAGGCCTTGGTCTGGAGACCATTATAGTTTTAACTAGTGGGCCGCGACCATTGACACTGGTGATCCCTGTGTGTTCTGGACGAGTGGATTCTCTCTGTCACCGTGTTAAGGCCCCATCTTTCATATCCAAATGAGAGTATTCCTTCACGAGGGGATATGTGCATGTAATGTGCGATAGCGGCAGATTCATGTTCAAAGTCAGCTACACAGGCCAGTTGGTACTGTGCTGATTCCGTCGGATGTGGTAAAGTCACCGTTGTGAAGCGGTGTTGACATCTTGTTTTCTCTTTTCTCTTAAAAAGTGAGGAGAGGTTCAGAACGGCGGCCTGTCTGGGTGAGTGTTATGTCATTGTTTACATGTTCATAGCTTACGGTTAGCCAGTCAGCTGTTAACTGCTGCGTTAGCCTGCTGGATCGCTGCATGGCCTGCTTAGGGCCTACTATTAGCCAGTCAGCTGTTAGCTGCGGGGCTAGCATGTCGTGGTCGCTAGGTAACGTTAGCTTGCTGCTATGGCCATGGCCTGGCGCGGGGTAGCTTAGCTTCTCGCGCGCCGCCGTGAGCTCGCTTCTGATCGTTAGCTTGATGCTATTCTGTTGAACGTGCTTTGATTTTAACATGTTTTACACTCTTGACCACGACGTCATCCTTGACAGGGGATGTTTTCGTCGACCCTGCCCTGAGCCAGGACGGCAAGGATTGCATCAACAAAGGGACCGTTGCGACGGGTAGAGCGGCGACGCTGCCCGGATCGAACAACACAGGACGGCTGTGTTTCTACGGTGTCTTGAGACTGCACTTCGCTGATCTGCGTTCCGGGTAGGAACGGGGTTGACCAGACCTCATAACACGTCTTCTGGTTTTACTTTGCTAAATGTATTGTGAATAACGGTGTTTTTCCCAAAACGTGTGTTGCTACAATGCATTTAGGATACGTTGCGGGTTATGTGTGAGCTGTTTTTGTCACTGGCAGTTAGCTTCTCCGTGCAAATGGGATGTAATGATCTGGTTGTTGTGTGAGAAACACGGCCGTGTACTCACAACTAAGCTAACTAACCTATGAAGCTATGCTTGGTGACAAGTGAGTAAAAGAATGTTCTTTCTCAGACTGTAATGACAATGAACAGTGTGTTCACACATTAACAGGTTTTCCTGTTTTAACTGGCCGTATTGAGGGTAAAATAGGAGGATTGTGTTTTCCCCCCCGGTTCCCTGGGGACTTTTTCATCCTCCTATCAGACATGTTGTGCATTAATTGTGTCTTTTGTGTGGTAGGGATACGATGTAACTCTTAGCTTGATTGCTGAGGTTGTGCTAAATCTGCTGGAGAAACTTATTTCCTAAAGGGAAATTGGTTTGGTTGCTGTCATGTGTGCTTAGCAAGGCCTGTGGTCGATACTAATCAAGAATGATGTATTCTCTCATTGTGAAAAAAACGGCGTTCCTCTGTTGAGTGTTTTTGCCATTTTTTGTAGGTGATGATGGGTTGTGTGTGTCATGTGACCTACAACTGGGTTGTACTGGCCACGGAAGCACATGTGTATGTAGGACCGGGGTTCTTAGAGCCCTCTCTATTCTGTGTTTTTCCTTAGTAAAAATCAGATAGCAGGTTAGCTCATGCGCTGTGTGGAGCTGTGAAACGCTTCATAGAGCTGACTATGACTGTGTCATATTCTCTTTTTGTCGTTACATCGTATCATGGGTGTGGGGTCGTAAAGGGGTGAACTGGTAACCTTTCCTCTCCCCATTGTTCTGTCGGTCAGGGGTACACCCCCTGTCCTTCAAGGTTCCCGTCACGTGGCGGTTCGGCACGTTACGGGGGGGGGGGGGGGGGGGGGGGGGAGTTCCTGGTCCCACGGCCTGGTATATTGGGCGTGTGCACCGCAGGAATTCCCCCGCCATAGAGTACGTCACCGTGCGCGTCTCTGTTGGTAGGACTTCCGTGTGCTGTTCAGGTCCATGTGATGGATCTGTTTTCAGGGGGGGTGGTCAGGGCTCCTCCTCACCAAGCGCCTATTCAGGCCTTCTGTGAGTTCGGACTCCTTCTTCCATGTGAGGAAGCCTCCATCAGAGTACAGAGCCTTCCTCCTCAGATTGTCAAAGTGAGTGGACCCTCTAGAAGGGTCCTTTTTCTATTGTATGTATATTCGATTCAATTCGTTTATTGAGTGTGTATGGGTTCAGTGCCTCTTCCCCGGAGGCCCTAAAACCAGTTTTTTACATGGCTCAAGGTGCAATATATTCTTTTCAATCTGTACAGCTCGCGTGGGAAGTCTCTCTGGGGATCCCTGTCTCTTTCCTATGGGAGGGTGGTGGGATGTAAAAATGTGAACATTTTTTACCCCGGCTGTGTAGACTGGGATACATACTGTTGATGCTTCCTTCTTTCTATTCCAGAAGTGTTGGAGTTAGGGAGTGTCACACCCCTCTTGTCGTTCCCCTGGGCGCCTTGGGGATTCAATGACAGGTCTAAATAGCCTGTTCATTGATGGGGGTGTGTCCCGACGCACGTATAGTGCTAGCTCGCTGTAAACAGGCGATTGACTGGCACGCCTTGGTTGCTTGTGGTTGAAACAGCGTTTTTATAAAGCAACTGAGATGGGGGTTTTTCCTCTTCCGACGACCACATCCCATGACCTGGGTGGGTTGTCGACGGATTCTCGTTCATGTCTGGGGGATGATGACGGTATGGATCTGAACATATGTGGTGGGGTCTCACGCCCTTGGGGTGGGCCACCAGGCGCGGTTCGTCCGAACGTCTGGGTGGCGCCTTCTTTTCATGTTAAGATCAACACGCATATCTGCCCTTCTCCTGGAGTAGGCATGTCGGCGTGGTTAGGGCACGGGACTGGTTCTGGTCACGCTGGTCCAGATCAGTTGAACCCGTTGTCCGCCGGGGATGCAGATCTGCTGTTCTGGTACCCTGAGGGACTTGGGCTTTTTTCAGGGGGAAAAATGCCAGGTCGGTCTGGGTGTCACAGGGTTAAGCGCTATGGAGACCCTGGTTGGGTATGTTTTTACTCAGCACTGTCGTCATGGCTTACAGCCATGCCATTCTGTACGCGCTCGATCTCGTCGGATCTCGGCCGCTACACAGGTTGGCCTGGTTAGTACTTGGTTGGGAGACCGCCGGGGAATACCAGGTACGGTGTGCTTAGGGGCTGGTTCTCCATTATTTTTCGCTCCTCTCTCACGCATGGCGAAGAGGGGCCTGTGGGGGTGGTTTTTTGACCTCCTCTGGTGACCCTGTGCTTCCCGTACCGCCAGGCCCGGTCCGAAGTGATGTTTGCGACCCGTAGGCCTGGGTTAACCCTTTTTGGAAACTGAAACACTTGTACTGCGGTATAGCCGGTGTATACCCGCAGGTGTGTTTTGGAGTTTTTTCTTGAGGGGTTATAGGAACAACCACCGCATTGGGTAACACCGAGGTGGTTGATTCCCTGGTGTGTTGGAGCAGTGTCAACTCCCGGGTTCACCGTTTGAGGGTGCCCCTGCACGTTCATGACGTCTGCCAATCGTGTCAGCCTTCTCTGCCTCGACCCCTCTGGGTGGGGGTTTTTAAATGGAGGCTTGGTCATGCAACACCGCCAGCTTACGCTCCTTCCGCCGGGGCGGCTGTGTTCAGCTGTCCCCTCTGGCGCCTGTCTCGTCCGCAGTCTCCAGGCTAGGGTTAACAGCCTGTTGCCTGGTTTTTCCCCGGTGCGCTGCCTGCTTCCGTTGGTTAACCTTTTTTGTGTGCTTACGGCCATGCTGACTGTCTGTTCTGCAGGGTTAGTGTGCCAGGCGGTGTACTGTTGGGGGGACGGGGCCCGCTCGGCTTACGGCCATACCGACCTGAACACGCCCGATCTCGGGCCTGGTTAGTACTTGGTTGGGATACCGCCTGGGATTACCAGGTGCAGTAACTGGGGGGCCTTTGTCCGAATACGCTGGCGATGTGGGGGGCGGGGCACTACGTGCCCACCTGGTGGGGTCTTGATGCTGGCATCATGGACTTCTCCGGGCCCCCATTCCAGGGAGTCCAGTCCTTTTGGTGGGTCTGGGTCTTCCTTCGCGCTCCGCTGCTACGGCCTTGCCACAGGGTTGGGTTTGCCCTTGACCCCGTGATTCTGGAGGCAGTAACGAGGTTGTTCCTCCGTTCGTTCCCGGGTGGCATGCGGGTTGTGCGTGTGTGTAGTCGTGGGGTCAAGCCACGGTCTGCTCACCCTGTGCGTTAAGTTGCTTGAGTGCCTCTTCGCACGGTCGGGTCCGTCGCCTTCCCGTGAAGCCTCTAATAGGGGGGATACCCTCCATTAGGGGGGGTCGGGGGGGCTCGGCCCTCCCTGTTCTGATGGTTTTGGGGGGCTGTCAGCGGGGTGTATTTGTCAGCCAGTGGCTCCGCTTGGCCTCCCTTGTGCAGTGTGATGCCAAGCTAAGCCACTAACGATACAGAACGATAGGTTATGACTATAACCAAGTTCTGTTAGTTAGGGGCGATGCTTGGCATCAGACGGCCGCTGCAGCCCTTGACCTCACCTTGTGGTGAAAGCTTGGGAAGGAGGAGAGCAGGTGACCACACACCTGCTTATGAAGGTAAGCTGATGAGGGGTGTGGTCAGACTAATACTGGTATTAGAGGTACATTTGTGGTTTATTCAGTACGCGTGCACGTACGCGAGATAGTGCAGTGTGATGCCAAGCATCGCCCCTAACTAACAGAACTTGGTTATAGTCATAACCTATCGTTAGTTGTCTTATATAAGATATACCCATAATACCTGTTATCTAAAAAAAAAAACCTACACACATATGTAGAGCCATATGAAATCCGTTTTATTATTTTCCAAATTCCATTTTATTTTTTCCCAAATTCCATTTTTTCCGTTTTAATATTTCAGAATTCTGTATTTTGCCTTTTATGCTCATTTTACCATCAGAAATAGTGTCTAATAAGTGGGAATGAATAAATGTCCACAATTGAATAAGATATAACAGTCCATTTAATGTTTTTAAGTGCTTCAACTCAGAAATACAGTTCAATTTTACACAATAGATACAGCTAGCTACTACTGACATTATCACAATGACAATGTCAGTAACCTAGCTATATCTATTATATTGTGATGAAATATAGTAATGCATAATTTAGGCACCTTTAGTTTAGTTTATTTCGTTTATAAAGGACAGTGTATAATGGCAAACGTTTGCATTAAACAAATGGATGAGTGCACCAGATTTAGCAAGAAGCTATCATTTACATCTATAGTCCTATGTACTGTAACGTTTCATAGCTATTTAAGTTTATTTAGATTATAAAGGGCAGTGTATAATGACAATAGTTTGCATTAAACAAATGGATGGGTGCACTAGATTTAGCAAGAAGCTATCATTTCCATCTATAGTCCTATGTAATGTAACGTTTCATAGCTATTTAAGTTTATTTAGATTATAAAGGGCAGTGTATAATGACAATCGTTTGCATTAAACAAATTGATGGGTGCACCAGATTTAGCTAGAACTTCTAGAAGCTATCATTTCCATGGATAGTCCTATAACGTTACATAGCTATTTAAGTGTATTTAGTTTATAAAGGGCAGTCGTTTGCATTAAACAAATGGATGGGTGCACTAGATTTAGCTAGAAGCTAAACGTCCTAACGTCCTCACAATAGTGTCGCAAGTGTTTTTGCGGGTCCAGTCCACGAAACGTTGACAGAATTAGCAAAACACCTTATCACCGGAGGCATAAAAGTCATTAGGATACTGTTCTGCTCTGAATTGAGGGCTTATTGTGGAATAGTTTAGCTTCTTGACGATGTTAACACAAGCAGCCAGACGCTTGAGCACCGCGGCTGTGTTGTGTGTAACACGCTGTAGCGTCCCCGCCTCCCCGGTCGCGTGTACACCAAACGTTCCACCCAAAAACGAAATTTCAGTCCAGATTAGGCCAAATTCTGCAATATTCCACGTTTTGCAGTTGATTCCATTTTTATTGGTTAATTCCGCGATTCCGTCCGCGATTCCGTGAACGCGGATTTCATATGGCTCTACACATATGCTCAGCTCGAACCCCCCCCTCCCGGACCCCACCTTGAGAAGTACCTCCACTATCCCTCGCACCTAACCAGACACTACCATTATAAGCTAGCTTTTATTCTCTCCACCACTTCTAACCACATTGACATTTTGGATTCATTGAGACCCAGAATTCTTGCTGTAGATATTTCATGGTAAATTACATCGAGATATGTAAGAAACCAAACTTTACGGCACATTTTTTCCGGTTGAAACCAGCGTGATGCGATCAGCTTTTTGGCTACTGTGATACCCGATAAAACCAATCTCTTTAGCTGTGGATTCACTGCAAACTCAAAAACATCATTCAACAGCAATACCGAGGGGTGTACAGGTATATTCCAAGATACGAGTTTTGATATTTGTTGGGTCACATCTTTCCAGAATGCCTTAACTGGTGAGCAGTCCCAATACATGTGCATAAATGTCCCTTCGTCCCCATTTGTACATTGGGTGCATTTGGAATCTTGTTTGAGCCCCATTCGGCACAGTCTTATAGGAGTCAAGTATGTCCTGTGAATATAGTTAAGATTGATTTGTTGATGATCCGGGTTCCTTGATGTAAGTCGGACATTTGCCCAGGCTCCTTGCCAATCAAAGTCCTTTTCCAGGTCTGGTATATCCCTCCTCCAGACAGAGTCAAGTTGGAGGGTTTCATACGAGGACGTTAGTAATTGATGATAAAATTCTGAAACAAAACCTCTCGATGTCTCTCTTGAGTAGAAGAATTTGTGGTATCTGTGGTGTTCAATTGGTCTGTCTAATGGAACACTGTGAGACTTCAAACATAGCTCTAACTGTTTGTGAAAAAGCCATGTGGACTTGGTGAGATTAAATTTTTTGCGTATTTCTTTATCACTACAAAAACCCTGTTTGTTAAAAACATCCCCTAATGAGTGTATGCCTTGCTCTTCCCATATAGGGAATCTTATAGGTCGTTTTCCAATTAAGAGAGCATTGTTATTGAATAAGGGAGTATGATTGTGCCATTCTTGTGGGTTAGGATTTTTTTTTGTGATTTAATAGCTTTCTTTGAATACAGTTTCTCTCCTGTGAAATACAAATGTTCAACAAAACCATCAACATTGACTCAGCTAGACCTCTTTCTTATATCTGCGGCGCTAAAATTTAAGATTTTTCACTCCATAGATTAATCTAGATATTTATTTTAATGCTTTAAATCATTTAAATTTATCTCAAGTTAAAGCATTAATGACAGCCCTAATCATTTTATTTAAAAATGTTTGCATATAAGTGCTTTCACTCAACGCATGAGAGAGACTGGTCATTTTCATTTCTGGGGAAAAGGCTAAAATGGCAGTTTAGGGGGCCCCCTGGTGGCTTTGTGGGCCCTATGCAACCGCATAGTCCGCGGCAATAAACGGCCCTGACTACATGCCTGAGTACACGTCCAAGTACATACATGGACTGCATTTATATAGCGCTTTTATCCAAAGCACTTTACAACTTATGCCTCACATTCACCCATTCACTCACATATTCACACACCGACGACGGAGGCTACCATGCAAGGGGTTAAGTGTCAGCTAAATTACTAAATGTAATGTAAAATGTAATGTAATGTAAGGACATTTTGATACACATACATGTCTGAGTACATGGCTGAGTACATGCCTGAGTACATGTGTAGCCGGTGTGACCTCGCTCTGCATTGTGTTTCGATTCGACCCCTGTTAACACTTTCAGAGCCCTTGCTTAACCTTGATTTACCGGTTGAATGCCCACCATCCACTTCAATGTTAGCGTTAAAAACGCCTAATCTATGTTTTAAATTATGGCTATGTGTCTAATCTGCCCGTCGCTTATCAATGACTCGTTTTCCAGTCAACATTGTCAAAGCGGATTGTTTTTTTATCGGTTCATTTTCGTTTTATAGCATTTTGAAAAGCCCTCGTTTTCAAGGAAAATATAAAGATTCCATGATAAAAGACGTTTACTGGAATATTCTAGAATACACAAAAACAGTGTAATTTTTCGGCCTATTTATGAATCGTTTTCAAATAAACGCTAGATTATCGATAGTATATGTGTACGTCAGTGTTGGGAAAGTTCACTTTCTACATGAACTAGTTCAGTTCACAGTTCACAATTTTTTAAATGAACTAGTTCAGTTCATAGTTCATAATTAAATTTTTTTAACTAAAGTTCATGGTTTCAAAAATGAATTAATTTAGTTCTTTTTAGAAAAAAAAATTTGTATAGAGATTTTTCACGTAGTTACTTACATTACAAAAACACACATTGGGACAAGGGGGGGGGGGGGGTCCTCCAGTTCATCTCTATGCCATCATCCACACCATAAGCAAGCAAAAACAAAACAAAAAGAAAAACAAGCTAAAAGGAAAGTGTAGTATATTTCTACAGAATCCTACAATATAAGGTTATTGTAGTACAGTACAATGGGATTGCTTATCTGGAAGGAGGAGAAAGGGGATCATACGTGATAGAATTGTTGGTCTCCTCATCTGACTTTAAGCAGATGAAGAATAAACGTGTACGCCAGACAACCAGAACTGTAGTTCAACTCAACTGATTTATTTGAGCCAGGGCCAAGAGTGAATAAAAGGTTGCCTTTCACATACAAAGGATTTATCAGAAAACATTAACATGGCTGCTGTGTACAGGAATCAACAAGGTTTGCATCTCAAACCCCAACATGTACATAAAACAGTCACTCGTTAACATAATTTGAACATACATTGACAATACTGTAAGCCCTTTTTGTATATAAGTAAGCCTGGTTTCTAAGCTAGGTTACATTCTATTCTAACCAAACATCGTGGTTCCATCCGGCTTACTTACATAAAAACAGCTCAGCAGTAGTCTCTCTGGTCGGGGAGGGGTTGGAGCCGCAGACCCCTTGGGTTGGTTTGGTCTGGGCTCCTGAATAACACTATGTTCGCCCTTATATACTATAATTTCTAGCCAATAATAGCACATTTTACTAATATAGTTGGTCCAATCCGGCGTCTTCTGTGGGGGGTTGGTTCTTGCTCCCGGGTGGGGTGGTGTCGCCTTCCCTCAGTGATCAGAAGGGGGGTCTTTATGGCCCCCTCCCCCCTTCCTTGATGTGGTCTTTTACTGTACTGAGTACAGAGGCCTGTTCCAATAAACCTTTTACCAACTGTATCTCCCGTGTATATGAATTTACACATTTCTAATATTATGGTTTACTCTTTTGATACTAAACAGTTGATTAATAGATAACTTTGTTTGTGACTTAGTGTCCATGACTAATCATCTCTTCAACAAGTCTAAACTGGTCTGCCCTGTGTTCAACCCAGCTGTCTCTGCTTCTACATTTACATACAGTCAATTCGAGAAGGTGTTGTTTGTTCTCTAATTTAGTCATTGCTTGAGTGGGGGTTGAAATAACTGTTGCTGTTATCTGATGCAACTGTCTCAAGTATGGTTCCTTATTTAGCCCCTGAGTTCACTCTGCTATTGAAAGGTACATCTGGCTTTACATTATGGTTCTCTAATTTATTCACACATATTAATTATGAAATTCAACGTCAATATTACCACAAAAGCAAACCAAGACAGGCACTGTACAGTATTGCACTTGCCTCTAGCCCATTCACATGTAGACATATATTTATTTTTTCCTATCCTAGGTCTGTCACAATCTGTCTACAATGGGGCACTGGGCCTTTAGAAGGATCCGAGAAATTTCAGCAGGAAAATAGTCTAATAGTGGGGCCCACACCTCCTGAAAGGAAGCGTTGTTGCCTCTATGCATTGCACAGTGTCTTTCATGGGGTAGCACACCGAAGATCTCTCTATACCACATTTGTAAAAATGGAGGCTTATCCTTAATCCAGTTTATCAGAATGCATTTCCGGGCTGAAAGTAGAAGTTTATCAAATAGTTTGAATTGTAAAGGGTGTCACCCCTCCTACCCAACCCCCCCACCCCACCCAACCACCTCCAATGTACAGTCCCCCCCCACCCCACCCCACCCCACCTACCCAACCTCGTCCAATGTACAGTTTTTTTTTTTTTTTTTACTTTTTTTTTAGCGTTTATCGCTTTTTCTGGTCAAGCATGACCGACAGAAACAGGTTGAAATGGGATGTAGAGCAGGGGAAGACATTCTGAGAAATGACGGCGGGTCCGGGAATCGAACTCGTGTCCCCCAGATCCGTGACGAGCACGGTTTTCCCCGACGCAGAAATAGCGCCGAGATATGCGGTGAGCTACGGGAGCTCCCCCAATGTACAGTTTCTATGTCAAATGTATATACTCTCTTTTCTGGACTCTTTTTGTATCACAAACAGTACTGTATTTGCAAATCTGGTATGTCATAAATGTATAGATGTAGCAGTACTGTCTGTATGTCATACTGTCTGTATGTCATGTATGTCATATATGTCCTAATGAATTGAAAATGGGGGACCCTGATACAGTACAGCTCAATACATACAATTGTTATGGGGATGCAGACCAGAGAAAGACTTTCGTCTTGTTTACATCAGGGTCCCCCGTTTTCAATTCATCATAACATAATATATGACTGAGGCCCTGTTTAGACGGAAACGCTAGCAGGTGAATCTGCAAAAATATTTTTTCGGATGTGCCTTTCGTTTAAATACGGAAACGGTGTTTTTACGGGGTGAAATCGTAAAAAAGTGAGACCACCTTCCAAGGTGGAATTCCTAGAAACGATAAACCTTTGCGCTATCATCTAAACCAGGGGTAGGCAACTCTAGGCACGCGTGCCTGCATAGGCACGCGGGGGCATTTTCATAGGCACAGGGGGCAGCATTTATTAAAAAAAAAAAAGATTATATATATATATATTTTTTTTATATATATAAATATTATAGTGAAATATTTTGCACTGTTGTCGCATTTATCTTGTTGAAATCCTCCGACAGGTTCTTTTTACTACCACATATTTAATTGAGACCCTTTATTTGTTTATTATTTCAATTTAGCTGGAAATACATTGCTACATCATTCAGTAACATTTGCAGAGCCTTATAACAAAGACATTATTACGGTCACCATTGTGACCAGTGGGATTAATCAACAAATTGTATTATTTATTTTTCTATTTAATTGAACATTGCACATGTTAAAAGCCATTTTTTTAATCAAAATGTGAGTATTACCAAGTCAACTTGTGTTCTTAAAACAATGACAATAAACATAGTTTTATTAGGTTGAAATAATGTGGTTGTGTACTTATTTTTCTGTTAACTTATTATGGATTGAAAACTGAAAACCTTAATGCACAGTAACTGAACTCAATATTTTTAAGTTCTGGTAACTTATTATTATAAATTTTTTTACAGTGTAGTCTTGCGATCAATCAAAACTTATTTACACGATATACCTCACATTCATCCTCCATTCACATCCTGGTGTTCTCCTGGTGTTCTCCATTAGGCCTGTAGGTGGAGCTATGACAGCA
Organism: Notolepis coatsorum; assembly: GCF_963971535.1. Taxonomy (NCBI): domain Eukaryota; kingdom Metazoa; phylum Chordata; class Actinopteri; order Aulopiformes; family Paralepididae; genus Notolepis; species Notolepis coatsorum. The sequence goes on along the minus strand of NC_140179.1, from coordinate 57,620,296 downwards.
CACGTACAAATGTGAGTGAAATGGTCGCACTGTATGCAGCTGTTTGTCTGCATTGCATTCCCCCCGCCCCCCAACTCAGATTTAGGGTTGATACAACCATCATAATAATATTGTTAATAATAACAATAACAATAATGATGTAATAATGTAAAAATTATCATAAAAAATACCTGATTATGAGAAAAAAATGTACGATGCATGGAATATTGTTGAGGCACACTAGTTACAACTATATTTCAAACAGGCACTCCATGTCAAAAAGGTTGCTGACCCCTGATCTAAACTGTCAAACTGCATAAAACGATGACGAAAGGGTTGTCAAGGCTCTCGTCGCGCGTACTGCTTACATCACAGGCATGCGCCAGTAGCCTAGAAGCGTAAACAAAGCATGTCTGATTCTATCCATGGCGATCACCTGAAGGCTACATTGGCAGTACTTTTAAATACACAAGAATCTGTCCCGCGGCTATCACAACTATTAGTACTGGACCCACTGTCTGTGAGTGACTCTGCTTTGGTCCAATCACATTCCCCACCCACAGTCTGCGAATCAGAGGCAGAGTAGGGCGGGTCTTCACAGCACGTCATGTGATGTGACATATGCGCCAATCGTGTGACAGTGGGGCTCCGTCGTCTCGAGTTGTTACAGCGTCGTCTGCACGCAGAATTCCATCCCAAAACGCTAGTCTAAACGCAAAATTAAAAGTGAGACCGCAAGACGACTTTTGCGGTTTCTGTTCAGACTCTCTCCGTCTAAACGTAGCCTGAGCTGTACTATACTGTACCCATTCTGCAATATGTTAATAAAGTGTTCAATCAATCAATCAATCAATCAATCACGTGGCCCCAGAACCTGGATAAACACTTAGATTCCCAAAAGTAGTGATAGACTGTAGGTACCCAGGTCTGTTTGACATTTCGAACATAAAGGAGATATTGGCCCATTTTGTTAGTTCTTTTTTCAATACGTTGCTGCAAGCTATTATTTGTAAAAGATATTGAACCACAGACAGCAATCGGAATACTGGCATTTCCATAACGCTTTGCCGCCGCGCATTCAGTCCACACTAGTAGCAGCTGCAGCTTTCATCTCTACAGTATATTTTCAAAAACATGAACAACTTTGCTTGAATTGTCTTTATTATGAAAACTAAAACAGGACGTTTGCATATTCTCAATGTTTTGCTGTCGACGTCATCGCGTCGATGTACAGACTTGGTTCTTCAAACCGGGTGGACAAAGTTTACAGACAAACGTTAGATTGTTTCCGTCTGAGTCAGTACTGACTTTAACGTTAAACTCTTTTAAATCCTCAAACGCCGACGTCTAGAGGTAGAGTTTTCTGAGCGAGCGCTGCTCTCGACCTGCTGCTGCGCAGCTCTCAGATTCAGCTGGTCCACTGTTGTTGTGATGAGTCTGATGACGTAGCAGGCGTTGCCAGATCGGTTGGTTTTCCACATAATTTTGAAGCCTGTTTACAGTGTGTTTTAACTAGGTTTTCGGCTGAAATGCATATGAAATCTGGCACATCTTTGAACGCCTTTATAACAGAGTGCTGAGAATGAACGCACTTTTGAACTCCGTTACACAACGCTGAGAATGAACGCGTTCTCAATTACGTTAATTTAGCGGATATACAGTACGTTCAGTTCACGTTCGCCCAAAATACGAACGCGTTCATGAACGATCGTTCATTGAACGCGTTCAGGTACATCACTGGTGTACGTATGCACGCTGGGGCCGCAATCTGAAAAATCGATTCTCTGATTTCCTCATCAGCGATCGCGCACACACACACACACACACATAGGGCAAACGCTGAGATCTCAGCTAATCCAACTCTGATTATCCCAAGACTGGTAAAATAGATTCCTTACCTCAGATCAGATGTTCTCCAAAAAGATCATTCCAATTCCTGATCGCCATTCCAAAAATCGATCACGCTTATTGATTGAGTATAGGCTACTGTAAATATATATTCCAGGCTGATTCCCATCCCGCGATGACTTCCATGTTGAGCAGACAGCTTGCCAGCTCAAGGAGCCAGCTGGCTCCGCCTCTACATATCGACTGATCCCAGTCTAAGCGACTGACCTGCAGTTACACAGGGATAGACGATAGGGGGCGCTTTTTTCCATTCTGAGCTGCTGTACCAACGGGAGACACGGTTGATGAAATATTAAATTTCTCAAACACTCGAACGCATTGCTGCCTCCCAACTCCACTCCCATCTCCAGTCCAACACCCTCTACGAACCCCTTCAGTCTGGCTTCCGTCCTGCTCACAGCACCGAAACTGCACTGGTTAAAGTCATCAACGACCTCCTCATCTCCGCTGATTCCGGTGCCCTCAACATCCTGATCCTACTCGATCTCAGTGCAGCCTTTGACACAGTGTGTCACTCCATCCTCCTCCAAAGGCTGCACCAACTGGGTGTTGAGGGCACAGCACTTGGCTGGTTCTTCTCCTACCTCACAGACAGACACCAATTCATCTCCCTCTCTGGCCACACCTCTTCCCCCTCCCCAGTCACACAGGGGGTCCCCCAAGGCTCAGTCCTTGGCCCCCTGCTCTTCATCTGCTACATTCTCCCCCTTGGTCACATCATCCGTAAATACCACCTCGACTTCCACTGCTACGCTGATGACACCCAAATCTACATCCGTACACTATCCCCCCACAGCCCACCCCTCAGTCACATCGAATCCTGCATTACCGAACTCGCACTGCACCCCGACTCTGGAACTCCCTCCCTCAGTCCATCAGAGACTCCCCTACACTCTCCACCTTCAAAGCTTGCATCAAAACCCACCTGTTCTCCCTTGCCTTCAACCCCCCCCCCCACCCATAACCCCCCCCCCCTCCAACCTGATTGATGTCTGTCTCCTGTCTTTTGTGCTATCATGCTGTCTTCCCTGTTCCCCCCATGGTCTCATCTTCCTTTTGTTTTTGTTTCTTTGTTGCTTCTTTGTTTTTGTTTCTTTGTTTTTACTTTGCTCCCGACTATTGTCAGCGACTTCGGGTCATTGAGAAGCCCTATATAAATTAAATTAATTATTATTATTATTAAATCAGATCGCTAATAAAAAAATTAAACGCTAATAAACGTTGTGGGCATTCAGGCATTGGGCTGATAAAACAAGATATGGATGAGGGTGGAGGAGAGACTAGCATGCAGTTTGATTAGGTTTTTAAAGAACATTTGTACCTTGGGTAAACCCACTCAATTGTATTCTATGCTTTTATCCACCAATGATAGACATGACCATGATACCAGACATGCTTCAAGTAGTCGCTTCACCCTACCTCTGCCTAGAACCAACGCTCTAAAGAAAAGTGCAATGTATAGAGCCATAACATACTGGAATAGGATCCCATTACATATTATACGGACGGAAAACAAGGACAGTTTCAAAAAGAAACTCAAAGGAGCCATAATCCGGAAGGAAATTAATATATGTCATGATGAGTGTAGCTGCAGCCATGTTATCCAAAACTTCTTCTGATTACTTTGTGTGTTTTTTTTCTTTTAAAGGTATGGTGAAATTGATGTTTTAGTAATATTGATGAGCATTCTAAAAGCAATTCTTAAAAAGATTCAATTTTAAAAACAATCTTAAATTGTATTTAACACTGTATTTTGTATTTTGTTTTGTTTTTTAGTTTTCTGTTTCTTTGCTTGCATGTAATTTTAGCCATCTTAATTGTTAGTTTCATTGTGTATTGTATGTTGAGTACTGACTTTTAATAATTCTATTTTGCAATAATTGTTTTTGTATGTTTTTTTGTGTGGACCCCAGGAAGACTAGCTGGTTGCCATGGCACCAGCTAATGGGGATCCGTAATAAAATCAAATCAGATATGACGTCCCTGGCACTGAAAGTGTTAAGGCATCGCCCTGAGTGGGAGTTGAACCCCGGTCTCCCGCACCGCGGGCGGCATCACAGACCACTATACCAAGAGGTGAATTCACTTCTAAGTACTGGGTCTGGATGCCTCTGGGGAGTGAGTTTACTTGCAGTACCGCTTAACGTCCACAGTCACTTCACTATACAAGTCCCTCGTGACTGTGGATAGACATGCGGTACCTCCGTTACACATGCCTGAGTACATGTCTGAGTACATGTCTGAGTACATGCCTGAGTCCCATGTCTATGTATTCTAGCTAATATCTAGTATTCTAGCTGAGGATATGAGTTCATCCCTACTACTATGAACAGGGTATTGCGTTTAAACGCGGCAACTCAAAGATGGAGTACTCTGATACAAGTATCCCACGTTTAGCAGAATTGTAATGTGCATGTAAATGCACCCTCTAAATCCAGTGTAGGCCAGTTTGGACCCTGGACACCAATTGGGGGGCGTATTGTGCATGGTTGATAGCTTCCTTTGAGCCGGTGATGGGGTCTTATTCCCCCGGTCACCCCCTCGTCGCCTGCATGCCAATGGAGTGGTTCGAAGAGGTTGTGTTTAAACCTTGCCACTTTATTGAATCCTCTTAATAGATTGAGAGTAATTCAATATGTGATCCTATTTCAATTGACCAGGGTGGACATTACATACACAGCCGTGTCTGGAATAAAAATCCATACAGGAACCCTGTCACGATGGAAATGCGTAAGCATTTCGGCTGTGTTGTTCTGAGCTTGGAATTGATGTGGGGGGGGGGGGGGGGGGGGGGGGGGCGTTCTCTCGAGGGGAGTTTATCCTTATGAATCAAAGAAGCCGCGGCTGTTATTGACGAGGTCCTGTATATATTCGGGGGTGATCAAAGACTGCGGCATCACAAAGCGGGGGAAATCAAACGGCGGGGGGTCACCAACCTGCTTAGCAAAGGTATAGAGAGATGTATAAAGAGGGAACCGTCTCCCATCCGGCGATCTCCGTTGTTTGATACAAACATGGCAGCGTGGCGCTGTATCGTTTTTTTTTTACGGCTGAGTGACAGCGGCTGTAATTGAATGGAAAGAGTGACCGCGGTGCGTTTGTGTACTTTGTGTAGTATACTCCTACCCGGTAAGTCGTTACAGGAGAAAGGTTGTCAGTCAGATGTAGCTCTCCAGGGCTCTTTTGATGGGAGCTTGCCTTGTTAATTGGTTCCAATGAGCATATTTCCTGGCAAGTAACCGAAGCTAGGAGACATATTAACACCATATGGGACCGCAGAGGTGTGCCTCAGTAGAGGCACTATGCCTTAGAGCCGTTGATAATAGCCCTCATAAAACTGACTGTTTAATGAGTCTTGTGCAGCGAGCCCCGCTGCTATAAAATGTTTTATCACATTCATACCGGAGTAACTCAAAGCTCAAAGACAGTCACGTCACATGTCCTCAAAGCTCAAAACATTTGTCCGCCATCCTGAAAGAGGGCGGTTGTAGTAAAGCCTGCCAGGGTTCATCATCTCCACAATCCTAAGCGTTAGAAGACAGTAAAGGCTGTTATCCTGGCGGCGCGAGACAAACCGCACGTCTAGACGCTTCCGTGACAGCCGGCCCTCCGCCTCTACTAATCACCGGTGTTTGTTCATCGTCCCAGAGTCCCCGGCGCTCGACAAGTGACAGCCGATTTGAACGGCATGAGTCATTGCGGCGGACCATAATGAGGCACGTCCACACATAATGCCTTTCACATCGGGCCGCGAGGTTGCTCTCTCTCTCTCTCTCCCCGCGGGCAGACGGACTGAAGTATCCGTCAGCCGCTGCACTCGTGTCAGCTCATCTCTTGGTGGCAGACCGGGCAGCCGCTCACCCGCTGTATGCCCCGTCCAAGGCAGCCGCTCACCCCGCTGTATGCCCCCTCCAAGCCGTCTCTCTTCTCCACACCTCATCCCAGCTAGCCCCGGTGAGTCCCCGGAGGGGGGAGCCACGGAATCAGACAGGCTGAGGTGAGGCAGAGCCGGAGGTGTTAATAGAATCTCCTGTGGATCACAGAGTTGGCAAGACTCCACAATAATCGGCTGCGGGGTAGTAGATGAGGGGAGGAAGATGAGCGGGAGGAGGAGGAGGAGGGTGGCAGGAAGTAAGAGGGCAACTGAGGCTCATCTCTCCTTTGTTTGCCTCCCTTCTCTCCATCCTTCTTTCCTCGTGATCCGTTATTTTTCATCCGACAACAAATGGCCGGACGGAGGCTCATTCATCCCCCATCGCCGCCTCCTGGGTGACACCTCTCCCATCCCTCCTGTGCCTCTGCGGCCCCCACAGCCATCTACTCGGCTGGGAGACGACGGCGGGACAACGACGGGGGAGAGGTGAGATAAATGCGCGGCCATGCTCTGAATATCATCAATAAAACATGGTCGCCCGAGACATCCGTCTTCTTGTTTGTTCTCTATCTCACTACCTTTCTGTCTCTCTCTTTCTACCACTCTCTTGTCTACTGTTCTCTCTCTACCACTCGTGTCTACTGTTCTCTCTCTACCTGTCTGTCTCTCTCTACCACTCTTGTGTCTACTGTTCTCGCTCTACCTTTCTGTCTCTCTCTCTACCACTCTCTTGTCTACTGTTCTCTCTCTACCTTTCTGTCTCTCTCTACCACTCTCTTGTCTACTGTTCTCTCTCTACCACTATCTTGTCTACTGTTCTCTACCTTTCCGTCTCTCTCTACCACTCTCTTGTCTACTGTTCTCTCTACCTTTCTGTCTCTCTCTCTACCACTCTTGTGTCTACTGTTCTCTCTATACCTTTCTGTCTCTACCGATATTTCTACCGCTCTCTCTACCTCTGTCTCTCTCTCTCTAATGCTATTTCTTTCTTTCTTTTTTTGATCCACTTTTTCTCCTTATTTTTCAATTTTTTTCTCCCATCCAAATTTCGTATTGCCAATTCTCCCCTCCCCTGTCTTGAACGTTGCTAGACTATGCCCCCCACTGGTCGGTTGTAGTGAGGATAGAAGCCTTGCATCACGTGTCCCCTCCGGCACACGAGGAGGCAGCCTGTCGCATCTTTTCACCAGACAGCGCAGACTTTCAGTGGCGAGGAGTAACGTGTGGGAGGCTCACGCTGCCCCCGATACTTCCTGTCTCTGCTGTGCAGGCGTCACCCAACCGACCTGTAGGAGTCGCTGTCCACAACGTCCAATCCCCACCCATCGACTTCCACCCGCTGACTCTGCCAAATGAGCCAGTACGATGGCCGGCCCAAGCCGACGGCAATGCTGAGACTGGGATTTGATACCGGAATCTCTTGAATTGGTGACGAGCGCAATCTCTGCTATGCCACCCAGCCGCCCATGCTATTTCTTTTTATAGCTTTCTCTGCCTCTCTCTTGTCCTCTCCCTCTCTGTCTCTCTAAAACGCTCTCTCTCTACCTCTGTCTTTCTCTCTATCTACCACTGTCTACTGTCCTCTCTCTTTTTCACTCCACCACTCTCCAGCTCTCTCTCTCTCTGGTTTTCTCACTCACTGTCTCTATATTGCTCTTTTCTCTCTACTGCTCTCTATCCATCTCTCTACCACTCTCTGCACTGCTTTCTACCACTCTTTCTCTAATGCTCTTTACCACTCTACTGCTCTACCTTTCTCCCTAATGCTCTATCTCCATCTTTCATTGCTCTTTCTCTCTATCTTCCTCTTTCTACTGCTATTTACCCCTGTCTCTCTCTAGCTCTCTCTCTACACCAGGGACTCTACACCAGTGACTCTCACTTACAGTACTTTCGTCAGTCCCAGGCTCTTACCTCTCTCTCTCTCTCTCATATTTTGCCTTCACGCTGAAGCCTCTAGTTCTTCATGCTGTCATCATCCTTGCACTCTTCATGGGGCCCGTTTGGTGTTGCTCACACGGCAACAGGTGGCAGCCGGTAGACACCATTCTAATGAGGACTGTAGACTCTGGCGGTTTTGAATTCAGCTTTAATGAGCTGATAATCCTACCTCCCTGTTATTGCACACAGATTTAAGTCAATGTTTCTCTTACATTGGTTCAAAATAAACCACAACAAGAGAAGCCCATTCAGAGTAAGGGCCCACAGGAAGAAATTTAAATGTCCAACCTCAAGATAGTATATTTGCCAACACAATGAACCCGGAAATTTCAGAACCACCAAAGTTTTATGATGGATATGGATAGTACGGGTCCCCAGCACTCAGAAACTGCCGGATGCTAAGTTGTAAATGTTGGGCAACTTTTTGTATTTGCATAATTTGCATTAATTTGCATAATTGCCTAAATTTCAACAATGTTGGAGTTGTTTTGGGGGTTATTCAGGATTCAGGATTATCTAAAGATGGTAAGTTAGAGTGTTGAGTTTGTTCATAGTTAAAGACAGTAGAGGTTGAGTACTTTATTAGCTAAAGATGTTAAGTTAGAGTGTTGTGTTCATTCATAGTTAGACATTAGAGGTTGAGTAAATATCTAAAGATAAGTTAGATGTCAATGTTTTGGTTTGATTGTTTGTACTAGTAACGTTAATGCTAGCAGAATAGACACAACGTGAGGTAATCACCATCCATTTTAAACCGGTTATTACCTAATGCTAACGTTAGCAGATAGACGCGAGACTGGTAACATTACAGCTTGGCGTTAGCCTAATGCTAACGTTATCGTTAATGTTGTTATTGATTGATTGATGAGTCGGCATTTAATACAGAGGTGCTGTCGGCATTTAATACAGAGGTGCTTCACAGCGCTCACAGCGCAGCGTTTACAATATTATAAATACGGAAACAGCTGTTCTGCGAGGAAGTCAGCGAAAGAGCTGTAGGGCGTCGCATAACACGCGTCGATAAGGGGGCGTGTAATAGGGTAGGGTCACGTGGGGTCAGTGGCCAATGAGAGCAACGCGGAAACGCAGTTCTGTTGTAGAAGGCATTCACACGGCCTGACTGCATAAAAAGAAAATCATTCTTTATTTTTTTTTAATCATCTGGCAACCCCCCCCCCCCCCGCGACTTTGGGAACCCCTGGTGTAGTTCACCCGCTCACTCAGTCCCTGGGGGCAAGAAATCCTCAGAGAGAGGAAATTGGGAGGGATAGCTAAGCTGAGCTGCGTAGTGCCACGTTCGTTAAATTGACCTTGAAGGATGATAGGAGAGGGTTTAGCAATCTGAGATTTATTACAAAGTGAATATTCAATATTGCAGAGTATACAGCTGTGAGTGGACACAAGTTCTACTTAGCACAGGGCTCAGCAGGAGTGTGTGTCGCTTGGTCCATCACATTGACTTTCATACACTTCTAGTTGGTGTGTTGGAGTGAATGAGGTGGCTTTTACCGACTATACATGGTGACAGTTAAGTATAGTGAGGATCTAGAATTATAGTCTGTCTCCTGGTGGTTTTGAAGGACAGTCATGGTGACACATAGGCCTTTGCATGTTTCAATACAATATAATAACACAATGGTACACACATTTGTAGATATTTGTCTTCTATGCATTCTTAAAATCAATGGATTGAAATGGATTGATTCATAGATATTATGCATATTGCAGATCCTGACATTAGTTCCTCTGGTCAGCCAAAACCGTTGTCTCATCAGTCCTTGGTCTGTGGGCCTGTGACTCTTAGCAACAGATGCCACTGGCCTTCCGGTTACAAATAGATCTTGACCACTAGCTACAGACACAGGCTGAGATTCACATGAAGACATGATAATGAAAGGAAGTGGATACATGTATCTAGGGACATGAATAAATGGATCTAGGCCCACAGTAGCAACAGCTATGCCTAAAAACTGTCCTTTTCCTAACTCAATTGCCCAAGCATCCAGCCCCCTGTCTATCTTGGCAGCGGTATGTAAATGTGGGGACAGCCGAGGCGTGAGATGGGGAGCTGTCTTTGACAGGTGCCACATCAGCACCTCTGGATCCCCATCCTCAACGGGACCACAAGCTGCGAATGAGGCAAAGTAGCACTGCTTTTCATAGAACTGTCCTGACTGTAGGTAGAGAGCAGTGGCGGCTGCTGACCAAATTTTTTGGTGAAGCACAAATTATTATATTATATTATATATTAAATTATATTTTTAAAACATCCCCAAGGCTGCAACACCCCCATTTCTCCCAGGTGTCAGGCTCCTCATTAGCTTCCATTCATTTTGGGGACCATGTTTAAATATCATACTTATGAAGTATAAACAAACTACTGCTGTGACGATTTCAATTGGAGGTGGTTTGGTGGGTATAGGCGGGGTGGGGGAAACTGTACAAGCAAAACTGTACATTGGAATATCGAGGGAAACGTCAATAAGAGCAGCACGGTAAAAACAAGCTGCTGAACCTCAGCCTCTTAGTCAAACATCAGCCACAACACCTGATTACTTCAGGAACCGATTTTATCTGAAGGAGCTTCCCATAACCTTCTGACAAACTTCCTGAGAAACATCCGCCTGGCCCCAGACTTCAGGAACAGCTGGTGATGACCAGAAAGACACATAGCATCCCTTCCTCTCCTCTAACATGTATTTACCACCTTCCTCTGCACGAGGCCACAGATGGGTTTTATGTAACACTTAAAAGAACAATTACGTTGGTATTTCGAAAGTAAACACACGCATTTCAGCCACACACGTCACTGACACACTGGACGCAGCGGTCCAATATATATATATTAAATCCACTCACCATTTGATGTACTTCTTTACGAAGAAATAGTGTCCCAGTCCCTTCAGATCACTTGTAAATAAAATCCATCCTTTGATATTTTGTTCAATGTTGTAAATCCAAAAATGCAAACACAGCCTTTTGTGAAATGTTCCATTTTCGGGACTGTAGAAACTGTGGTCACTCAAGCGATTCAAGTCAACACAAAAGCATTGCCAACTCGACCGATCTCATCTTCCGTTGAATATTCCGACTCGAGACACTAATCCCATTCCCATGGAAAGTGTAAACAATAGCCATGACTTACAGAGTCCAAGACGGCACGTTCACGTGAACTACACTAGTCTTCAACTGAGATAAAAAAATATATATATATATATATATCTCATAAAACGATGCAGTGCACAATAAGTTGATGAAGTTCAACAATTGAATAAAGATCTTAAAATATGAATTATTATATTAGGCAAATGAATGTTCTTCTTCACTCCAGTCTCTTTCCAGGCAAATTGCACACATGAGATGATGACAGAAACATCTAGAACATATTGACGCCAGTCACGCCACACAGTCCAGGTGCAGGTCCGCAGGCATTCTCTGATTGGATTTCAAGGCTGTCAACACAATGTGGTACGACGTGAACACCAATCAATCAAGTGCGCTCCACCTCACTACCTGCCTTTTTTAAACTCAAGTAGCCTATTTTGATTGGATAATTATATTCTTTTTTTTTATCCACTTTTTCTCCCATTTTTCTATATTTTTCTCCCATCCCAATTTCGTATCATCCAATTCAACCCTCCCCTGTCACGGACGCTGTTTCTTGCCTCCCACAAGCCGGGTGCAATGTGGATTAAGTCATACATAGCACAAGTCCCCTCCGGTACTTGAGGTAACAGCAGTCGCATCTTTTCACCTGCGCAGCTCGATCTCTCAGTGCCGAGGAGTAACGCGTGGGAGGCTCACGCTGCCCCCGACACTTCCTGATTCTACTGCGCAGGCGCACCAACCGACCTGTAGGAGTCGCTGTCCACAACGCCCGATCCCCACCCATCAGTTTCCCACCCCCTAATACGGCCAATGTGTATTAGTACGGACGACCAGCTAAACTGAAAGCAAATGTGGAGCGCTGGGCTCGAACTGACGAGCCCAGCATCTCCAGCATTTCGTGGCGAGTGCCTTGCCCACTACGCCACGTAGCCGCCCTGGATAATTATATTCTTAAGCCCAACCCGTGAAACAATTTTTGCAGTAAGTGATTGACAGCTGGCCATTACTGCAGTCAGGTCAGAGAGCTTGGACATTTTTTAAGAAATTCACTGGCATTGGTTTTGTTCAAATTCACTGGCATTGTTCACAGAGGAAAACATTTCTAATAAAAAAATAAATATATATATATATATTAATAATAATATTTGTATTTATTTTTTTCTGTATATTACTAGTGAAGCACTGTCTCACTAGTTGTCATGCAATAACATCTGGTAGAGAGTAAGAGGAAAGGTGAGCGGGGAGAACAGACGAGTGCAGGAAGAGAAGAGATAGGGGGTCCGGGACCTTCTACAGGATGTGGAAACTACAAAAACATCCTGGCATTAACTTGTCACCTGAGAGATCTTTCGCAAAGACTAGATTCCTGTCTGTCATCTGTAGATTAATTGTAGACTGAAGTCCACATGTGCGGCCGGCATGTTCCTGGATTAAAATGAATGAAACTAATGAGGCTTCGCATTTTGCTCAAACTGCCATTTCCTATAAAGCCATCAAAGAATGAGTTTTTCTTGTATGTAACAAAGTATTGTAAGCATCCAACGCTGGCACTGATTGCTTTTAGATGGTAGGATGAAGATCTGTAGGTATATGTTAGGATGAAGATGTGTGGGTATATGTTAGGATGAAGATCTGTGGGTATATGTTAGGATGAAGATGTGTTGGTATATGTTAGGATAAAGATCGGTGGGTATGTTAGGATGAAGATGTGTTGGTACAGTATATGTTAGGATGAAGATCTGTGGGTATATGTTAGGATGAAGATCTGTGGGTACAGTATATGTTAGCATGAAGATCTGTGGGTATATGTTAGGATAAAGATCTGTGGGTATATGTTAGGATAAAGATCTGTGGGTATATGTTAGGATGAAGATCTGTGGGTATATGTTAGGATGAAGATCTGTGGGTATATGGTACGATGCAGATCTGGGTATATGTTAGTGCACTTTTAAATTAGTATCTTTGTGAGGTTACTGGTTTTTTTTTATCCACTTTTTCTCCTTATTTTCTATTTTTCTCCGATCCCAATTTCGTGTTTCCAATTCTCCCCTTGCCTGTCTTGAACGTTGCTTGCATATGCCCCCCACTGGTCGGTTGTAGGGAGGATAGAAGCCTTGCATCACGTGTCCCCTCCGGTACATGAGGAGGCAGCCTGTCACATCTTTTCACCTGCCAGCGCGGACTCTCATTGGCGAGGTGTAACGTGTAGGAGGCTCACTTACCCCCGTCATTTCCTGTCTCTGCTGTGCAGGCGTCCCCCAACCGTCCTGTAGGAGTTGCTGTCCACAACGTCCAGATTACCACCCATCGACTTCCACCCGCTGGCTCTGCCAATTGAGCCAGTATCACGGCCGGCCCAAGCTGGAGGCAATGCTGACACCCGGATTCGAGACCGGAGTCTCTTGCATTGGTGACGAGCGCAATCTCCGCTGCGCCACCCAGCCGCACCTTTTATTATTTACATTATTACATTGAAAAGACACAAAGATTATCCTTTTTATAGCTGGATTTTCTAATACCGAAGAGGTATTATTTAGAACATTATTTCATATATTTTTGTTATTTATTTAGTAAAGCTTATTATTTTGTTACAGGTTGATTTTTAAGTTATTTGCGTACCATTGAGATTTGTCAGAGCTTACTTTAGGCATAATAAAGCATGTTGAGTAACTTCGGTTATAGAGATATTGTTATGGTTTGTAATGCTACCCCAATAGCACGACACAGACAGGTATTCAGAGTTTAGCCAAAAACAAGGGCATTATTTATTTACACACAAAAATGCAGCGCTGTCCCTTTAATGGTGAAATACGGGCAAATACTGCCAACGGGCAACGCAGCAAACAGGGGGTCCAAGGGGAACGGAGTGAGAACACGGGCATCCTCCCGACAAGAACGCTGCCGACGGGCAACGCAGCAAACAGGGGGTCCAAGGGGAACGGAGTGAGAACACGGGCATCCTCCCGTGGAACAATAGAGAGCGATGACGAGGCCTCACCCCGGGAACGAGGTCCACGAAGAGGGAGTAGGGCAGTAGCTGGCACGACGTCTCACCCCAGAGACGCGGCGGTAGATGGAAGCAACGGAGGGCACGACGTCTCCCAGTGAGAACATAGGAAATCCTCCCATGGGATTATAGAGAGCGAAGACGATGTCTCACCAGGAGCGCGGCGGTTGATGGTAGCATACAGAACGACCTGGCAATGAGTATCATTTAAGTATCTTGAGGCTGGGGGCAGAGTGTCCTCTTTTTTGGAAATCACAATATGGTCACCCTAGCACTGTTGTTCAGCGATGACAATCTCATTAGGATTCTCTTTTCATGAGACGTCTTTGTCTCACATCCTTAATATAGTCAACAAGCATGGGGGCGGTGTAGAGAGTGTGGTGTGTGTGTGTGTGTGTGTGTGTGTGTGGGGGGGGGGGGTATTATGATGCCAGGCAGTGCTTTGCTTAATTACCTCTCTTTCTGCCCCATTGATTTACATTGTGAGCTCTTTAATTACACAATTCATCACCTTTTAATTAAACATGAAAAGCTGTGTAAAAGGCACACTCTTTAAAGCTCATTGAAAGATATCGCCAGGTTTTTTAGTAGAGCCCGTTTAATCACGTCAATGGTTCCTCGCCCTGCGTCGCGGTCGCGTATGTACAGTATGCGTGTTTCTCTTTGCCCCGCTACATTTCCCATCAATTCTCCTTAATTCCCAACAGCGGGAAAGCCGTCGCAGGCTCACCGTCTTCAGAATGCAAGTGGCGTGCATTCATTTGAAAGTCCCAGCAATGCGACGGCATTGTGTGCTGTCTGTTTTCTCTCTCTGTCATAACGAGAGGAGGCCTAATAGGGAGAATGTCGTAATTGATGGGTGAAAAGGTTCGGCCCGTCGTCTTATAATTAGGGCTGTCAAAGTTAATGCTTTAACTTGGGAGATTAATTTAAATGATTTAAAGCGTTAAAATGTTTTATCTAGATCAGACCTGATCATTGTACGGCCCGCGGGCCGCATCCGGCCCGCGGGATGATTCTGACCGGCCCGCGAAAGATTACATGATAATAATTTTTTTTTTTTTTCATGTCAACGTTCACACGCACAATATACGCTTAGGAGACATGCTCAGAAGATGTTGGTTCTCTTTGGATCCACCTACATATGTGAACAGACATTCACATTCTCCAGGTACAGATCCTCTCTCACTGATGAACATCTGGCAGCTGTGCTTCGCATCTCCACCTCAGACATGCAACCTGACTTTGATGGACTTGTTAAAGCTCAACAGAGACTGGATTTCTCACACTGAATGAAACAAAAAAGAACTGAAGAACACTAAAATGTGGAAATATAACAAGTGAAATGGGACACTTGATATTTTTTTTTCTTAAATGTTTAATATAGGCATGTAAAGTAAAAAAGGCTACAAAACTGGGACACTTTTCTTTACACAGTTCAGTGACATGTCTTGTTTATTTTTGCTATAAGATGATGTGATGTCTTTAGAAAGCTAAGAAAATCCTTGTTTCAATAGTATATGAAACTCAAAATGCCCTTTGTTATTAATGTTTCACATTTTGTTTATCATTTTGGAAATAAATTCTATTTGAATAAATGATATTTTTGAAAGCTAACCTCACCTTTTAATTGCCAAATAATAACATACACTCTTACCAGGGGTCAAAACAATGCCATTTACTGCTTTTTATATAGAAATAAAATGTATATTATGCATAATTGAGTTTGGAATTTTGGCCCGGCCCCCCAACATATTTTCAGTTGCTCATTCGGCCCCCCGGGAAAAATAATTGCCCACCCCTGATCTAGATTAATCTATGGAGTGAACATTTTTCAACGTTCTGAACTTTCAGCAGTATATTTGCTTGTTCTTTTTTTGCATCGACTCTTGCACCTTTTTGAAAATCTGACATGAAGATGGAACACTTTTGTTGTTAATATGATTTATATTACTGGTAGTTCATATAAGACATTATCGTCCTCTAAGCCAATCTGCACTTTAACATAGGCCTGGGTTGTTTTTATTTCTGTTAGCGCCTTGGATATAAGAAAGAGGTCTAGCTGAGTCAATGTTGATGGTTTTGTTCAACATTAAAGGTGACATGCATTATAAATGTCTTTTTTCAGTGTCTAGCATTGTATTATAGTAATAGTAGTTAGTATCAATGGGTCTCATTCTCGAACGTAGTTACGACAAAATATTTCGTCTTAGCCAGATTTCGGCCTATTTAAGACATATTAGGGCTGGGAGTGGGAGTCCTCAAATTTTCCTGAGATCTTATTTGAGAGCAGATCCAAGAGTGCTGAGGAGCACTCTTAAATATGCTCTCAGCCCACGATCAAATCTCATGATTGATTGACTAATTTAAAACTTTATTACAACTTGACAGACTGTGTTCTCATAGTGATTCCTTCATGTTAACGCTACAGGCCTCCTTGGAATTAATTACTTGATCATAATTAAAATAAATATGACAATATTTGTACGATAAGAAATTACGCATTTGATGTCGGAAAAATAAATAATATGGATTCATCTGATCACAGGGCAGCTGGATTAACCATATCTGAACCAGCTATTTTGGACAAATGTATAATTACTTTAATTACTCAGATATTCAAACACAATTATGCAATTATTGTGAAATGATTGAAAATAATAATAATTTAATGCCTTCTGTGGAATTTGCATTTCTTATTTGTTACACATCTGTTTTAATGATTAATTATATACATTCGAAAGAATGCAGGTCAACATGCAATGTATCCCATTGATTGGTATTGATTGAAAACTTTATTAACAGATTGCAGAATGGGTACAGTACAGTACAGCTCAATTACATAAGGGGATGCAGACCAGAGAAATAATTTCGTCTTGTTTACATCAGGGTCCCCCATTTTCAATTCATCATATGACACACACGACACAGATAGACAGTACTGCTACATCTATACATTTATGACATACCAGATTTGCAAATACAGTACTGTTTGTGATACAAAAAGAGTCCAGAAAAGAGAGTACATTTGACGTAGAAACTGTTGGAGGGGTGGTAGACTTACACTGTACAAGCAAAACTGTACATTGGAATATTGACAAAACCATACTTGGTCATTTACTGTACATTGGAGGGGGTTGATATAGCTATAAACCTGCATTCATTCGAATATATCAATTAAACTTATATTGAAATACACTATATAGCCTATACACCAACACTGAAATGACAGTGGATAAATAAATAAGAACTAAAGCTAATCGGTGGAAATAGACTGCATTAATATTCCATAACAAGTCTTGTGTGCGCCTACGAATGAACAGTAGCCTATAGGCTTATGGAATAATAAGCCATACTGCTTCATTCATTACGCCCGCCGGCCCGTAGGCTATATATATTATATGTCATTCATTCATTCATATACAGTACTGCGCTCGCGTGTGTGTGCGCGCGCGCTGCGGCAGGTGTGTACCGCGTCATATCCAATACATTAATCTAATCTAGTTTTGATGGGCGCAAGCGTGATTATGAAACCTAGCCGTATTTCTCGGAGACGCTCTCTGATTGGCACTGACTGACGCTAGGTTTCGTAATCACGCGGCTCTCAAAGCACTTCCGCCATTCCATTTCACACAGCTGCGTCAACAGTTGCTTTATAAGGACTGTCGGGGGCGTGGTTTGTATGCAAATGAGCTGAACGGGAACGCGCTTTGGAGTTTACGACAGAATGCCATTCTCCAAGCAGATATCAGATCATATAATTTCTGCGACCGTTTCAGCCACTTAAGACATATCTCCAGCACGTTCAGGACTCAGAGTGTACTTGTCATAGATTATGTCTCAGTGGTTCCAAGATAAGTCTTCCAGAATATATCTTTGAAGAATTTTCGGGAATGAGACCCAATGTGTCTGTGTCTCTAAATACCATATTGGCGGATTGCTCTCATTCAGCTCAGACCATTTCCTGGCCAAAAAAATCAGGTCATTCTGATTTGACTCGCATGGTGACGTCACGTGGCGAGGATGGAGCGGATAGTGATCCGATTGGCTCTGTGGTTGTAGCGCGAGCGAACGAGAGAGAGAGGGAGAAATACACCCTCGCGACAGAGCACACATACACACGCGCACGTCGCACTGTCAGGGAGGCGTGTATGCTTTTACCAACCCAGTTGTGTTTCCGGGTTCGCGTTTTGCGCTCTGATTGGCCACTGACCTACACGCGTACGCCCCCCTCGCTATCGCCTTTGGGGCGTGAGCTATGAAGACAGGCAGTAATAATAAACACTCGAAACAGCTATTACCAGACAATTACAACAGCAGTGGTGTCTGCTTCAAATGTCATGTATTATAGGCTATAAGCCTGTGTAGATCTGTTCGGAATAATAAACATCGCCACCCTCTAGCAAAACATGACACAATGTGATCCTATCTCCGATAGAGCGGCTGGTCGCAGAGACGCGAGTTGAACGAACACATCGGGAGGAGAATGAATGAATGAACCTGATGTAAACAAGACAAAAGTCTTTCTCTGGTCTGCATCCCCTTAACAATTGTGTGTATTGAGCCATACTGTATTGTACCTGTTACAAAGGATCAGATTAAACCGAATATATATATTTATTGATTGATATATATTGCATAGTATTTGTATATCGTTTGATATCCCTTGTATATTCCTTGTACATATACACGGAATATCCCTTTAGCCTAGTACAGACCATAATATTTCATTCTCCTATTGGACAGCGGTCCACAGGCGCCAGGGCCATGCCTCCAGAGTCAGGTTCAAAGCCACCGTCAAGACATGTCTGTACATGCCCGGCCTTGCCCAAGAATACGAGACAGAAATGAGGCTGGCACTAGATTGTTCGCCGTGCATATAAATATGGCGCAGGTGAATACAGAAGCACTTAGGAACTAAAGTTGAAGCCTCACCCACGATACTCCGTGCGGTGAAGTATGGCCTGTTTGGCCCCAAAGAGAGCATTGAGACCGCATGCTAATTAATAACTGAAGTGTCAGAGTTTGGCGCTATACCGTCGAGTGCGACATATTTCTATTAAGTCAGTAATAGTCTATTTGTGTTTAGTGTATCGTGCGGCTAAAGTTCTACAGTGACCAGCATCACCAACGCTTCCTCGTACCAGCTAGAGTGCTTATCCAGGCTGGGCTGCTTTCATGGCGCTTTCACCCGAGGAGACCTAGACGAGGACCGTGTGGACATGTACACTGGATTAATCTACCCGACGACTGCATAGCCATTTACGGCTGGATTATATTTGTTTTGGTCCTGTGATTTATGGAGCGGAGAATAGCCGACGCCTACACGTGTGTGGGATTTACCCTGTGAGGAGCCACGTCGAGTCTGCGCCTCAGAGAGCCTGAGGCAGGCTAGCTTTCTTCACTGTGGAGCTACAGTCTACGGAGAACAGCTGTATTCGTCTGTGGATCAAGAGACTATTGCACCGTCTCCTGTACTTGGAGTCTCCTTAGTCATCGTTGACCAGACTCTCTACTACCGACAGATCCTCTACCCCTGCTGGCTTACAACCGGGGGGACCCTTCAGTATCTCCCGCTATATATTACCAGTGCACCATAGATATAATTCCCTAAGATTCAGGTCGTATAATTACCTCCTGCGTAACCAGAGAATGGACATTCATTATTGATTTGCCTACGCACATTCCTTTGCCTTACAAGAGCATCCAAAGTATAATAGAGAAGTATATTATGTACCTTTTGCTGCAATAAATACTTAATTATAACTTTGTGTGGAACCGATTTATTGTGGGAAGTGTTCATCATATTTATATATCATGTACTGTATGGCCAGTAATTAAAGTACATAAAGCGGTAGTGGTTTAATGATACCATACGTATCAATACAGTCAGGGAATTGTACCCCTCAGTTACAGTACCCATTCTGCAATCTGTTAAATAAAGTTTTCATTCATTCATTCATTCATTCTCCTCCCGATGTGTTTGTTCAACTCGCGTCTCTGTGACCAGCCGCTCTATCGGAGATAGGATCACATTGTGTCATGTTTTGCTAGAGGGTGGCGATGTTTATTATTCCGAATAGATCTACACGGGTTTATAGCCTATAATACGTGACATTTGAAGCAGGCACCACTGCTGTTGTAATTGTCTGGTAATAGCTGTTTCGAGTGTTTATTATTACTGCCTGTCTTCATATCAACGCCAATCAACAAAGATCCCCACTGTGACTGCCGATGGTTATGATAACTAACGTTATGTGCTACAGACAGTAGCTCCTATCAGTACTGTAGTCATGCCACCGATGCCAACACTCCCCGGACGAGCTATGCCAGCTCCCGTCTCAACTAGAGTTTGTTGTTCTTCATTCCAGAAGGTTGCTTCCGGTAAACTAGCGCAACATCACCACTGACAGCAGCGCTGTGCTCCAATAGGAAGGCATTTGCATGCATAAATGAATACAAAAAAATAAAGTACAGTTTTTTCCCAAACGCAGTATAGTATCATTTTGAACACTCTAGTACCGCGGTACTATACTAATACCGGTATACCGTGCAACCCTAGTACTGTCTGGAACTCTTTGCCGATAATCTGTCATTGTCTGGCGTTGCTGCTGCCTCCTGTGGTGTAGGAGGTCTGTCTGCATTTTGTCTGCGGGTGTGTGTTTGTGCACGTCTCTCGCCATCACCGTTTCTCACTCTGCTAATCATCAGACAATAAAGCTGTACTTCACAGGAAACCTCTCACTGTATTCGCTCTGACCCGTCCCTCCACAAACTAAAAGTTCAATCTGTTTGAATTGTGAGTTCCCATCTATTGGGGCGACACATACCCATTTTCTGGTTTTTCCATTAGCACATCTGATGCAATTTGCCTTGGGGTATATGCGCAGGCCCCCCTAATCAAATGCCATCCGTAACACCCATAACTCAGATGCAGAGAAACTATTTGTCTCTCCATTCCATTCATCTGAGCAAGGAAGATGGAAAAAGGGAGTATGGCGAGAAAGTCATCTTCAGAACGGAGACGACGTGTCTCCCTCCACGACGCCACACGCTGCCAAAGACTGTCACCGTTGTAATGAGAATGAATTAAATACGCCACAGAACATTGAACAGGACGCTGTGCACGACAACAAACCTTGTGTGGAACACTGCGATCATGCGCATGTTAATATGAGTTGTAATTATTACTGTATTATTCAGGATACTCCAGTTATAATTATTACTGTTGACAGAGTCAGCTGTGGAGCGACAATAATAGGTTCATGACGACAAGGTTTCTCTCTTTAGCCTTTGGCGTGGTTTATTCACATTGCACCCAACAGTACACGAGACCTTCTCCTTATGAGAGGCGACGGAGGAAGAGATCGAGGGGGAGGTAACAACTCCTTTATACCTCTTACCTGGCGTCAGCTTCAATAGCTATGCCTATAGCGCCCTCTTGTGGAAACAGTTAGGCAGTTACATGCAATCATACATAACACATAACTTCAACAATTACCGTATTATTCAGGATATTCCAGTATTCAGTCTATGAGTTGTAATTATTATTGTATTATTCAGGATACTCCAGTATTTTGTCTGGGTTGTAATTATTACTGTATTATTCAGGATACTCCCAGTATTTCATCTATGAGTTGTAATTATTACTGTATTATTCAGGATACTCCCAATATTCCATCCTTGAGTTGTAATTATTACTGTATTATTCAGGATATTCCAGTATTCTGTCTATGAGTTGTAATTAGGGCTGTCAGTTTATCGCGTTAATTAGATTAATTAATTACACAGTAAATTATCGCGTTATGAAAATTAACTCAAAATGAATTACAAAAAAAAAAAAGTATAATATTTTTTTTTAATCTCATTCATTCCATAAGAATATAGAATACACATTTACAGATTTTTTTTTAAATATAGACCATTTGCATGTTCTTGGTATCTGATTCTAGGGACATCTATGAATCTCAGGGAATGTATTCCCAGTGTCAGAAATACTGTGGGCTAGATCCACAAAGAATGGATTGCATGGTGCAAGTTGCACCCTTACTTACAATTCATTATGAATTGAAAATGGGGGACCCTGATGTAAACAAGACGAAAGTCTTTCTCTGGTCTGCATCCCCTTAACAATTGTGTGTATTGAGCCGTACTGTATTGTACCCATTCTGCAATCTGTTGATAACATTTTCATTCAATCAATCAATCTGCGCGGTGATTGATTGAATGAAAATTTTATTTTGAGTAAATTGTAATGAACCAAATGAGAATATCAATAATTTTTTTTTATCTTTGACTGTAGCCATACTTAAATTGACCAGCCCTGAAAAATCGAAGCAAATTAATAGATGGAAGATGATTAAACATAAGGTTTTGTAGATACAGTACTGAATTCTGCCATCCGGACACATGCTATTTGAAATATGATTATAGAATATCAGGCATAAAATGGTTATGCGATTAAAATGCGATTAATTAGATTAATTAATTACAAATCCTGTAATTAACACTTTGGTTGCCTAAGGTTAAATTCATGATATACCATAGATTGCCAGCGCTATTTGTCTATGGAGAAAGTCCCCTTCTTTGCAGGGCTATAACTTTTTAAATTATATTGCTACATTGCCATTATTAGGGCCCATTCAAAGTCCTATATGTATTGTTCATTGTGTAGCAACGTTAAACTTTTTCATTCACATATTCATAGTAAAGTATGGTCTAATGTATAAGTATGTTTTCATCTCTTTCTGCAGCTTTCTCCAGAACGTGATCTATAGCCCCAAATACATTATATTGATGATGCAATACAGTTTTATGGCAATCAGCGCGATATAAAAAATTACAACTAGACGTACTTCTAGAAGTTACTACACGTCATCTGATGTTGACCGGATGGGCTAGGGGTCGTTTATAATTCCGTGGGCAGCGTTATACCAATCATCTAATGTGGGTCAAATGTTGATAATAGCAGTTAGTATCGAAGACGGTAACGTTACACGCTGAAACTCACCCCAGTCTCCGCGCGCCGTTGGGCGATCATCGTAGAGTTGAAATCTTATCATTATGGGATGTAAATTTACCCGGTCCATCTCCAGCTTGTATAATGGTATATACGTCCAAATCATGTTGTTTATCGAGTTATTGGCAATCGATCACTGTGTAGCGTGACGAGCCAGAGTCGCGGGACCTATAGCGAGCGCCCGGAAGTACTACGGACGTAGCACAACCTCTATGCCACTTCCTGTTAAAGCGATTGCGCTGATCGGCCACCAGATGGCGCTCCTGAACCGCCAGAGAGCTCAGTGGGTCCTGCTGGTGGATCTCAGGCGGTTCAGGAGGGGACATATGAATCCGATCGCAGATTTTAGAAATATTGATATAAGGACGCTGTACAGCGTCCCCCGGCAACTTGAGCATGGCCAGCAATGACGTCAAAACACGTTTCATGGCAGTCAAAGTGTTAATTAGATAAAAATGTTTAATCGCCTGACAGCACTAGTTGTAATTATTACTGTATTATTCAGGATATTCCAGTATTCCATCTGAGTTGTAATTATTACTGTATTATTCAGGATGCTCAAGTATTCCATCTATGAGTTGTAATTATTACTGTATTATTCAGGATATTCTTGCGACCCAGGTTCGATTCCCTGGCTGCGCATGTTTTTTTTATTTATATGAAATGGACGAATGATAAAGGTTTTGCACGCAAATCACAAGTATTTAACGTCAGCGAGCGGATAAAGTATCTAACGTGTGTTTTTTATGGACCAGTTTAACAGTTATTACTGAGAGAGAGCAGTCCTCCAGTGTAACAACTTCAACTACAAGCCTCCTTTTCTTGGGGGAAAGGACAGCCGCCTGTTATCACCAGGTGTACTGTAACCCGAGCTGATCTGTGCCATCGGATGGATAGACCCACAGACGCCTACATAATGGAGCAGTCGAAGCAGGTGCCCCACCACTATTGAGCTTGGGGGGGCAAACGTCTGCTTTTGCACCCCCACTTTTTGATCATATGAAAAATATGATATATCCCCCGCCAATATATAAATCTAACCATAACTACGTAATTTCAATCAAATTAATAATACGCAATGACACTTAATAGCAAGTTTTTAAGTTTCCAAAGATTGCGACCCCGGCTCGCAGGGCAGGTGTCTTCCTCCTTTCTCTTGAAGAAGAGGGAGTTGCGGCGGTTCAGAGGTTTGACATGGAAGGAACTTGGAAGACGGGAAGACTTCAGCTCTCAGCATTTCGCTAAGAGAAGAAACAGAATCTTCCTCTTCAGATTCTAGTATTTTCATATCAAGTCCAGGATGGGGAGTGTAACGGTTGGAACAAAAAAGGATGGCCATAGAGCTGCAGCTTCCAGCAGTGACCAGGCGATTTGTTTTACAGTTATGATATGAATATGTACAGTGAATAATAAAAAAATAAAAAAAATTATAAAGAAAAAACATTTTAAAGTACAAATCTCTTCAAAAGAACATTTTGAATAACACAACACAAAACCTAATTGACTGAAACTACACAAACCAAGCTATGCCCACAGCTTGGGGTTCCACTTGGGCATATTTTCACACCGCCAAGAAAGTACTGGGTCCATGTCCGTTGGTCATTCGGAAATGATTTGCTGCCAGCTGTCATTTCTGCCCGTCTCCGTCATCGACACTTGAGACTGAAAGTACTTAGCCACTCCTCCCAGACAAAACTGTAGTTTTCTCACACAGCATGGGAAATAACACAGCCAGACTATCTAACAATAACTAACATATTTACAAGTCGGATTAAGTTTTGCAAATAAGGAGACAGATGGAGAACATTTCAAAGCACTAAAAATTGCCAATATAATTTGTTTGACCTATTTCTCAATTGCGTGTAATTTTGCCATTTTCTGAGGAATCGTGAGCTCCTTAACACATTCCCGGCCAACCACGTATATATATACTGTATACGTGATTCTGCGCCAGCGCTTGACGGCCAACCACATATATATATGTGATCATGCCTTGTTATCAGTGAATGAGGCTACAATAACGAATGCCGTTATTGGTAATCAATCATCAGAAACGACGTCCCCCGCCCCCCCCCCCCCCCCCCCTTCATGCATTCATGGTGGAACATGATATCGACGTCCCCCGCCCCCCCCCCCCCTTCATGCATTCATGGTGGAACATGATATCGATCATATGCATTTAGATTTTTATCTCTAGCTTGTGTAGGGCCGAAACGCCAATCGATTTAACGTTATTAGCTTAGCGCCCTGTAACTCGATTTGCAGGAATTAGCCTAGACCAATCCGATATCACGTTAATATTCACGACGCTATAAAATGGGAACGTATTGATGAAAAGAAATTTCTTTATGGCATATTGAAGGGAAGGTTTATAGTGTCAATTGACAATGAGAATGGACACATAGCAATAATAAAAAAAAATATATAGATTTAGCTCTACAAACACCCTCACGCATAAACCTTGTTATGATAAGATGGCCTTATAGAATGGGCCCGTCTAATCCCTGTGGCCGTCAATGTGTTAACAAGGCAGGCTAGACGGTGCAGAGTTGCATTTAACTCTAGAGGACAGGGCCTACAGCCCCGTGACTGTATCTATTTAACTCTAGAGGGCAGGGCCTACAGCCCTGTGACAGGAAGTATCTATTTAATTCAAATGAAGCTTTTAGGAGTATTTCGAAACTAGAATTACAGAGTGGGAGTAGATACACTACTCTTGATGCCACATAATTATTATTGGAGGGGACAATTAATATATTTCCAATCCCGGATCTGCAGCCATGGGGATGGTGGATTTTATCATATTTTGTGCTGATAATGGCACAGAGGCGGAGACCAACTGTGTACCGTACCTTTTCATTATTGTAAGCACAAAGATAAGATACTTCTAAAACAACATGCATGATGTTATTATGGATGTTTGGCACCTCAGAATGCGCGGGCTGCCGTGGCACCACTGCTCTTACAGTTAGGGTCAAAAGTGGTTGTAATGGAACTCTCTGGTCTTGTAGGTTAACAGTCCCAATTTACCATTTTTTCAATCCAACAAAGTCAAATGTGTTTATAGAATATTGAATTATAGTGTATTTAAAAAAGCAGTTACTGGTATAATATATACACTTCATATAATATATACACTTCAATCAACCCTTATATACCAGTTTTGATCATATTATGATCAAAACTGGTATCTAAGGGTTGATTGAAGTGTGGATACAAGTCTCATTCTACCAGTAGATTTGGAAAATCTGATCATGCCGCCATCTTCCTCTCTCCGGAGTATAAACAAAGTCTCAAGCGTGCGCCGGTAGTCTCGCGAGAGGTGCAGAAATGGTCTGTAGAATCAGAGGGCACACTCCAAGCTGCACTTGAATGTACAGACTGGGGGGTGTTCCGCGATAACACAGATAACATTAATGACTACACGGAGACAGTGCTGGACTTTGTTTGTACTTTGGTGGAAGGAACAATCCCCACTACCACAAATTAGAGTTTACCCAAACCAAAAGCCCTGGGTAGACAAATCCGTCCGTGAGGCTCTGAAAGCGCGCACCTCAGCATACAACGGCGGGCTTGTGGCAGGCAACATGAATGACCACAAGGTGGCGAGATACAACGTCAGGAGAGTAGTAATAGAAGCAAAAAGGCGCTACAGGAATAAAATTGAACTCCAATATGAACAGGCTGACTCTAGAGCTATGTGGCAGGGCCTCAGAACGATGACAGATTACAAAGGCACCTCCCTCAAGCTGAACAGTGACATCTCCTTAGCAAATGATCTCAATACCTTCTATGTGAGGTTTGAGGCTGGGAATAACAACACCAGCCTACAAGCCACTGCAATGGGGGGGGGGGGCTGCTGATGGAGACTCAGTGTTCAGGGTAACAGAACATGAGGTGAGGAGGACCTTTAACTAGATCAGTCCCGGCCATTTAACATTGAAAACCCTGTTGAGTGCCAGCATCCACTTCAATGATAGCGTTAAAAACGCATAATCTATGTTTTAAATGATGGCTATGTGTCTAATCTGCCCGACGCTTATCAATGACTTGTTTGCAGTCAACATTGTCGAAACGGATTGTTTTTTAATCGGTTCATATCCTTTTTATAGCATTTCGAAAAGCTATCGTTCTCTCTGAAATTTCCGGAAAATAGAAAGATTCCCCCATAAACGGCATTTATTGGAATATTCTCAAATACAAGTGCCAAATGACACGTTGTCATTTGTCTGCCTATTTGTTGTCATTTGTCTGCCTATTTATGAATCGTTTTCAAATAAACGCTAGATTATCGATAGTATATGTGTACTTATGCACGCTATAGAAGCGGGCTGAAAAATCTATTCTCTCATTTCCTCAACATCACACACACACACATACACACACACGGCACATGCTGATATCTCAGTGATTATACAACGGCATGCAAATTTCTCGATTCTGATTGGCTGAAACAGTCCATTTACACGTATGTATTGTGATCAGTCCACGCTTGCTGGCCCAGGACCCGCCCACAACCGAATCACATCACATCAATCCGCCGGATCACAAGAAGGTGGACAATAATCTTTACAAATGGATATGTTGATAGCGACTAAACGACTAAATATCAAGCGATTCTGTCACAGCGAATGTCTTAGTCGTTTAAACAATGTTGGATGATGTAATTGATGGGTCTTGAATCATTCTGTAACAAAAGAAAAATCGCGGATTGATTGATTGATTAATTTTCAATTTTTTTTCAATTTTTTTTTCTTTCGACTGTCAGCGCTCGCTCTAGTCTCCACCCACCGCCACACCCCCCCCCCCCCACACACACACACACACACGCACACACACGCACACACACACACTCTGCCTGCAACGCGGGGGATAGTCAGACTGAGAGAGAGCTGGGTGCTGCGCTGTTCTAAGTGAGCATGGCCTATTGAGTTGATTGATTGATTGATTGATTGCTAATTTTATTACTGTACGCTTGGTTTCCAACTGGTTAAGTTTAGGCCCTCTACAGTAGGTTTAAAAAAATAAATAAAAGAATAGGGCGAAGAAAATGTTTTTTTCCTATAGGGCAAAGAAAACTTTTTAATTTGTTTTGCCTACTTTCTATAGAAGCATCTAAGAATGAAGTTCTATGGAAAGTAGGTCTGCATTCCCTTAACAATTGTGTGTATTGAGCCGTACTGTATTGTACCCATTCTGCATCTGGTAATAAAATTTTCAATCAATCATTCCAATAATACACAGTTGGATGTGTTAGTTGGTTGGATGCACTTCAAGCTGCTTCCACATGAGGCAACTTCTCTCAACCATTCCAATAATACACAGTTGGATGTGTTAGTTGGTTGGATGCACTTCCGATCTGCTTCCACATGGAGGCAAATTGTCTTTTTTGTAGTTGTGGGAACTACTTTTTCTGGCGGATGGTTTTTTCAATAAATCTTCGATGAATGTGTGTTTATTGTATAGAAATAAGGTTGGATGAATGTGGCAGTTGTATAAAAGCTTTACACCACTTGCAGTCGTGATTTGTGAACAATAAACCATGCCTAGGGGGGTCTAACGACCACCCCTAGGCATGGTTTATTGTTCACAAACCACTCCTGCGCGTGATGTAATGCTTAAATACAGCTCTGATTATCCTAAAACTGGTAAGATAGACTCCTTACCTTAGATCAGATGTTCTCCAAAAAGATTATTCCAATTTATTGAATTTTATTGATTGATTATTGGCTGCTGTAAATATATATATTCCACGCTGCTTTCCAACTCGCGATCACTTCCCTCATCATCAGATCCTTCACCAGCATAATGGAGCCAGTCGGCTCCCCCCACAGGGATACAGCAGTATAATCGAATGGCCTGCAGTTACACAGGGATAGACGATAGGGGGCGGTATTTTCCCATCTGAGCTCCTAGAGGGTCTGCTGTACCAACGGGAGACTCGGTTGATGAAATATGAATTCAGATCGCTATAAATAAAATACAATTCGCGTCGTCGGCACTCAACGGGGGGCATGATAAGACGACAATACACGTCGCTGGCACTCAAAGTGTTAAGAAAGTGAATATCAGGAAGGCAGCAGGACCGGACGGTATCTCCGGCCGTGTCTTAAAAGTCTGTGCCGACCAACTGGCCCCGGTATTCACTGACATATTTAACCTGTCCTTGGAACAGGCTGTCATCCCCACCTGTCTGAAGAAGTCCACTATTATCCCTGTACCCAAAAAATCCAAGCCTGCTTGCCTCAACGACTACCGCCCTATAGCTCTCACCTCCATAGCCATGAAGTGCTTTGAGAAGCTAGTAAAGGGCTACATCTGCTCCTCCCTCCCCATCAACCTGGACCCCCTGCAATTTGCATACCACCCCAACAGGTCCATGGAGGACGCCATAGCCCATGTGCTGCACACAGCAGCATCACACCTGGACAAGAGGCAGGGGAACTATGTGAGAATGCTGTTCATCGACTACAGCTCAGCTGTTACGTACCCCCGTAGGGAGACGCAACACTAGGCCACAGACAGGATAGGTGAGGGTGCAGTGACACAAAACACATGAGACAATTTGCAAAATAATAATATTTATTTCACAATATTCAAAACTCGGCAACACAGAGAGCACGGAGGACCTACCAGTGAGCACCAAATCAAATATCAAAAAGAAACAAAAGCCCACCCCCCTTACAGGCGCGAACGCCCCAAAGTACAGGTGGTGGTGCTCACTCTAAAGCTGGTGTCTTTAACAGTTGGTCACCTACGTGATGCAAAATGTAGACCCAGGGTATCTTCCTGCCCTCAATGTCCCTGTGTGCGAAACAAAAGGTTAATACAAAGCAAAGCAATCACCATAGGCTGGGTGACACAAACAGGTTATGGGTTAACAGAAATGTACAAAAAAGAACACACCAAAACACAATGGAGTGAACCAGAGCTTTCGCCAGCTCTACCAAATGTACCTCTACCTGGACATCTCTACCTGGACATTTCTAAGAAACACCCACACCAAACAATGAGAGCAATAGAGCATTTAACTAGCTCACACACCAAACATTAGAGCAAATAGAGCGTTACCTAGCTCAAATATACATACCCCACATACAGTGGTAAATGGCAAGACAGGGCCAACAGCATATATACCCCACACAGGGTTTGGTCCACGTATGCACACACAGAATTATCACTAGAGCATTACCTAGCTCAGGCACACACAGAATTATCACTAGAGCATTACCTAGCTCAGGCACACACAGAATTATCACTAGAGCATTACCTAGCTCACACACCAAACATTAGAGCAAATAGAGCATTACCTAGCTCAAATATACATAACCCACATACAGTGGTAAATGGCAAGACAGGGCCAACAGCATATATACCCCACACAGGGTTTGGTCCACGCAGGCACACACAGAATTATCACCAAACACAGAGAGACACCCACCACCACACTGAGCCAAAAGAGCTAACCAACACTGCACACAATTGGGGTATATGAAGGGATGTGGAGGTTAATTAGTCTGATGAGCCTCAGCTGCTGCTGCTGCTTCTGCTGCTGTAACTGGGAGACACCTGAGAATGGGATATGTTACACAGGAGGGAGACAAAAACAGAACAACCAAAACATGCCTATATACACACACGCACAACAGATAACATACATAACCCCCATATATATACACATAAGGACACCGTCCGTAACATCAGCATTGAATACCATAGCGATAGTCCCCTCCAAACTCATAGCCAAGCTCAGGGACCTGGGCTTGAACTATGACCTCTGCCAGTGGGTCTTGGACTTCCTGACGGGCAGACCCCAGGTGGTGAGAGCAGGCAACTGCACCTCCTCATCCATCACTCTCAACATAGGGGCCCCCCAGGGCTGTGTTCTGAGTCCCCTCCTCTACTCCCTGTACACACATGACTGTGTGGCACAGCGGAACAACAACACAATCATCAAATTTGCTGACGACACAGTAGTGGTGGGCCTGATCTCTGCAAACGACGAGAGGGCCTACCTGGAAGAGGTCAAGGTTCTAGCGGGATGGTGTCAAGAGAACAGCCTCTCCCTGAACGTCAGCAAAACAAAGGAGATGATTGTGGACTTTAGGAGTTCGGGGGTCAGGGACTACAGCCTCCTCAGCATCGACGGGGCACCGGTTGAGAGAGTGAACAGTTTTAAGTACCTCGGAGTCCACATATCCGAGGACTTGACATGGACCACACACATTGACAGTGTTGTGAAGAAGGCACGGCAACGCCTCTACTTCCTCAGGCGCCTAAGGAAGTTCCAAGTCAGTCAGAAGATCCTTAAGAACTTCTACTCATGCACAATAGAGAGCATCCTGACTGGCAATATCACCTCCTGGTTTGGGAATAGCACTGCACAAGACCGTAGCAGACTACAGAGAGTGGCCCGTTCAGCCGAACGCACAATTGGAGGGGGGCTTCCCACTCTCCAGGGCATTTACAACAAGCGGTGCATGGGCAAGGCTAAGAGAATTATCAAAGACTCCAGCCACCCAAACAACTGCCTCTTTGAACTGATGCGGTCAGGCAAGCGATACCGGAGTCTCATGGCAAGCACAGAGAGACTCAGAAGAAGCTTCTATCCCCAGGCCATCAGGATGCTCAACTAACAATAACACTATGTAACAACCATCAAATGCACTCACAGCACACACATCCACACGCACACACTCACTTTAAACAAACAACTCACTGCAGCACCCACTTTAACCACTTTAGAACACCTAAGCACACTTATATTTATTGGTAAAGAATTTGCACTACAACCCATACCTCACTACACCTTACTGTAAATTGTACCTCATCCCACTTCTGCTTTGCACTGTATAGTATATTGTATGATAACTCAGTTACTCCTACTCTACATTGAGCATTGTATATATGTATATACTGAACACTTCTGTCTACGTACTTGACTTCTATTTTATACTTGCTATACTTATTTTATACCTATATTTTATACCTATTTTTGCCTAGCACAGTCTCTGGAGCGTAACAGAAAGAAGCATTTTGTATAAAAGTATTCTGTACTTCTGTATGACAACTAATAAAGAAACTTGATACTTGAACTTGAAACCTGTGTGACCTAATGTGCATGCATGGCTATATCGGCCTCCGGCCACAGGCCACTGAGGAGAAGCAAAGATGGACATATTATCAGATTCAGCAACAGGTCACATATAACCCCACATATGACCATATACGACCAGGCCTGTCTGATAATCATTTTTAACCATTGGCTTGCTAAATTTGGAACCCACATAGTATTTAAGCCATGATGTGTCGTCATTCTAGAGCCACACAGCCCCCATGGAGGGCTGTGGTCTCCAGGACTGTTCCTTGTTCTCTGTGTTCCTGTCAATAACGAACATCGATTGACTTCACCTTCGTCTCCTGAATATCTGTCCAGGTAGCTCATCATATCAATCCAAAGAAGTCAGTTTTATACTATCACTGGGCTCGATACCAGTATCTCCTGTGTTGGTGGCGAGCGCCTTGCCCACTGTGCCACCCGGCCGCCCATACCTGCCTGCTTTTTAACATTTTGAGTTTGAGTAGATTGTATAACAGACATCGGAGTCACTTTCTGCAATGACACATGGACACAACGTGTATGTCCGTCACACGTCGGCATGGATACAGGAATGCTACAGCTTGGTCACGTGAATAAACGCTGACATTTTGCTTCAAATGTCACCTTCTTTATATTCCGAGGACGGTGGGGCATTTTAAATGGCACAGCATTAATGACCTGCTAATTAATTGCCCTAGATATCAAATAGCAGGCTGCTGCGATTTACCGTCGGCTCCATTTAGTTTTGTCGCATGGCCTTCGGTTAATTTCATGAAGAGAAAAAGAAATAAAGCTCATAATGTCACTTGATGGTGAGAGACCTATTTTTCCGGAGAACTCCTTGAGGGAAACAAAGATCCCCCTTTGTCGCGTTTTCCTCACGTGACCCGCCGTCAGCGACCGCGTTAATATTGCTCTCCTCTGCGGCGACCTGGTGGATATCTGGGGACGCGAGATAGGAGACGATCGCTCCCTTCAACACAATGACACAGTGGAGCTTGGAGACGCGGGGCGAAACCGGATTAATTTCCTCACAAATTAACTGCTAATTCTCCCCTTATCTTTGTCCCGGAGTTGACTCTTTCTTTCTCTCTCTTTGACTTTGCAGTGTGTGTGTGCTGATGTGCTATTGCTGTTTCTCCCTCTGTGTGTGTGGTGTGTCACTCTCTCTCTCTGACTTTGCAGGACTGTGTTGATGTTCTGTGGCTGTTTCTCTCTCTCTCTGTTTCTCTCCCTCTGTGTGTATGTCTTGCTATCTTTTTCTCGTCTGTCTCTCTCTTTGTCTTTCTCTCTGTTTCCCTCCCTCTCTGTGTCGCTATCTTTTTCTCTCTTTGTCGGTCTGCCTCTCTTTATTTATTTGCCTCTCTTTCTCTCTCTCACACACAATTCACAAAGGGTTTATTGGCATGAACGTTTCAGTAATAATGGTGGCAAAGCATCATAAAGTCATGTTTTATTACTTTATCTTAATTATATATACAGTATATATAATGTATATCCTATGCATGTTTGTGTGTATGTGTGCATGTGTGTGTCTAGGTCGCTCACTGATCCTCAGGTTATGGCATGTTGATAAATATTTGGCAGCCAGACAAAGCATCATAAAGTCATGTTTTATTACTTTATCTTAATTATATACAGTATTGTATATCCTATGCATGTTTGTGTCTAGGTCGCTCACTGATCCTCAGGTTATGGCATGTTGATAAATATTTGGCAGCAAGATACTGTATAAGAATAGGAGTAGTTTTCATTTTGAAATGTAATTTGAAAGACAAGCTTTTATTTGGTTGCATTTCTCACATTGCAGGAAGATGTGCATCTCTCTCAACCTCACCTGTGGAACAGTGACCACGTACTCTGTCTTCTTTGAGTTGGCAGGATTTTTATTTTTTGATTGCCAACCGGTGACCACTGTGCCTGAACTTGGTTAGGTACTGGCTCTGCTCTCTATGTCTGACAGTAGAGGCACAATAACATTCTGATCTACTTTTGGCTTTTCATTTCTTCTTCCCAATGTTCCAAATAGTTTTCTTTACATTGCATTTATCTCTCCCACTCTCTCTTTCTCTCTATATCTCTCCTTTCTCTCTCTATCTTTCTCTCTCACTCTATCTATCTCACTCTCTTTCTTTCTTTCTCTCTCTCTGACTTTGCAGGACTGTGTGTTGATGTGCTAATGTCATGTGGCTCTCGTGCTCTCTCTGTATGTCTCTCTCTCACACACACACACAGGACTGTGTGTTGATGATGAGCTGGGGCTGGCGCTGCCTCTGGTATACCCTCCCCTCCCATGAGTGGGTTATGTGACAGTAGTTCAGGAGGTAGAGTAGTGGTCATCTGGTAATCTGGACGTTCCCGGTTTTATTCCCCGCTCCTCCCGGCAGCTCGTCAAAGCGTCCAACCCCCTAATTGCTCCAGATGAGCAGGTTGGCACCTTGCATGGTTGCCTCCCCTGTCGGTGTGTGAGTAAATGGGTGAATGTGCTATATAAATGCAGTCCATTTACCATTTTTAGACCCACCTTCTTCCCCTCCCCTCATTCCGTTTGGACCTTCTGATTAGGGCTGTCAAAATTGCAGTGGTGGATGGTAACTAAGTATTTTTACTCAAGTACTGTACTTAAGTACAATTTCGAGCTACTTGTACTTGTACGTAGGGCTGCCGCGGTTATCGCATTATCGCGGTATCGCTATCACATCATGCTCACCGCAGAGTCAAGCTCATTACCCCATCACCGGCTCTTTTTTTTATTTATTTTTTATAATAATTATTATTATAATTGTGTATAGCCTATTTTCTTCACGCCATGTGTTCGAAAGTTTCCACTTGCAGTTGCGCAGTTAACATTCTGATCAGAACGTGCTACAGAAAGTTTTCTGCTAAAAGCATGGATCTTGTAGCGAAACCCAATCGAAGGGCATTCGGATGTCGTAAATGCTGCTGTTTTGATCCCGAAAAGAAGAGTGGTCACGGATAGCGACGACCGATAAGTTCTGGTTCTGTTCTGGAGCAGTAGATATGCCATATTGTGTGTGTGTGTGTGCCGAGCGCAGCTGCCCACGTAAACGTTAGCAAGTTGGCTCCGTCTATTTGCTTGGTATAAACTCGGGTCTGTAACAGGTTGGTAGAAAGCACCAAGCGGCACCTGGTAGAATAAGCTGAAATGTACTCCTGGGCCGTGTTATGGTATGTGTTGAAGGATAGCCAGCTACACATAACGTTTAGAGATGTTCCGATACCATTTACTCCTTTCCGATCCGATTCCGATACCTAAGCTTTGGGTATCGGCCGATACCGATCCGATACCAGTGCATACATTAAAAAAAATATATATATTATATAAATTATATATATATATATATATATTTTTTTTTACATATACTGTTTTATATATACTGTTTTTTAGTAATAACTAGAAAGTAATGGTATTTATTCAACAGGTGATTGTATAGATTTGTATTAGTATCATTAATCAATGAGTATGGGGCTGCAGCACTGCAGATATACCCTACTCCAATGATCCACTCGCTTTGCACTCGCTACCCAGTGGCTCTGCAGATATACCCTACTCAGTCTACAAGGCTCCGTTGAAGTAGCAGAGGATCTGTTGTGATTTTTGCACAATAAATATTCAACATTCTGTGGTGGATTTTTGACGTCTCCATGGATGGTTAAATGAAATACAGAGACAAGAGATTGGCCTTAAATCAGAGTGCAAACCACCAGGTTCTCCACGGACATCCAGCAGCCTAAAACAGTGTCACACTGCGAATTAGGCATTCTGAAATAATCAAACAGGAGCAGAAAGAGACAGCCGGATTACTCAGATTAACAATACAGGTTTATTGGAAAAGAAAATATATATAGTACGCCCATACGGACGGACTTTCAGTCTGTCAGAGTGCATATTCACAGGTCTGTCAGAGTGAAAGTGACAAAAAGCAAAAGTGTCATGTGTTTTAACACAGTGGAATAGAGACGCCTCCTTCGATGCATTCTTGGGAGGCTCCAAAAAGGGCTTCTAGCCGGCGCTGACCTTGACAAACTTATCAGGCCAGATGAATGGGTGCCCTGTCTTTAAACAGAAATCATGACTTCACAAAGAGAGAAGGGGGAGGAGGAGGAGGAGGAGGAGGAGGAGGTGGAGGGGGTGGAGGAGGAGGAGGAGGAGGAGGAGGAGGAGGAGGAGGAGGAGGAGGAGGAGGATGTGAAATTACCCTTCACATTCCCCACTTTGTGCCATTTTTGGCACATCCTGGTAATTTCAACCATCAATATCACTAAACCACAGTCTCAAGACACCATGCAGAACATCAAATCAATCAACATTAATACATCATAATGTCATACTTGGCTAAGTAGGACGATAATTCCAAGCAGGTAATTGCAAAATGTTGCATCCTTAGGTACAATAAAAAAAATAAAAAAAACATAATAAGGTAGAACAATAACTCTTGAGAAAGAAAGAAGAGGGGGAAAAAAAGTTCAGGTGCAAATTGAAAAGGGGAGGAGTCCCAGGCCGGGGACACAGTAGCAGTCAGGTGTCTTCCCACTCCTTCACACACAGAACGATATATATCTGTTGCAAGGAGGCTGGATGCCGTTGAGTACAGTAGCAGTCAGGTGTCTTCCCACTCCTTCACACACAGAACGATATATCTGTTGTAAGGAGGCTGGATGCCGTTGAGTACAGTAGCAGTCAGGTGTCTTCCCACTCCTTCACACACAGAACGATATATATCTGTTGCAAGGAGGCTGGATGCCGTTGAGTACAGTAGCAGTCATCTCCCCATAGTTGAATACAGCAGCACACCAGGTGCAGGGAGTAGGGAGGTAGGATATTCGTTGTTTGTACAGGCCGGGGCCGTCGTTGGCGTGGTGGGGTAGGTCCTACTTATGCAAAAGGGCTTGTATTGCCGACTGGGGTGCGTGGTAGGGGTTCCTGTGGATCCCAGCAGCGGTGCGTTCTTATCTTCGTGGCAGGGCGGGGCTATCGCACAGGGAGCTTAGCTGGAGTTCCTGTCCCAGTTGCCCTCCCAGGGCCTCCCCTGATCCCTGGGCCCCGCTTCCGTAGCACCGGCCCTGCTGTGGTGTTGCCATATCATGCGAGATGTTGAGCAGGCGGTTCCTGTTGGACTTGGGACTGAACCTGATTAAGTTGTCGTCGTCCTCTGCGGGTTCATATGGGTATGGTGGCTGGTGTGCCGGTGGAGATGGGGCCCCTAGGTGGTGTGGTTGCCCAGGGACAGCGTGGCCCTGCAGTGGGAAGTACGGCCCTGGTGCATATTCGTTATCTTCTTTCTCCTGCGCTGAGAGAAACGCACCATCCTCCCCCTCACATTCCATAGATCTGAGTTCGACAGCATTGATTAATACTGCATCTTGGATGTCATGCGTCGCGTTAATGAGATTGCGCCGGCCAAAGGAAAAGAAATCAAACACAAAAAAAACAACAACAATTTCAAACATGGTCAGTGTGTTACATGTCTGGATATCCCTCATAGTTGTACTGGCTGGAAACAAAGAGAAAAAAACTGTTTACAGTTAGCTGTCGCCCAAGTTGAAACATGTGGAAATAGTGACCACCAGGGGTTACAAGTTGTAACATGCAATCTTATCTTAACACAGATAGTGACCAAAGCCCACATCAAAGTTGAGCTTCTCGCAGTGTCACGTATGTAGCTTATCTTAACACAGATAGTGACCAAAGCCCACATCAAAGTTGAGCTTCTCGCAGTGTCACATATGTAGCTTATCTTATCTTAACACAGATAGTGACCAAAGCCCACATCAAAGTTGAGCTTCTCGCAGTGTCACGTATGTAGCAGATAGTGACCAAAGCCCACATCAAAGTTGAGCTTCTCGCAGTGTCACGTATGTAGCTTATCTTAACACAGATAGTGACCAAAGCCCACATCAAAGTTGAGCTTCTCGCAGTGTCACGTATGTAGCAGATAGTGACCAAAGCCCACATCAAAGTTGAGCTTCTCGCAGTGTCACGTATGTAGCTTATCTTAACACAGATAGTGACCAAAGCCCACATCAAAGTTGAGCTTCTCGCAGTGTCACGTATGTAGCAAATAGTGACCAAAGCCCACATCAAAGTTGAGCTTCTCGCAGTGTCACGTATGTAGCTTATCTTAACACAGATAGTGACCAAAGCCCACATCAAAGTTGAGCTTCTCGCAGTGTCACGTATGTAGCTTATCTTATCTTAACACAGATAGTGACCAAAGCCCACATCAAAGTTGAGCTTCTCGCAGTGTCACGTATGTAATCAATAACACAGATAGTGACCAAAGCCTAACCAGGGTTGACTTCTCGCATTGTCACATACATAATCAATAACACAGATAGTGACCAAAGCCTAACCAGGGTTGACTTCTCGCATTGTCACATACATAATCAATAACACAGATAGTGACCAAAGCCTAACCAGGGTTGACTTCTCGCAGTGTCACATACATATAGAGATAAACACAGATAGTGACCAAAGTAACCAGGGTTGACTTCTCGCAGTGTCACATACATATAGAGATAAACACAGATAGTGACCAAAGTAACCAGGGTTGACTTCTCGCAGTGTCACATACATATAGAGATAAACACAGATAGTGACCAAAGTAACCAGGGTTGACTTCTCGCAGTGTCACATACATATAGAGATAAACACAGATAGTGACCAAAGTAACCAGGGTTGACTTCTCGCAGTGTCACATACATATAGAGATAAACACAGATAGTATTACATTCAGACGGCCCCCCCCCACTCCTGCTTACCCAACTCGCCGCGACGCTGCATGTAATGCCCGTGGAATGCCGTCCCGACCAGCCGATGCAGACAGACAATTCCTCACTGTCCCAGACGTGGCTGTGTTGTAGAGCGATGAAGAGCCCGTCTGCACCGGCAGGATCGGTTGGCATCCCCGCTTCAGACACCAAGAATGTGGTGGATTTTTGACGTCTCCATGGATGGTTAAATGAAATACAGAGACAAGAGATTGGCCTTAAAATCAGAGTGCAAACCACCAGGTTCTCCACGGACATCCAGCAGCCTAAAACAGTGTCAC
Organism: Notolepis coatsorum; assembly: GCF_963971535.1. Classification (NCBI taxonomy): domain Eukaryota; kingdom Metazoa; phylum Chordata; class Actinopteri; order Aulopiformes; family Paralepididae; genus Notolepis; species Notolepis coatsorum. The sequence goes on along the minus strand of NC_140179.1, from coordinate 57,581,287 downwards.
ACTGCGAATTAGGCATTCTGAAATAATCAAACAGGAGCAGAAAGAGACAGCCGGATTACTCAGATTAACAATACAGGTTTATTGGAAAAGAAAATATATATAGTACGCCCATACGGACGGACTTTCAGTCTGTCAGAGTGCATATTCACAGGTCTGTCAGAGTGAAAGTGACAAAAAGCAAAAGTGTCATGTGTTTTAACACAGTGGAATAGAGACGCCTCCTTCGATGCATTCTTGGGAGGCTCCAAAAAGGGCTTCTAGCCGGCGCTGACCTTGACAAACTTATCAGGCCAGATGAATGGGTGCCCTGTCTTTAAACAGAAATCATGACTTCACAAAGAGAGAAGGGGGAGGAGGAGGAGGAGGAGGAGGAGGAGGAGGAGGTGGAGGAGGAGGAGGAGGAGGAGGAGGAGGAGGAGGAGGATGTGAAATTACCCTTCACAATTCTCTTTTGAGACTCCGCCTCAGACTCTTATCATTTGGCACTAAAAGCTAAACATTGTCACCGATATGGCTGTCCGCAACATGTCATTAATTGTGTACGCGACGTGGTCGATCACTAGTGACGACGACGTGAGCTAGGTTAGCTAGCATGAGCTAACGGTAGATGAAAAGACTAACTTTACTGGTGAAAATGTGATTTACGTTGGAATACTCCTTTGCCAACTTGCTGTACTTTGCTTGCAGGTCTGCAGCCATTATTGCTGGATTATGAATAGCCCCAACTTTAGCCAAGGTAACGTTTAAGCTAAACCTTTAACGTTAGTTAAAGCTAGCTTTCGGTTAGCTGTTCAATGCTAAAACCACCAAGCGAACCCATCTGAGCTCCCCGTCAACACCGCTCTGTCGGGAGGATGGCATTTAAGAAAGTATCTGCTGTTAAAATGACAAACAGCATTGACACTTTAATTCACGGTCGGTTAAACACACGTTTGTTTTATAATGCTCACTCAACAGACCGCAGTGTTGTTGATAAATTACGCCATATGGTATCGGAGTGCAGAATTAGAGGGTATCGGCCGATACTGATACCTGCATTTTAGGCAGTATCGGCGGCATTTCCGATACTGGTATAGGTATCGGAACAACTCTAATAAAGTTAGGGATTAAACTGTTGGCTATCTAATGTAACGATAGGGCTGAGCACTGAGCAGTTTAAATCTTGAGTGAGCCCCATGTAATAACTGAATCCATCACTAGCTGGTGCACCGGGTTGAAGAAAGTAACAATTCCATGACGTTATTATTATCTGTTTATGCAGATAGATAGGACACAGAGTCAATTAATTCCTAGTTGGTTAACGTTAGCTACCACGACCAGCAGTTTCAAGAACCAGTTTCAACCAGCTGTTTTCAACCAATATTCCTGCTGCAAAGTCGTCCTCTTTATGACAACACTGGACATTTAACGTTAGACTACAGGCTATAAAGAATAGACTACTAAAGAAATAAATGCATTCGAAAAGTTTATTTAGGAACCAATTATTTTAACATATTTTTTTTGTTTATTGCGGTTACCGCTGCGGTTTGAATGTGTTCGCCAATTTGTGCGGTATAGGCCGTATGGTGAAGGCTGTATCGTTTCATCCTGTTCCCACCTCGGCGAATTACACAATTTTCACTCTGGGTGGAAGTTCGATTGGTGTAGATTTAGGAACAAAAAGTTCTCCATTGACAAAATAGCCCATTTTGTGCAATCATTTTAGTAGAGTCGGCACTAGATCTTTCCTCGTAAACGGATATTTCGTCACCACAGAGTTTTATCTGACGCAATTTGTGCGAGTTCGGTCACGTATCTTGTGCTCGACCAATAGCAGCTCTCCTTGTTGCCAAGTTACAGACAACAAGAGATTGTGTAAACAGCTGCGTGACGTTATCGTGTCATTCACGGAGTACATCTCGATGCAAATGGACAACAAACACATTCTAACGCTCGCAAAATAGGTTTTAAAACAATGTTATATGCATATACGCTACTTGATATAGGCAATCGATTGAATACAGCTGTGAAACAGGCGATAACGTTCGTGTTATTATTAACCATACTGTACATTTAAATCATAGCCTTCTATCTACACCAACAAAACAGCATTTCACACTGATGCATGACGTCCTGTCGGGGCAATTATTCAATAAACCTCCATAAACACACAATCCGTGATGCATGCAGCACATTTGTATCAAAAACACTTTACTTTGTGATTCCCAACCTGCAATATTAAAGATGCTGGTACAATTGTCTAAAGATTGACAGTTCAGTGGATAGTATAATGACAAAAATTTATTAATAATTAATTTGGAATAATGGAATAATGTCAAACAATTTACAAATCAATAAGTTACTCATTAACCTTTTTATTTTCCATTTAAAGACAAAATAGAATGCAGGTACAAAAATAGATTCAAGAGGTTTATTCATCACATACTGTACATACAGAAGTTTCAAGTTTGTTTATTATTTATCACAATAAAATATAGTAAAATAGGTAGTTTACGATGAAATGCTTGGTTCTGTATGAGCCCCTGAGAGTGTGCTTCATACAGTAAAAAAAAGTAAGTAAGTAAAAAGTAAAGTAAAGAGGAATATTCAATATACACTCCATGTTACCTGCTACCTGTTACTGCACAATGTTGTTTTCTTCTTTTGATTCTATTATATGTACCACTGTATTGCACATCGTTGCGGGCAAGACCACCCGCATTTCATTGTATACCTGTATGCCGTGACAATTAAAACTCTTGACTTGACTTGACTTGAGTAAAATGAGTAAAGAGTGAGGTGTGTGGAGAGATCAGTGTCAAACTGATCTCAACAAACAAACAAATCACACTACTACTGTATAACCCTAATCCCCTCACCCTATACATCCTCACCACTATCATCTGAGTCCCTCAGTTTCCAAACCCTCAGTTTCTTTATTAGTTGTCATACAGAAGTACAGAATACTTTTATATAAAATGCTTCTTTCTGTAACGCTCCAGAGACTGTGCTAGACAAAAATAGATAAGTATAAAATAAAATAAGTATAGCCAGTAAAAAATAGAAGTCACGTACGTAGACACAAGTGTTCAGTATGTACATATGTACAGTGTTCAATGCAGAGTAGAAGTAACTGAGTTACCATACAATACTATACAATATACTAATATACAATATACTATATAGTGCAAAGCAGAAATGGGATGAGGTACAATTTAGGTAAGATTTACAGTAAGGTGTAATCGTTTGTGCCAATTCCCCCCCTCCCCTACCTGGTTGTTGTTTGCATGTTCTCCTACGAGTCGGCACAAGTATTAGTATGAACGACCAGCCAAGCTGGTAGCAACGCCGAGAGCTGGGCTTGAACCCAGCATCTCCTGTGTTGGTGACGAGCGCAATCTCCGATACGCCACCTGACCGCCTTTAAAGCACTTTTTTAGTGCAGTGCCCGTTTGATGCCCATGCCCATTCAAACAAGTGGCCATTTGTGTGCCCGCTGTGCCCATTTGCCTGACCCTCGGAAGTGCTGCTTGCAGTGTTGTAGAGACCTGTGGAATGGCTGCTTGCAGTGTTGTAGAGACCTGTGGTATGGCTGCTTGCAGCATTGTAGAGACTTGTGGAATGGCTGCTTGCAGTGTTGTGGAGACCTGTGGTATGGCTGCTTGCAGTGTTTGACATGCTTTATCAGGGTGTGTGTCTTGGATGGGGATGTGGTGGGGATTGATGTGTGAGGTGTTTGGGGGACTGGCAGGGGGGGGGTTCACATGCTTTCGAGCAACACTGTACTTATTGTACTTATTTTATGCCTAATCTTATGTCTGCACTTTATACATTGTACTATTTTTATACTGTAAGGTATTTCACTCAAAATCACAGTCGGGGTCAACAAATTGTAAGGTATTTCATCCAAATTGTGAAATAATCCTCACTTATAAATGTCAAATAGTAAAATAATCCAGTCGGATTTTACCCAATTTGACTCGTATATCTGACTATATTCAATATTCAAATTGTCGTGGTCAATCATATCCAATAATGAAAGGTAGAACATCTTTTTTTTGAGGGCGTTACATTGTTCAGCCACCCTCTTGTGAAACGTTTCCTGCTTGGTGCTCGGCGTCTCAAGCCGGTGGAACGTTCTCTGTCTCCGAGTTGGGACCTCCAACTGGTCCTTGGCCGGTTGTCGGAGGCCCCGTTTGAGCCTCTTGAGCAGGCGCCGTTGGAACAGCTGTCTTCCTGCTGGCCATCACCTCCGCTAAGCGCGTGGGTGAGCTGTGTGCTCTCTCGGTGCGGCCTGAGTGCCTGTCTATTCGTGCCAATAGCGGTGCGACTCTGAGGCCTAATCCAGTCTTCGTGCCGAAGAATATCCGGAGCTCTTTTCGCTCCAGGGATATTGTGATTCAGGCGTTTCATCCGCCTCCTCACGCTAGTGGGTTAGAGGCGAGCCTTCATCTGTCGTGTCCTTTCCGTGCTTTGGGGGTTTACCTCAGTCGGACTCGGGATCTCAGGGCTGCCGATCAACTTTTTGTTTGTTACGGTGGCCCTCACGCTGGTAAGGCACTGTCCAAGCAGCGCCTGTCACATTGGTTGTGCGAGGGCATTGCCCTTTGCTACACGTTGGCTGGACAGGTCCCCCCTGGGGGTGTCAGGGCGCACTCCACTTGTGATAATGATAATATAACGAAAGGTTATCCTATAACCTAGTTATATGAATACTGGCAGAGCGTCTCGCTCTAGGCGCCATGAGGTCCCTTGGTTGGGGTTTTCAATGTTGGAAACTTTTTTTCCAGAGGAAGGTAGAGTATGACCATGTCCGGCGTCTTATAGGAGGACGCCGGGGCGTGGCCTGGTCACATGCATGGGTGCAAATTGTTTGTGCACAGTAGGTGCTGGGAGATAAGAGTTATCTCATTATGGCAAGAGCGAGACGCTCTGCCAGTATTCATATAACTAGGTTATAGGATAACCTTTCGTTATAGGCCCTGACGCATATGATAGATTATCGATTGGCGTTTCTTTCCCATACACGCTATATTAAAAAATTCAAATGGATATGATCGGTATACATTATGCTTCATCATGAGTGGAGGAAAGGGGGGGGGGTCGTTTATAATTCCTTGATCGTCAGTAACGGCTTTATGTAGGTTGGGTGGATATATTGATCAGACTGATTGCAAACAAGGAAACACACAATCGGGTTGAAAATAACGTTAGTGTTCTCTTACCGTGCGCCAATGATACTGGAGGAGAAAGATCCCAATTATTCGACGCAGATCGCCTATATCCATTTACGGTTTGTATGGCGCAATAAACGCCGAAATCATATCGATCCATATGTACTATAGTGTTTGTCAGGAGTCCCGTAGCGAGATGTGACTGCCGGAGGAATTTCCTCGACGTACCGATGACAACATCCGGTTTTGGCGAGAGTGTAACTCGCCCGACCATCCACCAGGCGGCGGTATTGAGCCGTTGCAGTCCCATTTAGGGTCCAGCTGCAGCACCGGGGGTGGGTGGATGAATTATGAATGCCATGGCGAAAAAATTTAATATTTATCTCAAAAACGCTGTACAGCGATGTTGGCGGTCAACGCATGGCGGGCAATAATGCTGGGAAGCGTGTTTGGCGCCCAATGTGTTAAGGCCGCCAGAGTCTGGCGTACCATGAGCGGACTGCATGGTTGACTGTATACGGTCTACCGGGCGGGCAGGTCTTTGCTGCTCTCCTAATGAAACAAGTCATTAATGGAATAATAAGCCTATACTGCCTTCATTCATTATGCGCGTAGGCTATACAGTACTGCGCGCGCGTGTGTGTGCGCGCACTGCGGCAGGTGCCCGAGCTGTACTATATGATGACAATGCAATTAATCTAATCTAATTTTGATGGGTCGCAAAACTCTTTTGCGTCAATTTTCACACGGCTGCATCATTAGTTGCCTTATAAGGAGCTCTGGAGGCGTTTTTCTTTATGCAAATGACCTAGACGGGAACGCGCATTCATGTTTTAGACTGGTGCCCGAACACAGATTATCTCAGCTCAGATAGTTTGAGCCATTTAAGACATATTCCCAGCACGTTGGGGACTCAGAGTGAACTTGTCATTGATTCTGTCTGTCAGTTCCAAGATAAGTCTTCCAAGAGAACTCTTTGGAAAATATTCGGGAACGAGACCCAATGACTTGGTCCCACATCTGGAGAATCCAGAGAAAGAGAAAAAAAAATAAAAATGCATACACAAGTAATTTGCTTGCAGGAAGTTAGAATTGGCTTGGTATTGTATTGTATTGTTTTTCGATATTGCAATGCTCATTGAGAGCTCTGGATGCCATCTGCTCATATGACTACAACTGGCGACGTTTCGCTAATAAAAAATGGCGTATATTCGCTAAATGATAAACACATTCCATAAACTAAAATCTCACTAATATGACGAACCATAAGAGGTTTGTCATATAAAGGAAGTCAACACATGAGAGTTCAATTTAACAAAGATGATTTATTTATTTAATCCTATCTAAAAACAATAATTGATTAAACAACAAAAGCATAATGACATAAACAAATAGGTATGTGTCAGAATTGATAAGGATCCCAAGATGGTTCACTTGTGGTGTCTGATGTGGGAAAGCTGATGGGAGAAGCAGACAGAAGGGTTAGACAAGGGAAACATATATGTGTCACCTCACAGCGCTTTGTGCCAGATCTCTACATTTTCATTTTTCAGATTATTCCAGATTGCTAAAGTACAGAATCTAAGCTTTCAAATGATGTGTCATATGTTGAAATCTGAGAATTTTTTTTAACACGATGTGCTCAATTATAACTTGTAAACCTGGTTGTGTCCTAGAATACTTAAGGGGGTGAAAGCCCTCTCAAAGGAAGGCCACTTTTCACACTTCAGACAAAGTGAGCTGGGGCGTCAACAAACCCCCTCCAGCAACGCCCATCTCCTGCATAGCATTAACATAATTAAGTGCTGCCATGATAGTTCTCTCTCCTCAGGACCCCTGTCTCCCCCCATGCTGCTTTGACACCAGAATTTCCCCAAGGGGATTAATAAAGGATCATCTTATCTTAGTAGGTAACATCACAATAAAAAATAAAAAAAATTAAGAAGATAAAATAAAAGTCAATTTCTACAGAGTGTATGGATGCAGGGTCCATGTGTGTGTGTGTGTGTGTAATAACAACACGTTTATAATCTCAGCACTGTATCTGTATCTCTGTGTGTGTGTTGGGTCTTGAGGGGGTTGATTGAAAATGTTATTAACAGATTGCAGAATGGGTACAGTACAGTACAGCTCAATACACACAATTGTGGAGCTGTAGAGAGCATCCTGACCGGAAACATCACTGCCTGGTATGGAAACAGCACGGCACAGGACAAGAAGGCCCTACAGAGAGTGGTGCGCTCAGCCGAGCGTACCACGGGTATTGCACTACCCCCCCTGCAGGTTCTATACAACAAGAGGTGCAAATCCAGAGCCTGCAGGATAATGAAAGACCCTCACCACCCCAATAACAGCCTGTTTCAGCTGCTGAGGTCAGGCAGACGCCTGCGAACCCCAGCTACTAGGACAGAGCGGCTTAGGCTCAGCTTCTTCCCCCAGGCCATCAGAGCCATGAACAATGAACATTGAGTGCTCAGAACATTGAACTGTCCACACACAAGCACACATGAACACACACACGACACGCACACTGTGCACGCTCACACACGAGCAGCCACTTAACACTTTAACATGAGCGGGCACACACTCATGTCGCACACACGCACACTTATGGCCAAAGGAAAGGACACTTTAAATTAGAATAACAGGAACAGTGTATTGCACTACCAAAGCTAACTAGCATGTCCCATATGCTCTGTAAATAACTATGTACAGATACCGAGATGTCACTCCATGTTACCTGCTACCTGTTACTGCACAATGTTGTTTCCTTCTTTTGATTCTATTATATGTACCACTGTATTGCACATCGTTGCGGGCAAGACCACCCGCATTTCATTGTATACCTGTATGCCGTGACAATTAAAACTCTTGACTTGACTTGACTTGATTGTTAAGGGGATGCAGACCAGAGAAAGTCTTTCGTCTTTGTTAAGGGGATGCAGCATCTTAAACTAGCTGGACTCAGTCAAGCAGAATTATTGTTAAATCTATGTCACAACGAGAAAAAGCACCAAAGTCCTCACTCAGTGACATGGGCCATTCTCTGATGCATAAATAATAAAATAATGTATGATTGAAGTGATGGATGTCAGTGTCACAGTTACACATACACACAGTCCTCATATCCCTTCTAGTTACACATACACACAGTCCTCATATCCCTCCTAGTTACACGTACACACAGTCCTCATATCTCTCCTAGTTACACATAAATACAGTCCTCATATCTCTCCTAGCTACACATACACACAGACCTCATACCCCTCCTAGCTACACATACACACAGTTATCATATCACTCCTAGCTACACATACACACATACCTCATATCCCTCCGCTACACATACACACAGTCCTCATATCCCTCCTAGCTACACATACACACAGTTATCATATCACTCCTAGCTACACATACACACATACCTCATATCCCTCCTAGCTACACATACACACAGTCCTCATACCCCTCCTAGCTACACATACACACAGACCTCATACCCCTCCTAGCTACACATACACACAGACCTCATATCCCTCCTAGCTACACATACACACAGTCCTCATATCCCTCCTAGCTACACATACACACAGTTATCATATCACTCCTAGCTACACATACACACAGTTATCATATCCCTCCTAGCTACACATACACACAGTTATCATATCACTCCGCTACACATACACACATACCTCATATCCCTCCTAGCTACACATACACACAGTCCTCATACCCCTCCTAGCTACACATACACACAGACCTCATACCCCTCCTAGCTACATGTGACGGGTGGCATTAATGAGAAAGGAGGAGGGGCCTCAATGAGCCAGGTTCCGTTATAGGGGGATACCTGCGGGAGGAACGTTAGTTGGAATTGTTTGTTGCGGCCGGTGCAGTGAGGTAGGTGCACACCTCACTCCGGAATGCAGGAACAAGCATTACACGCTAAGGTAGGCAGTGGTAGTATTATGGTATAGGAATAGCGGGTTTTAAGGTGCTCGGCAATATGTGTGACATGGAGTGTTTGTTCCAGATCACTTGCCTGGTTCCCAGCGGGATTGAAAGTAGTCGGTAGGATAATAGGACCACCGACGAACCAGGTATTTTAAATGTAGTACTTTGTTTTAGCATGTAATGTTGTTTAATAATTATGCGTGTTATTGTTTTAATAATAAAGTGTTTTAATACTGTTGTGTTTGTTTCCCGGCAGAGCACCAGTGGTCCAGCTGCTCTTGTCGTGAAACACTTTTAGTTATTGTTTGGTAGTTATAATATAATGTCTAATCCGCCCGGGCCAATGGGCCGGTAGACGGGCAAAAAGAATTGGGTCTTGCCCTTGGGCCGGATTAGTTTTCTTTACATGTATGTTTGTTTGTTTATTTGTGTGTCCGTTTCCCCCCCACCATAACACCAACCCATGTACAAGGTACCTCTCTCAGACGTGAACACGGGCAGGCTTAGTGTGCCATTATCATATGGATGCCGTGGTTATGCACAGTTTGCACAAGTTGAATCACCGAGTGGTAGGATATCTGTTTACTTCATTGTGAGAAGTTTGATATCCCTTTTTATACAGTTCTTGACGTGGTATTTATTGATGTGTGATAAAGTTTCCTTCATTGTGTGAAGTGCTATTTATTGACGATCGATATCGTATGAAGTGCTATTTATTGACAATTGATATCGTATGAAGTGCTATTTATTGACAATTTATATTACTCTCCTTCATTGTGTGAGGTGTCACCAGGTTGCTGTGAATAAAACCCTGCCCGGTCAAGACTGATTGGGGTTCCTGAGCATGAGGTTGAAGTGGGCTTATAGTAATTTTGTCCACCCCTTTTTATGTAATAAATATTATGGTTAAATTAACCTACACTCTTGTGTCTTTCTTAAAGCTAGGAACTTAGCGGGTGTAACATACACATACACACAGACCTCATATCCCTCCTAGCTACACATACACACAGTCCTCATATCCCTCCTAGCTACACATACACACAGTTATCATATCATTCCTAGCTACACATACACACATACCTCATATCCCTCCTAGCTACACATACACACAGTTATCATATCACTCCTAGCTACACGTACACACAGTTATCATATCCCTCCTAGCTACACATACACACAGTTATCACTCCTAGCTACACATACACACAGACCTCATATCCCTCCTAGCTACACTTACACAGTCCTCATATCCCTCCTAGCTACACATACACACAGTTATCATATCACTCCTAGCTACACTTACACACATACCTCATATCCCTCCTAGCTACACATACACACAGTTATCATATCACTCCTAGCTACACATACACACAGTTATCATATCCCTCCTAGCTACACATACACACAGTTATCATATCCCTCCTAGCTACACATACACACATACCTCATATCCCTCCTATAGCTACACATACACACAGCCCGCATATCCCTCCTAGCTACACATACACACAGTCCTCATATCCCTCCTAGCTACACATACACACAGTCCTCATATCCCTCCTAGCTACACATACACACAGTCCTCATATCCCTCCTAACAGTCCTCATATCCCTCCTAGCTACACATACACACAGTCCTCATATCCCTCCTAGCTACACATACACACAGTTATCATATCCCTCCTAGGTACACATACACACAGTCCTCATATCCCTCCTAGCTACACATACACACACAGTCCTCATATCCCTCCTAGCTACACATACACACAGTCCTCATATCCCTCCTAGCCACCACAACCTAATGTTATGTAGCTCTCCACCTTGCTATCTGAAACAATAGCTATCAATATAACGTTAGCAACTTTAACTTACATGGCTGTGTGGCTAGCTAGCTAACGCTAACGTTAATGTAGCATGGGCTCGTCGTAATAACACAATAAACGTGACATGGTTGGACTTGTGGTCGGCATAAAAACTTGGTGTAGTTTTATCAAAGATGCGGAATTGTAAGGAGTTGGATGCTACTGTAAACAAACATTCTTAAACTTACCCATGCAGACGCATCTCGACCGATCTCATAGTTAATTCCGTTGAATAGCGCTGTGTTTTCACCGGTGAGCCGAGACTGAATCAACTCGTTTAACAAAGTTCATGTACTCGTTCATTAGATCCGATGCATTCATCTCTTTCTGATCCAGAGTGCAGCTGCTCCAACGTGATGATAATCCCATTGAAAGTGTAAACAGACAGCCAGTGCGTCGCTCTAACACACCCCCAATGTAAATCTCTGCGGGCTGCCGCCTAGGTTTGATTCAGATGCAAATACAGTAATTACGCCCCCGTTTCATTGAAATAAAGTCCGTGAACAACCTATTTTTAAACACAGGATTGACACTATTTTAGATATTCTAACTGTTCGTTTTTATAGTAAACATGTAATTATACATTCAATTTATAATAATATGAAGGGAAAAAAAAAAAAAAAAAAAACTCTATAACGTCTAGACGAGAAGGGGGCGGGCCGAGTTGTGGTCAGTAGCGCTGCCAGGTGACACATATACTGTGTGTGCAGGCAGCTCTCTGCACTGCACAGGTGAGGGTAATTGGGTTAACGACCTACCCACTCCACCATGCTCTTTGAGTCAGAAGACTCCCCATTTGCAGGTAGAGTGGGGGTCGTCACACCCTCCCCCTAAAGATAAGGGTTCTACCCTATTACCAAATTACATTTTTATTTACAAACAAGCTAACCCAAATCCCAAATGTAACAATAATACTTATTCCCAAATTCAAATCAAAATCCCCATTCCCCTCACCATCCTGCCTCCGCTCTCAGCAACATAGGGCCCTAGGTAGCAATTTTAAGAGAGCAGGAGACAGTAGGGATTGGGGAACAGACAAAACAAGGGTTACACATTAGATAACAGCACATACCAATACAAATTTCCACAATCCAACACATTTGCCAACAATATATTTTTACAGAGCTAATTAAAGCAAACTAAGGGTCATTGGTTCAAAAACCTCATAGCCAGAACTCTACAATGTAAAAACCCTGGTATATACAAATAAACAACATCAATTTAAACAAACAGCACAATTTTAGGCACACATCATCTCCAACACCCCTGCTGACCGGTTACCCTTTCCCTCACCCTCCTGCTTCCGCTCTCTGCAACATAGGATCCTAAGAAGCAAATTAAGAGAACAAGAGACAGAAGAGATTGGGGGAACAAATGAGATGAGAACAGAATGTTAAAAGATGATGCACTTCAAACCAATGGAGTCAACCCTATAAGGTCGCTCTACCATTTAAACTTAAATGGTCAACCATGCCCAGACGTAAACTTAAACGGTCAACCATGCCCAGACGCATGTCATCAGGTGCTGGAAAGTTGCGGGCACAACAACATCCTCCATCTCAGCACAACGACCATAAAGAGATTTCATCTTTTTTTTCCTTTTTCTCTTTCCAGTTCTCTTTTCCTTTCTCTTTCTTCCAGTTTTCATTTTCTCCTTCCCAACCATCTCACTCCGAATAGTCATGGGACCACCAACTTTCTGACCAAACCTCAGGTCATTAGGGCTAAACCCTGTGATCTCCTGGGCGATTATTATCCTTCCTCGTGCATACATGAAATGGCCCTCGTAGCGTGGCGCCCCCCCCCCCCCCCCCCCCCCACCTCCTGCACCCAACGGTAAACAGCCACACACACTACCACCTTAGACTCCTGGCGAAGACAAAGGCATACCTCTCCCAAAGTAACCTAGAGAAGGTGATACATGCCTTTGTCACCACTCGCCTCGACTACTGCAATGCTCTGTACACGGGCATCGACAAATCCCTCCTCCGCCGCCTACAACTGGTGCAGAACGCAGCCGCGCGCCTCCTCACCAAAACAAGAAAACACAAACACATCAGCCCAGTTTTGGCCTCGCTCCACTGGCTGCCTGTTTTAGGATCTTTAGGATCGATTTTAAATTAGCCCTAAATGTTTTTAAATCATTAAATGGCACGGCTCCTCCCTATCTGTCCGAGCTCTTGCACCGCCACACCCCCCACCGATCCCTCAGATCAGCTGACCAGCTGCTATTGGTGGTACCCAGAACCAGGCTCAAGACTAGGGGAGACAGAGCTTTCTCCACCGCAGCGCCTAGATTGTGGAACAGCCTCCCCCTCAGCGTACGGACCGCCCAGACCGTGCAGGCTTTTAAATCACTCTTGAAAACCTACCTGTTCTCCTTGGCCTCCCCCCCTACTTAATCACCACTAGACCCCTGGCCCTTCTATCCTCTTTGTTTTACTGTGTCCTACCAGTTTTTATTGCTTTCATTGCTTTATTATGTTTTTAATCCTATATCTTGCACCATATTGTTTTGTTTTTGTTGCTTTCATTGCTTTGCTATGTTTTTAATCTTATACCTTGCATCACATTATTTTGTTTTTATCAACTTGCTTGTGAAGCACTTTGGTGTCAGCTGCCGCTGCCTGGAAATGTGCTATATAAATAAAACTGACTTGACACACACACAGACAGCTTCGATCGCGGTTAAAAGAAATATCAGATCAACGCAAGATTTTATATATAGAGTCCTTACCTGGTCTCTGATTTAATGCAAAAGAAATAATCCAATTATCTGATCGCCATTCCAAATACTGCTCGTGGAGGTCCGTCCCACATTGCCCAGCATTGCATATGAAGGGGGGGGGGCAGCATCGCAGATGTAACGTTGTAAACGCTAGTCCTGCCGGAGTATTTAAACCCCGCCGCACGGCTCAGATCTGCCCAGAAAATAAACTACACCATTTCGAATAGAGTGCAATACCGGCTGGAATGGCGTAGGCGGCGGTATTTGCCCTTTTGCGAGCTCAGACCCATTCCCAATGATAACATCAGGCTGGATGGATGAAAAATGTATGGTTATATTAGTCGTACTGGCGAATCGCGTCCTGCTCTTCGCCATCGAGATATACCTCATCTCCAGTACCTAGTGTACTCCATCAACGAATAAAAACAAATACACCCAGCACCTGCCAGGCCCCGCCCTAGTGACGTACTATATAGCACTAGGCGTGGTCACCACTCGCTCTTCCTCTATTTTCATTTCCATCATAGCGGATGCTTGCACCCTTTGCAACTAGTTGTTATGAAAAGTTTAGAGAAATTAGGTTGAGTGCTTACCAGAGATTTGCCTACCCCTGGAATCTTCGCGGCATGTTCTGACGGCGCTCGTATGGGTTCTGCGACTCTGCAGCAGGATGCATTTCAATGCATCTCAGCGTCGAGTCTGTAGTCTCCTCGTCTTGTTGACAGCAGACAGAGGGACAGCGTGTGAGGTGTAGCTATCGAGCTACCTCACACAAGGTAGGATCTGCGCCACTAGGCATTATCGCTGGTGTTAGTAATGCTGCTTGTTGTTTTGTTAGACAACCGAGTTGTATATCGGCGCCAGGGGCAGGATGTTTGGGTAAACGTCCCTCTGAGGTGGACGTTTCCCAGGCTGTCCTGGAGTGCGCTGCTAATACTAAATGCTATAATGCTGGGTCACTGTTCTACTGTTCCCCGCTGTGGGATGTCACTAGGCATGACAATGCTGGCCTTTGTGATGTGGCGGGATATCTGGGTAAACGTTGTTGTTTTCCCCATTATCCTGGAGCGCACGGCTAACGCTATGCTATGTTGGGCTACTGTTTCTGTTTTGTCTCCCTGCTGCGGGAATGTCTGTCTACACTACAGTCTTCCCTCCTCTTAACCATTCATGCTGACGGTCAATCGGTGTCTACTGGGGGAGTATTGCGGGGGGGCTTTGTTTACCTTTTCATGGGTAAATGGGCTGAGGTCTAGGGCTGGTGTGCTGTTTGTGAATATTATGAATGAATGCGGGACTGGTTATCTGGTCCGCATCCCTTTAACGTTGTGTGCATGGGCTAGCCAATTCTACAGTATATTCGTGGTGTTAGTTCATTTATTCATTAACCCCTTCATGGTGCACACCACAGTGGAGGTTGCTGGTTGCAACCACCACTGGTGCTCCGTGTTAGCATCAGTCCTTTGCTTTTGACATGTTGAAACAGTGTCCCGCCCGGCCGACGCCATAAGGTGGGTCGGCCCGGCGAGTGGCTGGTGGGCTGCTAAAGCCTGTACCGCCACGGTATGGAATTGGCAGCGATTAGTAACTGTGTTCGAATTGCTGTTTTTTCTGTCAAAAATGGTGTCTGGTGGCGGGGCCTTGAGGGCCAGCCGACGTCGACACATCGCACGAGGTTGTTGACGTTATTAGCTTTGACCTAGCCGCAAGCTATAATGGCTCAGGGCTCCCCTCTCCGCAGAGGATATTGGTCTTCCGCTGGAGCGCGGGCGGTATTTGTCCTAGGCCCCACACAAGCGCAGCCAGAGGTGAGAGCACGGTGGAGTTCAAGCATGTTTTCCCCCGCCAGAGGTATCCTGGGCGTTGAATCGACAGGTGTCCACAAGGCCGACAACCTTGGCGGCCGAGGGATCGGCCATGTTGGATGAGCTCGGCTTGGAATATACAAGCCGTCGCCGTCCTGCCGCGAGCAGCCCGCTCTCCGATCACTCCCTCCCCCAACATCAGCGGAAAAGGGGCTCTGATTTGTTTCCTTTGGCTGCGGGCCGCGAGCCTTCGTTGAAGCGCATGCGGCCCCGCGTTTCGCTTCTCATGGGGACAGGGGCTGACACCCAGTTGATGGCTGAGCCTGGGTCTGTCCGTGAGAATGTTGTGCTGTCAAGCGGCTCCCACACCATAAGCTGTGTTTGGTTGAGCCTGGTGTTACGTCTGTCAACTACAAGTGTTGTCAGCAGGGGGGCTCGAAACCTTTTTGAGGCACACAGTGCGGGCTTCCCCGACCTTGCCTTCGCCAGGCCGGGTATCATGTTGGTGCCTCCCACTCCTGAAAGATTGGCAGTGGTCTCGCAGGCGCGGGTGATTTGGGTGGTAGTAATATCACTGCAGGGCTACGGTGTGTAGGAACCCATGGGGGCCTCACACCTTGCATGTCCGGCTGCAGAATAACTCCTCAGCATGTTCTGGAGGGGTGTTCAGTCACTGATGTCAGCAGACTGATGTCAGCTTCCGGCCCTTTCTGTCGGGGTCCCCCCTTGGGTGCGATTGCCTCGTGGGTAGTGTCAGGGTCAGATGTCCCGACACGGAACGCTCTGCTCGCACAGGTCCAGGGTTGGCTACGCACAGCGGGTGGGACCGGGCCGCCTATCTACAGTTCCTAGCGGACCTGCGCCACATGGCGGCAGGTGCGTTGGGAGTGTCATCACATATGGCTACAGCAGTACCATATGTCGAGGTGGATGGAGAGAACGCTGAGGCGGGGACTTGTATTTACACAACCCCACCCGTTTTCGGGTTTGGTACAGACCCTATTGTCAGGGTCACCAGCAGTGACAGCTCTGGTCAACGAGATCCAATCTCTGTGGACGAAGCAAGCCATCGTCGTGGCGTTTTCCTCCCGGTGTTCTCTGGTGCCTGAGAAATCGGGAGGGGGGGTGTCAGACCCATGCTGGACCTGTCCCATGGGATCGTCTCCTACCTGTTGAACACTGTCAGGTGGGGGTCTGGTTCTCCTCCATAGACCTGTAGGATGCGTATTCGCATCCCCGATCTTCCATCCTAGGGCTTACCTATGATTCATTTGCAGGGTTAGCGTATGAGTACCAGAGGCTGCCGTTCGGCTTTTCTCTGGCTCCCCGCATCTTCACCAAGTGCGTGGAGGCCGCACTGGGGCCTCTGCGTCGTCAGGGGTTACGAAGTGTATTCTGCCCTTACGACGTTCTGGTCCTTGGCGGTCAAGGTGGATCGTCAGGTCTCATACCAGGCAGGTTTCCTACCAGCCTGGGGTTGCTGTAGACTGGAAGTAGAGTACTCCTCTTCCCAGTCAACGGGTGGAGTGCTATGGACATCCCTCTCAGAGCGTGTTGTCGACACGCTCGGGAGGTTCCGTCCTAGGACGGTTACGGCGCTGTCCGTGATACGCCTGCTCGGTATGATGGCATCTGCTCATTCCGTGGTCCCTCTTGGCCTCCTCTTCACCCCAGGAGGAGGTTACGGAGGTGGTTCTTTTCCAGTATGGAAATAGACCCGGTGAGAGGCAAGTGGAAGCGGCTAACTCTTCATCTAAAGTAGTGATCAATGACATCCCCATAGCTAGGGTGTGTTTTACACGATTCCTTGGTGTTCTGCTTGATGAATCCCTATCATGGAAACCTCATATCACAGCCATAACTACAAAAATGGCCAAGAGTATTGGTATTCTTGGAAAAACACGTCACTTGCTGAGCACCGAGGTTGCCACAATGTTATATTACTCTATGGTTTACCCATATATCAATTACTGTAATTTAGTTTGGGGTAGTACGCATCAGACCAAACTTGAGCCCATATACCGTCTGCAGAAACGAGCTCTAAAAATAATCAGCTGTGTACATCGAAGTCATTCTTCTCAGCCCCTATTCCATAAGTTAGGTATCCTCAGTGTTTATCAAGTGAATCATCTTCAGACTGGTTTATTTGTGCATAGTTCTTTAAACAGAGCCCTTCCCCCTTTTTTTCATGACATGTTTGCCCACAATCACCAAATTCATAATTACCCCACACGTAGTTCCTGTTTGCTTAGACCACCCTTTTCCCGCACTTCCCAATCTCAGTTTTGTTTGCTCTACCGAGGGTCAAAGTTGTGGAACTCTTTGCCTCCACATATTTTGGAATTTTCTTTTCTGAAATTCAAAAGAGCACTGAAATCTCATCTCCTAGATCACCAATATTTCCCATATGGACTTCCTTTACAAACTGTAGTCTGATGGCTTGATGTATTTTGTTATTGTATTTTCGTTTTATTATATATTCTTACTGTCATTGATTGTTTTCTCTATACCAGAAATCTTGGCCATATGGCATGGGGTGCCTACTTCGGTGTCTATGTAGGCCTGCTTGTGTGTGTTTGTTTGTTCAGGGGGGGGGGGGGGGGGATTTTATTTTATATTTTGTATGTATCTTGATATAATGTAATTTTGCTTCCTGGTGAATGCCACATGCAAGCCCCTTGAGGGTTTTTAGGCAATTCTCCTACACATCCCTTGTGGACTATATTGTATTATATATGTAACTGTTTTTATATGTGTAAATAAACAAACAAACAAACAAACAAAACACGTCACGTTTTTCACCGATGCCTCCCTCGCTGGAGATGCGTCGGGCCAACGCAGTAGGGGGCAGCTGGCAAGCCATGCTGCCCGGTCTGCGCTACATTCAATGTGTTGGTATTGAAAGCGGTTCTTCTGGTCCTCAAACGGTGTTTGATCAGGACGGACAATACGACGTCAGCATCGTATATCGACAGACAGGGAGGAGTACGCTCCCCCCGTCTGCACCGGGCGGCTGGCTATGGGCGTTCTCCATCTGCGCGGCCTGAGGGCTCTCCACATACCCCGCAGGGTGAATGTGGGTACAGGTGTAATGTTGTGGGGCGGTCCTCACCCTGACGGGTGGGGATTACGTCCGGACATAGTCAGGCAGGTCTGGGACTGATGCCGTGCCGCCTGGGATTCTTTCCCCCATACATCTGTTAGGTCAGTTGTTGGGGCGGGTACGTTGAGGAGCCCAGGTCCTTGATCCTGATTGCGCCAGACCGGGGCGCAGCTGTGTGGTTCCCGGTCCTGATCCAGCTCTTGGTATCCCGTCATGGCCTGTTCCTTGGTCATCGCGGGCCCTCTCTCAAGCGCACAGGTCTCTGTGTTAGTTCCCTGTGCTGGGCCAGCTGCTGATGGTTTGGCTGGTGAGAGGGTGAGTCTGGAGAGGATGGATCCTTCTGTGGTTGGTACCATCCGGAACGCGCATGCTCCCTCCACTATCGCGGGTTACGCGGGTAGGTGGCGTATTTTCCAAGAGTGGTGTAAGGCCACCCTCTTGTGAAGTTCACTGCTTGGCGCTTGGCGCCTTAAGCCGGTGAAACGTTCTCTGGCTCCGAGTTGGGATCTTCAATTGGTCCTCGGTCGGTTGTCCGGGGCCCCGTTTGAGCCTCTTGAGCAAGGCCTTTGGGACTGCGTTCCTGCTGGCCGTCACCTCCGCTAAGCGCGAAGGTGAGCTCTGTGCTCTCTCGGTGCGGCCTGAGTGTCTGTCTATTCGTTTTGATAGCGGTGCCACTCTGAGGCCTAATCCAGTCTTCGTGCCAAAGAATATCCGGAGCTCTTTCCGCTCCAGGGATATTATGGTTCAGGCGTTCATCCGCCTCCTCACGCTAGTGAGTTGGAGGCGAGCCTTCACCTGTCATGTCCGGTCCGGGCTTGGGGATTTACCTCAGCCGCACTCAGGGCCTCAGGGCTACCGATCAGCTCTTTGTCTGTTACGGTGGCTCTCGTGCTGGTAAGGCACTGTCGAAACAGCGCCTGTCCCATTGGTTGTGCGAGGTCATTGCCCTTTGCTACATGTTGGCCGGGCTGGCTCCCCCTGGGGGTGTCAGGGCGCACTCCACTCGTGGGGTGGCGGCCTCTGCCGCCATGCTGGGTGGGGCTTCGGTGGAGGACATCTGTGCTGCAACTTCGTGGTCCTCACCGGGTCCCTTTGTAAGGTTTTACCTCATGGACATGACCGGGGGTTCTGTCTCCCAGGCGGTTCTGAGGTCTGGAACCTCTCCTGCTTCCCGTCCTTTGGTGGAGTAGCAGGGGTGTGTGGGTGTAGGCCACAATGTGTTGTGTCACACGTGGTTCCGCCTGTGCTGTGCGTTCAAGAGGTTCTAGTTCCCTCTTGTTCGCACTCGGGTGGAGTTGACTGCCGCCCCCTCTTCATTAGGAAGGATTGGGTGACGGGACTCCCCTCCCCCCTGATGTGGGCTTTCGGGTCCTCGGGGTGCATTTGTCGGTCCTCGCGTCTGCTCTGTCCCCATATCTCGATGGCGAAGAGCAGGACGCGATTCGCCAGTACGACTAATATAACGATAGGTTATGTATATAACCTAGTTATATGAGTACTGGCTGAGCTTAGCTTGCCCTGAGGTCCCTTGGGGAAACTTTTCTTTGGAAACGTTTTTTTCCGAGGAAGAGCGAGTGGTGACCACGCCTAGTGCTATATAGTACGTCACTAGGGCGGGGCCTGGCAGGTGCTGGGTGTATTTGTTTTTATTCGTTGATGGAGTACACTAGGTACTGGAGATGAGGTATATCTCGATGGCGAAGAGCAGGACGTTCAGCCAGTACTCATATAACTAGGTTATATACATAACCTATCGATATAGCTAATAAAAGAAATAACGATTAAAACCCAAGTTTTCTCGTGATTGGCGCTGAACGGTTGGCAAGTTAACCCGACTTTTCTCGTGACTGGCACTGAATGAGTTAATGTAGATATCTTTTATTTGTATGTCAGCTCTTTGACTCCCAGAGTGGAGTGGACTCAACCTTGATGACTCGGACTAGGGTAATGGGGACTCGACTCAGGCTCTTCTTTGGTGACTCAGACTTGGACTCAGACTTGAACACTGGGGACTCGAGACTGGACTCGGAGTTACAAGTCGAAACATCCGGCGAGCGTCATTTGACAGGCCGTTCGGACGAGTGACCACGTTCGTTTGTGAACAGTCCTGAACTGACCAGTCACCTCTGATGGCGAAAATGATTGACCACCTTTGTAGCCAATTAAATTCTGGAGCCAGGGATATCCCATGCGGGGGGCTGATCGCAACGAGAAAGGGGTAGAAGAAGCCGGGGTAGTCCTTTGTTTTGACTAGAGCCTCGAAAAATATTCCATGAGACTTGAAAGTTGTTAGGCATAGGTAATGCAATATTATATGTAATGTATCTCCACCCCTTTTCAGGATCAATGGCAGTGTGAAAGGTCAACATTCCCACAGGGGCACTCCGGTCTGTAAACAGCACGTGTGTGGCGTTGAGATTGGCAAAGTGTCATTTGATATGTGCGTGATGTGGCTTCCATCTTGAAAATGGTTGTTTTTCACAAACATTGTCACACTGATTGCGACTCCCACGCTTTAATAAAGGTTCCATGCAGGTTATGACCTGCAAACGATAATTGCCCCCTGGAGACTATAATTGAACATTTCCCATCTGGCAGTGCTGGCCAGCAAGCATCTGGATGAGAACACAGGTGGTTCTGTGAACAGTGATGTTTCTTATTTGAGATGACTGTTTGCCGTATTGCATTACAAAATATATTTTCTTTTTTGGTTTGGAGCAACTGTTTTCTTTTCACGGACTTGTCTCTTTTAAGTGATTCCATCCACTGAATTTCTTTTGTATCCTTGTTTTTTTTTGGATCCACTTTTTCTCCCCATTTTCTATTTTTCTCCCATCCCAATTTCGTGTATCCAATTCTTCCCTCCCCTGTCTTGAACGTTGCTAGACTATGCCTCCCACAGGTCGGTTGTAGTGAGGACAGAAGCCTTGCATCACGTGTCCCCTCCGGTACACGAGGAGGCAGCCTGTCGCATATTTTCGCCGCAGCAGCTCGAACTCTCAGTGGCGAGGAGTAACGCGTGGGAGGCTCATGCTGCCCCCGCTACTTCCTGCTTCCGTTGCACCGGCGTCACCAAACCGACCTGTAGGAATCGCTGTCCACAACTTCAAATCCCCACCCACCGGCTTTCCCACCCTCTAACACTTGCCAATTGTGTTAGTATGAACGACCGGTTCAACGGTAGCAACACCGAGAGCTGGGCTCGAACCCAGCGTCTCCTGCGTTAGAGGCGAGCACCTTGCCCACTGCGCCAATCAGCCGCCCCCATTGTATCCTTGTTCAGTGAAAGCGGTTCGCCACCTCTGTTGCCTTGTCATCTAAATTGTTGCCTTGTCATTTAAATCTGTAGACATGGATTTATGACGTGATGTCATCTGCGGTCCGCCGACGGACCACTCTGGCTAAAGAGGTATTGTATTTTGATCATTATTCTATTGGCTTTTACGATGGATAGTAGTAAATCCCCATCATCTTTTTTTGTGATTTTCCCATGTAGGAAAAGTATTGTTATTAAAATATTTATGGAATTCAAGTATTACACAAAGACCTGTGAGGGTCGTGACACGTTGCATCATTTTAGATACATATTGCCATGTAAAATAAAGGCAT
This sequence comes from Notolepis coatsorum, assembly GCF_963971535.1. Classification (NCBI taxonomy): domain Eukaryota; kingdom Metazoa; phylum Chordata; class Actinopteri; order Aulopiformes; family Paralepididae; genus Notolepis; species Notolepis coatsorum. The sequence goes on along the minus strand of NC_140179.1, from coordinate 57,559,061 downwards.
TTTAATTTTCCACAAACCCTACAGTGAGAGGGAGAACTGAGAGAGGGTATCAAACAGGAGGGAAGTCTGTCAGGTTTTAAACTGTGGATATCAAACAGAGAAGGTAAAGACGACTTTAAACTGTTAAACAGTAATCCAGAACTATTTTATTGCACTGTAAAAAACTGTGACTTTATATGTCTGCACTTTATGTGCTAATTTTATGTCTATTATTCTACTATTTGATTGCACTGCACTATTGCACTATTTTACTCTGTCTATTCTATCTTATTCTTTTCATTATTGTCTATTTTTAGGTGGCCTATTGGGATGTTAGATTCTAATCTGAAAAACTGTGATTTTATATGTCTGCACTTTACTGTATGTGCTCAAATAATGTTTCTGTTGTAAAGCACTTTGAGATGCAATTTTTGTATGAAAGGTGCTATACAAATAAAGTGTATTATTATTATTATTATTATTACTACAGTGTGCCTTGGGAGACTTTTGATTGAGACTATAGTCCACCCATGTAATGTCCCTCCACATAATGGAATAAGCTATGCATATTGTTAGTTATTTCAATTGGACTACGGCCTATTCATCTGTCTGACAGATAGTTGTGAATATTCTATATCAGGTATCAGGTGGAAGAGGGGGGGGGGGGATTAATTCAGATGTCATGCTATTAGATTAGGGCCAGCAGAATTGATTCCCCCTGCATAACGGTGTGTCTGAGAGAGAGAGAGAGAGAGAGAGAGAGAGAGAGAGAGAGAGAGAAAAAGAAAGAGAAAGGAAGAGAGAGAGGCTGAGTGTGTGAGAGAAAGAGAGAGTACCTGCACACCAAAACGAATACATCATTTCAGTCTCTCATGCAAGGCAATGTCCCTGTGCCTAATCGTCATTCATGTACGTGTGCATTTATACATATATGAATATATATACAATATAAATATTACATATTTCATCACACAGTGGTACAAAATGTGTTTTTCTCATTTATCAATCAGGCCCTTTTATCACTCTGCATAAAATGGATCCATATTAGACAGATATGCGGGTCTTGACTTTGCCCTCTGTTTGCAATAGAAATGATCATATTGAAAGACATTCACTCCTACAGAGACGATGTGTACCTGTAGCATTAAAAAGCATTTCTGCTTTTTAACACAGTAGAGTGACAGTACACATGGGAGAGAGAGAGAAAGAGAGAGAGAGAGAGATTGATTTAGGATGACATGCGATGAAGATCAAGGGCCAGATTCAAACCCAGGACATTATAATATATTATCACCGGCTTCCAAGTTGGGGGATCCCCTTTGAACGGCCCATCTAAGGTTTCTCTTCTCCACATCGCCTGTGGTGCTTTTTTCCTATTGCTAGGTTTTTAGTTAGTTTTTCCTCATCTTCATTGGGGAATGTCTGGGAGTGTCGCGTATTTGGATTTTATGGTGGATTTTTGTTCTTGATTTATTGTGATGTTTCTTCTTGACTTGTTTAAAGAAGACTTGTACAGCCCATGGGGGCATTACCTTGTGATTTCGGGCTTTACAAATACTTACAAAAAAATATATATAATAACATACTGTAGTACACAACTTATATTGGTTAGCCGTCCGGACGCCCCTGTCTGTTAATGACGTCATTTCTGGGGTACGGCTTGAGTATGAAAAATGACTTCCTACTGTAGATACTTCCCACCCCCAAATTGAGCTGCCAATCATCTTGCGTTCATTTATAGACTTTTAAAAATGTATTTAACCTTTATTTTACAGGTTAATTAAGAACAAATTTGTATTATTTAATGACGGCCTGGCGAGAGGACAAAAGGACCCCTCGGAGGGTAACAGGAAAAAGGGGACAAATAAATGTAAATAGAAAAAATTAACCAAAAAAAGAAGAAACCAGATAAGACTATGACCTCTACAGTATTAATGTAGATACATGATGAGACTCCTATGACCTCTACAGTATTAATGTAGATACATGATGAGACTCCTATGACCTCTACAGTATTAATGTAGATACATGATGAGACTCCTATGACCTCTACAGTATTAATGTAGATACATGATGACTCCTATGACCTCTACAGTATTAATGTAGATACATGATGAGACTCCTATGACCTCTACAGTATTAATGTAGATACATGATGAGACTCCTATGACCTCTACAGTATTAATGTAGATACATGATGAGACTCCTATGACCTCTACAGTATTAATGTAGATACATGATGAGACTCCTATGACCTCTACAGTATTAATGTAGATACATGATGAGACTCCTATGACCTCTACAGTATTAATGTAGATACATGATGAGACTCCTATGACCTCTACAGTATTAATGTAGATACATGATGAGACTCCTATGACCTCTACAGTATTAATGTAGATACATGATGACTCCTATGACCTCTACAGTATTAATGTAGATACATGATGAGACTCCTATGACCTCTACAGTATTAATGTAGATACATGATGAGACTCCTATGACATCTACAGTATTAATGTAGATACATGATGACTCCTATGACCTCTACAGTATTAATGTAGATACATGATGAGACTCCTATGACCTCTACAGTATTAATGTAGATACATGATGACTCCTATGACCTCTACAGTATTAATGTAGATACATGATGACTCCTATGACCTCTACAGTATTAATGTAGATACATGATGAGACTCCTATGACCTCTACAGTATTAATGTAGATACATGATGACTCCTATGACCTCTACAGTATTAATGTAGATACATGATGACTCCTATGACCTCTACAGTATTAATGTAGATACATGATGACTCCTATGACCTCTACAGTATTAATGTAGATACATGATGATGACTCCTATGACCTCTACAGTATTAATGTAGATACATGATGACTCCTATGACCTCTACAGTATTAATGTAGATACATGATGACTCCTATGACCTCTACAGTATTAATGTAGATACATGATGAGACTCCTATGACCTCTACAGTATTAATGTAGATACATGATGAGACTCCTATGACCTCTACAGTATTAATGTAGATACATGATGAGACTCCTATGACCTCTACAGTATTAATGTAGATACATGATGACTCCTATGACCTCTACAGTATTAATGTAGATACATGATGACTCCTATGACCTCTACAGTATTAATGTAGATACATGATGAGACTCCTATGACCTCTACAGTATTAATGTAGATACATGATGAGACTCCTATGACCTCTACAGTATTAATGTAGATACATGATGAGACTCCTATGACCTCTACAGTATTAATGTAGATACATGATGAGACTCCTATGACCTCTACAGTATTAATGTAGATACATGATGAGACTCCTATGACCTCTACAGTATTAATGTAGATACATGATGAGACTCCTATGACCTCTACAGTATTAATGTAGATACATGATGACTCCTATGACCTCTACAGTATTAATGTAGATACATGATGAGACTCCTATGACCTCTACAGTATTAATGTAGATACATGATGAGACTCCTATGACCTCTACAGTATTAATGTAGATACATGATGAGACTCCTATGACCTCTACAGTATTAATGTAGATACATGATGACTCCTATGACCTCTACAGTATTAATGTAGATACATGATGACTCCTATGACCTCTACAGTATTAATGTAGATACATGATGACTCCTATGACCTCTACAGTATTAATGTAGATACATGATGATGACTCCTATGACCTCTACAGTATTAATGTAGATACATGATGACTCCTATGACCTCTACAGTATTAATGTAGATACATGATGACTCCTATGACCTCTACAGTATTAATGTAGATACATGATGAGACTCCTATGACCTCTACAGTATTAATGTAGATACATGATGAGACTCCTATGACCTCTACAGTATTAATGTAGATACATGATGAGACTCCTATGACCTCTACAGTATTAATGTAGATACATGATGACTCCTATGACCTCTACAGTATTAATGTAGATACATGATGACTCCTATGACCTCTACAGTATTAATGTAGATACATGATGAGACTCCTATGACCTCTACAGTATTAATGTAGATACATGATGAGACTCCTATGACCTCTACAGTATTAATGTAGATACATGATGAGACTCCTATGACCTCTACAGTATTAATGTAGATACATGATGACTCCTATGACCTCTACAGTATTAATGTAGATACATGATGACTCATATGACCTCTACAGTATTAATGTAGATACATGATGAGACTCCTATGACCTCTACAGTATTAATGTAGATACATGATGAGACTCCTATGACCTCTACAGTATTAATGTAGATACATGATGATGACTCCTATGACCTCTACAGTATTAATGTAGATACATGATGAGACTCCTATGACCTCTACAGTATTAATGTAGATACATGATGAGACTCCTATGACCTCTACAGTATTAATGTAGATACATGATGAGACTCCTATGACCTCTACAGTATTAATGTAGATACATGATGAGACTCCTATGACCTCTACAGTATTAATGTAGATACATGATGATGACTCCTATGACCTCTACAGTATTAATGTAGATACATGATGAGACTCCTATGACCTCTACAGTATTAATGTAGATACATGATGAGACTTCTATGACCTCTACAGTATTAATGTAGATACATGATGAGACTCCTATGACCTCTACAGTATTAATGTAGATACATGATGACTCCTATGACCTCTACAGTATTAATGTAGATACATGATGAGACTCCTATGACCTCTACAGTATTAATGTAGATACATGATGAGACTCCTATGACCTCTACAGTATTAATGTAGATACATGATGATGACTCCTATGACCTCTACAGTATTAATGTAGATACATGATGAGACTCCTATGACCTCTACAGTATTAATGTAGATACATGATGAGACTTCTATGACCTCTACAGTATTAATGTAGATACATGATGAGACTCCTATGACCTCTACAGTATTAATGTAGATACATGATGACTCCTATGACCTCTACAGTATTAATGTAGATACATGATGAGACTCCTATGACCTCTACAGTATTAATGTAGATACATGATGAGACTCCTATGACCTCTACAGTATTAATGTAGATACATGATGACTCCTATGACCTCTACAGTATTAATGTAGATACATGATGAGACTCCTATGACCTCTACAGTATTAATGTAGGATACATGATGAGACTCCTATGACCTCTACAGTATTAATGTAGATACATGATGACTCCTATGACCTCTACAGTATTAATGTAGATACATGATGAGACTCCTATGACCTCTACAGTATTAATGTAGGATACATGATGACTCCTATGACCTCTACAGTATTAATGTAGATACATGATGACTCCTATGACCTCTACAGTATTAATGTAGATACATGATGAGACTCCTATGACCTCTACAGTATTAATGTAGGATACATGATGACTCCTATGACCTCTACAGTATTAATGTAGATACATGATGACTCCTATGACCTCTACAGTATTAATGTAGATACATGATGACTCCTATGACCTCTACAGTATTAATGTAGATACATGATGAGACTCCTATGACCTCTACAGTATTAATGTAGATACATGATGAGACTCCTATGACCTCTACAGTATTAATGTAGATACATGATGACTCCTATGACCTCTACAGTATTAATGTAGATACATGATGAGACTCCTATGACCTCTACAGTATTAATGTAGATACATGATGAGACTCCTATGACCTCTACAGTATTAATGTAGATACATGATGACTCCTATGACCTCTACAGTATTAATGTAGATACATGATGACTCCTATGACCTCTACAGTATTAATGTAGATACATGATGAGAGACTCCTATGACCTCTACAGTATTAATGTAGATACATGATGAGAGACTCCTATGACCTCTACAGTATTAATGTAGATACATGATGACTCCTATGACCTCTACAGTATTAATGTAGATACATGATGAGAGACTCCTATGACCTCTACAGTATTAATGTAGATACATGATGACTCCTATGACCTCTACAGTATTAATGTAGATACATGATGACTCCTATGACCTCTACAGTATTAATGTAGATACATGAGGACTCCTATGACCTCTACAGTATTAATGTAGATACATGATGAGACTCCTATGACCTCTACAGTATTAATGTAGATACATGATGAGACTCCTATGACCTCTACAGTATTAATGTAGATACATGATGACTCCTATGACCTCTACAGTATTAATGTAGATACATGATGACTCCTATGACCTCTACAGTATTAATGTAGATACATGATGAGGACTCCTATGACCTCTACAGTATTAATGTAGATACATGATGACTCCTATGACCTCTACAGTATTAATGTAGATACATGATGACTCCTATGACCTCTACAGTATTAATGTAGATACATGATGACTCCTATGACCTCTACAGTATTAATGTAGATACATGATGACTCCTATGACCTCTACAGTATTAATGTAGATACATGATGACTCCTATGACCTCTACAGTATTAATGTAGATACATGATGACTCCTATGACCTCTACAGTATTAATGTAGATACACGATGAGACTCCTATGACCTCTACAGTATTAATGTAGATACATGATGACTCCTATGACCTCTACAGTATTAATGTAGATACATGATGAGACTCCTATGACCTCTACAGTATTAATGTAGATACATGATGACTCCTATGACCTCTACAGTATTAATGTAGATACATGATGAGACTCCTATGACCTCTACAGTATTAATGTAGATACATGATGACTCCTATGACCTCTACAGTATTAATGTAGATACATGATGACTCCTATGACCTCTACAGTATTAATGTAGATACATGATGATGACTCCTATGACCTCTACAGTATTAATGTAGATACATGATGACTCCTATGACCTCTACAGTATTAATGTAGATACATGATGAGACTCCTATGACCTCTACAGTATTAATATAGATACATGATGATGACTCCTATGACCTCTACAGTATTAATGTAGATACATGATGAGACTCCTATGACCTCTACAGTATTAATGTAGGATACATGATGACTCCTATGACCTCTACAGTATTAATGTAGATACATGATGATGACTCCTATGACCTCTACAGTATTAATGTAGATACATGATGAGACTCCTATGACCTCTACAGTATTAATGTAGATACATGATGAGACTCCTATGACCTCTACAGTATTAATGTAGGATACATGATGACTCCTATGACCTCTACAGTATTAATGTAGATACACGATGACTCCTATGACCTCTACAGTATTAATGTAGATACATGATGACTCCTATGACCTCTACAGTATTAATGTAGATACATGATGACTCCTATGACCTCTACAGTATTAATGTAGATACATGATGACTCCTATGACCTCTACAGTATTAATGTAGATACATGATGACTCCTATGACCTCTACAGTATTAATGTAGATACATGATGAGACTCCTATGACCTCTACAGCAGGGGTTCTCAACCTTTCTGCTGCCAAGGCACCCCTGTGTCCAAAAGAATATTCCAGGGCACCCCTACATACGATAAAGACTTTTGCGGTCCTGTCTTTTTTGCTACAATGATGACAAAAGTGCTTGCTTTCAAAATAACGTTTATTTAACCCATTGAAACCGGGAAACAAACAGAAAATCATGTATTTTATTTTTAAATACAGAAAAATATAAAAGTGCTCTGTTGCAGCTGCACTGTTTTCCATAAAAATAACATAGTGTGACCATTTATCAAACAGAAAATCATGTATTTATTTTTTTAAATACAGAAAAATATCAATAAAGTGCTATCTGTTGCAGCTGCACTGTTTTCCATAAAAATAACATAGTGTGACCATTTATCAAACAGAAAATCATGTATTTATTTTTTTAAATACAGAAAAATATCAATAAAGTGCTATCTGTTGCAGCTGCACTGTTTTCTATACAAATAACATTGTGACCATTTATCAAACAGAAAATCATCTATTTATTTTTTTAAATACAGAAAAATATCAATAAATTGCTATCTGTTGCAGCTGCACTGTTTAAAAAAGAAAAAAAAAAACTAGTGTGACCATTTCTCAAAACAGAAAATCTTGTATTTATTTTTTTAAATACAGAAAAATATCAATAAAGTGCTATCTGTTGCAGCTGCACTGTTTTCTATAAAAATAACATAGTGTGACCATTTGGAAATATTATTCTAGTGAGGTGACGCTTGTTTATGACATCACATCCTGCCATTCTTTGTTGACGGTCAGGGACACAATGTTGACGTATAAAACAGCTATATATAAATGTAATCTGCAGAGTGCCTTTTACTGTTTATCTGTTAAATACAGTTTTCATTCATTCATTCACTTTTTGTATCATAATAATAACAGCAGCGGATACACTCACTTTGTCTGCACTTGGCGAGTAGCCCATCACCGTAGCCCAAGCGTGTAATTAACACGCTTGTGATCCGGTCTTGAACTTTCCATAACGTGTCTCGATAAATCCATTTGATTAGATCCAGCACTGAATGCATTTAGTAATTATTATCACGACAGCCGCCCGCTTTGCAATTCATTGATAACGGATCAGAGCCGGCTCTGTAACGGAAATAGGACCCGCGATGTGACGTCACACGAATGCGACTTCTCTGGAAATGCGTTGGAAAATCTGTTGGTAAAAGCAATGACGCCTGACGCGGACGTTAAGTTGTTTCTATAATAACTTTACGAAACGTGTGAAGACATTTTGATCGATTTCTTTTTTAGTTCATGTTATTAGATTAGGCAATTATTGTATACACATGAAGCACTAGATAGACTATTTGTTTAGTTAATAGTTGTCATTCTATATTCTTAAAGAAACATTCCCATCAGGCATCTCGCGGAACCCCTGACAGCTCTCCGCGGAACCCCTGTGTGCCGCGGAACCCCTGTTGAGAACCGCTGCTCTACAGTATTAATGTAGATACATGATGAGACTCCTATGACCTCTACAGTATTAATGTAGATACATGATGACTCCTATGACCTCTACAGTATTAATGTAGATACATGATGAGACTCCTATGACCTCTACAGTATTAATGTAGATACATGATGACTCCTATGACCTCTACAGTATTAATGTAGATACATGATGACTCCTATGACCTCTACAGTATTAATGTAGGATACATGATGACTCCTATGACCTCTACAGTATTAATGTAGATACATGAGGACTCCTATGACCTCTACAGTATTAATGTAGATACATGATGACTCCTATGACCTCTACAGTATTAATGTAGATACATGATGAGACTCCTATGACCTCTACAGTATTAATGTAGATACATGATGACTCCTATGACCTCTACAGTATTAATGTAGATACATGATGAGACTCCTATGACCTCTACAGTATTAATGTAGATACATGATGACTCCTATGACCTCTACAGTATTAATGTAGATACATGATGACTCCTATGACCTCTACAGTATTAATGTAGATACATGATGAGACTCCTATGACCTCTACAGTATTAATGTAGATACATGATGACTCCTATGACCTCTACAGTATTAATGTAGATACATGATGAGACTCCTATGACCTCTACAGTATTAATGTAGATACATGATGAGACTCCTATGACCTCTACAGTATTAATGTAGATACATGATGAGACTCCTATGACCTCTACAGTATTAATGTAGATACATGATGAGACTCCTATGACCTCTACAGTATTAATGTAGATACATGATGAGACTCCTATGACCTCTACAGTATTAATGTAGATACATGATGACTCCTATGACCTCTACAGTATTAATGTAGATACATGATGACTCCTATGACCTCTACAGTATTAATGTAGATACATGATGACTCCTATGACCTCTACAGTATTAATGTAGATACATGATGAGACTCCTATGACCTCTACAGTATTAATGTAGATACATGATGACTCCTATGACCTCTACAGTATTAATGTAGATACATGATGAGACTCCTATGACCTCTACAGTATTAATGTAGATACATGATGAGACTCCTATGACCTCTACAGTATTAATGTAGATACATAATGAGAGACTCCTATGACCTCTACAGTATTAATGTAGATACATGATGAGACTCCTATGACCTCTACAGTATTAATGTAGATACATGATGACTCCTATGACCTCTACAGTATTAATGTAGATACATGATGACTCCTATGACCTCTACAGTATTAATGTAGATACATGATGAGAGACTCCTATGACCTCTACAGTATTAATGTAGATACATGATGACTCCTATGACCTCTACAGTATTAATGTAGGATACATGATGAGACTCCTATGACCTCTACAGTATTAATGTAGATACATGATGAGACTCCTATGACCTCTACAGTATTAATGTAGATACATGATGAGACTCATATGACCTCTACAGTATTAATGTAGATACATGATGAGACTCCTATAACCTCTACAGTATTAATGTAGATACATGATGAGACTCCTATGACCTCTACAGTATTAATGTAGATACATGATGAGACTCCTATGACCTCTACAGTATTAATGTAGATACATGATGAGGACTCCTATGACCTCTACAGTATTAATGTAGGATACATGATGACTCCTATGACCTCTACAGTATTCATATTTCATTATTTAATATATTATGTAAGGTGTCAGCATCCACATTTGTGTTAAGTGTTAATGCTTTAATTCCTTGAAATTATTTGTAGGATTAAGCTTGATCGGCATGGTTTGTGTACTGTAAAATACCAATATACTTATTCAGATTAGATGGTTACTTCAAAGTAGCACAATAGCATACTAATAATAACCTTTGATAATGAGCAAGGTTCTTATGTTAGGCCTCAAGCTCATTTAGGGGTTATGGTTATAGGGTAAAAATCGACTTCAGATTTATTTCATAAAGATTTCATGAGCGCGGGGTGACGTAGAACACAAAAATATAGACATAGAACACACTGGATGATTGTATTCAGCTTGTAGATTATAGAACAACTGTAGAAAAGTCTGTTTGTGGAAAGGTGAATATAATTAAACAAAAGTGAAACTAGCCAACTTTTAAAATATATTTAACTTGTCCATTATGTGTTAAAGGGAAAGAAGAAGAAGAAGAAGTATTATCTTAACAGTATCAACACAAGTGTTCACTCCACAATCCACACATAGAGGTCTGTGGTGGTGGTGATGACGTCCAACGCAAACGAAGAACCAATCAGCTTGCAGACTGACGACAAGGCAGCTAATCAGAGCCAGCGGTTTGAGAGGGCTGGAACATGGGGGTCCTTGCAGCAGGAGGGGGTTATCGACCCACGCAGACTTGGCACCTGATTAAACAAGACAAGAGGAGTTCCTCGGGGACGTGACAGGAAACCACAGAGGCTACTGGGTATGTCCCCCCCCCCCCTCCTCTTGGCCCTGGTAATGGATTTGCCCATTAGCCGTGGAGAGGGTCATTACGGGAATTAACTTTAGTTCCCTTTGCTTCCTGAAGTCACTCTTGGGTAAAAGGAGCTACATGAATTGCAACTGTTAGACTAATGCCAAGTCAATAGGCAGCGTGACTCTGACTCATGTATACGGCTGGACTGGTAATCTGGCATACCGGGCATTTTCCCGGTGGGCCGACGCACCTTGGGGCTGATATCATTTGATTTATAAAACATTAAAAAAAAGTTTGGTACAGCAGGGACAGCGGCCCATTGGTTCATTTTCTATACTGACACTGGGCTGGCCCAATCACATCTCTTACTAAGCCCCACCCCCTCCCTCAGACAGACCTCTCTGTTTCTCGTGTCAGATCAGATGCCGCTCAGAGCAGGCGTGTGAGCATGACAGGGCGAGGGACAGAGTGAGCAGGGGGAGGAGAGTGTAGCCGCTAGCGGTAAGCAGGGAGTAATATTGTTTTGCTTTGTTTTGTTTGGCTTTGGCAATGTAAACGTATGTTTCCCATGTCAATAAAGCCCCATTGAATTGAATTGAGCAGTACCTTCATGATTAATAGGGACTTGCAGGGAGGTAGTGTGTGTGCCATGCCATGATGACAATGATGATGATTAATGAAATTAATGTCGATAATAATATGATAATATACTCGTAACGCTATCATAAAGTGAGACCGTCAACTACTGCTGGTGGTCTCTCAGTCAGTCAATGTCAAATAGCGCAGCATAAGCACGGTGGTGTAGTGGTTAACACTGTCGCCTCACAGCAAGAAGGTCCAGGGTTCGATTCCCGCTTGGGGACCAGGTTTCCGCTTTGCCAGGTACCCAGGTGGGTGCGTGTATGCCTTCTACAACGCTGTTCCGTTTCCGCGTTGCCGTTTTGCGCTCTGATTGGCCGCTGAAGCATGCCCCCCGAGTGACGCGCAAACAGCCAGCAGCACTGCCCTGCAGCCTTCGCCGAGCTCTAGTTCTAACCAACTGTGAAAAGCCCCAACTTGAAACATGGAGTGGAGTGCGATGGAGATCAATCCCGAGGTTGGAAAATCACTTAGATTTCGTAAATATTTACCCGTTTCTCATACGGTTAACGATTCAGAAACAATCATTGCTCATCTCCGTGTGTTTATGTCGTTGCAGATGCTCAACAAGGTGGGTTTGATGCTCAGTCATGGCGGCGAAAGTGTCTTTATTATTTTGATTAGTTAACGTTATCATTAGCAGGTAAGTTATGAAGTCATTGTTTATCATAAAACCAACAGCATGACTGGCTCGTCTATTCTGTGCTAGATCAAGACACTATTTCAATAATGGATGACGGTGAAAGAATACACGCCACCGAGAACAGTTAGTACTCTGTAGATATAACGTCAGCTAGCGAGGTTGCACACCTATATCTTCTACTTTCATGAATTGTTTTCTACTCCTACTCTGCTTTAAAAAGATAATTCCGCACCCTCATCCATTATTGAAATAGTGTCTTGATCTAGCACAGAATAGACGAGCCAGTCATGCTGTTGGTTTTATGATAAACAATGACTTCATAACTTACCTGCTAACATCATCATCAACTGCAAACTCCCCACCCTGGACGCCTATTGCTTAATAACAGCGCAGCAGTGCTGCTTTTGCTTCCGCGTTTTCCCTGATTGGCTGCGCCATGCCCCACGGCAGGCGCGGCAACCGCAGAGCGGAGCGGCAGAGTGAGCGGAGCGGCAGAGCGAGCGGAATTATGTAACCGTCCTCCATGATTTTTATTCGGCGCTTCAGCTCACCTGGCAGAGCAGCGGTCCTGCGATCCTGCGGTCCGTTGTTGACGAGTTCGAATCCCATCGATTTTTTTTTTTAGCGTGATTTTTTTTTAACGTGTATTCTTTCGCCGGTTAAGGTTAGGCATGGTTAAGGTTAAGGTTAGGCATTGTTTCGGAGTTGGTTAAGGTTAGAACGGTTAAGTTTAGGCGCTGTTAAGGAGCTGGTTAAGGTTAGAGTTTGTCTTAGAGAATGGCAATATTCTTTCTATGGTTAAGGTTAGGCATGGTTAAGGTTAAGGTTAAGGTTAGGCATTGTTTCGGAGTTGGTTAAGGTTAGAACGGTTAAGTTTAGGCGCTGTTAAGGAGCTGGTTAAGGTTAGAGTTTGTCTTAGAGACAGCCTATTTCCGCACTGCCGCTCTCCCGCGTTGCCGCGGTCACATGGTCAAATTGTCACATTCTTGCACTGCTGCGCTGTTAAAAAGCAACACGCACCCTGGACTCCATACACAAACATCACACGCGCACACAAAATCATTAGTGACCCCCTGCACCCAGCTCATCACCTCTTCCAACACCTCCCCTCTGGTAGGAGGTTCAGGTCACTGGCAGTCGCACGGTTAGGTTCAATAACAGTTTATTTCCCAAGGCCATACAACTGCTTAACTCCAACTCCTCCTAAATTTACCCCCTGCTGTTATGTTTCTTCTGGTCTAGGTTACATTGAACTGTCATCTATAGTTTTTCGTACTGTACTGTTTCTGTCATGTATTTGTTCTAGGTGGTGTTTTCTGTACTGTACTGTTCCATGTGTCTTTTTATGTTTTTGTGGTGTATTGTCGCAGCTACCACCTGCACCGTGCTTGAATTCCACCGCCCTGGCCGTGTGGCAATAAAAGGAACTTGAACTTGAACTTGTACCTGCTAATGATAACGTTAACTAATCAAAATAATAAAGACACTTTCGACGCCATGACTGAGCATCAAACCCACCTTGTTGAGCATCTGCAATGACATAAACACACGGAGATGGGCAATGATTGTTTCTGAATCGTTAACCGTATGAGAAACGGGTAAATATTTACGAAATCTAAGTGATTTTCCAACCTCGGGGTTGATCTCCATCGCGCTCCACTCCATGTTTCAAGTTGGGGCTTTTCACAGTTGGTTAGAACTAGAGCTCGGTGAAGGCTGCAGGGCAGTGCTGCTGGCTGTTTGCGCGTCACTCGGGGGGCGTGCTTCAGCGGCCAATCAGAGCGCAAAACGGCAACGCGGAAACGGAACAGCGTTGTAGAAGGCATACACGCACCCAGGTGGGGTATCTCCCAGGCCTTTCTGTGTGGAGTTTGCATGTTCTCCCCGTGCTCGCTAGGGTTTCCCCCCCGATAAGATAAAAACCCAATGGAAAAACATGCACAACAACAGATCGCTAACGCTGTGGCGTCCTTGACGAAGATGGGCAGGAGCACTTGGATTGGTCCCCGGGGCGCGTCTCGCGTCGACGCCCTATCTGCTCCCGGCTGCCCTTGGGGGGAAGGATGACGGGATGGGTCAAGTGCAGAGACTCGCATTAGGCGACACAAGAAATTACGTGTGTGTTCCTGTGTGTGTGTGCCGCCCATCGCATGTGTGTGTCGTTTGCATGCCAAATAAAGACTTCCTAAGTCCTGCATTATTGTCATTGTTTTTGTAGCTAGCATAGTTCCCTAATGCAGTCGGCTGACTATTCTAACGTTAACTAGCTAACGTTATTTTGTCAGCATCGCGTTGGCTAAGCCCACGTTGCTGTGAGTGACCTACAGTAGGTCCATATTGTATCATCATACTATTGTAAAAATCATTAGGACAAGGGTTCCCTTGATAAAGATGCATGATAAGGCTGTATAATATACAACACCTGTAGCTCAACTGCAACTGCAAAAACTGCCCAACTGCAAAAATGTATGCCTACTTATGTATTAGCCTACAGGGAAAAAACAGGCAGCAAAGTTTATTTTCAGCCAAGTATGGTGGTAACTATTAGGATATATGGTATGGATTACTTACTGTTATTACTGTGGTAGCTCTCCACCTACACAAATATTTTTTTGCTGCTGTGCTGTCCATTGAGCATGCACCTTCACATGGTAGGCACATTAACTGTAGGTCAAACTCCCCAAACAAACAAAATAGTTTTTTTTGCTGCTGTGCTGTCCATTGAGCATGCACCTTCACATGGTAGGCACATTAACTGTAGGTCAAACTCCCCAAACAAAGAAATTGTTTTTTTGCTGCTGTGCTGTCCATTGAGCATGCACCTTCACATGGTAGGCACATTAACTGTAGGTCAAACTCTCCAAACAAACAAGCACACCATTGATTTAATTGCCATATAAATCACATACAAAGACCTAACTATTACTCCTCTCTGAACATGAATATAAAACAAAAATGTGATCTATTAACTGTGTAAACCTTATGCAATATTCATGATTGATATTTGGATACTTGAAATCTGTATGAACTGAGTAGTTAGTATCAAATTAAATAAGATGGAACAGCGCTATGCATTCATTGAATAAACAACTATGTGTCCCGTGATTAAGACGGGGAGGACGCGACCCTCTTTGCGCCGCCCCTGTGCCTCAAATAGATTCGCTATCAGCTCTATCTTCAATCTTTCAAAATGTTCAGTTGCTATCGCTATCAGCTCTATCTTTAATTTTTCAAAATGTTCAGTTGCTATTGCATGCACTCATCTGTGTTTCACTACACCTTGAGTGCATGCTTACCAACTGTTAGTCTGCAACACTACTATCACCGACATCTAAGAAGGGAGATCCCCCCTTGAATGGCCCTTCTAAAGTTTCTCTCCTCCACACTGCCTGTGGAGCATTTTTCCCTATTGTTAGGTTTTAGTGAGTTTTTCCTTACCTTCGCGTGAGGTATGTCTGGGAGTGCTTGCATTCTTTCATTTATTTGCATTTATTTTAAATTTGTTGGACCTTATGGTGTTCTTGTTCTGTTCTTGACTTATTGTTATGTTTTCTTCTTGACTTGTTTAAAGAAGACTTGTACGGCCCATGGGGACATTAACGTGTGTTGTCGGGCCTTATAAATAAATTTGATTTGATTTGATTTGCTCATTACCAGTATGGTATTGTTTAAATTGTACAGCTTTTTGCTAATCTTTGTCAGGGAATTCCAACCATTCTGGACCTGAATGTACCAGTTAATTGTAATAATCTCTCTCTCCTTATGTCTAGTCAAGCCAGGTTGTGGAGGAGAGAGACAGGGATGAACAGGCTATAGACTACTTTGCCCATCCTGAGTCTGCTATGAGCCTAGGATGCAGGTGTTTTTACATCACCACCCAAAACAAGATTCAGCCAAGAGCGAGTGAGTACACTGGTCCTTGCACTGGTACACTTGTCCATGTCACTTACTACCCAGCTTTGTAGTGGTTTTGGGGGAATAGTACAGTAGGTACGCATATTTAAGAGGACTGCAAGGATTGTGTACTGGTGGGTGGTGTCCAACCGATTGTGTTGGGCCGGTCTGGGCCAAAAATGCCAGGGCTGATTTGTTGTCCCAGTCCAGCCCTGCTTATGTAACAGGGACAGCTGAGCACACTTCTTGTAATTGTTTCGATGCTCGCGTTGGGTACCCTATCTCTCTACCTCTGTAGACAGCATGTTGTAGTACTCGAGTCCAGGACTCGGACTCAAGGACTGATTTTCAGAACTCGTGACTTGACTTGGACTTGAGCACTGATGACTCAGACTTGGACTCGAGCATTGACTGCATTCGGAGTCGGAAGGTGCAGACTTTTTTTCATAAATTAATAAATACAGTTGTTTTTATAGTTGTTTTTGTAATAGGCCCTACTCATTTGGCATAAGATATTGATGGCTAGTGTATTTGTTTGGCTATTGTGTCACAAAGTAAATAAACTCCCCTTGAAATGGTGACCGCTGTGTAATTTATGTTTAATGTAGACCTTTTTTTATTTGTACGTCAGCTCTTTGACTGCCAGAGTGGAGTGGACTCAACCTTGATGACTTGGACTCGGACTCGGACTAGGGCAGGGGTCAGCAACCTTTACTATCAAAAGAGCCACTTTTCCCCCCTCCCACAAAATAAAATGCTCAGGGAGCCGCACAACCTATTTACCCTTAAAATGAAGATAACACAGTGTATAACGTTTTATATATCCCCAAGCATACCCCACATTTAGCATAAAACACCTGACAATTGCATACCCAAAGTAATTTGCGATTTATTATACTTTATACTTATACCACACAGTTTGTTGCATTAATGGAATTATAAAGCAACAAAAAGATTTTTTTTTTAACTTTTTATTGCTGTTTTTACCTGTTATAACAAAGGAAAACCCCAAACTCTTATGAAGAGGAGAAAAAATACTGGCTGTGTAGACCTATTTTTAAATAAAACACAGAAGTGGAGACAAAACACTGGTGTCTGTAGACCGACTTTGAAATAAAACCCTGAACTATTCAGGTATATTTGAGTCCTTCCCTTATTTGTGGAAAATCTATAAAATAAAAAGAAACATTTTCGTTGTTCGCAAATTTTGCACCACATATCAGGCATACAGGTAAGCATGCATCGTTAGTCGTGAAAGCAAATTAATCTGTCCACGCTGAATTAAACCCTCTATTTTCCTCAGACTTTCCTTTTTCTGGATTTATCCATGGTTAGCTTACTGGGGGGTCGGAAACTCAAGATTAGCCACTTGCAGACGGCAGGGAGAGGCGCAGGGTGTGACGTACTGTATATTTTATTTGATGAAATATTTTAGTTGACTAAATATTTTAGTTGATGAAATATTTTTTCATTTCAGTGTCACAGTATGACATCGATCTCTTCTTTTTTTGGGGGGCATGGAGCCGCAGCTGATTGGCTAAAGAGCCGCATGTGGCTCCGGAGCCGCAGGTTGCCGACCCCTGGACTAGGGTAATGGGGACTCGACTCTGGCTCTTCTTTGGTGACTCAGACTAGGACTCAGACTCGAAGACTGGGGACTTGCGACGCGACTCAGACTCGAGATTTAGTGACTCGACTACAACACTGGCAGACAGCATGTTGTAATACATGTTTGACTTTTGTGCTGTTGCTAGTGTTGTCCTTGTGTGGTTCCCTGGTTCAGAGCTTTATAAAGAAAAATATTCCACACGTCTGTAAAGAGAGAGAGAGTGAAAATGCCCACATTTATTCTTCTTTATTTTTTAGATCTCGAAAAGCACTTTTGAAAAGTGAGCTTTTCTCCATGTTTTCTTTTTTTTATCCACTTTTTCTCCCATTTTTCAATTTTTCTCCCATCCCAATTTTCGTATCATCCAATTCAACCCTCCCCTGTTTTTGAACGCTGTTTCATGCCTCCCACAAGCGGGCTGCAATGTGGACTAAGTCATACATAGCACGAGTCCCCTCCGATACTCGAGGTAACAGCAGTCGCATCTTTCCACCTGCGCGGCTCGATCTTTCAGCGTCAGGGGTCTGGGCTTTGGAGGGGCCCCGCCCTTGTCGCTTCCTGATTCTACTGTGCAGGCGCACCAACCGACCTGTAGGAGTCGCTGTCCACAACGCCCGATCCCCACCCATCAGTTTCCCTCCCCCTAATACTGCCAATGTGTATTAGTGCGGATGACCAGCTAAACTGAAAGCAATGTGGAGCATTTGGCTCGAACAGGGAGGCGAACCTGTTCGAGCCCAGTCTCCAGTATTCGTGGTGAGCGCCTTGCCCACTGCACCACGTAGCCGCTCCAGCTTTTCTCCATGTTTTCTACAGGTTCTGTTTCGGCCGAGACATATCAATCACAGCCATCACTATGACAACGTGGCCAAACTGAAGATAACCTTGAGATGAAAATACGACGGCCTGAGGCAGAGACGTTCAAGGTCACCAGCTCTTGCATTTGGACCCAAACAGTAACTACCCATGAAAAATACCACTTCATTGGACTTTATGGAACTCGGAGAAGCAGAGCTCTGCTTAATCAAAATCCCCCCCCATGGAAAACCGTTTAAATAGGCGGCCTGCCCTCCTAGCCGGGCTGCAGTCTCACCCAGGTATGTAAAGGAGCTTCGCAGTGGCCCACTCCGTCTCAAATTGAAATCCATTTATAAAGAGAAATATTTCTGTGTGCTCTACCCAATACTTCTGATGGAGTGGGAGAGGCAGGGGGGATGTGGGGAGCAGAGGCGGACGGGGCGTCGGTGGCTGGGTCCAGGGGGGGGAAGACAAATGTGTATGAGGAATGGGCCGTCGAGCCCTGAACGCGGCTAATGGATCATATACCTTCCCCTGGAATGGTAGGCCTCACCGTCGCCGAACCACGGAGCCCTGTTGCCCCTTAATTACCTGCAATGGAGACAGCAATTGAAAAAGAGACGATAGAAAAAGGACAGTGGCTAGAGAGTGGAGTATGGTGGAGGACCACTTGATACGCTAGTCCTCCTCCTCTTTTTTAGCTTCATGTATATAGTGTTATCTCTCAAGAGTCGCTCCGTGCCAAATAACACCATTCAGCCTATGTGCTCTTCCTGGAGATTGCCTGCTTGGACATAACAAATGTAGCGCTGTGTCAAAAGGCCACATGGGCTCCACACAACAACCTCACGCTGTGAATTCCCCATCTGCAGGCGGTAATGGCCTCCCTCGTGACTACAGCCTCTCCCGCCGCCCTATGAGTCTCTATGTGAAATGTTCTGCACATCTCCTGCTTTTTAATCAGCAGTGAGGAAGAGTATTAAGAATGGCTGCCCACGAGGCGGCTGGGTGGCGTAGCGGAGATTGTGCTCGTCACCAATGCAAGAGACTCCGGTATCAAATCCCAGTCTCAGCATTGCCTTTGGCTTGGTCCGGCCGTCGTACTGGCTCATTTGGCAGAGTCAGCGGGTGGAAGTCGATGGGTGGGGATTGGACGTTGTGGACAGCGACCCCTACAGGTCGGTTGGGAGACGCCTGCACAGCAGTGACGGGAAGTGGCGAGGGTAGTGTGAGCCTCCCATGCGTTACACCTCGCCAATGAGAGTCCGCGCTGGCAGGCGAAAAGATGTGACAGGCTGCCTCCTCGTGTGCCGGAGGGAACACATGATGCAAGCCTTCTATCCTCTCTACAACCGACTAGTGGGGGGCATAGTCGAGCAATGTTCAAGACAGGGGAGGGGAGAATTGGATACACGAAATTGGGATGGGAGAAAAATAAGGAGAAAAAGTGGATACAAATAACAAATAAATAATGGCTGCCCACGCGGGTGTCACTCTCTAGTCTAGTCAACGCAAAGCATCTAACGTGTCTTCTTTTTGCCTTCAGCTAGCATTAGTGCCAACGTCAAGAGCTGATGTCGGCTACCAAACGTCGCGGCTAACTCTAGCGTCCATGTTTGATTAACACAATAGTAAATGTAAGCACAAATGCTTGCGAACAGCAAGAGATGCCTTGCATTGACAGTCAATTTATATCATGGGTGCAACCATACTAAATACACTGTGCATTCCTTTGAAGTCGGAACCAGGAGATTCTTCCAAGATAGAGTTATCTTACGTCATGACTACATGGTGAGCTATGCTGCTGATAGATAGAAGGTAGGTGAGCTATTCTGCTGATAGATAGAAGGTAGGTGAGCTATTCTGCTGATAGATAGAAGGTAGGTGAGCTATTCTGCTGATAGATAGAAGGTAGGTGAGCTATTCTGCTGATAGATAGAAGGTAGGTGAGCTATTCTGCTGCTGATAGATAGAAGGTCGGTGAGCTATTCTGCTGATAGATAGAAGGTAGGTGAGCTATTCTGCTGCTGATAGATAGAAGGTAGGAGAGCTATTCTGCTGCTGATAGATAGAAGTTCAAGTTTGTTTATTATTTGTCACAACAAAATACAGGATACTTTATGATGAAATGCTTGTTTCTGTATGAGCCCCTTACATACAGTAAAAAGAAAGTAAGTAAAATAAAGTAATTAAGAAGTAAGTAAAGTCAATATACATATACAATATACAATACAGAGTAAAATGAGTAACAGTGAGGTACAATGCAGAGGTACAAAACTTAGGGTAGGGTGCAAATGAGGTATGAATGTAGTGCAAATCTCTTTAATAATAGATAAATATAAAGTGTGGTAAAGTGAGTGGTAAGGTGAGTGTTTGTTTAAAGTGAGTGTGTACATGTGGATGGGTGTGCAGTGAGTGTAGATGATGGGTTGTTACATAGTGTCATTGAGCATCCTGATGGCCTGGGGATAGAAGGTAGGTATTCTGCTAGAGCTACAGTATTCTGCTGCTGAGATAAGGTACACACACACACACACATATATATTTTTCTCTCTGTCACTCCTCATAATTCTCGAAAGGTGTGAGTTGCATGATGAGTTTGCAGTGAGGGGGGGGGGTCAGAGGGGGTTGTTTTTTCTACCCAGCATGCTTTATGTTTTTCTGGGAACTCTGCAGGTGGAACTCAACCTGTTCTCAGGGCTCGGGACAATTCATTCTCTTTCATTCTAAAATGCCTCCCTTCAGCTAACCTTCCATTGTTGATGGTGAACGATCCCTTACAAAAATTGCCATAATTTCCTTTATCACTATGATGATGGTAGTTAACAAAACATTATGGAAATACCATGATATTACCAGCAGTATCATGGTTTAAATTGGTATTATTTAATTACCAAAGTGCTACTATGGTAATACATATCTTTTACCATGGCAGAACCATGATCAAATATTCATACAATGGCCACTACCATGGTCAAACTGAAATGACCATCAAACAACCATGATATTTTTTTTCCGTAAGGGATGTGTCGTATATTCTGGGTCAGTACTCTGCTTCTTCTGTGGCTACGTGTCTGGTTCGACCACCGGTCTGGTGCAGGTGTAGTGCAGAAGAATCTGAGTCCACACAAGCCAGTTGGAGTGGTATACTAGAGCTTTTATTTAAAAGAGTCCCTGAAGGTGGTAATCTTGAAGCTCTCTGAAATATCATAATACACACTCTCTCTGGATGGTTTCCAGTTTACAAAATCATTATTTCAGCAGGTTTGGTCTTCGTTTGGCATTTTGCATAGTCATCATTGGCATGGCAGAGCAGCAGAGCCTTCATCAGTGTTCAGTTCTGGCCATTTCTCCTCGTCATCTTCATCTCCATCTGCATTTTGTGTCTGTTGTGTGTGTCTGTTCCCCCGGCGGGTTCACTGTTTAAAAACCTAAAACCCCACCTCTCTGCCCTGTCGGATGACACAGGGGCTAGAAGGCTTGGTTTGCTCTTGGCCTATGGAATTCTAGTCTGCGGCCATTTTGAGTCTCTGGTTTCAAGATAGCACCAACTAGGGATTGATTTGAATGTCCCAGAGGAGGGTTTCGTCCGTTGGAATTTAAGCCATATAAGTTTGACAGGATGCTTTAAATATGGTTTTGTCTATTTTTTGGTATCTTGAAACCTAGATATTACTCTCTAGTTTATCTAAACCTTCTATGTCAGTCTTTACACAATGTTCCTAGTACGTTTTAAACATATTTTATCCTAATTGACTCCTTAATTTAATATAAGAAGTATTTGAATATTCCAATCTATTGCTTACTTTATTTGTCCTTTTTCTAGGTGTAGGCTAAACTACTTTTGCAGTCTGTTTTAAGTTCTAAACACACTATTTTGTTTAACTTGGTTTCCCACTAGTAATAGTCTTAAATATTAGTTCTAAATTAACTAGAATCTTATTTCTTTAACAATGATATGGTTCTCCTATTTTATTAATGTTTTTTAGTGGGTATGCCAGCGTTTGATCCAATATTCACCCTTTCTCTTTGTCTCCCAAAAATGGAGGGAAAATCTACATGTGGCTTTTAGCAGCGAGTCTGTTTGAGGCTGGTCATAAACCCCTCGTCTCTGTCCCCCTGCTCTTCCAGTATGTTTCCATGGCAACCTAACTTATCAATCACCATCTATCGAGGTCAAGCTGACAGAACCTATTTTAAAGTGGTTCACAGTCAGTTTTTAGCATCTACTCTAAGTTTCTAAAGTGAGTGTCCTGTTTACTTTACTGCAGTGTTGCTCCATCAGGGTTTTCCCAGTTTTCTACTCAAGGTCTGTATCTGACCAATGTGTAAAATCTTTGCATGGAGTATTAGCCTGTACGATTACGGATACCAAAGATGCTTTTGAGATTCTTGCCAAAATATATACCTGCCTCGCCAGTAGCCAGGAATAGTCTAGAATAGGCTCACTGTACCTCTCTAATGAGGATGGAGGTATCACTTAGGACAAAGACCAAACATACTTTCTTAAGCTTGCAACTAGAACTATTTGAAGAACTATTGAGTCAAGTCAACATTTAAATCCTAAAGGATTTTCCTCGGGTCTCACAGAAGGCCTGTCGAAGATCCTTATGAATTAAAACATTGTCTTTCAACAAGCAAGCAGCAAGTAGTAGTTACAAAATATTTGTTTTGTAATTACTAGTTGTAACTACATTTTGCAGTAGTTGGGTGGTAGTTTAACTGCATTCTAATCTTAGTAGCCTTTTCAATAGCCAACTACTTTGGGGCATGTAGTTAAATGAGAAACTACATGTATGACAAGTAGTATGAAGAAGTAGCTTGTAAAATACAGTTTTAGAGTAATTTCTCTGCAAACAAGTTCTAGTGGCCAGCTGAAGGTATGTGGTCTCTCCAACACACCTGCTCTTCAAAACGTGTATTCAAGCATGCAGAAGACAACACGGTCTCATCAGAAAACTTAAATAAAGTACTGTACTAATTGACCACAGGAAAAAAGGTACATAATGTACGTTATGTAATGGCCATGAGTAATATATTTGCGTGTTATATAAGTAATATATTTACATTTTGTATGGTCAAAAGTCCAAAACAAACACTGCGACCAGGTGAGTGCTCTCACCACTAGACTAAGCCCCCATTCACCCTGATACATACACAGCAATACAATGATTATGGTTAGAGTTAAGGTTTGTTTTGACGTTTACTTAGCGGTTATGGTTAAGGTAACAGTGTGGTTAAGGTTAGGGTTACGTTATGGTTAACTTAAGGTAACAGTGTGGTTATGGTTATGGTTAACTTAAGGTAACAGTGTGGCTACGGTTATGTTAACTTAAGGTAATAGTGTGGTTATGGTTATGATTATGTTAACTTAAGGTAACAGTGTGGTTAAGGTTAAGGTTATGGTTAACTTAAGGTAACAGTGTGGTTACGGTTATGTTAACTTAAGGTAACAGTGTGGTTAAGGTTAGGGTCTTGAGGTAAAGGCACATGTAGGCACCTTGGTTTCCTCCCCAGCAGAGGAACTCAAAAACCTTCTGAAAATGTAAAATAGTAAAATATTTTTTAATAATGTAATATACTGTATGTACAAAATACGTAAATATACTACTCATGGCTATAACGTAATGTACAATATGTAAATTTACATTTAGTCATTTAGCTGACACTTTTATCCAAAGCGACTTACAAGTTCTGTACGACAAGCCATCAGGAAGGGCACAACTCTATCAGCTGAGCAACAATGTTCATCAAAGTGTTGAGTGCTACAGTGTAGGTTAGTTTATTAGGACAAGTGCATGACAGTACGGTTAGTTAGGGTTAGATTTCTTTTATTCAGATAATACTGTTGTACTGTTACGTCTGGTACTCCAGTGTTCTGACTATTGCGACAGTGTCGTGTTCATTTACGGTTTAGATTCACGTTACGGCATATGCCCCGGACATGACGTTGATGTTACGATGTACAGTACATTACTATGTATGTGGCTCAGTTGAGTAAACACCGTTAAGCTACAACAACGTGTGGTCTGATTATTCCAACATAACATGTACCTTTGTATATGCCACCTTCATTATACAATATGTATGACTAGTACTTTATTTACATATTTTAAGCAAGATCAAAATACTTATGGAGAATGCGGAGAAATCTAAAGAATTCAAGATGAAAAAAAGAAAGAAAATAAAAAAGAAATAAGCACAGATGGGAGTTTGGCCTCTTGCTCTCTCTCTCTCTCTCTCTCTCTCTCTAATGAAGGAGAGGCGTGGACGCTCCTTGGTATTCTGAGGGAAAGACCCTCTGGGACAAGGCAGCTCTAACGCAGGCTCAGGGTTAGCACAATTAAACAGCTGTCTCGTTGGCTTTATCCTGAAGGTTGCCTTTGCTAAATTAATAGGACCCGCTTCTTTTGTGCTCCTCGCTCCATGCGCCTCCTCTCACACAGGGTCAGGGGTGCCGCGTGTCCAAAGGAGGAGCATGAAGGGCAGCATGTGGAGGGAGAGAGAGAGAGAGAGGCGTGAGGAGGTGGACGGGATGAACACAGAGATGAATGCTAATAACGCCCCCGCTGTTACGGCCACAGCCAGGGCCTTTCTCTCCCCTGTCTATCAGCAGGTCCCCGCTACCATATATGGGCCCCTCCATGTTCCCACTTCACCCTCAGCATGCCTACCTGGGCCGGTCTACACACCTGAGGCTCATCTCATCATCACTGAGCCAGGATAAGAGGCCTGCACCCCTGCCACTCCTGGTCCGAGTGTTGTTTCACCTGTCTTAGTATTAGGACTCTTATCTGGACCTCTATACTATATATAGTAATCTTGTTTTAGTCATCTTATTTTATTCTATTCTAAATGTATTGTATTTTATTATTGGAAGCTGCTATAGTCGAGGGACCACAATAAATAGATTTGCACTCTACTGAAATAAATGACAATAAATTTATCTGAATCTGAATATATTTATAGTGTGTTTTGTGAGCTCTGCAGCCTGCGTCGTTCTAACCCCTGTTCTCCTGTGTGTAGGATCACACACCTCCGGCCTGCACCCCCACCCTTGGACATCACCAGCCTGGACTATCCCGGGACCTCATGGACACACACATCCCTCACCTGTATTCCCTCACTGCCTGCCTTGTCATCTACAGGGCTTTACCATTAAATACCCTAAACTGCCTCATTCTCCTGTGCCTTGTGTTCTGCTCTTTGGTTCTATAGACACCACCCTAACACCCGCAAGCTTTACCAGCATTCTGGTTCATACTGAACTGTTGTTGTTGTGTTGTAGGACTCAAGTCCAGGACTGATTTTCAGGACTCGTGACTCGACATGGACTTGAGCACTGATGACTCGGACTTGGACTTGAGCATTGACTTCCCTAATCATTTAGCATAAGATATTGATGGCGAAAGAAAGTGCCGGCGCGCGGCGAAGATCCGCGACGTGGTAAGAGATAACAAGTACGTTTTAAGAGGGATGTTGGGAACCAAAAAGTTCAAAGACAGGTTAGTGGTTGGGTGATAAATCTCAATGTCTGTTTGGAGACGCTAGGATTTCGCGTGTTCGAATCCAGCTCTCCACATTGTTTTTCAGTTTGGCTGGTCGTCCGCAGTAATACACATTGGCCGTATTACGGGGAGGGAAAACTGAAGGGTGGGGATCGAACGTTGTGAACAAGCGACTCCTACAAAGTCGGTTGGTGCGCCTGCGCAGTAGAATCAGGAAGTGTCTGGGGCAGCGTGAGCCTCCCACGCGTTACTCCTAGACACTGAGAGATCGAGCTGCGCAGGTGAAAAGATGCGACTGCTGTTACCTCAAGTACCGGAGGGGACTTGTGCTATGTATGACTTAGTCCACATTGCAGCCGGCTTGTGGGAGGCAAGAAACAGCGTTCGTGACAGGGGAGGGTTGAATTGGATGATACGAAATTGGGATGGGAGAAAAATATGGAAAAAATGGGAGAAAAAGTGGATCAAAAAAAAAAATCTCAATGTCTGTTTATAGTTAATTATTCAAAGGGTCAAAGCGGTCGTATATGCGATTTCACTTGAAAAGGGATGCCTTGGTCAGAGAAATCAGTGCATTGACACGTCATGTTAAATTCCATCTACCGAGAATGACTATACCACCACCTTGTGGTGGTGCAGGGGTAATAGTAGTGTTTAAAAAAAGAAGAAAAAAAAGTTGTGGTTGAGTTCAGAGAAAAAGTATCTTCTCAGATGTCTTTGGAGTTGATTCAGGATGAAGAGAGATTAGTTCCTCGTTGCCATTCTTTTTAACACATTGGGCGCCGGGCATTGTGCCCATCATTATACCCAGTCTGCCAGCGCTGTGAGCCTATGGATATGTTTACCTTCTTTGCAGGGCTATAACTTTTTAAATATTATAGCTATATCTGCATTACTATGGCCCATTCAACATCGATTATCTATTGTTCCGGATGTGGGAACGTTATATTTTTTCATTCATACATTGTTGTGTTAATACCGTCTAGAATATAAGTATGTTTTTAAGCTTTTCTGCTGTAATTCCAAAAACGCTAGTTATAGGCCCTGACGCATATGATAGATTATCGATTGGCGTTTCTTTCCTATACACGCTATATTAAAAAATTCAAATGTATATGATCGGTATACATTATGCTTCATCATGCGTGAAGGAAAGTGGGGGGGGTCGTTTATAATTCCTTGATCGTCAGTAACGGCTTTATTTAGTATGGGTTGATATATTGATCAGACTGATTGCAAACAAATAAATGGACAATCAGGCTGAAAATAACGTTAGTGTCCTCTTACCGTTCGCCGATGAGGAAAAAGATCCCAATTAGTTGACGTCGATCTCCTTGATCCATTTCCGGTTTGTATGGCGCAATAAACGCCGAAATCATATCGATTATTGCGTTTTGAAAGCGATCCAAATGCACTCGAGTGTTTGTCTTGACCCACGTAACAAGATATTACTGCCGGAGGAATTTCCTCGATGCACCGATCGCCACTTCCGGTTTAGCGTGAGTGTAACTCGCCCGACCATCCACCAGGCGGCGGTATTGAGACATTGCAATCTCAGACAGGGTGCCGCTGCAGTCCGGAGGGAGGCTGGATGAATTATGAATGACATGGCGAAAAAATTTAATATTGATCCCAAAAACGATGTATGCCGTTGTTGGTGTTCAACGCATGGTGGGCAATAGCGACTTACGCCGTTTATGGCGCACAATGTGTTAACACCTCCATATTTAGGGCCTGTTAGTGAGTACACATTAGGGAGGGGATTAGGCCCCCCGAACCTTAGTGTGTAACTGGCGGCAGCGGAATTGCAAAGTTCCGAGGGCACTGTCGCGTTCTTTAGATTGACATTGAAGGATGAGGAGAGGGTTTAGCAATCAAAGATTTATTACAGAGTGAATATTCAATATTACAGAGTATTTACACAAACAGCTGAGAGTGGACACAGGTTCTACTTATCTCTGGGCTCAGCAGGAGTGCGTCCCGTTTCTTCCATCACATTGACATTTATACTTTTCTGGTTGGTGTTCTGAGCGAATGAGGTGGCTCTCTTCCAAATTAGCAGCGTGGTTCAGGGCTTAACAAACGACTTAAGGGTAACAGTTAAAATAGCAAGGATCTAGAATTACAGTTGGTCTCCTGACTTTCACTACACATGGGCATTTGCTTGTGTTTTAATACAATATAATAACACATTTTAATGGTACACACATTTGTAGATATTTGTCTATACATTATTACAAATGGATAAATGGATTTATTCATAGATATTATGCATATTGCAGATCCTGACATTAGTTCCTCTGGTCAACCAAAACCGTCGTCTCATCAGTCCTTGGTCTGTGGGCCTGTGACTCTTAGCAACAGATGCACTGGCCCTTCCAGTCACAAATAGATCTTGACCACTACAGTAGCTACAGACAGGCTAAGATTTACACAGGCTGAGATTTACATGAAGACATGATAATGAAAGACATGGATAAATGTATCTAGGCACATGAATAAATGGATCTTAGCCATAGGCGGCGGGTATATAAGGCTAGGCTATGCCTACCCAAATGAAATGTTATGCTGGGAATTTTGATGTCTATATATAATATATGTGCGCAGGCTGCAGCGCAGCATTATATAGGCTACTATATTGTGTGTGTCTTGTGCTGCAGCCCGCTGGCCGGCCGAGGTGTCAACGGCCAAGGAGGTCTCAATCGGCTAGGTGGCGGCGTTTAACATTCCAAGTACTGTAGGCATGCAGTACCCAATCACGCGTAGGCTCAGGTTAAATACAATGCTCAGAACAACAATGCGGCAGGAGAGACAGTCAACTCTGAGTTTGCTTCACGTTGAAAGTGAACCCTTTGAAACCTTGTATCTTGGCCTGTGCAATGGTCAAATGTCATCGGGCTCACTTTTCTTTGTCGGGCGAATGGAGCGGTTATAACGATCGGATTGAGAAGCGTCGAATGCTCCCGATGATGTGTGGTGGATTATGTTGGCGACACGATCGACACCAATACTGGGACTCGCGATCAGATAATTGGAATATTCTTTTTGGGGTACATCCTAGTCAAGGTAAGGGCTATATGATATCAAGCCTGCGTTGATCCAACCATGTCTTCACCCCGATCGCAACATATGTGTGTAACGTTACTCCACAACGTATGCCGTTGGTGATGATCAAAGCATCAAAAAACAACCCCCCCCCCCCCCCCTTTCATGCATTCATGATGAAACATAATACCTATGATTTAGATCTGATTATGATTTAAATATGTACAGGCAAGAAAGGCTCATTTTATGCCTGTCTTTTTTCTGTTGTGAAGCACACAGAAACTACTATGGTTCCAAGTCTGAGTAGCTCCAGTCCTCATCTGAACAGGTTTAGCATCTGAACTCTCAAGTTTGTATTAGTTTATATTCAGTGTGTGTGTGTGTGTGTGTGTGTGTGTGTGTGTGTGTGTGTGTGTGTGCGTGTGTGTGTGTGTGTGTGTGTGTGAGAGAGAGGAATAATATTGGTTATAGTTTAATTTCACCATTTCATTCACTAGAAGTTCAGCCCAATGAGGTTTCTACAGAATTATGTACTGAATAATAATAAATAAATAATTTATAAATAAATAATCTTCTCAGATGCTCCCTGTTAATCGTATCAAAGGGGGGGGGGGGTCTGTACCTAATGTGTATCAATTAAGCACTTCTTGACATGAAAAAGGTTGCGAAACTGCTGTGATACTGAGGAAAAAACGTATAGAAAGATTATAGAAATAACATGTGAATTCTATTTTAAAGCGGATTTTCATTGTCTTCAAGAATAAAGCTGCTTGCGTGGGGATGTCCAACCCGGTCGTCGTCTTGAAACTGTATATATCTGTGAGCGCCAAATCATGCTGTGGATGTTGGGTACATGTTTCTCTCCGATTGATTTGGTTCTGGCTGTTTTTTGTTACTGATGATTTCTGGATCAGTTATGAAACAATGTGTTGTGAATGAAACATTTTGTTGATGGGTCACAAACATTGTGTTACTGTATGTCAACATTTTTAATCAATCAGCAGTTGATTAACAGTGATTACCATCAAGATCCCAGAATTCTCTGACTTGTTACTTGTGCCTTGGCACTAGCCATGGTCTAGCATGGTATGGTATGATTGGGTTTGTGTCTCCATTAGCTATGTTCAGCCTGGCTGAATATATTGTAAAACCATTACGGAGGAAGTATACATCCAGATGGGTTTGTTTTCTCGCCGTACAATTCCAAATCAATTTGAATCTACCTCCTTGTCTTCCCGTTTTTCAAACGGAATGGGAATCGATGCAATAATCCATATCTGCATGACTCGACCGTGAAAATTCCGAGAAGGAACCCGCTGCATTCCCGCGTTCATTCTCCAGCTTTATTCGAGTGTGGCCGTGGGGTTAGTCTTTTGATTCTCCTTCCCTGGGAGAATAAGTAAAAAGGTTCACAAAAGGTCTACCGTATGAATTATTGAATCTCATTCATCTTGACATAATAACCCATCCCCTCATTTGAGAGTAGATGCACGTCAAGAACACACGTTAATACATGTCCGAAATGACCAATTTAGCACACAAAAAAACCTGGGGGACAAAACCTAAGTGATTTGTTGTCTGGTTTGTGTGCATCTGTGTTCTCTCAACCACCACGTCCTCCCACCACCTTCATTACAGCCTCTGAGTTTCTCTTTGTGCACACTCTGGTTCCGGAGCCTCACTGAATTCTTTAACAACTTTACGGGACATGTCTCCCCGCCAGGCATCCATCTTGATTTTTTTCATCCCTCCCCCCGCCGAGACGATTCTCAGGTGCCATTTTATAATGTATTCAGAACTCATCGGCTCAGAACTGGTACGATATCTATGCATAATGTATGACGCGGGATTGAGCGAGTGGCGGTTTTCGGCTCTGGCAATAAGTGTATCGTTCTGCTGCTTTTCGAAATGTTTTGTTCCTAATATGTTGAGTTGGTATCTCTGTATCTGACAGCTCTGTCATACACTTCCACCATTCCTTCTCTTTCGATCAAAAGGAGAGACATGTTTCGAGCTCCAGCAGAGCAGAATATAAGTCATTATATGTTGGTGCATCCTAGATTAAATAATACCTAGTTGTTATTGTTTTTTGTATTTTTTATTATATTTATTCACACTGTATAACACTGCTTGCTTTTCTGTCTGCGAATATAAATATGTAAAGGTGCTATAGATAACATTTATATGCAATCATTAAAAAAAAGGGGGGAAAAATGAAATTATAATAATAATACATCCACAGAACTTTTAGAAAGGTGCAGAATAAAATAATAGCTTTCCGCCAAGAAAATAATTGATTCATGGATCTATCATAAAAATTATTTGGCGGGTCCAAAATGAATGTTGTCATTTACATGTTGCGTGCACGTATCCCCTCCCTACTTCCCATTTCCCCCACGTGGAATGCACCCGATTGGATTCACTGGGGCTCTAGTGTGACATCTAGTGGCCAAACGCTATCTATAGCACCTTTAATTAATGGAATTGAATAGCTTGGCATTAACTCATTTAACGCCAAAACGAGTATATTTCCCCCCATTTCTTTATTATTATTCTACTAAACAGTCAGCCGGACCTTGTGATCCTGGTACCTCTGAGTGAATTCGAATTGAAATGACGATCGAATCCCGATAGGTGGCAGTATCGCCTACCTTTTGAACTGGGCTAGTTTACTGTGGGGGGGGGGGGGGGGGGTTGCTCACTCACTGCTGGGCACAGTAGTAGCCACTAGCCTGTGATTGGTCCTAAATCTGCCACCTCGAACCCATATTGAGCCATGTCATTTCAATGAGGTGGGATGGCTCCCTGTGGAGCAGAGGGTCTCCTTTCTGAAACTGGGACATATGTATAAAATGTTAAATGGATCTGCCCCCAGATATTTATGCTCTCGTATTGTCCTGCGTGGCCAGGTCCACGGACGACAGTTACGGTCTGGACAGCTCTCAGTTTATGAGCCTAGAAAGGGTTCCTATTCACATAATGGCTTTCTGTCTACAGCCTGCCGGCTGTGGAACTCTCTGCCCAGGGCCATCCAAAACTCCCCCACTATTGCTGTCTTCAAGAGGGGTGTGAAGCGACATCTGCAACAATAGGTTGCAGAGGGTGCTTGGCCACCACTCTTGAAGAACAGGAACATGACATGCTGTAATGAGGCTCTTTCAGAAAATTGTGTTGTCTATTTTATCTACTTGTTGTATCTATTTTATCTTCTTAACTCTTTCTTTGTGATTTATTGTATTCTTCTTGGGACCATGTTGGAAACAAGTCGACAGACTTTCACATGTTATCCTTGTACCCCTTGTTTTTATACTATTGTATAAATTGTATGTACTAAATCAAAATCAAATCAACTGCCTATGCAATGGCGAGTGAACTATTGGAGATTATTATGAAGAGGACAAAACTATCACAGTTATGGATGATACGGTGCGTTTTCACCAGACTACATTGGACTCAGCACTTCTGGTAAATCATAAAAATACTATAGTCAAACCGGCCGAGGAGGTAACGTTATCTGTCGCCGAGTTGAGAGCACCCCAGACTAGAGCCAACTAACGTTCGGCAATGGCGATCGCCTAGAGCGAATTATTGGAGATTATTATGAAGAGGACAAACGGTGACGATCCATCCATAAGATAAAGTGCGTTTTCACCAGACTATGTTGGATTCTAGTATTTTCAAACAGTTTGGATGTAACGTTATCTCCAGACTAGAGCCAACTAACGTTCGGCAATGACGATCGCCTAGAGCCAACTAACGTTATTTATTTAAATTGTTCCTGTTCTGACTCAGACACTTCGGAGCAAGAGTGGACAGGGTTTTGGTGGACCTGCTGACAAAGGTAACGTCTATTTTACCGAACCCCATTATAAAACATGCATTTGTGATGCGTTGTCAGAAAACGAGTCCGCGAGGGACCCCCCCCCCCCCCATGGTGGCTTTGTGAATAAAACCATTCTATGTATGGTCATGTTTACCTTTAACCTGGAAATAATATAGGTGTCAGGCGAGCAACCCGCACGAAATGCGCATGCTGCACAGAAAACATGTAATATCTCGCGTTCCAGGAAACTAGCCTGGATTATTGTGAAACGGGACGATTTTTTGCATGGAACGAAGGTACGTAGAAATATTGTTCCCTGTTGGAGTATACAGATGCAGCTCTCAGGACTCTGAGCTCTGCTCCGCTCTACTACTGCAGTAATCATGCACCATTAACCTGGCAGAGCTGTTAACAAGGCATGAACGATACTACGCCCTTGCAGTAGACTAGTAGAGGTTTAATTTCTAAGAGCTGGATCTGTACATATTGCCTTTCAAATGAGCCATACTATTGTCTCCATAGCTATAATATAGAATATACGATGGGTTTGCAAACATCGTGAAAATGGTCAAAAGCGCTGGCGGTCAGGTGGCGTAGCGGAGATTGCGCTCGTCACCAATGCAAGAGGCTGCGGTCTCGACTCCCGGAGTCAGCATTGCTTGAGGCTTGGGCTGATCGTCATACTAACTCGTTTGGCTGGGTTAGGGGGAGGGCAAGTCATGGGTGGGAATCTGGCATTGTGGACAGCGACACCTACAGGTCATGTCTAGGCGCTGGTCTGGGACCTCCCACGCGTTACGCTTCACCAATGAGAGTCCTCTCTGCCAGGTGAAAAAAGGGTCACTGGCTGTCGCCGCGTGCGTCGGAGGAAGCGTGGGGATGACTTCAGGGTTCCCTTGTACCGACCGGTATGAGAACATGCGCACAACAACCAGGTAGGGGAGGGGGGGAATTGGCACAACGACTAAATTGGGACGGGGAGAAAAACAGAGAAAAATCTGCGAAAGAGAGGATACATTTTTTTTTAATGGCGCCAGGGAGTGTACAGATGGAATTGTCACCTTTTCCTCCCGCTCTCCGCGTGTACATCCTCTCTTCCTCCAGCATTGTAATTACTTCTAAGTGTGACGCATGTTATGAGGTGTCCACAGAGGCTGTCCACTCGTGATATTGCATGTGTATACAGTACGTACACTTGAGGCTGAACCAAAGAGTCGTTGACCTGGTTATAGATCCGTCGTCAAAAGACTGCAGGGATCCCCCCCACCGTTCCAAGAGGCTGGTAAGATACACAAACGAAACTTCTTCTTCCTGTTTACCGCTGGTTTAAAGCCTAACAGGCTGTGAAATTACACACACACCCCACTCCCCCCACGCAAGGAGTGGTTATCACAGCGAGACAGGAAGCAGAATAAATAGATGGATTGCTGTTTTAATTAGCGCGTATACTCTGACCCCTCGTCGTATTTCCCATGGCCCTGTTTGTTGTTCCACATGCATGGTTCACACGGCTGCCAGGGATAGCTTAACTACCGCCGTGGGATGTCAGTCGGCAAAGGAGACAGTCGTAGGAGAAGGACAGTGGTGGAAGACAGTTCCTTTACTTAAGTAAAAGTCCTTCATTCAAATTCGACTTAAGTAAAAGTAGAGAAGTATTTGCTATTGAATGTACATGTATCTAAAATAAAAGTATGCATTATACATTCTGATTAAATGTTAAGTTCATTTAAGTTCACCAACCTGTTTAATATGTGGGAGCTAAGTTATTATTTACCACATAATGTTTACTGTCTGCCTACTGCTGGCAACTCATGTTATATGACAGTGCTGCCATCTAGAGGGCCAGAGGTGGTAGTGTTCCAGCGCAAGTGCGTCACTTCCTGTAGGAGACGTTGAACTGACGTTGAACTTGCCCAGACTTGTAGAGGACCAGACGGGAGAAATGCATCCAGCGTTAGAGTCCCGTAACGTTATAGTTTGACGGTGACCAAGGATGTAAAGTTGCTTACCAAGCGGACATTATTCCACCAAGAGACAGTGAGTTTAGTAACCAGCTAATTCGATGTTTAGTAAACGTCTGGGATTAGCACATTACAGCGGACTATAGTATTCCCCATTTATCGTTAGCAGTTAGCCGAAGCTAGCTAGCTCGGAGCTAATACCTAACGTAGCCCGATGCTCATGCGTTGATAGCTGCTCTATACTGGACATATCAGACGATATATAGCACAGACCAGAGGACATTTAGATAGGGTCTGTGCCGAAGGGACTAGGTAAAAGGACACAACCAGTCCTATGTAGTAGCCACTAGCAGTAGCCTGTTGTACAGAGGGGACCAGCGTGTCTTCAGTGGCTGTCGGCGTGCAGCACTACGAGCGGAGGGAGACACTCGGATCCACCACAGCGGAGCATCTGGTCTGCAGGAGCAGACTGGTGGCGCCAATCGGACCGGGCAGCGTCTTCCCGCCCTCATCACCACGCAGCGGTCGACTACTCCTCGTTACAGAACCCATCCGGGTTCTTTCTCACCACCAGGGGATTACTAACTCTCTCCACCTCTCTCGTACTGCAGAGGGAATTGTTTAAATACTATAGCTAAATTTAGATGGGCGCCCAAATGGTTCTATTAGAATGTTCTGGCCAACGGTAACCACGGCAACGTTGGCCAGAACATTCTAATAGAACCATTTGGGCGCCCATCTAAATTTAGCTATAGTATTTAATTAGGAATTGTGTAAAGTGATAATAATATTTGTATGTATGTTTTTTCCCCCTTTTGTTTAAAATGGCATTATGATTCAAACAGTTTCCTCGCTCTTTCTAGTCTAGGTGACTCCATTTTAAGTTATTCACTCAGTTGTGTAATTTGGTACAATTAGTTTAGCAGTTAAGGCATCCTACCAAACCCCCTAAGGTGAAATTTATATACAGTCCTCTAAGCTCCCGCACAGTAACTACTAACCGATGCGTTCAGATAAATGTAGTGGAGTAAAAAGTACAATCTTTTCCTTTGAAATGTAGTGGAGTACAAGTATAAAGTTCCCTAAAATGAAAATACTCACATAAAGTACGAGTAGCTCAAAATTGTATTTAAGTACAGTACTTGAGTAAAAGTACTTAGTTACTTCTCACCACTGAAGAAGGGCAAAGGCCTCGCAACGAGTGGAGATATATGTGGAGAAATATATAGGCCTTCAATGGAACAGTGAGTAAATAATATACAGGCCTTCAATGGAACAGTGAGTAAATATACTGGCCTTCAATGGAACAGCAAGTAAATATACTGGCCTTCAATGGAACAGTGAGTAAATAATATACAGGCCTTCAATGGAACAGTGAGTAAATAATATACAGGCCTTCAATGGAACAGTGCGTAAATATACTGGCCTTCAGTGGAACAGTGAGTAAATATACTGGCCTTCAATGGAACAGCGAGTAAATATACAGGCCTTCAATGGAACAGTGAGTAAATAATATACAGGCCTTCAATGGAACAGTAAGTAAATATACTGGCCTTCAATGGAACAGCAAGTAAATATACTGGCCTTCAATGGAACAGTGAGTAAATAATATACAGGCCTTCAATGGAACAGTGCGTAAATATACTGGCCTTCAGTGGAACAGTGTGAGTAAATATACTGGCCTTCAATGGAACAGTGAGTAAATAATATACAGGCCTTCAATGGAACAGTGCGTAAATATACTGGCCTTCAGTGGAACAGTGAGTAAATATACTGGCCTTCAATGGAACAGCGAGTAAATATACTGGCCTTCAATGGAACAGTGAGTAAATATACTGGCCTTCAATGGAACGGTGAGTAAATACACTGCACTCTTGACAAAAGAGGCTATTGACTTTTTGAAGAGCTAGAACTGCATCTAGGGGGCTAATAGGTCACCAGTACCTCAAGTTTCAAGTTTGCTTTTATTTGTCACGTATCAAATAGATTGGGCGACAGTGGCTTGGGAGGTAGAGCAGTCGTCTGGCAATCCGGAGGTTCCCGGTTCGATTCCCGCTCCTCCCGGGCAGCGTGTCGATGTGTCCTTGAGCAAGACACTTAACCCCTAATTGCTCCCGATGAGCAGGTTGGCACCTTGCATGGTCGCCTCCACCGTCGGTGTGTGAATGTGTAAAAATGTTGAGGAACAAATTGTAAAGCGCTTTGGATAAAAGCGCTATATAAAAATGCAGCCATTTACCATTTACCAAGTACATTACAGTTAAATGCTTTGTTCTGTATGAGCCCCCTGAGAATGTGCTTCATACAGAAATAAAAAGTAAGTAAAAGAGGAATAAAGTCCCAACACTATACAAATATACAATATACAATATACAAACTAAAGTACAACCTAAGTACAATTAAGTAAAAATGCAGACAATGAGGTAAAACCTGTTTTTTTTATGCAAAATGCAATACAATATCTGTATGTCGTGTATGTCATAAATATGAATTGAAAATGGGGGACCCTGATGTAAACAAGACGAAAGTCTTTCTCTGGTCTGCATCCCCTTAACAATTGTGTGTATTGAGCCGTACTGTATTGTACCCATTCTGCAATCTGTTAATACAATTTTCAATCAATCAATCAATCAATCAATCAATACTGAGGTATGGATGTAGTGCACATCTCTTTAATAAATAGATACAATATGGTGTAGTGTTAAAGTGAGTGTCTAAAGTGAGTGTTAATGTGAGTGTTTGTTTAAAGTGAGCATACGTGGATGTGTGTGTGTGCAGTGAGTGTAGATGGGATGGGTTGATGTTACCTTCTTCAGCCATCTGGAGAAGTTCTCAAAAGGACCGCTCTGTCAGAAGTCCCGTCTCTTCTACCTTCTACTACAGTGGTTCTCAACCTTTTTTGAGTACTGTACCACCAAAGCATTTCAAGCCAACCAAAAGTACCACCTACTACGCAATCAATCGTGGTGATGCCCAGGATGTATAATTAATAAATTAATAGTCTATATATTGTGGCAGACCGGCTGTGTGTGTGTGTGTGTGTGTGTGTGTGTGTGTGTGTGTGTGTGTGTGTGTGTATGTGTGTGTGTGTGAGAGAGACCTGGATAAAGTCACATGGTCACACAGGTTGGCAGTTTATTGAAGTAAAGCTTTAGTTCTGAGACACCATTCACCATGGATAGCCACCAGCCACCATGACAGTACAGAGCAGTGTATAGTCAAATCGGCACGTACATTAAAATTGGCACGGCAGCCGATACGTGGCACAGCGGCCCTACATTAAAATTGACATGGCGGCCCATCCTGTGTGTGTGTGTGTGTGTGTGTGTATGTGTGTGTAGCTAAGGTGAAACCTGGGAGTGGAAGAAGGAGAGAAGTGATGAGGAGAGATATAGAAGAGGAGATTTTTGTCTGTGTGACCCAATGCGACAATTAATGTGACACTTAAATCATATATTCAATCATAACTAATCATATAAATTATAATAGCCATTGTTTAAAGACAAAAAAAAAGTTAGTAACTCACCAATTAATGTGACACTTGAGCCTGTCATACAAGCTAAGAACAGTTGTGTCTTTACCTTGAAGAGAGAGATTCAGCTGGTTGAGTTTGCTGAAAATTAGAGGTTTCCCAGCCGAGCTACCCAGTCTGTGTCGTCGAACATCGCCACAAGGGGGTGTGTGTGCTCAGACAGAAATGCCCTCACTTCATTGCGCAGCTCGAACAGCTGCTCGCTGTAACGTCTTCCCTCGGGATAACCGTCGGTGTGAAGCAGGAGCTGTTTATGTTCTGACCCACCGTCTTCACAAAGTGACTGAAACAGTCTATGATTCAAAGGCCTGGACTGTATGAAGTTGATCACTTTTACGGCATCATTCAAAACATCATTTAACTCTGGACTCATTCTCAGCTAGTGCTGAGATGTAACGTCAGGGGTTACCTTTTTTTACGTGTGCCATTAATCCATTTACTCTGCCGGTCATCGCCGCAGCGCCGTCTGTGCACACATGAGAGCAGTATTTCCAATCCAGCTTGTGTTGAGAGAAAAAATTGTCAATAACGTTAAAAACGTCCAGTCCAGGGCCCCGTTCCCCGTACCTGGATAACTGAGTTAGCCGGATAACTTTCGGTTAAGTCTGACTTAAGCCGGACTTTCCGGCTCCCCGTACCTGGATTGTCCAAATCACCATGACAACAGATCCAAAAGTTTGAGCCTGGTCGAAAGCAGGGTTTAAGTTCAAGTTAGCCGGATGAAGCACAGCCACGCCCCCGCAAAGAAAGTGACAGCGCGTTTCCTGAAATTATTCCCACAGTCTAGGATCTGCTTTATACCATTCTGAATTACGTTTTTGTGCTCCATTCTTCCAGAGGGGGCTTTTGAAATGTAAAATAGACCCAAAATGCTGATACTAAATTCACTTTGTCCTAAATAATGCACGTTATATATACCGTGGCGCTCGCTCGGTGCGATGTACACATTATGTGGTTATTTTAATTGTAACTGGGATTAAGATGTCTGATGAGATGCGCTGTTTGACGGATTTGAGAAATTGAATGAGCCGTTGACGTCACATTAATGAATGAGGATAAAGAGAGAAAACTTCATTCAAAATAAAGAATATTCTAAACACGGGTCTCTCGTTCATTAATGTATAAACAATGAATTTATCCCATCTGGCACAGTGGCGCAGCGGTAGTGCTCAAGCCTGCCAACCCAGCGACCGGTGTTCGAATCCCCGTGTTTCCAATATAATTTTTTGGAATATAATATTAATGATTATACGCCAAAGTAGCCTAGTTGTAAGTTAAAATATTATAAATCTACATGCATTGAGGATGTCATTCTTTATATAGCTCTCAACGTGCACCAAATTGAATTATTCCTACATCGCAAAAAGAAGGAAAAGACCGGGTTTCGAACCCCGGTCGTCTGCGTGAAAGTCAAAAGAAGAACCCGTTAGACCACAGTGGAGATAAGTAAAAGATCGACCATACATCAATCAATGGGAAGAGAGCCGTATCGTTATTCTGTATAACAGTTCAACTAATTATTTTCGCTAGCAAGATCTCATTTGATTATTCAATCCAGCAGGCAAGTTTAAAGAAATATAATCTGATTGATTGAGGTAATGAGGGACTTAAAATTAGCCTATAGATAACGCATTTAACTTGTCGGCGAGGCGATTGAGCCGTACTGCAATATGTTACTAAAGTTTTAAATCAATTAATCAATCAATGCCGCTAGAGAATCAGGATCTCTGCTCTCGACACTTGCTGCCTTCTCGGCTGAGGCGGGCACGCGCACTTATCCTGGGTCTCAAGTCTGGCTTGAGTTAACAAGACTGAATCCACCTTCGAGGAACAGGAAAATCCCGGCTTCAAACATCGGGTTAACTGAATCTGGATAATGACATCTTGATCGACTTAGTTGAACCAGGTACGGGGAACGGGGCCCAGTAGTTCTCCCCGTGAGTTTCTTGCAAAACAGAATGTGCTCGTTCATCTCCAAAGTGTCTTTGTAATGCACAAACGCAATCAGTTGTGCTTCCCCACTGACATCCGTCTATTCATCCAACTGCAAAGCGAACATAATTTATATGCTTTACATTGTTTCTGGATGAACCAGCTCGACTCAGCCATTGATCCATAATGATTTTTATCTCAATAAACACCAGCGCATTCACTTGATAGGATGTTGTTTTGCTAGCCAGCGCGCCACTACAATGATGATAATTCAGAGATTTTCTTCAATGAACACCTGACAGCTGACAGACAGTCCGGCGCCGGCGGGCGGGAAGCTGAACTCAGCGCCAATAATAATATAATTATAGCCAGCAAATGATTACTTAATTTGAATGCCCCCAATTTTGGTTACATTATTACAGATTATGCATTATTCATTATGTGGATACAGTTTTCCTGTACAATTTCTAATAATTTTTTTTTTATTTTTTTTAACTTTTCAAAATCTTTTCACGTACCACCTGGGGACCACCCACGTACCACTAGTGGTACGCGTACCACCGGTTGGGAAACACTGTTCTACTAGATCTACACGTCTTTTTTCCCCCCATCACAGCTCGCCGCACCCCCCCTCCCCCTTTCAACACCATGATCTATCACCGCTGCTATCTCCACCGTCTGATCTGTGTATCACGCTATGTTTTTCTCACATCTGCAATATGCAAATACTCACTTTAACACGGGTGGAGCACGAGCTTGTGGGCAAGGGCAAGCCTCGTCTTCATATCTTAACACTTCCAACATGTAGACCCATTATGTACCGTATGCATAATGCATCTCCTCACGCATTCCCACTCTGTACGTATGATGGAACTGTATCAAATACTGATGTCTTTCCGCGGCGGCTAGTGGCTTACTTGGAAGGAAATAGCTGCTTTAAGTGGGAAATCAATCCTTCCTTCATCCCCTTCCTTCGCTGTCTTTCAGTGATCAAATATTCATTGATCAGTC
Source organism: Notolepis coatsorum (assembly GCF_963971535.1). Classification (NCBI taxonomy): domain Eukaryota; kingdom Metazoa; phylum Chordata; class Actinopteri; order Aulopiformes; family Paralepididae; genus Notolepis; species Notolepis coatsorum. Next base: position 57,517,210 of record NC_140179.1, on the reverse strand, counting down.
GCTGAATCCCACCGGTTCCGTCTCCCGCTTTCATTTCCTCTACGTTTTCCGTCTGCAGACAAGGTAGCTATATTCTCGCTATTCACGGCGACGCCGGGCGGGTTTTTTAATAATTCCAACCGCATCGTTCAGCATTCTCGCCGGTCGCTAATGAAATACACATACTGTAATATTCAACACCTGTGTTACAACTCCCCTGGTGACTCGCTCAATTGCAAATTCGGGGGGGGGGGGGGGGGGGTTGGGGTTGCAGGCGAATGGCAGCATTCACCTCTGTAGATTACCAGAGGTCGTTTCGGCCAGCGATGGCGGGAGAGAAGAGAGAAAGAGATGGAGAGACGCTTCTTAAAAATTCATCCCCTGTGTTTGTCCCTAATGTGGTTCTGCCTCTCACAATGGAAGGTGAGAGACAATGCGTCGCGGATAACATCTATCGGGTATATTTCATTATTTCCGCACCTCTCGTCCTCCTCCGAGGCGTCCACCCGGCTTTGACCTTCTCTTTTTTTTTCTCCATTCCAAGTTCTCAGCATGTTTGGCTCATTTCTTCTCGCCATTCTACAGGTGTTCTGACAGACTGAAGCACCTTACAGGGGGGGGGGGGGAGTAATGCGGGCGGGCGGTGATTTTACCGCAGTACCGGCTGTCGGTATAAATAAAAGTTATGTATCGCCGTGGTACCATTTCTTTTTTTTATCCACTTTTTCTCCCCATTTTCTATTTTTCTCCCATCGCAATTTCGTATTTTCCAATTCTTCCCTCCCCTGTCTTGAACATTGCTAGACTATGCCTCCCACTGGTCGGCTGTAGTGAGGATAGAAGCCTTGCATCACGTGTCCCCTCCGGTACACGAGGAGGCAGCCTGTCGCATCTTTTCACCGCAGCAGTTCAAACTCTCAGTGGCGAGGAGTAACGCGTGGGAGGCTCACGCTGCCCCCGATACTTCCTGTTTTCACCGCACCGGCGTCACCCAACCGACCTGTAGGAGTCGCTGTCCACAACGTCCAATCCCCACCCACCGGCTTTCCCACCCTCTAACACTGCCAATTGTGTTAGTAAGACGGCCGGCCAAGCCGGTAGCAACGCCGAGAGCTTGGCTCAATACCAGCATCTCCTGCGTTAGTGGCGAGCGCCTTGCCCACTGCGCCACTCAGCCGCTGCCGTGGTACCATTCCTGTACTTATATACAAAACTGATCGTACAAATATGTCTATAATACTACTATGCACTGCTAGATGAACAATACCACTTACCCTTATCCACCAGAGGTGTACCCCATCCTGCTGACTTGTACACAATTTTGTAAGTGGCTTGGATCAAATCATGTCAATTGAGTCTTGCTATTGTCTTCTATTTGTTCCCAATCGAACCGCTGTCGCTGCTAGTGATGCCCAAAAAAATAAACCTCTTCAATTAATATCTGAACAAAAACATTTATTATAAAAAAAGATTGAGAAACCCTAGTAGGCTTTGATAGGTATATTTAGTTCATTTAATGTCTAATATTTTACATCCAGCTCCTCTGGTCACCATGAGTACATAGGTCCCTGGAATGTGCCAGGAGGCACCCAGGCAGCGTCTATTCTTTTACTAACGGATTTCCAGTTCCGCGTTCGCGTTCTGCGATCTGATTGGCCACTGACGTTTCTGGTGCGATCTGATTGGCCACTGACGTTTCTGGTCATGTGACATGTGCGCCCAATCGCGTGACGCGCCCATTTCCGCCTCGAACAGCAGCAAAAACTACCTAACGCCTAGTTTATCACTGGTTAAGCTTAAGCGACTCTTTCGAAGTTGGTTAAGGTTAGAGTTTGGAATCAGGGCTGGTGTTCTATCGCCCTGCTCTAAGACAAACTCTAACCTTAACCAACTTAGAAAAAGTGCCTAAGCTTAACCGGTGACAGAACTTGCCGTCACACGATTGGCGCGACCAGAAACGTCAGTGGCCAATCAGAGCGCAGAACGCGAACGCGGAACTGGAAATCCGTTAGTAAAATAATTCAGGCACCCAGGCAGGCACCCAGAATACTTTGACCTGATGACCTGTGTGACCTGTGTGACCTAACGCATGGCTGTATCCGGCCACAGGCCACTGAGGAGGAGCAAAGATGGACGTAATATCAGATTCAGCAACAGCTCACATATAACCCCACATATGACCATATACGACCAAGCCTGATCATCTATTTATTAACCAGTGGCTCGCTAAATTTGGAACCCACATAGTATTTAAGCCATGATGTTGTGAAGGATCAGATTAAACCGAATATATATATTTATTTATATATATATATTTAAATAGTATTTGTATATCGTTTGATATCCCCTGTATATTCCTTGTACAATATGCACTGAATATCCCTTTAGTCTACTAAACAGCCCATAATAGTTTCATTCTACCATTGGACGAGAACCTGGCGCCAGCAGCCATACCCCTAGGTTCAAGTTCAATCGTGCCGCCCAACATGCCGAGGCAAGCCCGGTTCCGCGTAGGAATACGTCTGGCGAAATACGAATGGTACTATTTGTTCACAGCGCATATATATATGGCGCAAGTAAAGTAGAACTTTCTTTTAGTCCAGTTCTTTACCCTCCAACCGAGTAACAGACGCGAAGCCTCACCCACGACGCACGTGTGGTGCAGTAAGGCCTACTTGGCCTCAGAATAGGCATTGAGATATCGTGTGGATTAATAGTTGAATTGTCATAGTTTGGCACTATACCGTCGAGTTGGACGTATTCTATTAAGCTAATAATAGTCTATTTATGTATGGTGCATCGTTCGGTTAGAGTTATAAAGTTATCAGTACCCCCATCGTTCCTGACGTTATCTGGAGTCTTAACCAGGTTGGGCAGACCACTAGTGGTGCTTGCATCCGAGGAGCTCCGGGCCAGGGCGACTGGACCTGTACATTGGATTACTCTACCCGGACGACGGCGAGCCTTCCACGGCTGGGATTATGCTTTGGGTGCTTTGATTATTCCATGGATAACGGCCAACACTGCGGAGTGTTGGAACTACCCCCCGGAGAGGAGCAAGGTGAGACGGCGCTCTACACCAGTGAGGTCGCCTCACGTCTCTCCGTTGTGGACCGGCAGCTACCGTCCACCAGAGGGTCCAGCTGTATTCATCTGCGGACCGAGGTTCTGTGGGCACCGTGTTCAAGACTTTGAATTCTCCCAAGAAATCGTCGGCCAGATGGGATACCGCCAGCGGCTTCTCTAACCCCCCCCCCCCTCCTACTGTCTTACAACCAGCGGGACACCCCCCCCCCTTAGTGTATCCAGCTATAATCATTTAAGTACCATCGCTATAGTTTCCTAGAGAACCGGGTTGTATACTTACTCCCTGCGTAACCAGAGATTGGACATTCAATGTTGATTTACCTACGAATACTCATTTGCCATACAAGTGCATTTCAAATCATAAGTGTAAACAAGTGAACGTTGTATATACCTTTTGCTATATTAAATATTCGATTTGTACATTTGTGTGGACTTCGTTTCATCAGGTGGGAAAGTGTTCATCATATTTATATCATGTACTGGATGGCCAGAAGTTAAAGTACAAGAGGTAGTGGTTTAATAATACCATACTTAACAATACAGTCAGGGAATTGTACCCCTCAGTTACAATTGGTCCTTCGAGCCGGAGGGTAACTAGTGTAATATTAATATAGTGTTATTAATATTAAAATGGCCTATGATGAACACTCCACGAAACGGTCCTCCTAACCTAGAACGCCCGCGGTGCAGACGACAGACACCTCAGTACTTAGAGGATTACGCTGTCAGTCAACTACCTAGCCTTCGACAAACGGTAAACGCGGTAAAAGTAGAAAGTAAAATTATGTCTGACCTTAACGACCAGGTTTCCCCGACCACAGAGGCCCTAGTAGGTTCTAATGTAACTGACCAAGCTCACGGTGGGGACCAGGAGGGAGCTGACATGCCTTTACCCCCCGCCACTACCGAAGAAGTAGTCCCCGACCAGCCCCGGGAGGAAGACAACCCTACAGAGAGAGAACTCTGCACGGAAGAAGAGGAGGAGAGCGCCGAGGAAATAGAGCTCCAGGACTCCCCAACGAGTACACCCAGGAGCGGCTCACCCAGGAGCGGCTCACCTCCACAACCGCCTTCCCCCAGCGAAGCGGAGAGGATGCTACAACAGGCGTTCCTCGTCAGCCTGACAGCCTCTACCGAACGCGATCGCCTCCAAGCACAGACGCTTAGCGAGCGCGAACATTTTACTATTAAAAGAGAACGCCTCCAAGCGCAGCAACGGAGCGAAGAAGAGCGCACACGCCTGGAGATGAGACGCCTTCAGACGGAAGAGAATATGGCAAGAGACCGGGCCGACGCCCAGCGCGCCGCTGCCGGTGCCCAAAGAGAAGCAGATCTCACCAAGCGCGAAGTCGAGCGCGACAAGTTACAAGCGCAGCTAATGGAGCAGCTGATCCGCAAGGCAACACCCTCTCCCTCCGCCAGGGGTTCAAGGAACTCGTCGAGACAACAGTCAAGGGCAGCGTCTCCTCACCGAGCAAGCGACCCTGAACTTGACCAACAGACCGAGCCTATACCCCCCGCAGACCCCCTTCCGAGACCGGTCCAAGCGAGACCCAGCTACAAGGAAGGAGCGGCATACACTGCGGAGAAGCTAAATAAACGATTACAGGATCTGGAAGACCTGATAGAGGAAGAAGAGGGAGAGGAGGAGAACCAAGCCCGACGACAGCACAGTACTCCACCGGACCAGGAGGTCCAGTACAGCCCAGGCTATACCCCCGCGGCGCTGCGCTACAGACCCCCGACTCTATTCACGGGTGAGCACGACGCACGACCAGCCCCGAGGAATAGCACCTGGACCAGCGGGCCATGGTACCCTGTCGGTACCAGCCCACAGAGAGGCGCAAGAGGGGACTCGCCTAGGAGGTCTCTCCCCCAACGCTCGCCGATGTATCAGCCATCCACGGCGTCATACATCGCCACGCCGTCGTTTCCAGACTTCACCTATGAGAATCGAGCACAGTACACGGAGCTCCGGATGTGCTTAGAGACAATGATGGTGGATGTCGCTGATGAACGCCACAAGTATGCAATATTACTGAAGCACCTGAAAGTACCGCGAGCGCACAATATAGCGCTAGCCTATGCCACCTCTACGACACCATACACAGCGGCCCTAGCGGCGCTGGACCAGAGATATGGACGTATATGGGATTACGTAATCCAAGAGATAAGGCATATTGATCGCCTACCCCCAGCAACAGACAATCGCTCATTAGACGACCTGTCAATCAAAGTGCAGTCCCTGGTAGGGATGCTGGGAGCGCAACGGGAAAAGGGCATGCATGAGCTATACGCCAACTCTAACGTCGAGAGGATTTTGGAGAAGCTGCCACCCGCAAGACAAGAGCGTTTTAGGCGGCAGAGAGACTACCGGGATCCTAGCGGCCCCGAACCATCCCTTCTTGATCTAGCCGACTTCCTGGCGAGAGAAGTCAGCAGCTTACGACTGGATACGTTCGGGCGGAGCACGCCAAGCTCCAGAGAGGGACCCAGGAGAATAAATGATGGAAGAAGATCGGTGACTGTCATGCACCAATCAGAGTCAGTACCGAGCAGTAAGAGCCACAGTACCCCCTCGAGAAAAGAGAAGTGGAAGATGGTATGCCCCTACTGTGAGAAAGAACACTGGCTGTCACACTGTGACCTATTCACAAAGATGAATGCAGAAGAAGTGAGTCAATGGATAAAGTCCAACAGGCGCTGTTACCGATGTGCGCGACCACACATGGCAGCCGAATGCCGCCTAAAGAAAAGGTGCAGTCGGTGCGACGGAGCCCATCTAAATATACTACACGAAAGTAACAGAAGACGGCCTTCACCTGCACCATCGAGCGGCACCAAGGCAAGTGTCATGTACATTGACCCCGCCAGCAGCAGCGGCGCCCAAGTGCTCTTAAAGGTAGTCCGTGTGACATTGAGCTACCAAGATAAAGTCATGGACACTTACGCCGTCCTTGATGACGGGTCAGAGAAGACCCTTCTGCTCGCGTCCGCTGCGGCCCAGCTGGGGCTGCGGGGGAGCGAGAACGAAATGACGATTCGGACAATAAGAAGAGATTTAAAGACGATAAAGGGCGAGAATGTCTCCTTCACTATCGCAGCAAACGGGCAGCCAGAGCGACGGTATAGGATTACAAATGCTTTCACCAGCCAAGAAATAGGACTATCGCAGTACACCTACCCTATCGCCAAGTTGATGGATAAATATGTGCACCTGCGACAACTACCTATCCCGCTCATAGACGGCGCTACCCCGACCCTGCTGATAGGCTCCGACCATGCAGAACTCATAGTCCCGATTGACCGGGTCCATACAGGACCCCGAGGCTGTCCTGCAGCAGTCGAGACCCGCCTAGGGTGGACACTACAAGGCCCCCTCGCTAAATCTCTCAACCGAACAGCAGCCACTAGCTGCCTCCACTCCAGAGCGACAGAAGGAGACACCACACTCCTGCAGCATGTCGAGAAGAAAATTGACTGGCGACGTCGTGCGCTGCTCCGCGCCTCCCTGATCAAAGACGGCTTTGATCTCCGGCAGCGGGCCAGCAGCGACCCCCCAGTATTGCGCAACCTCAACCCGGAGGTCGCAGAGGACCCAGCAGCAGATGAAGAGGTCCGACACAGTGTGAAGAACAGTTTCTACGTGGACAACTGTTTACAAAGCGTTTCGACTCAAGAAGAAGCCGAGGCTCTCCTAATAAAGCTACGCGCCTCCCTGATCAAAGGCGGCTTTGATCTCAGGCAGTGGGCCAGCAGTGACCCGCACGTATTGCGCAGCCTCTCCCCCGCGGACAAGGCTGCCAGCAGCGAGACCTGGATGGCGACCATCCCAGGAGAAGCCCAAGAAATGACACTAGGACTAGTCTGGCGCTTCAAAACAGACTCGCTCCACTATAGACACAAACCCTTGACTCCAGAGCAGGGAAGGTCGACGGCGACACCGACCACCAGACGGAGTGTGTACAGAACACTCGCCAGACAATATGACCCGTTGGGATGTATTCTACCTTACACCACCAGGGCAAAGATGATTGTACGAGCACTATGGGACAAGGACCAGGGCTGGGACGACCCAATACCCGCACACCTTGCCTCAACATGGAGAGAGTGGGAGACGGAACTCCGCTCACTCCCAGGCGTCAATATACGCCGCAGCTACTTCCCATCCACAGTGAGGCCAGAGACATGCAAGATTGATCTACACGTCTTCAGCGACGCCTCCGAAGTAGCCTATGGATCGGTGGCCTACTTGCGTGCCCAAGAGAAGGGAGGAAAGATACACACTGCTTTCATCCTGGCCCGCTCAAGAATAGCCCCACGAAAGCAACAATCTATCCCACGTCTAGAGCTCTGCGCAGCCCTAGCAGGAGCGCATCTAGCCACGTTAATCCAACGTGAACTCACCATTCCGGTGCACAGAACAATCTTGTGGTCAGATTCCACGACAGTACTCACATGGATCAAGTCTGATTCATGCAGATACAAAGTCTTCGTGGGAGTCAGAGTCACCGAGATTCAAGAGTTAACAGAAGCAGCGAGCTGGCGGTATGTGGACACCAAACACAACCCAGCTGACGTCATCACCCGGGGAATGTCTCTGGATGACCTCACCCATCGCAACATCTACAGTGACGGACCAGAATTCCTCAAGCTCCCCGAAGAAGAGTGGCCTACGCCCACCCCACGGGAAGCAAGTAACGAGGAGGCTGAGAACAAGAAACCTATGTTCTGTGGACTGAGCACAGTCGCCTCCACAGACCCCAACATAGATGACTGCATTACCCTAGAGAGTGCGCAGCAAAAGACATTCCTGTGGCACCACCCAGAGATTCAGTCCACCACTGACATGTCAGCAGCTGACTACGAAGAAGCAGAACTTCTTCTACTACAACGAGCCCAGAGAGACTCGTTCCCCGATGAGCTAGACTGTCTACAGGGAGGAAAGCCCGTCCCATCAGACAGCAGACTGCTCCACCTGGCACCCGAGAGTGACGCCCATAATCTCATCAGAGTGGGTGGTCGCCTGCGGAGAGCCCCCGATCTACCGGATGACATTAAGTACCCGATAGTCTTGAACAGCCGACACAAGGTCACAGAGCTGATCATAAAGAAATACGACGAGGATGTACACCACGCAGGAGCAGAGAGAGTCTTCGCGGAGATCAGACGTCGCTATTGGATACTTCAAGGAAGAGAAGCGGTGCGACGCTTCCAGCGGACCTGTCTAGACTGCCGAAAGTGGCGCGCGCAGCCCAGCATACCACGGATGGCTGACATACCTCCCTGTCGCTTCCGACTCGGCGACAAGCCATTCCACTCCACAGGCATGGACTGTTTTGGCCCGTTGTATATAAAGAGAGGAAGAGGAACCGAGAAGCGGTGGGGTATTGTATTCAAATGCATGACCACCAGAGCGATACATATCGAGCTCCTTCCGACCATGAGCACAGACTCATTCCTTATGGCCTTCCGAAGATTCACATCACGGAAAGGAAAACCGTCTACATTGTTGTCTGATCACGGGACAAACTTCAAAGGCGGAGAAAGAGAGCTGAGAGAGAGCTTCCAAGCTATGGGCCCAGAACTTAAGACCCACCTCGCTCCATCCCAGATTGACTTCCAGTTTAATCCCCCGAACGCACCCCACTTCGGTGGAACCTGGGAACGAGAAGTACGTTCTATAAAGACAGCCCTGTACGCCGTGCTTGGGGCCCAGACTGTGGCGGAGGAAGTCCTAATGACAGTCCTCACGGAGATCGAGGGAGTATTGAACTCAAAGCCCCTCGGTTACGTCTCCAGTGATGTAGCAGATGTCGACCCAGTCACCCCCAACACACTCTTAATGGGGCGGCTGGACCCCGCGCTACCCCAGACAATGTACAGGCCTGAAGAAGCGAACGGCCGAAGAATGTGGAGGTACAGTCAAGTACTAGCTGACAAGTTTTGGAGCAGCTTCCTACTCCACTACCTACCGTCTCTACAGACCCGCCAGAAGTGGGTAAAAGAGAGAGACAATTTGACAGAAGGAACAGTCGTCATGATTATCGACCAGTCACTACCCAGAGCTATGTGGCCGGCTGGCCGCGTAAGCAAAGTGATCACCGGTGCCGATGGCAAGGTCCGAGCAGCTGAAGTACTCGTCCAAGGGCGAACTTACACACGTCCCGTGGCGAGGCTAATAGAACTGCCCCGACTCCCAGATACTATCGATGATGACCATGACCCCATGACTTTGTGAGTTGACTGACCCTTACAGCGGACCTCGAGTGGTAGACAGTGCGGTTAATCTGTCTCTGCTTAGCTAATTAGGTGGGACTAATTAGGGGGCGGCTGTTGTGAAGGATCAGATTAAACCGAATATATATATTTATTTATATATATATATTTAAATAGTATTTGTATATCGTTTGATATCCCCTGTATATTCCTTGTACAATATGCACTGAATATCCCTTTAGTCTACTAAACAGCCCATAATAGTTTCATTCTACCATTGGACGAGAACCTGGCGCCAGCAGCCATACCCCTAGGTTCAAGTTCAATCGTGCCGCCCAACATGCCGAGGCAAGCCCGGTTCCGCGTAGGAATACGTCTGGCGAAATACGAATGGTACTATTTGTTCACAGCGCATATATATATGGCGCAAGTAAAGTAGAACTTTCTTTTAGTCCAGTTCTTTACCCTCCAACCGAGTAACAGACGCGAAGCCTCACCCACGACGCACGTGTGGTGCAGTAAGGCCTACTTGGCCTCAGAATAGGCATTGAGATATCGTGTGGATTAATAGTTGAATTGTCATAGTTTGGCACTATACCGTCGAGTTGGACGTATTCTATTAAGCTAATAATAGTCTATTTATGTATGGTGCATCGTTCGGTTAGAGTTATAAAGTTATCAGTACCCCCATCGTTCCTGACGTTATCTGGAGTCTTAACCAGGCTGGGCAGACCACTAGTGGTGCTTGCATCCGAGGAGCTCCGGGCCAGGGCGACTGGACCTGTACATTGGATTACTCTACCCGGACGACGGCGAGCCTTCCACGGCTGGGATTATGCTTTGGGTGCTTTGATTATTCCATGGATAACGGCCAACACTGCGGAGTGTTGGAACTACCCCCCGGAGAGGAGCAAGGTGAGACGGCGCTCTACACCAGTGAGGTCGCCTCACGTCTCTCCGTTGTGGACCGGCAGCTACCGTCCACCAGAGGGTCCAGCTGTATTCATCTGCGGACCGAGGTTCTGTGGGCACCGTGTTCAAGACTTTGAATTCTCCCAAGAAATCGTCGGCCAGATGGGATACCGCCAGCGGCTTCTCTAACCCCCCCCCTCCTACTGTCTTACAACCAGCGGGACACCCCCCCCCCTTAGTGTATCCAGCTATAATCATTTAAGTACCATCGCTATAGTTTCCTAGAGAACCGGGTTGTATACTTACTCCCTGCGTAACCAGAGATTGGACATTCAATGTTGATTTACCTACGAATACTCATTTGCCATACAAGTGCATTTCAAATCATAAGTGTAAACAAGTGAACGTTGTATATACCTTTTGCTATATTAAATATTCGATTTGTACATTTGTGTGGACTTCGTTTCATCAGGTGGGAAAGTGTTCATCATATTTATATCATGTACTGGATGGCCAGAAGTTAAAGTACAAGAGGTAGTGGTTTAATAATACCATACTTAACAATACAGTCAGGGAATTGTACCCGTCAGTTACACATGATGTGTTTGTCATTCTGGAGCCTTGCAGCCCCCATGGAGGTCTGTGGTCTCCAGGACTGTTCCTCCTTCTCTGTGTGTTCCTGTCAATAAATACCATCGATTGACTTCACATTTGTTTCCTGAGTTTCTGTCCAGCTGGCTCATCATATCAATCCAACAAATTCAGTTTTTATACTATCAAATGGAGGCACTGCTGAGATTGATTTGGGCCAGCTGACAGACCAAGAACACAGAAGAAGGACCGCTGGTGCTTTTTCTTCAGTAACAGAATGGGAACTCCTGACATCAGAAGGACAGGAAACATGGAGAATGGCAAAGAAGACGTTGCAAGAAGGTCCAGACATTCACTAACAGCTGTGGCAAAGAGGGAGGTCGGCAGACATCAGTCTGTGCTGGTCAGAAAGGGCTCTCTCAGGGGAGAGATGCCAGCAGCAGCCCCTCAGACGTCCGAGACCCAGACCACCAGCAGACGGCCCTCGCCGTCTTCCGTGGAGACCAACCTACAGGCTGGAGGAGGAGGCAGCTAAAGCCGCAGGGGCCAGCTAAGCCCCATATCTCCTCCACCCAGCGAGGCCAAACACCACAGCCTGGTACAGATCATCTACGACGAGAAGGAAAGAACAGCAGTAGGAGAGACACTGAGGCAGAGCTGAAGAAACGGGGTATCAGCTGGGGAGAGGCGGAGAAGACAGCCCTAAGACACTGAGGCAGACCACCAGAAGAGACATCTTGCCTAAGAACCGCACTCTGGAACGGGGACCTCTCGTTCATAAAGGAGAACCTTATACCCTGGGAAGGGAGACCTGCATGCACCTCTATTGGGGGAAGGGGGTCTGCGGGCGAATGCCAGGCAGCCAAGGCTGGTTGGTTCGACGTATGATCTACGTCAGGGGTCTCAAACTCGCGGCCCGCGGGCCATTTGCGGCCCGCGGGAAGATATTTTGCGGCCCCCTATCAAAGTGTAGTGTTAATGCGGCCCACGCGCAACTGTTTGCCGAGTCGTTGCGCGAGAGTTGGACGATTATGGGGCTGCGGCACTGCAGATTCAATGATCCGCACGGACGTTAGACGATGTTGCACACGCTACACCCAGTCTGTAAGCTAATAGCAGTCGCAGAGGCTCTGGCTAGTAGTAACGTTATCATGTTGTGATTTTCGAAGCAAAATAAATATTCAACATTCTCTTTTGAGACTCCGCCTCAGACTCTTATCCTTTGGCACTTGGAACTTACTGCACTTTGCTTGCAGGTCTGCAGCCATTATTGCTGGATTATGAATAGCACCAACTTTAGCCAAGGTACCGTTAGCAAGCTAACCTAGCTGACCTAGCTCGTCTCCGCATTGCCATTTGATAACATTAGTCAGCTAACGCTAGTCAGTAGCTACTTGACTTAAATACGATTCACCGTGGGTGCATTATTGTTGATAGACGGACAGTGTCAGGTCCTGGAGAAAGGACAGGCCATCATCTGATTTGAAATTAACCTTTGAACCGGTAGTGCTCATCCATATGTGGTCCGGGCACTCGCTATCGTTAGAGAGACTCCGTATTGACACAGTGAACATCGATCGGTGCAAATAACTCGAAAAAACTACATGATTTGGACGTATATACTATTATACAACCTGGAAATGGATCGGGCATTTCTCCATCCCATAATAGAAAAAAATTCTGTTCCACGCTCATCTGCCAGCGGCGCGAGGAAGCCACGGTAAGATTCAGCGTTATATTCTAACGTATTCCATATAAACTGCTATGATGAACATATGACCCACTCTGGATGAATCATCTAACGCTGCCCACGGAATTATAAACGATCCCCCGCCCATCCGGTCATCATCAGATGATGCGTAGAAACTTCTAGAACCACGTCCAGTTGACATTTTTTATCTCGCACAGATTCCTACCAAACTGTATTTGATCATCAATATAATGCATTTAGGGCTATAAATCACATTCTGAAGAAAGCTGCAGAAAACGATAAAAACATACTTATACTTTAGACCATAATTTAGTATGAATATGTGAATGAAAAAGTTTAACGTTGCTACACCCTGAACAATACATATAGGACATTGAATGGGCCATAATAATGGCAATTTAGCAATAGAATTTAAAAAGTTATAGCCCTGCAAAGAAGGGGAACTTCTCCATAGACAAATAGAGCTGGCGAGGGATGGTAAATTATGAATTTAACCCATGGCGATTAAAGTGTTAAAACACGTTGATTTTATAATCATCACTCTCCGCAGGAGATAAATGACGTCATGCGATCGGAGGCAAAAATTTCCGATACTGGTGAATGAATGAAAACTTTATTTAACAGATTGCAGAATGGGTACAATACAGTACGGCTCAATACACACAATTGTTAAGGGGATGCAGACCAGAGAAAGACTTTCGTCTTGTTTACATCAGGGTCCCCCATTTTCAATTCATAGTGTGGTCTTCAATTCATATGCCTTTTCATAGATAGATAGATATATTTATAGACATTTTACAGCAGCAAGCATGCAAACTAAACGGATGTCCTGTTGAATTGAAAATGGGGGACCCTGATGTAAACAAGACGAAAGTACTTCTCTGGTCTGCATCCCCCCAACAATTGTGTGTATTGAGCCGCACTGCACTGGTATCGGAACAACTCTAATGTTAATGCAACCTTTCCTCAAAATTCAGTGCTAAGAACCACAAAAATAAATGGAATGAAATCATCATATCAAGCTGCAAGCAGAATTATTGTTAAATCTATGTCACAACGAGAAAAAGCAACCAAGTCCTCACTCAGTGGCAAGAAGCCATTCTCTCTCTCTGATGCATACATAATAAAATAATGTATGACTGAAGTGATGGAGACCATGTTTGAAGGCAAACAAAAGCAAATCCCCCTCAGATCGCACAGTAACCAGAATAACTGAAATACTGGCTGGTGATTTGATTAAACAGCTTTGTGATAGAATAAAAAAAATGCACAGTGCATTTCCATAGATGCGGCCCAGCCTCACCCAGACTCTACCTCCAGCGGCCCCCAGGTAAATTGAGTTTGAGACCCCTGATCTACCTGAACCTTTTGGGGGGAGGTGTATCCTAAGTAAGGGAAGGTATGCATCCGAACGGAAGGGGTTTACCTGAGTAAGGGGGGTTCAGGGTTAGATGTAATTCTTTTGAAAGTTGCAAATCTGTGTCTCTCTCTCTTTTCTCTCTCCCTCTCTCGCCCCCCCCCCCCCTCTTCTCTCTCTCTCTCACCTCAAGTTTTCAAGTTTCAAGTTCAAGTTTCTTTAATAGTTGTCATACAGAAGTACAGAATACTTTCATACAAAATGCTTCTTACTGTTACGCTCCAGAGACTGTGCTAGACAAGATAGTATCAAATAACATAGTATAGCATGTAATTTAGAAGTAGAAAATGAGGTCACAGTGTTCAGTATAGACATATGTACAATGTTCGATGCAGAATAGACGTAACTGAGTTACCATATAATATACAATACTATGCAGTGTACTAATGTACAGTACTATATAGTGCAAAGCAGAAATGGGATGAGGTACAATTTAGGTACAATTTACAGTAAGGTGTACGAGTTGTAGTGCAATCCTTCATCAATAAATATAAAGTGTGGGGAGTGGATGCTACAGTGTGTTTGTTTAAAGTGGGTGTGTGCTATAAAGTGTGTGGAGTGGGTGCTACAGTGTGTTTGTTTAAAGTGAGTGTGTGCGTGTGGATGTGTGTGCTATGTGCGTTTGATGGTTGTTGTTGTGTAGTGTTCATTGTTCGTTTAGCAGCCTGATGGCCTGGGGATAGAAGCTTCTTCTGAGTCTTTCTGTGCTCGCCTTGAGACTCCGGTATCGCTTGCCTGACCGCAGCAGTTCAAAGAGGCAGTTGTTCGGGTGACTGGAGTCTTTAATGACTCTCTTAGCCTTGCCCCTGCAACGCTTGTTGTAAATGTTCTGGAGGGTGGGGAGCCCCCCTCCAATTGTGCATTCGGCTGAACGTGTCACTCTTTGTAGTCTGCTTCGGTCTTGTGCAGTGCTATTCCCAAACCAGGAGGTGATGTTGCCAGTCAGGATGCTCTCTATTGTACATGAGTAGAAGTTCTTAAGGATCTTCTGACTGACTTGGAACTTCCTTAGGCGCCTGAGGAAGTAGAGGCGTTGTCGTGCCTTCTTCACAACACTGTCAATGTGTGTGGTCCATGTCAAGTCCTCGGATATGTAGGCTCCGAGGTACTTAAAGCTGTTGACTCTCTCAACCGGTGCCCCGTCGATACTGAGGGGGCTGTAGTCCTTGACCCCCGACCTCCTGAAGTCCACAATCATCTCCTTTGTTTTGCTGACGTTCAGGGAGAGGCTGTTTTCCTGGCACCATCCCGCCAGGACCTTGACCTCTTCCAGGTAGGCCCTCTCGTCGTTGGCAGAGATCAGGCCCACCACCACTGTGTCGTCAGCAAATTTGATGATTGTATTGCTACTCCGCTGAGCCACACAGTCGTGTGTGTACAGGGAGTAGAGGAGGGGACTCAGAACACAGCCCTGGGGGGCCCCTATGTTGAGGGTGATGGATGAGGAGGTGCAGTTGCCTGCTCTCACCACCTGGGGTCTGCCCGTCAGGAAGTCCAAGACCCACTGGCAGAGGTCATAGTTCAAGCCCAGGTCCCTGAGCTTGGCTATGAGTATGGAGGGGACTATGGTATTGAATGCCGAGCTGTAGTCGATGAATAGCATTCTCACATAGTTCCCCTGCCTCTTGTCCAGGTGTGATGCTGCTGTGTGCAGCACATGGGCTATGGCGTCCTCCGTGGACCTGTTGGGGCGGTATGCAAATTGCAGGGGGTCCATGTTGATGGGGAGGGAGGAGCAGATGTAGCCCTTTACTAGCTTCTCAAAGCACTTCATGGCTATGGAGGTGAGAGCTACAGGGCGGTAGTCGTTGAGGCAAGCAGGCTTGGATTTTTTGGGTACAGGGATAATAGTGGACTTCTTCAGGCAGGTGGGGATGACAGCCTGTTCTAAGGACAGGTTAAATATGTCAGTGAATACCGGGGCCAGTTGGTCGGCACAGACTTTTAGGACGCGGCCGGGGATGCCGTCCGGACCTGCTGCCTTCCTGATATTCACTTTTTTAAAGGTCCGCCTCACCTCATGCTCTGTTACCCTGAACACTGAGTCTCCATCAGCAGCAGACCCCCCCCCCCCCATTGCCGTGGCTTGTGGGCTGGTGTTGTTATTACCAGCATCAAACCTCGCATAGAAGGTATTGAGGTCATTTGCTAAGGAGATGTCACTTTTCAGTTTGAGGGAGGCGCCTTTGTAGTCTGTCATCGTTTTGAGCCCCTGCCACATAGCTCTAGAGTCAGCCTGTTCAAACTGGAGTTCAATTTTATCCTTGTAGCGCCGTTTGGCCTCTGTCACTGTCCTCCTTACGTTGTATCGCGCCACCTTGTGGTCATTCATGTTGCCTGCCACTAGGCCGTCGTTGTATGCTTTGGTGCGCGCTCTCAGAGCTTCACGGACGGATTTGTCTACCCACGGTTTTTGATTTGGGTAAACTCTCATTGTGGTAGTGGGGATTGTTTCTTCCACCAAAGTACGAACATAGTCCAGCACTGTCTCCGTGTAGACATGAATGTTATCTGTGTCGCGGAACACGCTCCAGTCTGTGCAGTCAAACGCAGCCTGGAGCGTCTCCTCTGACGTCAAATCCCATTTCTGCACCTCTCGCGAGACTACAGGAGTGCTTTTGATTCTCTGTTTGTACTTTGGTGAAAGGAAAATGGACGCGTGATCTGACTTACCAAAGCCACTAGCAGAATGAGCCTTGTAGCCACCCTTGAATTGCGTGTAACAGTGATCTAGGATGTTACTGCCTCTGGTGTTACAAGTCACATGCTGATAGAAGTCAGGTAAGACCTTTCTCAGATTGGCGCTATTGAAATCACCCACCACTATGATGGCGGCGTTAACGTTCGCTGCCTGGAGTTTGTTTACCTCGTCGTGGAGCCTGGAGAGCGCGGCACTATTGCTGGCTTGCGGTGGAATATACACTCCGACCAGGACGATCGCCGTTAACTCCCTCGGGAGGAAGAAAGGACGACACTTGATGGTTATATATTCCAGGTCTGGGCAGCAGTGGTTCGATAATTCCTTCACGTTAGCTGGATCGCTCCAATTGTTGTTAAACATGAAGGCAATACCTCCTCCACGCTGTTTGCCGGACAATGCTGATCTGTCCTTGCGATGGATGAAGAAGTGATCGGCCGGTTGTATGGCGTGGTCTGGGACGTCCGGCGTCAACCACGTCTCGGTGAAGCAGAGAACGTTACAGTCTCTAACGTCTCTTTGGTATTGAATCCTTGCTCGGATGTCGTCCAGTTTATTGTCAATTGATTGTACATTGGCTAGCAATATACTGGGTAGTGGCGTTCGGTGTCGTCTGGATCTCAGCCTGTTACGGATCCCAGCTCTCTTCCCTCGCCGCCTGGATCCTTTGTTCCTGGGGTCAGGATCTGGTCCCATTGTTCTGAGAATTTCCACAGGCCATTGCTGCGGTTCGGAAAGCTGGTCCAGGGAGTAATCCAATCGGTAAGTTTCCCGTAATCCGATGTCTATAAGTGACTGACGGTCATACACATTAAATGCACCTACTGTTGGTACAGACAAAACTCTTAAAACTATAAATATTAACAAAAATAAGCACAATCTCGACGGAGCGAACAGACAGGCGACCGGGCATAGCGGCGCCATCTTGGACAACTCTCTAACTGTTGTTTAGTTTTCTTATGATGTGTTTAATGGTTGATAATCGGCAATTGATGAACTGTTGTGTTGACATATTTAATTGATGTCAAAAGAGGGGTTGATAGTAGGGATGCCCCGATCGATCGGCCACCGATCGTTATCGGCCGATAATCAGTATAAATATGCGATCGGTGATCGGTGATAATGTTTTATTTTCACCGAATGTTTTATTTTCACCGATCGTCAAACCCGATCTCAGTGCTCGCTGTCGCTGAGTTCTGTCTCAGACACCGGTGGTGCGGCGTCTGCTCTCGAGTCCAGCCCCTCCCGCACGCATGTAAACACGGGTCTAGTCTAGTGAGACACGGGAGGACGGCGTGTCGGCGTCTCCCTGAGCTAACCTTAGCTTAGCTACCGTTACAAAATGACCCAGTCAACTATTCACTTTTAGTTTAATACATGATGAATCAGGGTTAGATTTTTTTTTTTTTAATCCCAGTGCTTTTTTTTTGTATTTCGCGGGCACAGAATTTTTATGATGAAAATGAACATAAAGATTATAAAACATTGTCTACACTTTTTTTACAGTCTTCTTCCCTATGTTTGATGACGTAATGTTAATGTCTCCATATATAGGGCTCTACACTAACCTTTTTCCCAAGGAGCACATGTGCTCCTAAATACATTTTTTATAAATAAAATCTAAATAAAAATGTAGGAGCACACAAAGAAATTTAGGAGCACAGTGAAAATTGTTCAAGTAACAGAGTTTATTAACAAACTATTTATTACATGCATAATACTGTGCGTGTGCATACTAAGGGCTAAACATCTGTGCAAATAGCACATACCACCAAAATCACAAATTGGCCCATGCCTACTAGACGCAAAGGATATCGGTTGTCAAGCTGCTTTTGTATGTTGTAGTCTTGTCACGATACCAACATTTTGACTTTGATACAGATAGGCAAGGCAATGGAATATATTATTAGATGACAGAACATGGAAAATTCTTTATACAATTATTTAATTCATTATAATTGAAACGCTATTGAATAATAGTTAATTAATAGTTAATACAATTATTCTGTTACAGCTACAACTGAGCTATAATTTATATGTATAGCTACTGTCCATCAATGTCTTCCTTTTGAATGAAATAGGTTCAGGAGAGAGATGTAGAGAGGGAGAGAGCGAGACACACACACACAGATATTCTCAGCCCCCCTTTACTCTGAGCGTTCCCAGTGATGGCTTACTATGTGCGTGTGTGTGTGTATGTGCGTGTGCAAACGGGAACGGGACACGTCACGCGTGTAGCCTTTTTACAACGCATCCGCGTTTCCGGCGCTCTGATTGGCCAGGTCATGTGACATGTGCGCCCAATAGCGTGTTTGCCCATTTCCGCGTCGAACAGGCTGCAAACTGCCTGGCGTTCTATCGCCATGCTCTAAGTAAGACAAACTCTAACCTTAACCAACTTCGAAATTAGTGCCTAAGCTTAACCGGCGAAAGAACTTGCCGTCACGCTCTAAGACAAACTCTAACCTTAACCAACTTCGAAGAGTGCTTAAGCTTAACCAGTGTAGAAACTTG
Organism: Notolepis coatsorum; assembly: GCF_963971535.1. Taxonomy (NCBI): domain Eukaryota; kingdom Metazoa; phylum Chordata; class Actinopteri; order Aulopiformes; family Paralepididae; genus Notolepis; species Notolepis coatsorum. The sequence continues at coordinate 57,498,082 of NC_140179.1, read as the reverse complement.
CCGTCCCACGATTGGCGCTCATGTCACATGACCTGGCCAATCAGAGCACAAAACGGGAACCCGGAAACGGCGATGCGTTGTAAAAAGGCTTCAAGCGAACGGGACACACATCTGTGCAATAGCACACACCACCAAAGTCACTGGCTGGCCCACAGTGTATGTGCGTGTGTTAACTTCGCTAACGTTATCCGCCTCAGTAACATTAGCTGCCTCACCGGATTCCTCTTTCTCCTCGTCTCTCTTTTGCTAAAAATTAAAATAAATGGGCTTCATGGCTGGCTGAATTTTTAGCGTTGTCTGATTCTGAATGTATAACTTGCCTATGCCGGTACCGTGACTTTCTTTTCCAGCGCGTACTGTGTTCTCATTTCCTTTCACTCGCATGAAACCAGCCGCGTCACCGCAGGAAACTCTACTGTGATTGGACGTTTATGCGCCTTGTGGAATGTGGGACTTGTAGTTTCTGAACTTACACTGCGAGTAAATGATTTATCCGGTTTGCACACACATATTATTAGCGGCAAATACGAGTGAAATGCTCGCACTGTAGAGCATATAATTATATATATAATTAGTAAACTGTCAGGGGCTTTTCTTGCCCCCCTTAACTGATTTTCGAGGGCATTTGGTAAATTTTCGAGGGCATTTTGCCCCAAGCCCCTGTTCATTTCTAACCCTGCGGTGAATAACACCATGCTAACATTGACCAAAAGTGAAAAACTGAGCTGCCACTGAGCTCATTCAGCGCCACCTAGAGATCAAGTGTACAAAATGTAAGCAAATGTACAAAGGGCAGATGATTTACAGGTTTTTTTGTAGATACAGTACTGAATTTTGCCATCCGGACACATGCATAATTAAATATGAATATAGAATATCAGGCTTATAAATTACCTTATTATGGCCAAGTCACACATCTATGTATCAGGCCCAATCTCCTCTTTCCAATGGCAGAGTTAAATCTGGATTTAGTACCACCAGGTGCCCGGTACACAGAGTGTATGTTGTTACGTATTTAGCTTACTCCTAAATATCAGACGTTTGGTCCCTGTTGTTAACTAGATAGAAGTTGTAGAACTATACCATTTTCCAAACTTGGCAGACTCCCCTTCAAATTAGCGTCACAGAAAGGATATACAGCATAGTGGTTTGAAACTCGTCTAGGGACTCTTAAATCCCTTTAGTTTCAAACAACCATTATCCCTAACTATCTTATTATTTTCATGCATGCAGAGACCTCTATTGTTGTAAGTCCAACCGACTGACATGGTAAACCAAGCAACTCACTGACTTTCAGTAGATAATTGCCTTTCATACAAGTAAAACCTCTCTCGCGTCTGCATCTCCCACTATTAGAGCCGCTGTTTTCGGACCTAGTGGAAGTAATTAACTCTCCGAATGTCACCTCGGTCTCCTCCTCTGTGTCCCCGGTAGCGTCTATGTAGCGCTGTAGGCTCCTCTGCCTCCTTGCCATTTAATCCTGCTTGTTCTGTGTCTCTGAGCAACGATTGTGCCGCTGTCCACCTGCCAGGCCGACTCTATCATCGTTAGCCTGGTGCTAATCTGTTAAAGGGGCAAAATGATGGAATAGCTTTGACAAAGAAGTAAAAATGTGTAGTTTGCTACATACTTTTAAGAAATTATTCAAATATAAGGTGATACATAAATATAAAACCTCATTATTATCCTAGTTATATTTCATAACATAGCTGTGTTCAAATAGTGACAAAGGGAAAAAGAAAAAAGAAAAACATATATATAAAAAAGGAAAAGGTATTTGAAAAAGAAATAAAACAAATAAATGTGTATACGTTTTGTACATAAAACTATGAAACGTTTGTAACCTTTGCTAAATGATATACTGCATTATGTTTCTTTTTTGTATTTTATTGTTTTGTGTAAATAGTGTAATGTAATGTAAATAGTGTAATGTAATGTAAAAAGGGTAGGCAATTATAAGCCTCGGCTTCAGCCTACATCTTTTCGGTCATTTTATTTAAAAAAAAAAATTGGAAGTTCTACTACTATGCTTTGTAAAAAAGAAAGACAGAAATAAAATCATTAATTCATTCATAATGAACAAGCAGCAGGGGTGTAAAGCACAATATTCCATCCATGATTCGTGCACATATTTTTGAATATCTTTTACAAATAATTTAGTCAACAACTATACACATGAATCTGTAGTAGTTATTAGGGTAATTAATAGCTAATGGACCGTTTTTATATCACATTTAACCCCTTAACACTTTCCGCGCCAGCCGTGCCAGTCCTAGATACCCCGTTGAGTGCCAACGCTCTATTCAATGACAGAGCGCTCACATTTGTGAATGCATAAACTATATCTTAAATTATGGCTATGTGTCTAATACGACCGTCGCTTATCAACTTGACTTGTTTACAGTTAACATTGTCGAAACGGATTGTTTTTTAATCGGTTCATTTCCGTTTTATACCATTTTGAAAAACGCTAGTTTTTTGAAACTTTCAGAAAAATAAAAGATTCTGCAAGAATCGCGCTTTACTGTAATACACAAAACACGTTGTAATTTTTCTGCCTATTTATGAATAGTTTTCAAATAAATGCTAGAATATTGATAGTATATATGTGTACTTATGCACGCTATAGAAGCGGGCTAAAAAATCGATTCTCTTATTTCTGTTCGGTTTGGCAAAAACATTTTCCGAGTATGTATCTGCTTAGAAAACGAAAATGTATAATTTTAAATTTGTATTTCTCCACATGGTGAATACACAGGTCACAACATGTCCACCAGACTGGTGGACAAGCTGATCGAGCTGGGTCTGAGCTCCGCCCTGAGCGCCTGGGTACTGGACTTTCTGAGTGAAAGACCCCAGGCGGTCAGGGTGGGGGGTCAGACCTCCAACACCATCACCCTGAGCATCGGGTCCCCCCAGGGCTGTGATCTGAGCCCCCTGCTGTACTCACTCTACACACACGATTGTGTGGCCAAGTTCAGCTCCAACTCCATAGTGAAGTTCGCAGACGACACGGTGGTGGTGGGGCTGATCTCGGACAACGACGAGAAGGCCTACCGGGAGGAGGTTGAGGTACTGGAACGCTGGTGCCAGGACAACAGCCTGCTCCTGAACATTGGTAAAACCAAGGAGCTGATTGTGGATTATAGGAGAGGACAGCAGGAGACACACACACCACTGATGATTAACGGGGCTACCGTGGACAGGGTGAGCAGCTTTAAGTACCTGGGGGTCAACACACATAGACACAGTAGTAAAGAAGGCGAAACAGCGCCTCTACCACCTGAGACAGTTAAGGAAGTTCAGAGTATCGGGGAAGATACTCCAGTCCTTCTACTCAGGAGCTGTAGAGAGCATCCTGACCGGAAACATCACTGCCTGGTATGGAAACAGCACGGCACAGGACAAGAAGGCCCTACAGAGAGTGGTGCGCTCAGCCGAGCGCACCACGGGTATTGCACTACCTCCCCTGCAGGTTCTATACAACAAGAGGTGCAAATCCAGAGCCTGCAGAATAATGAAAGACCCTCACAACCCCAATAACAGCCTGTTTCAGCTGCTGAGGTCAGGCAGACGCCTGCGAACCCCAGCTACTAGGACAGAGAGGCTTAGGCTCAGCTTCTTCCCCCAGGCCATCAGAGTCTTGAACAATGAACATTGAGTACCACAGAACACTGAACTATCCACACATAAGCACACATGAGCACACACACGACACGCACGCTGTGCACGCTCACACACTAGCAGCCACTTAACACTTTAACATGAGCGGGCACACACTCATGCCGCACACACGCACACTTATGGCCAAAAGGAAAGGCCACTTTAAATTAGTATAACAGGAACAGTGTATTGCACTACCAAAGCTACCTAGCATGTCCTATATGCTCTGTAAATAACTATGTACAGATACCGAGATGTCACACCATGTTACCTGTTACCTGTTTATTGCACAATGTTTTTTTTTAATTGGATTCTAGTATATGTTGTACCACTGTATTGCACATCGTTGCGGGCAAGACCACCCGCATTTCATTGTATACTTGTATGCCGTGACAATTAAAACTCTTGACTTGACTTGACTTGATGTTTACAGGAACGTTTTGGAGTGTATTTTGTGACTGTTGGGAACTAGCTAAGCTAGCCTAACGGTGCAGGTCTCCTTTAAACCTATAATTATGATTGTATGTTCAACTGTTGGTCGTAATTGTTTTTTCTTTTTGGGCAGCAACTTCCTGCCTGGACCAGCTCGGGTATAATCTGTATTGAATCTTTAGAATTTTTTGAAAACTCAAGAGAAAACTCCAAAAATCATATTGGACTCTCAATACCTTTATCTGAGTATTTTTTAATATACATTAGTTTTGGTATTTCTGGGGTATTTCAACTAATTGGGCTTAGGCCCAAGGGTTTTTAATATCACACGGTTCTCTTTCTCTTCACGCCTTCACTTTCTCCTACCTAACCCTTCCACTCCTTTGCTCGAAATAACGGTCCCTGTTAGATTTTAATTGAGATATCTAGAAGCCTGTGAGGTACTGAGATCACAGCGCATGAGAGAGAAAGTCATTTCAAATGATCACATCTCCTCAATTCCATCTCCCAGCCCTTGCACTCCACTTGGACCTGAACCGTTGATCAGTTATATTTAGAAGAGCTATGATGACGTTCTTAAAGGGGCACTTCAAGGCGGGCGTGTCAATCTCATCAAGATGGTTGTCTTACCAAAATGTTATATCTCTTTCAAAATATCCCAGTGTTTATTAGGAAAAGCTTTTTTACTAAATTAGACCAGACCATTACCTCTTTCTTATGGGGGAATAAACTGTGGCGCATTAAGAAGGAGTATCTCCAACAGCCTAAGATGAGGGGCGGGATGGCTCTCCCTAATTTTCTTAAGTACTATTGGGCATGCAATATCCAGAAACATCTCTATTGGTCTAGTTTAAATACACATAAGGAGAAGCCCTCTGGGCTCAAGTGGAAATGTCATCTTCCCAGCATTCTCTTTGATATGCTCAGGCTTACCGTTTGTCCCCAATGTCAGCTCCATTCCCACTGTCACACACACACTAACGATTTGGACTCTGACGACATGTGGGAAAAAGCACTCAAAAAGGTTCACACCTCTTCCATCTGTGCTTGGCATGGTCTCATCCAATGCAAAATCATCCACGAGCTCACTGGACTCCAATGAGATTATCCAGAATTTACAAAACTGTCCGCGATGTAATCGGTCCCCAGCAAACCATGTGCACATGTTTTGGAGCTGTCCATCCCTAGTGGATCTTTGGAAAAATATCTTCGATACACTCTCTGAAATATGCAGTACTCAGGTGGAACATAACCATTTGGTTATGTGGGTGGGTAGGTTTGTAGGCAGGTGGGTGGGTTGTTATATATTATTATGTACACAGTATATGCATTTATGTACTGTGTGTATGTATGTTTGTATTAACACGAATCTTTTTAATGTATTCTGGAATTTTATAATATGCATATTTTTGTATTTTTGTATGTTTGCTTTTATAAAACAGGGGAAGTTCTTGATAAGCCTCTAGGCTTCTAACTTCTCATTCACAATCGTTATAATTTATTATGTATTGTTTTTACTTCTGTTTAACTGTGTTAATAAACAAACAAACAAACAAACAAACAAACCAGACCCTTTGACTGTGGTGTTTGGTGTTTCCTCACCCTTATTACAACTGACAAAGACTAATAAAGAGGACTTGGCTTTTGTTACTTTGTTAGCAAGATGGTTAATCCTGTGGAAATCCTCCTCACCCCCTTCTCATGCCCTTTGGATTAAATCTATTCTTAACTGTATCAAACTAGAAAACAGCCGACATATACTCCGAGGGTCTACAGACAAGTTTGTCTCTATGTGGGCTCCCTTCTTTTCCTATGTTGAGATGATCCACCTCCCCGTAGTCCCAGACTGATACTCACTCACACAATACCCTTGGTACACTACTCACTCATCCCTCCCCTTCAAACGTTCTCCTTTGATGCACCTGTCAATGCAATAGGTTTGGAATGAGCACGACATCTCAAATCAACACCAGAGTTGGTTGACCTATGAATCGCTGTACTCACCTTTTCAAATGTATCTCCTTATTTTTTTTTTGTCTTGTTATCCTTTTTACCTTGTTTATTTTATTTTACCCGATAAGATAAACCCAATGGAAAAACATGCACAACCGATCACTAACGCTGTGGCATCCTTGACGAAGACGGACAGGAGCACTTGGATTGGTCCCCGGGGCGCGGCTCACGTTGACACCCTATCTGCTCCCGGCTGCCCATGGGGGGAAGGACGACGGGATGGGTTAGGCGCAGAGACTCTATTACATCGGCGACTGAGAAAAAGACAATGCATGTGTGTGTGTGTATCCCGTGTGTGTGTGTGCCGCTCCAATTGTATGTCCAGTTCGTTGCATGCCGATTAAAGACCCCCTAAAGAGGTCCTGCATTATTATTAATTATTATAAAAAAAAAAAATTAAACAGATATATATTAAAAAAAAAAGTGCAAAAAAAAATAAAAAATGCCTTGAAAAATATTTGGACTCAATTTAGGAGCCACTTTGGTCTTAATAGACCTTCCTCTCTCTCTCCAGTCTCTTGCAACCACTTGTTCAAACCATTGTGCACTGATCTTACCTTTCAAAACTGGCTTGAAAAGGGAATCAGAACTGTTGATGATCTGTATAGCAAAGGGATATTCTCTTCCTCTGCAGAGCTGTCAGAAAAATTCATTGAGAAACTTCAATAAGACATGGATGCCTTTTCTTGATTACTGTATGTGAAAACTTTAACAGTGGTTCTGGAAGACAATGATAACTAATTCACAGATGGAGTGCCATGCACGTGGCCATGAACGAGCACACACACTTTTTCTTATGGTCTTTTCAGTTTTGTTTTGATTGATTATTGATTACCTTTTACACAGTCAGCTGTATTTGATGCTTTGCAATCAATCGATGCAAAGTGTTCTACAGGTGAGGATAACTTATATTTTTAATCTCTCTATCTCATCAGGTAGATTTCCTCTAGTTTGGAAATCTGCACGGGTGATTCCTTTACATAAGGGAGGTGATAGGGATAACTTAGATAATTATCGTCCTATCTCCAGGCTACCTTGCCTAGCTAAAGTCTTGGAAACACTAGTAAGCAAACAACTTAAATTTTACCTTTCAATTAACTCCATACTTAGTTCTCAACAATCTGGTTTTAGAGCCAAACATAGTACAACATCAGCCATCACTTTGGTTACAAATGACATTATTTCAGCATTAGATAAGAAGAAACTTTGTGCTGCCTTCTTTGTTGATTTATCAAAAGCATTTGATACAGTTGATCACTTCTAAAGAAACTATCTAACATTGGGTTTGATGATAATGCCTGTGTCTGGATTATCTATCTTCTAGGCGGCAGTGTGTGAAGTTAGGTCAAGCACAATCTGAATTCTTGGCCATGACTAAAGGTGTGCCACAAGGTTCAGTTTTGGGTCCTGTCCTTTTTACAATTTATATTAATGATATTGTTTCTTCTTTGTATGGATGGCATGCCCATTTGTATGCTGATGACACAATTGTGTACTGTATTGCAGACTCTGTACAGTTGGCCATTGAGAAATTGCAACTTTCCTTTTATGCTCTACACTACAGCATGGGTAGGCAACCCTAGGCACGCGTGCCCGCATAGGCATGCAGGGGCATTTTCATTGGCACAGGGGGCAGCAAAAAAAAAATATATATATATATTTTTTTTTACTTCGCTTTGAAATATTATAGTGAAATATTTTGCACTGTTGTCGCATTTATCTTGTTGAAATCCTCCCACAGGTTCTTTTTTGTAAGTCAACTGTTTTGCACACCCCTATGACAGCTATACAGCTGTTCCCATGGTGCTCAGCTGTCAGCAGTCAGCTGGCCTCCCGCGCCCGAGCGCAGTTCCCAGGTAATCACACAGTGCTGCTGTTGCATTCTGTGTGCCGTCTTTCATGATGGCAACCCCCGCTAAGAAAGTTAAAGCAAAGGAAATTCGGGCATTCCAGCCCTCGTGGACAGATGACTACGGGTTTGTGTGTCAGAAGGACCGTGCTGTGTGTACTTTATGTTTAGAAAATGTAGTTTGCAGAACGTCAGTTGTGAAACGCCATTTTGAGACGAAGCATCAAAAAAGTTAAGGCAGAATCGATTAAACGTGCCGTGGCCAGGTATGGAAAGCAAGCCAGCACCCTCAAAGTGTTCACGACTGCTAAAAACCATGCAACTGAAGCAAGCTATCGCATTGCTCATTGCATTGCAAAATGTGGAAAGCCATTCACTGATGGCGAGTATATCAAGGAGGCTTTTCTCTGTAGCTCAGATGTTTTGTTTGAAGGCTTGCCAAACAAAGAGACAATCAAATCAAGGATAAAAGATATCCCCATGTTGAGCGACGCATCAACGAAATGTCAGAAAATATCAGAGAACAGCTGGATTAAAAGATGCTCCGGTGTGCAGCTTAAAGTGACCAACTACAGCCCCCAGATAACGGAGCTCAGTAAAGCAAAACTTTTGTCTGCATTGCACCCCCGCCCCAACTCAGATTTAGGGTTGATACAACCATCATAATAATATTGTTAATAATAACAATAATGATGTAATAATGTAAAAATGATCATTAACCCATTCTCCGCCAATCACGTGTTAAGGCGGGTTTCTCCGCCATGCGTTGTCTGCCAATCATGCCGTAAGCCGTGTTTGAGATAAATATTTCATATTTTCGTCATGGTATTCATATTTCACCCACGGAGTCTTGGCTGATGCTGTCTGAGCCATCACAACTCTGCAACGCTTCAATACCGCCACCTGGTGGCCGATCGGCGAGTTGCCAAACCGGAAGTGCCCATTGGAGCTCGGTCCGTCCCCTATTTTCGAGCTCGTTTATCTTTGCCATAACTCAATAAACAACATGATTTGGACGTGTATTAGTAATATACAAACCGGAAATGGATCGCATCGATCAACATCCCATAATTGGGATCTGTTTGCTCCACTCTCATCGCCCAACGCTACGAGGAGACTGGGGTGAGTTTCAGCGTTTTTCTTTATCATTTTCGATACAAACTGCTCTGATCAATATATCACCCATACTACATAAATCATTTAACGTCGGCCATTGAATTATAAATGACCCCCCCCCCCCCCCCCCCTCCGTTCACCCGCAGATGATCAGTCATGACGTTTAGGACCATGTACAGTTGAAATTTTTAATATAGCATGGATCGGTATCAAACTGCATTTGATAATCTAATATATGCATTTATGCCTATATCTCACGTTCTATGAAATACTGCAGAAAACGATAAAAACATATTTATACTCTAGACGGTATTTTACTATGAATGTGTGAATGAAAAAGTAAAACGTTCCTACATCCTGAACGATAGATAATTGATGTTGAATGGGCCATAGTAATGTCAATTTAGCAATACAATTTAAAAAGTTATAGCCCTGCAAAGAAGGTGAACATCTCCATAGACAAATAGCGCTGGCAGAGGATGGTTTATTATGATCAAAGTGGTGGCAGAGAATGGGTTAAAAATACCTGATTATGAGAAAATAAAATTAAAAAAGGTTGCTGACCCCTGCTCTACAGGATGCCCTTACTAGTCTTAAATTGGTTCTTAATGCTAGTAAGACAAAGTTTATGTTGTTTTCAAGAGCAAGGAATATTAACTTTGATGATGTGAGGATATCTACTGTCAGTGGCTCTTGTATAGAGAGAGTCACTGAGTATAAATATCTTGGCCTGTGGCTTGACGAGAAATTAACATTTAAGTTCCATGGGAACAATCTTGCCTCTAAACTGCGACAGAAAATTGGTTTCCTGTACAGAAACCGATCCAATTTTCCTCTATTTAGTAGAAAAAGAATTGTTGAATCAGTCTTCTTATCAGTTTTGGACTATGGTGATGTAATTTATAGGCATGCTGCGGCATCAACTCTTAAACCTCTGGATTCTGCATATCACTCGGCTATCAGATTTATAACTGGTGACAGATATGATACTCATACTCACCATTGTGTCCTGTATGATAGGGTGGGTTGGCCTTCTCTTGCAGAAAGGCGCAACAAACACTGGTATTTATTTATTTTTAAAGCCCTTATTGGTAAACAACCTGTGTATATCTCCTCACTGTTAGATTGGAATATTGGAACCTATTCAACCCGATCTAATGACTGGATGGTTCTTAGGGTTTCTCAAATTTGGTCTGAGCTATAGGGAAGTCAGCCTTTTCCTTTGATGCCTCTAACTCATGGAATGTCCTTCAACTCACACTGAAATTGGAGGTTCTCCCTTCCCTTGGAATGTTTAAACAGACAGTGCCGTTAGATTCAAGTCCAGCCTGAAGACATGGCTCAAAAGGGACTATACCTAGACACTTAGCTTAAGGCACCCTTGCATGTTGTATGAGTCTGTATGTATATAAATGTTAAATGGTATATGTGATGTGTTGTGATGTCACGTTTTGTATGATGCATGTTTTAAGCATCACATTCCCCCACCCCCCTACAAGGACCACAATGGAAATAAGCTCTGAGCTTTTTTGTGTTTCATCCTTGGCAGTATATCCCGACTGTGCTCTTCTGTCACATGTTTATTTTTTATATTGTCAAATAAATCCATTCATTCATTCATAAACGTATGATTTCAGACCATTGTGTGACTACCTGTAACTGTTTTAGTTGATATTTTTAAATGATTTTGAAATGTTTTTTTATTTTTTACTCTGGTGTTTAAATTCTTTGAATATTGTTTTTATTATATACTGTACAATCGTCGTTTCTGTAAATTAAGGAAACCTCAGATGCTTACGATTTTAAATAAAGGTTGAAATGAAATTATTGATCCCCCCCCCCATTCTATTTTTTATTTGTAAAATTATTTATATATTTACTTATTTATTTAATATAATGTCTTTTGTACTCTACCTGTTGTATTTTCTGAAGTAGGGATGGGAGGGGGATTGGGAACTGGGAACTGTATTGTCACTGGAAAATTTGGAAATAATTGAAAAACTCAATAAAGACATAAGAAAAACCAAAAAACAACAATGATTTATTTTGCACATAATCTCACACACATTGTAACGTGTCTGGCTGTGTGATGACGTTATGATATGATATTAGCATTTATAATGCGCCCCCCCAGCCAATTTTTACATCGGCACAGCCTGGGGGAAAAAAATAATATGAATAAATGGACAGGACAAAGAAACAGGGAACCAGGCAGACGGACAGACAGAGAACATAATAACACCTCAGACACACAACACAACAGCAAAGTAACTAGTGACCATCCAGAGCGAAAAGGTAGGTTTTAAGCAAGGCCTTGAATGTCTGTACAGTGTTGGCAGACTTGATCTTGAGGGGGAGCTTATTCCACAGTGTCGACGCCATCACTGCAAAGGCCCGGAAACCCTTTGTCACCAGTTTGGGCGGCGGGACCCTCAGACACAGTTGGTAATTTGATCTGAGGGACCTGGAGCTGATGTGTTGGACCAAGAGTTCCTCAATGTAGGCCGGAGCGAGACCATTGAGGGCTTTGTATGTGAAAAGCAGAATTTTAAAGTTGATTCTCTTCCTCACTGGGAGCCAGTGGAGACAAGGACAAGGACGTTAACTTGTTAGCAACAGAAGATAGCTTGGCTTAGCTAGTCAGACAATGTTGTTGTTGAGATTTCAAGCGACGTACAGTAGGGGAGAGTGGGGTGAGTAGTGCCACTTTTTACTTAAAGTGCCTTTAAAGCAAGGGGATTACAGTAATGCCCCCAACTAAAATATGTACATATAGTTTAGGATGTTGTGCATCCCTGGGGACAATCACTTTGGATCTTAAATAAACTGTTTCAGAAATATAGCTTTAGAAAAAGAAGTGGTTTTGTGGCACAACTTGCCCCCGGTGCGGGGTAAGTTGTGACATTAGAGAGAATACACTGGGGTAAATTGTGCCATTGACAATTTTTAAGTAAAACAGATCATTTTAATCTCAAAAGCGGTAAAAGCATCCTGCAGATCTTCATCTCCTTTCCAACCTGACGTATAGTTCCCCTGTTGCACCTCTTTCACTGCTCTTTCCAACTTCTCAAGAGGAGTTGAAACCCTGTCTGTCTTCCGTTTGTATATCTGCGTGGCATGATGGATTTTGGTCTAAAATTAAGAATATCACATAGTTTTAGTGATCAAATGCAAGAATGCAATGTACAATAACAATAAAATACAATCAAGTAATATATATAGTTAATAATTATAAGTTGGGGCAACTTAACAAAGAGAATATCTGGCACAACTTAACCCAGGCCCTTTGGCACAAATCACCCCAAGCCTACCATTTTGAAAAAAATGCATCCCCCAGCTGTTTTGAGCTAGCATCATGCTAACTGTATAGACTCATGGTGTAGCTTACTAAAGCACTAAAACATGTGTGAACTGTTTTCAAAGTTGTCTATAATTGTTCAAACACAGCAATAAAAAAACCTTGATCATACAAATTTTACTTTGGAGGGCAAAAAACAGTTTTTTGAACTTAAATGTGCTTACCTCTCAAGCCAGGTGTCTCCCTTCTCTGCAGGGTGAGTGAAATGGATGCCTCTTCAAAAATATGTTGTCACATGACCAACTTCTTCTATGGTTTTCTAGATAACAGGGGTGGAACTACATGCCCCTTGGCACTACTCACCCCACTCTCCCCTACCTGTTTATTGTCAAGTAACATTATATTTATAACCATAGGATGCCTGGTCATACGGCTCTATACTGTCTCAACATACATGTTGATTGATATAAAGATTCACAGACACGAGCCAAATCAAGTTAATCGACAAGTTAACGAACTGTGCCGGAAGGCAGGTGGACAGGAAGTGAAGTGAGTCACTGGCTCAAGTTAAATCAAGTTAAACCTGTTGCTAAATCAGGTACAAACAAGGAGCGCCACTTAGTGACCAAACATGTTACTGCACCCAAATAATAACACAAAAATATTGTAGGCAAATTTGTGACCGTTACAACATCCAATGTTGTGTTAATTACAGCACCATGAAATTATGTAGATGAAAAAATAGCAACACCTTGTCTTATAGGGTCTGCTACCTTATCATTTCATGGAGCTATAATTAACACAACAATTTATCCCTGATTACCTGAAAACATCAAAATGATTAAACATGGGCGGCTAAGTGGCGCAGTGGGCAAGGCGCTCGCCACTAACGCAGGAGATGCTGGGTTCGAGCCCAGCTCTCTGCGTTAGCTTGGCTGGTCGTTCATACTAACACAATTCGCAGTGTTAGGGGTGGGAAAGCTGGTGGGTGGGGATTGGACGTTGTGGACAGCGACTCCTACAGGTCGGTTGGTGCGCCTGTACAGCAGAATCAGGAAGCAACGGGGGCAGCGTGAGCCTCCCACGCGTTACTCCTCGCCACTGAGAGATTGCGCTGTTCAGGTGAAAAGATGCAACAGCTGCCTCCTCGTGTACCGAAGGGGACACGTGATGCAAGGCTTGGTCCTCACTGCAGCCGACCAGTGGGAGGCATAGTCTAGCAACGTTCGAGACAGGGGAGGGGAGAATTGAAGGGAGAATTGGCAAGGCGAAATTGGGATGGGAGAAAAATAGAAGAAAATAAGGAGAAAAAGTGGATTTTTTTTAAACATATTGCACAATTTAAAAAGCAGCCTAAAAAATACACATTAGATAAATATAGAAATGACTTGAGTAATGCTGATAAACGAAGTTATGTTATATTGTGTTATGTAGTGTTGTATTGTATTTACTCCTGTCAAGCGACTCAAGTTTTTTTTTGTACTATAGTAAAATGTATATTATATAAAGTATTATACTAAGTTATGTTATATCAAGTCAAATTAATGGAGGAAAAAATGTAAATGTAAGGGGGTAGGGATCAATAAGCGTAGCTTCCCTCTACTCCTTTTTTGAACATGTCAACTAACTAAACTCCTCAAAAAAAGTTTAATAATACCAATTGGTATTGTATTTTATATCTTTGGAAAGGCTAATTAGTCACCTTTACAACGAGGTACAACTTGTAAGGATTATGCATTCGGGGAATGAGCAACACAGCTAACCGTGTGGGTAGCGGCCCAAAGAAATGTGCCACATTTGTCCGTGCAATAGGGCAACTGGAAGCTGGTGTTCCGGTACGCAAAGTGGCAGCATTATTTGGTGTCAGCCCTGGTACCATTTCCAAACTTAGGACCAAGTTCTGTGAGACTGGTGAATTCAAACTGGTGATGTCTGCGGAAGCTGGATGGCAGAATCAAAGTATGAAGACGGTGTGGAGAACGCTATGCAGATTGCTGCACAGATCGCGTGACACCTTTCAATGGGGGCAGTGTCATGGTGTGGGGTGGTATCTCTCTCAGAGGCAAAACAGAACTTGTCATCATTGAAGGCAATCTCAATGCAGTGAGATATCGGAATACGATTCTGGAGCCAGTGACGATCCCATATCTCCGGAATCTGGGACCTAACTCCATCCTCCAGGATGACAACGCTCGCCCCCACAGAGCCAGGATCATCACAGAGTACCTCCAGAATTTGGGAGTGGAGAGGATGGAATGGCCTACCGTGAGTCCAGACCTCAACCCAATTGAACACTTGTGGGATCAGCTTGGGCGTGCTGTACGTGCCAGAGTGACCAACGCAACCATGTTGGCTGACCTGCGAAAAATCCTGGTTGAGGAATGGGATGCCATCCCACAGCAGTGTGACCAGGCTGGTGACCAGCATGAGGTGCCAAGCTGTTGTGGCTGTGTATGGATCTTCCACACGCTACTGATGTCCCTGACAGTGTAAAATGAATAAAGTGTAAAAATGGCCAATATGTGTTGTTTTTTCCTTATTACTGTGGGATAGTGCAATCATCCAATCCACCAAGCAACTCAAAACAATACAAACAGAAGAATATTGCAGGGGATTTTGGCAAATTATTTTGGGCCGCTACCCACACGGTTAGCTGTGTTGCTCATTCCACGAATGCACAATCCTTACAAGTTGTACCTCGTTGTAAAGGTGACTAATCAGGCTTTCCAAATATATAAAATACAATACCAATTGGTATTATTAAATGGGAGGAATAATCTACCGAAATAACGTTTCCGAACCTTTTTTGAGGAGTTGACTTTTTGTTTATAATTTCTTTTTCATTCTGATTATTCTGTTTTGTAGTATATTTGTATAGGAACTTTGTGCGGTAGGAACCTTGATGTGTGACGGTTGAGTTAAATAAAGCATGCACAGACTCAAAAGCTATCGCCTGTGTCATATCTTCTCTTGATAACATCTCATGATTATAACTCAACATGGTGTCAGATGTGGGATGAACATTAGATATAGCGTTAAGTTGTATAGACTTTAGAGTAGGCTGCTACAGTAACGTTAGTACTAGTTTAGAGTTAAGAGACAGCAGGGTAGCTAGCGCTAACGGCGCAAACGCGAAAGTATGAGTCAGTTTCAAGTTCCCCGCCAGAGAAATTCACCTTCAAGGCAGAAGACTGGACAAAATGGATATGAAATGGTGAGAGACAGACTCGTGGTTGGGCTGAGGGATTCAAGACTTTCAGAACAGTTGCAAATGGACCCTGACCTAACACTTGTAAAAGCTGTAACCAAGGCTAGACAGAGTGAGCAGGTAAAGAAACAACAAGAAGCTCTCAAGAGAAACTTTAAAGAGGACTTTACAAATACACAGCTTGATAGTATGCAGGCCCAGCAGCGGGGCAGAGCTAAATACACACAAGCCAAGCCACAGTCATTCCAGTCAGGTAAGAGAATAGCCCAGAAAATGACTTTTAAGCAGACACAGTGTATATGGTGTGGTGACATGGAAGGCCACAGCTGACAGAAATGCCCGGCTAGGGAAGCGCTGTGTAACCACTGTAAGAAACAGGGACACTATGCCAGTGTGCAGAGCTAGAAGGAGCACTGAGGGGCACATAGCCACGTTGACAGATGACAGGGATGACTATGGGGGGGATGACTACGATGTGGATGAAGAGGCTTCATTCCTTGGCTCACTGACTGTCGATTCAGATGAAGGTCCATGGATGACGGAAGTAAAAATGGACCACTGCAACATTGTGTGGAAGATAGACACAGGTGCGGATGTAACAGCAGTGCCAGAGACTATGTGTAGTCAGGATCAGCTCAGTAAAATGGGGAGATCAACAAAGCCTTTAAAGGGGCCAGGATTACGGCCACTGAATGTAAAGGGGAAATTCACAGCCACACTCAAGAAAGGTGAGAGGATCACAAAACAGGATGTTTACGTTGTGGGGGAACTGGCCGTGCCATTGCTGGGCCGGTCAGCTGCCATAGCACTGCACTTGCAAACTGCCCAGAACAGAGCTGCAAGGTTAGTCATACATTGTTCCATGAGAACAAACACTATAACTATGCACCGGCAACTCTCATGGTTAACAGTAGAGAATAGGCTGGTTTCAACACAGTTAAATTTTTCAGGAACACTGTCTTTTCGTCTCAACCTGTTTTCTTATACAAACAAATTGTCAGATGCAGTCAGGTTCATTCTTATTTTACTAGGTCAGCTGATGGACAGATTATGTTACCACGTCCAAAATCAAATGCTTTAAATAGGACTGTTGTTTATCGTGCCATCAATCATTGGAATAACTGCCCACTGAACATAAGTAAATTAAATAGTAAAGTGTCTTTCAAATACCACCTGATAATGCACTACTTAAATATGTGAGCAAAATATTCTGATGTTGATAATGATGTCTACAATGTTTTACTGTTTTTAGATTATCATTGTTAATTGTGATTGTCATATGTATCTCATGTTGTTATGTTTTGTGTTTTCTGTTGTCTTTCTGTGTGGACCCCAGGAAGACTAGCTCACCACTTAGGTGACAGCTAATGGGGATCCTTTTAAACTTTAAACAATTAAACTATAATAAAACAACTTGGTGGCAAGGCTGGATGCCATCAGCCTAGCTTTAGTCTCAAAAGAAGATGTGAAACAGGAATTCCCAAAGCTCTTCAATGGTCTGGGGAAGATGCAGGGAGAATACAATATTGTATTACAGCCAGGGGCTAAGCCCTTTTCGGTCACCACTCCTAGGCGGATATCCCTCCCCCTCCTACCAAAAGTAAAGGAAGAACTAAAACACATGGAGCAACAGGGAGTGATTTCAAAGGTGGAACAGCCAACGGACTGGTGTGCACCAATGGTGGTGGTTCACAAGCAGACGGGAAAGGTGAGAATATGTACAGACCTCACTGAACTGAACAAATCTGTCAAGAGGGAAAGGCATCCACTTCCCTCAGTTGAACACACACTGGGACAGCTCGCCGGAGCCAGAGTGTTCTCTAAGCTGGATGCAAACTCAGGCTTCTGGCAGATTCCACTGTCAAATGAGTCATCGCTATTAACCATCTTCATGACACCATTTGGACGGTATCGCTATAACCGCATGTGCTTTGGAATATCGTCTGCACCAGAGCACTTTCAGAAGTGCATGACACAAATCCTAGAGGGTCTGGAAGGCGTTGTGTGTCAGATGGATGATGTCATGTGCTCATCTGGGGAGCCACACAACAACAGCATGATGAGAGGTTACGCACAGCACTGACACGACTTCAGGAGGCAGGGGTCATGCTCAATGCTGGAAAATGTGCGTTCTCCAAGAGCAAAATCAAGTACCTGGGACAGGTCATCGAGGGGTCAGGGGTGAGTGCAGACCCAGACAAACTGTACGCAGTGAAAGCCATGAAAGAGCCGAGGAACGTCAGAGAAGTGAGAGGATTTCTGCGGATGGTAAATCATCTTGGAAAGTTTCTGCCTCACCTGGCAGAGAAGACCCTTCCACTCAGAGATCTGCTAAAGAGGTCAAACATGTGGGCATGGGGGCCCCCACAGCAGGAGGCCTTCGTTAATATAAAAAAACAACTGACTACACCCCCAGGATTGACACTGTACGACCCAAACGCAGAAACCTTGGTCTCCGCTGATGCCTCGTCATATGGGCTGGGTGCGGTCCTTCTCCAGAGGCAAGCTGAACAATCATGGAAACCGGTGGCATATGCTTTGCGAGCCCATGGCTGTAGCTCTCACCTCCATAGCCATGAAGTGCTTTGAGAAGCTAGTAAAGGGCTACATCTGCTCCTCCCTCCCCATCAACATGGACCCCCTGCAATTTGCATACCGCCCCAACAGGTCCACGGAGGACGCCATAGCCCATGTGCTGCACACAGCAGCATCACACCTGGACAAGAGGCAGGGGAACTATGTGAGAATGCTATTCATCGACTACAGCTCGGCATTCAATACCATAGTCCCCTCCATACTCATAGCCAAGCTCAGGGACCTGGGCTTGAACTATGACCTCTGCCAGTGGGTCTTGGACTTCCTGACTGGCAGACCCCAGGTGGTGAGAGCAGGCAACTGCACCTCCTCATCCATCACCCTCAACATAGGGGCCCCCCAGGGCTGT
Source organism: Notolepis coatsorum (assembly GCF_963971535.1). Taxonomy (NCBI): domain Eukaryota; kingdom Metazoa; phylum Chordata; class Actinopteri; order Aulopiformes; family Paralepididae; genus Notolepis; species Notolepis coatsorum. The sequence continues at coordinate 57,479,559 of NC_140179.1, read as the reverse complement.
GTTCTGAGTCCCCTCCTCTACTCCCTGTACACACACGACTGTGTGGCTCAGCGGAGTAGCAATACAATCATCAAATTTGCTGACGACACAGTGGTGGTGGGCCTGATCTCTGCCAACGACGAGAGGGCCTACCTGGAAGAGGTCAAGGTCCTGGCGGGATGGTGCCAGGAAAACAGCCTCTCCCTGAACGTCAGCAAAACAAAGGAGATGATTGTGGACTTCAGGAGGTCGGGGGTCAAGGACTACAGCCCCCTCAGCATCGACGGGGCACCGGTTGAGAGAGTCAACAGCTTTAAGTACCTCGGAGCCTACATATCCGAGGACTTGACATGGACCACACACATTGACAGTGTTGTGAAGAAGGCACGACAACGCCTCTACTTCCTCAGGCGCCTAAGGAAGTTCCAAGTCAGTCAGAAGATCCTTAAGAACTTCTACTCATGTACAATAGAGAGCATCTTGACCGGCAACATCACCTCCTGGTTTGGGAATAGCACTGCACAAGACCGAAGCAGACTACAAAGAGTGACACGTTCAGCCGAACGCACAATTGGAGGGGGGCTCCCCACCCTCCAGAACATTTACAACAAGCGTTGCAAGGGCAAGGCTAAGAGAATCATTAAAGACTCCAGTCACCCGAACAACTGCCTCTTTGAACTGCTGCGGTCAGGCAAGCGATACCGGAGTCTCAAGGCGAGCACAGAAAGACTCAGAAGAAGCTTCTATCCCCAGGCCATCAGGCTGCTAAACGAACAATGAACACTACACAACAACAACAACCACCAAACGCACATAGCACACACATCCACACGCACACACTCACTTTAAACAAACACACTGTAGCACCCACTCCACACACTTTATAGCACACACCCACTTTAAACAAACACACTGTAGCACCCACTCCCCACACTTTATATTTATTGATGAAGGATTGCACTACAACTCGTACACCTTACTGTAAATTGTACCTAAATTGTACCTCATCCCATTTCTGCTTTGCACTATATAGTACTGTACATTAGTACACTGCATAGTATTGTATATTATATGGTAACTCAGAACATTGTACATATGTCTATACCGAACACTGTGACCTCATTTTCTTCTTCTAAATTACATGCTATACTATGTTATTTGATACTATCTTGTCTAGCACAGTCTCTGGAGCGTAACAGTAAGAAGCATTTTGTATGAAAGTATTCTGTACTTCTGTATGACAACTATTAAAGAAACTTGAAACCCTCACCAACACTGAACAGAGATACGCTCAAATAGAAAAGGAGGCACTGGCCTCCACATGGGCCTGTGAGAAGTTTGCTGAATTCCTCATTGGGAAAGACTTCCACATTGAGACAGACCACAAACCTCTGGTCCCTCTGCTAGGCTCGAAGACCCTAGACTAACTTCCACCACACATACAACGTCTTAGGATGAGACTGATAAGGTTCTCCTACACCATATCACATGTGGCGGCAAAAACATCGCGACAGCAGACGTGCTCTCCAGAGCTCCTGTAAGCAGCACAGCAGACGGGCTACAAGAGGAAGAAATAAACCTGTATGTCGACTCCATCATGACAAGCCTGCCCGCTACAGAGAAAAGGCTCAGAGAGATCCAAACACACCAAGACAATGACCCCTGGAGTATGCCAGCTTAAGCGGTACTGTGTGGAAGGATGGCCAGATAAGTTCTCCATAGAACGCGTGATTCAGCCCTACCTACCACTCCCAGGAGAGTTCACAGTGCAAAATGGACTGATGCTAAAGGGGGAGAGAATAGTCATCCCAGCAGCTCTCCGATCTGACATACTGGAAAAGCTGCACGAAGGACATCTTGGGATAACAAAATGTAGGGAGAGGGCTAAAAAGTCAGTATGGTGGCCAGGCCTTAGCAAGGAATTGCAAAAGATGGTAGAGAACTGTGACACATGTGCACGTGAGAGGGTGAACAAAAGAGAACCGATGATGTCAACAGAATTCCCAACAAGACCATGGTCCACTGTCGGAGCAGATCTGTTTCAAAACAACAACCAACACTACCTAGTCATCGTTGACTATTATTCCAGATATGTGGACCAAACTGACATCCACAACATCAGAGGCAATGATCCAGCATTTCAAGTCAATATTTGCTCGTCATGGGATCCCAGAGGAGGTCTGCACGGACAATGGCCCACAGTTTGCATCAGAGTGTTTCCGCAAGTTCTCACAGGACTTGTTTCAGTCCTCGCTTTCCACAGAGCAATGGGTAGGCAGAGCGCGCAGTGAGAACTATAAAAAGTCTGATCAAAAAGTCAAGTGATCCCTACCTTGCTCTAATGGCCTACCGCGACGCCCCACTCGCAAACAGATTCAGTCCCACGGAGCTTCGCATGGGAAGAAAAATCAGAACTCTTGTTCCTGTCATCCCATCCCAACTAAAACCAAGATGTGCCGACACAGAGAAACTTAGAAAGACAGAACAAGTTTAAAGACAAAAACAGCGACTGAACTACGATCGAAGACACAGAACACATCAGTTGCCCCTCATCCAACCGGGTGAACATGTGTGGATCAGAGACACTAAGGAGCGAGGCACAGTGGTGTCTACGGCAGGCACACCCAGGTCTTACCTTGTGGAGACACCCGGAGGAGGTACCCTACGGAGAAACAGGTCTCACCTCTCCCCAACCCTGGTGGCTCCAGATACTGAAACCAACTTACCTGAGACGACACCATGGGTGAACCATGAAACAGATGCAGTGACTCAAAACCAACAGCAGCAGCAGCCGCAGAGCTTAATGACTGAGAGACGATACCCACCGAGAGTGAGGGGGCCTCCAGGGCACCTAAAGGTCTTTGTGTGCACACGTAGTTAAGTCCCTAATAATAATATATATATATTTAATTTTTTTTAAGAACAGAGTGAGAAATGGGGCAGAATAATCCCCACTCTGCAGAAGGGCTGGGCAGTCTACCCCACCCTTCTCTAAGAAATAAGTTAAGTTACCGTTCTAATGTGTTGTATAATTGCAAATAACTCTATACAGAAGAAGCAGAAATTCAGTTAGTTATATTTAGCTACTATTGTTGATTGTTAAGACTGTCATGTTATAAGTTCAGGGAAAGTTATTTAACCTAAGTTCAGGGAAAGTTATTTATCCTAGGACGGGAGATGGAGTATTGGGTTATATTTGTATAGGAACCTTTGTGCGGTAGGAACCTTGATGTGTGACGGGGGGGGGGGGGGGGGGGGGGGGGGTTAAATAAAGCATGCACGGACTCGAAAGCTATCGCCTGTGTCATATCGTCTCTCGACAAAGCTTGCTATTATGATTTATTTAGAGGAATGTAAAGATACATGTTCAAAAATTTACTTTTCATTCATTCATTCATTCAATGACATCACTGATCACACTCATCACTGGCCATATTCAAACTCATTTACTCAATAACTGTTTGAGATTTTGGAAAATAAATCAGTGTTGTTTTTTGGTGAACTTCCCCTTTATATGAAATGGTAAATGGCTGCATTTATATAACAGCTTTTATCCAAAGCGCTTCACAATTTGTTCCTCACATTTGACCCATTCACTCACACATGCACAGCGACCATGCAAGGTGCCAACCTGCTCATCGGGAGCAATTAGGGGTTAAGTGTCTTGCTCAAGGAGGAGCGAGAATTGAACCAGGAACCTCTGGATTACCAGACGACTGCTCTACCTCCCTCCACTGTCGCCCCAAACAGACTTGCGATTAAAAAGAGAACCATACTTGTTGTGAATCCTGTTACCAATGAGATTATTATATTTAATTGTTGTCCCCTTGTTCACAAGAAAAGGTAGTCATACATGAGGAGAAAAGGTCATTTCACCCAATAAGTGTTTGCTCATTGTATCTCTTAATTATAATTAGGGCTGTCAGTTTATCGCGTTAATTAGATTAATTAATTACACAGCAAATTATCGCGTTATGAAAATTAACTCAAAATTAATTACACATTTTTTTTTTTATAATTTTTTTTTTATCTCATTCATTCCATAAGAACGTAGAATACACATTACAGACTTTTTTTTATATGGTCCATTTGCATGTTCTTGGTATCTGATTCTAGGGACATCTATGGATCGCAGGGAATGTATTCCCAGTGTCAGAAATACTGTGTCTGTTACTAGGCTTGATTAAATTGTAATGAACCAAATGAGAATATCAATAAAAAAAATGTATCTTTGACTGTGAATAACACTATGCTCAAATTGACCAGACCTGAAAAATCTAAGCAAATTAATAGATGGAAGATGATTAAACAGAGGTTTTGTAGATACAGTACTGAATTCTGCCATCCGGACACATGCAATTTGAAATATGATTATAGAATATAGAATATCAGGCATAAAATGGTTATGCGATTAAAATGTGATTAATTAGATTAATTAATTACAAATCCTGTAATTAATTAGATACATTTTTTTAATCGCCTGACAGCACTAATTATAATGAATGATTAGTGCTGAGCAGGGAAACCGAACCGAGGTACTGTACTGTACACGCTGTTTCCTCTGAACAAGGGGCAGGTCAGCGGGTGAGAATCCCTCCCGCCCGCCCTCCCTCCCTCCCTCCCTCCCTCCCTCCCTCCCTCCCTCCCTCCCTCCCTCCCTCCCTCCTCTTCCCGCCAGGCGCCATCCATTCTAATTGTTCAGTCAAGACGTTTTTTCTTAAAGCACACACAATTACTTTCCGAGGTAAATTTTCGAATGCAATTCCGTTTTTCCGTTATACATCTTTATTCCCTGAGATTTCACTCGGAATTAAAAAGAGAACTCTCTCTGCACAGCAATTATTTGATTTAATTAAAATGGCTTCTGACTGAGCAATTGGAGAGAATGGCTGATCCTGATCTGAATGCCGAGGCTCCAGACCGGCAATTATCTCCCCAGGCGCCAGGGCCGGACTGGGGAAATAATTCATACCGGGAGATATAGCGCGAAATATAGCCCCAATCAGGCCACTTTTTAAGCGGGGGGTCTGGGGGTCCCCCACCAGGACATTTTTTGTTACAAAGACTTAATTTCCTGCATTCTGGTGAATTTGAGTGCATGTGAATCACAAACTAATGTACAATGTACTGTTATGGACCTCAAATAAAACTGTTGTGGCACTAGCAATGCTATACTCTCTCCACCTTCAAAAAGAAAAAAGCAAGAGCACAACATATTTTTCTATTTACTATTATAATACAGTTAACCACTCTCTCCTGTAAGGGCCTTTCTTTTTCTTGTCTGTTTTATCCCTCTCTCCTCCACCCTTTCTCTTTCTTCCACTGTCCATCTTGACATCAACGTTAATTGACTTTCGCTCTACTGTATCTCTCCCGAGTCCCACACTACCTGGCTCATTGCCTGGCTGTTATTCTGCATCTGAGTGCTGTCTGCCATTCCATTCGCCGCCTCCGCTGTCAATCAGTTGTATCGCCTGGTTCCGCCTCCACCAATCACAAGCGGCAGCACGGCTCCATTGTGTGTGTGTGTGATCCGTGTGAGGGAGAGAGAGTCAGATAGTTCTACAACTCTGTGGCAGACAGTGAAATCCTGGTTGTTCCCCACCCACCTAGGTTATCTAACTATCGCGCCGCGCCGCCGCCACAACTAGAAACAATCGCCTGGCAAAAAAAAAATATATATATATATATATAATTAAAAAAAGAAATTATAATTTTTTTTTTTGTATCTGTGCAGGCCAGGCCACCGGGAAAACTCCCGGTGCTCCCGATGGCCAGTCCGGGCCTGCCAGGCGCCCAGGGTTTCCTCTTCAAATGGACTTCAGAGCACAACTCACTGGCAGGGCAGAATAAACGGCAACTAAAGACACTTTCTTCAAAATACTAGGAGGTCCAAACCACATAGATAGAGTTTTATTTGTCCCAGGGAGGACTTTCCACAGTACACAGTGCTGTGTAATACATTTTAATCTAATCGAATCAATTTTTTGATGCGTTTTTTTATCAGTCGCAAATTGCTTTCACGCTACCTGTTATTAATATTTTCACGGGGGTCAGCAGAACTGATGTGCAATGCTTAGCCCCTTCCACAGAGTCAGGCGGAACGTACGGCGGAACGGATTAAATGTGACACCGATCTGCATTTTACTCTGAACACTCACTCTGTGCCAAGAGAGAGAGTAGGGCAGGATCATGGTTCTATTGGTAGGATTGGTCCGGTAAGACTTTGGCAGGTAGATGAAGTTTGAATGGCTTTTCTAAATGAAGTGTGTAAAACTACCAGTTTTATTTAGAAATCTTGGAAACATAGATAAACTAGACTCTTTATTTTGACATCGGTGGACAAAACCATGACAGAAAGTGTAAACAGCGCGAAAAAGGATTGTGGGAAATGTAGTAAACTGGCACGAGAAATGTAGTAAATTGGTACACGGTGGTACGCTCGATTATGAAACCTCAAACGACTGCGGACATGCCGCGTGGAGTCCGGTCCGCTTGTATCCTTTCGGCAAGCAACCCTCCCTTACGCGTTGCTCTGATTGGCCAGCGATCTTCTACGCTCGTTTCGCCCCTACGCCGGTAACGCGAGCATGCGCATTTTGTTCTTGCCGCCACACGCTCACACACACGCAGGTTTTAATACTTTTTTTTTTTAAAGATTAATTTTTTGGCGTTTTTTATCGCTTTATTTCTACTGGGCAGTCCAGTAGGGAGAGACAGAGGAGGAATGGGAGACAGAGTGGGGGGAAGACATTCGGGAAATAACGACGGAACCGAACCCGGGTCGCCCGTGTCGCGGCTGAGCGCGCTATGTGGTTCGCCACTGGGGCGCCCCGGTTTTAATAGGTTTTGCCGCCGCGGCGGTAGATAATAATAATAATAATACTTACGGCACAAGTGTAAATTATGCATTCGTCACTCAGTTTTAACATCGACGCACTTAGCTCAACTAGGTTTTAATAGGGTTTGCCGCCGCGGCGGTAGATAATAATAATAATAATACTTAGAATAATAATACTTAGACAAACGCACGGGGTCACGTAGTTTTCAAGTTCAAGTTTCTTTAATAGTTGTCATACAGAAGTACAGAATACTTTCATACAAAATGCTTCTTACTGTTACGCTCCAGAGACTGCTAGACAAGATAGTATCAAATAACATAGTATAGCATGTAATTTAGAAGAAGAAAATGAGGTCACAGTGTTCGGTATAGACATATGTACAATGTTCTGAGTTACCATATAATATACAATACTATGCAGTGTAAGGGGCTACTCTCTATATTGACATGATTCCATCAACACATAATATTTAGATCACAGGCTGGTCATGCATAATCTCGCCCACCAGGCTGTAAAAATCATCAATTTATTGCCATCATGGACCAATAACAGAACAGATTGACAGGTGGTGACAAAGCACAAGACTGGGCATTTATTTAAAAAACATACATACCCTAACCACATAACAGATATTTAAAAGGTAATTAACAGGCATGTTCTGCAACATATATCCACTCTTGAACAATGAAAAACTCCTTTTTCTTCTATTTACAAATAAGAGCAGCTCTGAAGGCTCAGTGGGATGTTCCACTGATGGCAATAAGTTGATGATTTTTACAGCCTGGTGGGCGAGATTATGCATGACCAGCCTGTGATCTAAATATTACCTATGTGTTGATGGAATCACATCAATATAGAGAGTAGCCCCTTACGTGACTGTGTGTGTTTGTCTAAGTATTATTATTCTAAGTATTATTATTATCTATATAGCAGTGATCGTCCATCTTAGTTAGTTAGGCGTTGGAGTATATAGCGCAGCGTATATTGATGCAGGTAGGTATTATCTGATGCAGCTAGGTATTATCATGCTGTGGGATATTTGTGGATATCCTGATGAAGAATGTCTCAGTCAACCGAGGCTTGGATAATAACAAGGTTTATTAACCAAACAGATAGAATACATAGAGAGAATGGCCGAGGCTCTCGCCCCAGGTGATCAGCTGAAATCCCCCAGGTAAGAAGCCTTGATTGTGGTCGGGACGAGCCCTTTATAGTTCAACAAAGGGGGTGTGTGGTCCCATTTGATAGGTCAGATGGGGGGGAGGGGGTACAGGTTTGGGGGACACAGGGGAGGGGGGTGTCTTATTCCACAGAGAGGGGGGGGGGGGCACAGGTAAAGGGAACACAGGGGAGGGGGATATATTTACATGGGGACATATTATACCACAATACTCACTTTTCTTTCTTATAATGTGGGTGAGATTAATGTATAATATACCAGGATTGTTTGGAACAGGTAAAAGTGGGGATAATAGTTTAAAAATAGAATTATTTACATACATGATTAATAGAATTATTTACATACATGATTCATGACATGATCGACTGGACTGCGGTCTGTGTTATTTTGATATCAGAGATGTGGGAATAGATATCACCCTTTTCTTTTATTAATCGCTCAAAATACCTATATCAATGAGTGGTCCTCATCTCTGATATCAAACAACAATTAACATAATCATTAGAAGCTATCGCTGTGCAAATATCTTGGCATACCTTCAGTCGTTCATGTCGTGACTCTGGGGAGCTAATGTGATCGTTGTGCATACAGGCATCGTAATAAACCAATTAAATACATGCACTGTCTGTGTGGTCAGAGTGCACAAGGTGAAAAAACAAAATTGTGTTCATAATTATTAGGAATCGGATTTACACATAAGGCTAATGTGTACAAAAACATTTTAACAACCGTTAACCTGGTGGTTAATAAAACGAACATGATTGATTATGGGAAATTGTTCACAAATATATATATATATATATTTGCACATTTTGTGATGATTCTTGATGAAATTACTTAGGATCCAGTTGTATTTAATCTGAGTTTGAGTGTCACTTTCATCTGTGATTGCCTCAGCTTTGTTGGTCTTTACTTAGAATCAGGCAATTTTCTCCATTTCTTCTCTATAAATGAGGAGATAAAACGTCTTATGCATCGCTTCTGTATGTAATTCTAGTGCATATACTATCAATGGTTCACCATACAGGTGCAAAACAACGTTGCATGTCCTCTTCTATGAGAGAATAAAACAACTGATTATTTCTTGTCTGACAATACAATTTTGTAACCTAAGTAATTCTAATGTGATGTAATGTGATCACTTCTTCCTTCAGCAATACATTTTAGCTCATTATTACTAACCATTGTTAATGTTTTCTCATTGATTTCTTTTCATCACATCCCTAGTTCATCGTTTTGCAGATACATACAATTGTGTGAAAAGTTTCCTGCTTGTGAAGGTATTAATCTGAATGATGTTGCGTCGTTGTTGACAAGGTGTTCTCTGTCGGTCGTGTGGCAGGGCCAAACAGTAACACATAAAAATTAAATAAATATATACAATAGACATTACCTTAGTGGCTAATGTGTCAAAATAAAATTGAAAACCGTTAACCTAGTGGTTAATATAAAAGGTGATTATGATAATCGTTATGCATTGTTCTGTGGTGCATACTATCAATGGTCAAAACAACTTGGTGTCTTGGAACAATCCAACTGGTTCTGCCCTGTTTAACAATACCATTTTGCAATGTGACTCTGTGATCATTTCTCATTGTCATTATAAAATTGGTTAATGCAATCTTACTGATTGTATTTCATCATATTCCTAGTCAATAATTTTCCAGATACATATGAACTCTGTGAAACAGTTCTTGTTTGTGAATCTGACAGTTGCTGTGAAGTGTTGATCATCTGTTCTCGGTCTGTCGTGTGGCAGGGCCAATACATACATAACAATGTGGACAATGTGTGTTCAGAAGTATCTTGTTCCACAGGTCTCTGATGATGTCTCTTCTTGACGATGCAGTCGGGAACATTCACTGGTCGTCGTTCATTCAGAGGGGGCCTACAGGAGGTCGCCGTCCGCTCCCTGTGTACCTTGTCAAGGGTCACCGGTAGCAGTCAACTGTTCCTCGTCATCGCGGTACTAGAGGGGCGAGGGGGCGGGCGTTTTTGAATGTGTTGTGCTGGTTTCGCTGTCCTCTCCTCGTCATTGCGGTACCACTTGATGGAGGGCGAGGGCCCGCCGGTGTAGTGGCTAGTCAGTAGGACGCTCTCTCTCACACGGATGACAATCTTGTCATGGGAATCCACCTTGATGGTCGGGGCTTTGGTTCCCATCTGCAGGTGATGGGTTTGGTCTGCAGTGCCGGGGTGGAGGTCGTCAAAGGTTGATCTCCTCTTCGTCAGTGTCTCCTTGGTCAGTCTCCTTCGTGGTCCTCTGCTCCACTTTCTTGGGGATGTCTGTGGGCTGGGTTGGATGGTTCTCCCACGGTTGTTGTCGTCGCCTCTGGTTGTCAATTTTCTTTATGTGTCCCGCTGTGATTAGCTTGTTAATCTCAGCGCGGTACACAGTCTCTTGAGCGGGGTCTCTGGCTAGGCGCCGCTCTGTGTTCAATAGATACCGCTCCGTCGCTTCTTTTGGGGCGTGGAAGGTGGGCATACCCTCTCGCCTCAAGAGTGGAGTTGCGTATCTCATCACTCCGTTGACTTTGACTCTCTTTGTCCCTTGCTCGAGGAGTGCTATGGCGTAAATGTCTTCCTTGGAACGAATGTCTTTCTTTTCGTTCTTAAAGGGCATTGTCTCTAGTGTCCATAGCCTCTCGACATGCTGTAGGAGGGTGGTGTCTTCTTCTGTCACTCTGGAGTGGAGGCAGCTAGTGGCTGCTGTTCGGTTAAGAGACTTAGCGAGGGGGCCTTGTAATGTCCATCCTAGGCGGGTCTCGACTGCTGCAGGACAGCCTCTGGGCCCTGTGTGGACCCGGTCTATCGGGACTATGAGGTCTGCATGGTCGGAGCCTATCAGCAGGGTCGGGGTGGCACCGTCTATGAGCGGGATAGGTAGTTGACGCAGGTGCACATATTTATCCATCAGCTTGGCGATGGGGTAGGTGTACTGCGACAGGCCTATTTCTTGGCTGGTGAAAGCATTAGTAATCCTATACCGTCTCTCTGGCTGCCCGCTTGCTGCGATAGTGAAGGAGACATTCTCGCCCTTTATCGTCTTTAGATCTCTTCTTATTGTCCGAATCGTCATTGGTTGTGTCCGCAGCTTCGTGGTTCAGGTCGCGCGTCGTCTCACTCGTCCTGTCCTCTCACCAATTCGTGATCTGAGGGTGATAAACACTGCCTTAGAAAACTCCTCACATAAATGATTCAACGCCTTTCTGCTAAAGTGGAAAATCATTTTGGGATTAATTCATTTCATTTTAAATAAAATCACTTAATTGACAATAGGAAATGCAAACCAATTGCATTAGCAGTGATAAAATCACTTAATTGACAATAGGAAATGCAAGCCAATTGCATTAGCAGTGATTCCTTACGTCAAGAAGGTCACATTCACTACAATTTTATCAGATCTTGTATCTAACTAGATCTTCCAGCATTACACTTTAAATAAAATTTGTAAATGAATGGCCAAAGTCTTGAATCAGATAAAATAGCTCCTTGTCTTCATATTCTGATGGTCTTAAATTGAAGTTGATCTTACCTCAGGCCGCGTACGATGGTGTGCTTCTTCAAGATACTTACCTCGCCATGACTTCTCGGTTGTTCTTCACATCTCAGTGTGGCTCATCATAGCATAGCATGGGGAAAAAACATAAAATCTAGGTAGCCAGTTAATTTTGCATGAAAAACAATCATTTCTTATCATCTAACCCTAACTAACCTTACTGTCATGCATTTGTCCTAATAAACTAATCTACACTGTAGCACTCAACACTTTGATGACCATTGTTACTCAGCTGATAGAGGTGTGCCCTGCCTGATGTCCTGTCGTACAGAACCTGTGAGTCGCTTTGGATAAAAGTGTCAGCTAAATGATCAATGTTGTTGATATCTTGTACATTTAGATAATTGTGCTGCAATTTTGGTGGTTGATAATTTTGCAGTCATGGAAAGTATTAGTTGTTAAAAGAATAGTCTAAGGAATAGTCATGCATGTTATTGGTTATAAACAGAGAATAGGAGGGGATTGTAAGTAGTTGTTTTCATCATTAATCTTTCATCTCGGGCACTTCTCTAATTCATGTGTCTTTTGAAAAGAGATGATGAAAACGACTGGTTAGTTATTGTTAGTATGGGAGTTAGGTAGATTTTCATAACTGCAAATTCATCACCGGTGTCTAATTCATGTTAATTAAGTGGTTCTCTGTTGCCATCCACCGCCAGGTGAGTTCATCAAGTCTGTGGTCACGAGTGCAGGCATTTGCATTGCTTTGTCTCCCAAGTGCCCACTCTGAAGAAATTTACATGTGGGTGTTTTGGATGTAGATTTGTTCCAAATGGTCAATCGATTGTCTCTCAGCTCTGCACTGTCTCTCGGTTGACATGCAAATTGTTGGATTTTCTGTCTTTTGTGATACAATTTGGGTGTAGTCATTCACTGTTTTGCATCTCGCCTCAGAGCCAGATCTGTAAATACAAACACATGTTAATTTTCCACTTTTTTCTAAGACCTGGGTGAATCCTCTTTGACTGTCTGTGTGCTCAACAAACATTAGCTAGATCTCATCCATCCCGTTCTTGGATGTAATGATAGTGTTATCATTTATCAATCATATCGCATATGTACACAAGCATCATATGAATGTGGACCCACACATTTTGAATCATGTTTAAAATGTCTTACAATGGAAAGGCCTAGTTATCTTTCATTGGTTCTTTAGATAAACACATTAACTCAAGTGAATATAACCTAAACATCTTACTTTTAAACATGATCTATGTTGTTTGTGCCCAAGTTTTTTAACATTGAAAGCTTATAAAGTCTAATCTAACGCTGTTTATGTGGACTACAAGGTACGCCCACAGATGTATTATAATTCTGAAACAGACATTGTAATTAGCTTTATGTGACTTATAATGTGTAAATTAAAGCAACATAAACACTCAAGTGATCTGAGATAGTTGTAATTTACTGTAACTGAGATGATAGTTGTGTACCACAAACAGTACTGAATTTGCAAATCTGGTATGTCATAAATGTACAGATGTAGCAGTACTGACTATCTGTATGTCATGTATGTCATAATATGTCCTGATAAATAGAAAATGGGGGACCCTGATGTAAACAAGACTAAAGTCTCTCTCTGGTCTGCATCCCCTTAACAATTGTGTGTATTGAGCTGTACTGTATTGTACCCATTCTGCAATCTGTTAATAAAGTTTTCAATCAATCAATCAAAGCATCTATATTTATGATTTTCATACTCACCGGGGAAAGCTGCAATGTTCGGTTCGTTTCTCCGGTGGTCTGGGATAATGCGACTCGCATCTCGCCACCGCAGCTCAACATTTTCCAATAGCAGCGCGCACATACATATACAAATAAAACATATACTACACGTGGATTTCACGCACCCTTGGCCTTGGGCACATTACACTTTACGTTCGCTTATGGATAGTTTAATATAAAATAATAACTTCACGGCGCGCATAGCGTGACGTCATCGCTCCATGCGACGTTCGTGCGTTCTCATTCGCCTCGGAAATAACGCTTTGCAATTCATACAGTATTTTTCCAACGAGCTCTCAATAGCCTGGAATTCCTATACCAGCGTTTTGTTACCGAATGAACGCGCCTGTGCATATGTGAAACGTAAACAAACTGAAACGATAAAACTATACTTCCCCAAATGGCCGTTCCCGTGGGCCGGTGTTCTGCGGAATCCGGAAATTACTATCCTAGTTTGTTCCCGTGAACTGCACTTCAATGTTATTCTTTGTATAACGGTAACTCGTCTCTCAATGCTCGTCGCGCTATCCGCAGCCGGTTCTTGACTCAATAAAGCAACGCGACGGGTCCTATAATACTTGTGCACATACAAACGAGACTTAAAACAGACAAACAAACATTAATACATATAAGTTAACGTGTGTGTATATCTGACTGTATTGGATCGCTGTACGTTTAGTCGACCAACATCTGTTGCGACAAGGCATTCATACCCTTGATATATAACTACACATCGTTATTAAAATCATAACGACCGAACCTGACTTCGAAATTTACCAGCGATATATTAGATTATATATACCTTTTATTCATACTCTCGGCCTCTTAACCCGCGACTAACGTCCTGTTTAATGTACTTTTCCGCGACTGATGTCCCGTTTAATGTACATTTACGTACTCCCGGGACATCGCGTAATCATGTACTAACTAGGACATCGCGTGATCATCTTCCCGCTATCTGTATTGATCAATTGGTTAATTTAATCCAAAATACATCGTTTTCAGGAATGGAAAAGATTGTGAGCTTAGTTTGAGGTTGAAACAATGAATATTATGACGCTACTCTGGTAATTTCTAATTATGATTCTATCAGCTTCTCGGTCCTACTTCCCGCCTCTTTGCAAAGGAATCACAGAACGTTTTTAACAGAGTAGCGTTTTCCAAGGATATCACATCATAATAAGCTCACGTATCTATTTTGTTGCCTATATTTTTAGTCTGCATCAGCTAGACTAGGGGTAGCAATCCAACAACCTGTGTGTGCCTTAGCTTTTTGGTCGGCTCCGACTCGACCAGGAATAGCACTTCAACCTTTGTGCCTAAACTTTTTGGGACTAGCACATATAACCCATCCTTTCAGAACCTCCTGATAAGGACCCAGGTGCACGCGCGCCCTGGTAACGATTCTCAATACAGATCAGATATATTAATGCACATTATTCTACTCAGCCATGATCTCAATATTGGACAACATTCTGTAATATTCACCTGGCACAGAGAAAAGCGGGAAGGTTTCAATTCCTTTCCATACATTTTTGGTCGACCATCCTATTATACTCACTTTTCTCTGTATAGTTGAATGATACAGCACGCCGGGAGGACGCAAAAAGTCCGTCACAAGTTCGTAGACGCCAATTGTGGGATATTTGTGGATATCCTGATGAAGAATGTCTCAGTCAACCGAGGCTTGGATAATAACAAGGTTTATTAACCAAACAGATAGAATACATAGAGAGAATGGCCGAGGCTCTCGCCCCAGGTGATCAGCTGAAATCCCCCAGGTAAGAAGCCTTGATTGTGGTCGGGACGAGCCCTTTATAGTTCAACAAAGGGGGTGTGTGGTCCCATTTGATAGGTCAGATGGGGGGGAGGGGGTACAGGTTTGGGGGACACAGGGGAGGGGGGTGTCTTATTCCACAGAGAGGGGGGGGGGGGCACAGGTAAAGGGAACACAGGGGAGGGGGATATATTTACATGGGGACATATTATACCACAATGCTAATATGGCGTGTTCTGCGATACCCGCTTATTATTATTAACCTGCGTGTGTGCGAGCGTTGCTAATATGGCATGTTCTGCGATACCCATTTATTATTATTAACCTGCGTGGGGGCTTGCCTGAGGGGCATTATCGCGGCTCATGCGCATGCGCGCTCGCACAGGTTTAGGGGGTATTATCGCGGCTCATGCGCATGCGCGCTCGCGCGGGCGTAGGAGGGAAACGAGCGTAGATCGCTGGCCAATCAGAGCAACACGGAAGGGAGGGTTGCTTGCCGAAAGGATACAAGCGTCCGGTCCGCTCACAGTACGCCCGACTCTGTGGGTGCCTTAAGGAACTGTTGAATCAGTTTGCACATCAGTCAAAATACGGAGCTGGCGTGGCGTTTCTGTATGCAAATTCAGGTGTACGAGAGCCCGCTTTTGATAGTATAAAAACTGAGTTCTTTGGATTGATATGATGAGCCAGCCGGACAGAGATTCAGGAAACAAAATGTGAAGTCAATCGATGGTATTTATTGACAGGAACACACGTAGAACGAGGAACAGTCCTGGAGACCACAGCCCTCCATGGGGGCTGCAAGGCTCCAGAATGACAAACACATCATGGCTTAAATACTATGTGGGTTCCAAATTTAGCGAGCCACTGGTTAATAAATAGATGATGGGCCCTATTCCCCGTACCTGGTTCAACTAAGTCGATCAAGAGTCCCATTATCCAGATTCAGTTAACCCGATGTTTGAAGCCGGGATTTTCCTGTTCCTGGAACGCTGATTCAGTCTCGTTAACTCGAGCCAGACTTGAGACTCTGGATAAGTGCGCGCGGCCGCTTCAGTTGAAAAGACAGCAGGTGTAGATCGCAGAAATCCTGATCTTCTAACGGCATTGATTGATTGATTGTTTTACAGATTGCAGGCGGCTCAATAGCCTTGCCGACAAGTTAAATGCATAATCTATAGGCTAATTTTAAATCCCTCATTACCCCAATCAATCAGATTATATTTCTTTAAACGTTCCTGCTGGCAGTAGGTTTATGCATTGAATAATCAAATGAGATCTTGCTAGCGAAAATAATTAGTTAAACTGTTTCAGAATAAGGATACGGCTCTCTTATCCATTGATTGATGTATGGTGGATTTTTTATTTATCTGTACTGCGGTGTGACGGTTTGTCCTTTTGACTTTCACGCAGACGACCGGGGTTCGAATCCTAGTCTTTTCCTTCTTTTTGCAATGTAGGAATAATTCAATTTGGTGCACGTTGAGAGCTATATAAAGAATGACATCCTCAATGCATGTAGATTTATAATATTTTAACTTAAAACTAGGCTACTTCTGCGTATAATCATTAATATTATATTCCAAAAAATTATATTGGAAACACGGGGTTTCGAACACCGGTCGCCCGGTTGCCAGGATTGAGCACTACCGCTGCGGCACTGTGCCAGATGGGATAAATTCATTGTTTATACATTAATGAACGAGAGACCCGTGTTTAGAATATTCTTTATTTTGAATGAAGTTTTATCTCTTTATTCTCATTCATTAATGTGACGTCAACGGCTCATTCAATTTCTCAAATCCGTCAAACAGCGCATCTCATCAGACATTTTAATCCCAGTTACAATATCACACAAAATCCACAATCCCCGCATAGACACTTCAATTTTATGCTTGAATGAAACACAATCCGGTGCTCCGTTAAGCAAATCTACAGCGGAGATTAATATATGAAACTAATCAGAGCCAAACGGCCGATAGGTTTCATTCATTAAAGATATCCCCGCGGGATTCACATTTGCAATGAGCCGTTATTAAAATAACCACATGCAGCGTGTATCGCGACTCCGAGCGCCGTATATGACGTGCATTATTTTATTTAGGACAAAGTAAATCTATAGGCTCAATATGATTTATTATCAGCATTTAGTTCTATTATTATACATTTCAAAAGCCCCCTCTAGGAAAACGAAGCACAGAAACATAATTCAGAATGGTATAATGGGATCTCTAGACTGTGAGAAATATTTCAGGAAGCGAGCTGGCATTTCTTTGCGGGGGTGTGGCCATGGTTCATCCGGCTAACTGAACTAAACCCTGCTCTCGACCAGGCTCAAACTTTTTGATCTGTTGTCATGGTGATTTAGACAATCCAGCTTCGGGGAACAGAAAGGTCCGGTTTAAGTCAGACTTGACCGAAAGTTATCCGGCTAACTCAGTTATCCAGGTACGGGGAACGGGGCCCAGGCTTGGTCGTATATGGTCATATGTGGGGTTTAATGTGAGCTGTTGCTGAATCTGATATTACGTCCATCTTTGCTCCTCCTCAGTGGCCTGTGGCCGGATACAGCCATGCGTTAGGTCACACAGGTCAATGTATTTCTAGGTGCCTGCCTGGCTTGGCCTCCTGGCACATTCCAGGGACCTATGTACTCATGGTGACCAGAGGAGGTGGATGTAAAATATTAGACAGTAATGAACTGAAAATACCTATCACTTTCAGTATAAGAATGAGTGACGCTGCAATAATTTTGGCCATTTACGAGCACCTCTCCATGTGTTCAGGTATCTGGAGGAGGATTATCATAGGTTTCCACTTACGAACTTCTTACGAAGTTATTTACAAGGAAACTTACGAGAATGTTAGTGATTGAGGTTCATTGTCCATGGAACAGCCCCAGACTTTACATCCAGGTAATATGAGTAGGAAGTTCCCTAAAATGGAAGTACAGTAAGTGCACGGTGGTGGAAGAAACTTTTCAATCAATATCTGAATTTATAATAGTAAATAATAATAATACGATGTCTACACTACTATCTAGTATCTACTATGTATTATGCTACTATGTACTATGTCTATACTATCTATAATCTACTATGCTATTATGTCTTTACTACTATCTACTATGTACTATGCTAATATGTCTATACCACTATGCACTCAATTGTAGCACTCAAGTTCAGCACTGCTAGATGAACCACTTACTCTTACCAACCAGAGGTGAACCCTCCTGGTGACTAAATGTGAATGCAAGTATCTTCATAACTGTACTTACAGTAGCTACAGTATGTAGATTCAATGATCTTACAAAACAAGAATTAGTTAAACTGGATACATGCCGGCGTTGCGTCACGCATTTCAACAAGTCGGGGAGTCGGTCAGTAATTGACATTGGCTTGTATTGAGCCGACCCTCTAGGTCCGGCCCCCCCCCAAAACAAATTCTTATTGTCTATACTTGTTATGCACTCCAAGTAAATGGCAAATGGCTGCATTTATATAGCAGCTTTTATCCAAAGCTCTTTAAAATTTGTTCCTCACATTTTTTACCCATTCACTCACACATTCACATACCGACGGCGGAGGCGACCACGCAAGGTGCCAACCTGCTCATCGGGGGAGTAGTTAGGGGTTAAGTGTCTTGCTCAAGGAATCGAACCTTGGGAACCTCCAGATTACCAGACGACTGCTCTACCTTCCCTCTAGTCTGCCAGCACTGTGTTAGATGAACAATGCCACGTCTTGTTGGCTTGCCTTTGCCGGCTTTGTCGCACACAATTTGTAAGTCCCTTTGGATAAAAGTATGAGCTTTAAATGACTAAATTCCACCCCCTGCTTCGGCTAAATCCCTGTGTGACGGACTGCTCTCCCTCCCAATCACTGCTCCCCGCACTTCTTCTCAAAGACCGCCTGGGAAAAACCACTGAGGGGGGGGGGAAAGCAGCTCTATCTCACTTTTGCAAATGCTCCCTGCTCGTTTCATTAAGCCCAGCACGGGGGCCCTCTCCCCTGTGAAATATATCCCTTCTTCTCACACGCCGAAAGCCCACAGGAGCTCCGGCGTGAGCCGGCGAGAGGCTCAAGCCTCTTATTGAAATTGCCATCTTATCAGAAGAAATATCGCCTAGACATCACTGCACACAAGTGGAGAGGTAATAAGTCTCGGTCAAGAGGGGTTGCCTTTTCACATCAGCCCCCTTTGGCTTACGATGAAGCAATCTTTCTATTACTAAGATGTTTGTGAAATGAAATGAGATCCGTCTGACTCTGTGCAGGATCACACGCCGAACAGACGTCACACGAACACCACTTTCTGTGACTATGGGGGGGGGGGGGGGCATGGCCGCTGAAATCTGTTGTATTGGATGATACTGTCTGTTGTGTATGTCTATTTTAGCAATAAGCCACAAGAGGCTTTGGTTTAGAGTGATTTTAGAACAGCTTTGGGGAGCTGTTAGGCACGGCGTGGTGGAGCTGTGTAGACTAGCAGGGCTTCTGTTATAAAACGGTTACTGTACATGTGTACCTGGCAAGTAAATGATATACGCTATAGGGCTGACCTCGAATAGTCGACTAATCGATCGAAAGGAGCCGTGGTCGACTGCCAACCTCTTAGTTGAATGCAAAAATAAAAATTATAATATCTTTTCTTAATTTTTTTATCATTCTTTCCAAAAGCAAAGAGGCCTAGAAGCGTGGCTAACGCTAATGGCGCACATACCAGTGAGGCTAACTGCCTAAGAAAACAGGCACAGAGGCACTAAAAGAGGATTTCACACACTAGACAAATATCAAGATGTATCCACATCAGTGGACCAATTGCATGCTTTCGCAGAGGACAAGAAGCCTTCAGTCGACTCCTTCAGACATTAAGCACCCCCACAGCCCAAATGGAATGATCCGGTGTAATGCTTCCCCTGGTCCTGCTGGACCAGACTGCAACCCTCCTCCCGGTTTGGCTGGACCAGGATTCGGACCTTCACAACTACCCTTCAGACTCGACTTCAATAACAATACACCACTGCACACTACAACACTGCCACCTGGTGGACTGATCCAGATCTGGCAGATCTGGCATCAGCTCACTCACCTGTTGAACATTATTTGCCTCCACTTATGTTTTGTATATTCATTGTCTTTGTTGACTGTATTATTTCCACTGTGTTAGACTACAGTAGTCCCTACTGTCTGTGTTTTGTAAATGTGTTTTAGTCTTGTATGTCTCAGTTTGTACATTTACTATAGTTATTCCCCTGTGTGTTCAGTCTTCTGTTAGTTCTGTCTACCACACCTGTGTCCTGTTAGCAATCACCCTCTGTCTCTAATTAGTGTTTGTATTTAGGTGTTGTGGGCCCAGCATACACTTGCTGGGTCATTGTTTGCTGTTACCCTTGTTTTGGTTCGTGTTTTGTGTTTCACTTTATCCTATGTTGCCACTTCTTGCAAGTAAAGCCTTTCGTTATCACACCGCCGTTTCCTGCCTGCTCTCTCCAAGTTCTCCGTGAGTTTATATCTGTAATTGGGTTCCATTTCATCATGCCACCAAAGCGCATACGTAACATCCGGGGGAGAAAAGATTATATATATATATATACGTATATCAGTCAACTATCTGCACATGTTGGCCAATCAATGTCGATTATATAAATTAGTACGATTAGGCCTATACATCCTTAGTCGGGGACAGGCCTACTTACTATACATGTGTACCTAGCAAGTAAATTATATACACTATACATGTTCATTCATTCATTCAAACCTTTATTTATTCTTGAAAAGGACAATTGAGGGCACCCTCATTTTCAATGTCGTCGAGACTTACAGACATTTCAATGCATACATTTCTTTTTACAATAATAATGATAATAAATAATAATAATAACTATATCTATATAGCACCTTTCACACATGGACCACAGCCCAAAGTGCCCCACGGCAAATAGCATAACATGAACATAGGCATACAATTAGTATACAGTTGACAGAATGCAAAATGCATAAAGTGCAGACATACGGATAGGTATAAAAGACCTAAGATGTATACCTGGCAAGTAAATTATACACACTATACATGTATACTTGGCAAGTAAATTATACACACTATACATTTATACCTGGCAAGTAAATTATACACACTATACATGTTGTAACTGAGGGGTACAATTCCCTGACTGTATTACTAGATATGATACTTACTACCACTACCTTTGTACTTAATATTCGGCCACCCAGTACTCGGCATAAATATATTATGATGAACACTGTCACGTAGATGAAACGGATCCAACACAAATGTACGAATTAGAAATAGGTCTTTATTTCTACACAGCGATGGTGTGTAGAGCAAGCACTTAATCAAATCAATCACATTTATGAATGGGAATTAGTATGCACTTTTATGGCAAGAGTATTCGTCGGTATATCAATAGAGAATGTCCAATCTCTGAAGGCGCAGGTGGTACATATACAACCTGGAATAGTTAAGGAATAACAGCAATGATACTTTGGATTATAGACTGGATACACTAGGGGGGGTTAATCCGGTCGCTTGTAAGCCGACAGGAGTAGGAAGGGGGGGGGGTAGAATCCGGCTGCCTCATCCGGCCAAGGGTATCCCAGGTGAACCCACTGTAGTGCCGTTCAATGCGCCGGCGATCCTTGGACCACAGATGAAAGCAGGTGGACTCTTTGTGGGCCGGCGTCCTCCGGTCCACGGAGGAGAGACGTGAAGCGACCTCGTCTTGCAGAGCGTCTCCTCACCTTGCGTCCTCTCCAGGGGGGGGGGTTCCAACACACGGCAGTGTCGGGGGTCTTTATCCATGGAATAATCAGCGTATACAAAGCATAATCCGTGCCTGGGAAGGCGGGCTGTCGTCGGTAGAATAATCCGGTATACAGGTCCACTCGCTCGTCGGCTCTGGGGCTCCTCGGGTGCAGCTTCACGTGGGGTCAACCACCCTGGATAAGCAGCCAGTTCTCTGCCCGAAACGATGGGGTGCTGACTACGGTAGTATTCTCACCGCACGAAGCACTATATATTAACAGACTATTATTAGCTTAATAGACTACGTCCAACTCGACGATATAGTGCCAAATATGACTATTCAAATATTAATATACACGATGTCTCAATACCGATGGTAAGCCGAACTTGGCCTTACTCCCACACGTGGCGTCGCGGGGAGGCTTTACGTCTGTGACTCTATTGGAGGGTAAGAAACTGGACTGAAAAGGGAAGTCCTACTTTAGTAGCGCAGTATATATACGCACTATGAACAAATAGTCCCATTAGTGGTGCGGTAGCCAGATTCCTACGCGGAACTAGGACTTGTTCGTACATGTTGAGCGGTACGTTTGAACTGGGTCTGGGGGGCATGGCAGCCTGGCACCAATGTCTCGACCAATAGTAGAATGGAGACTATTATGGGATGTTCAGTAGGCTAGAATGGATATTCAATGCATATTGTACAAGGAATATACAAGGGATATCAAGGAATATTAGAGAATATACAAATACAATTAAATATATATATATAAATAAATATATATATTCGGTTTAATCTGGCCCTTCACAACAGCCACCCCCTGATTGGTCCCAGACCTAATCAGTTAAACAGAGACAGATTAATCGCGTTGTCTATTTACACATAAGGGTTTGCTGTAGGGGTCAGTCAACTTCACAAAGTCATAGGGTTATAGGGTCATGGTCATCATCGATTGTGTCTGGGAGTCGGGGCAGTTCTATGAGCCTCGCCACGGGACGGGTGTAAGTGCGACCCTGGACAAGCACTTCAGCTGCTCGGACCTTGCCGTCGGCACCGGTGATCACTTTGCTTACGCGGCCGGCCGGCCACATAGCTCTGGGCAGTGATTGATCAATAATCATGACGACTGTTCCTTCTGTCAAATTGTCTCTCTCCTTTACCCACTTCTGGCGGGTCTGTAGAGACGGTAGGTAGTGCAGTAGGAAACTGCTCCAAAACTTGTCGGCTAATACTTGGCTGTACCTCCACATTCGTCGGCCGTTCGCTTCTTCAGGCCGGTACATTGTCTGGGGTAACGCGGGATCTAGCCGCCCCATCAGGAGTGTGTTGGGGGTAACTGGGTCGATATCCGCCACATCACTGGAGACATATCCGAGGGGCTTCGAGTTAAGTACTCCCTCAATCTCCGTGAGGACTGTCATTAGGACTTCTTCCGCCACAGTCTGGGCCCCAAGTACTGCGTACAGGGCTGTCTTTATGGAGCGCACTTCTCGTTCCCAAGTGCCACCGAAGTGGGGTGCGTTTGGGGGGTTGAATTGGAAATCAACCTGTGCTGGAGCGAGGTGGGTCTTAAGTTCTGGGCCCATAGCTTGGAAGCTCTCTCTCAGCTCTCTTTCGCCGCCTTTGAAGTTTGTCCCATGATCGGACAATAGGGTAGACGGTCTTCCTTTCCGTGATGTGAATCTACGGAAGGCCATAAGGAATGAGTCTGTGCTCATGGTCGGGAGAAGCTCGATGTGTATCGCTCTGGTGGTCATGCATTTGAATACAATACCCCACCGCTTCTCGGTTCCTCTTCCTTTCTTTATGTGCAGCGGGCCAAAGCAGTCCATACCCGTTGAGTGGAATGGCTTGTCACCGATTCGGAGGCGACATGGAGGAAGGTCAGCCATCCTTGGTATGCTGGGCTGCGCGCGCCACTTGCGGCAGTCTAGACATGTTCGCTGGAAGCGTCGTACCGCCTCTCTTCCTTGTAGGATCCAGTAACGACGTCTGATTTCCGCGAAGACTCTTTCTGCTCCTGCGTGATGTACATCCTCATCGTATTTCTTTATAATCAGCTCTGTGACCTTGTGTCGGCTGTTCAATACGATCGGGTATTTAATGTCATCCGGTAGATTGGGGGCTCTGCGTAGGCGGCCACCCACTCTGATGAGGGTATGAGCGTCGCTCTCGGGGGCCAGATGAATTAATCTGCTGTCGGATGGGACGGGCTTTCCTCCCTGTAGACAGGCCAATTCATCAGGGAACGAGTCTCTCTGGGCTCGCTGCAGTAGAAGCAATTCTGCTTCCTCGTAGTTTGCTGCTGACATTTCAGCGGTGGACTTACACTCCGGGTGGTGCCGCAGGAATGTCCTTTGTTGTGCACTCTCTATGGACGTGCAATCGTCTATGTTAGGGTCGGTGGAGATAACAGTGCTCAATCCACAGAACACAGACTTCTTATTTTCCACCTCCTCTGGACTTGCTTCCCTCGGGATAGGCATGGGCTACTGTCCTTCCGGGAGTCTTAGGAATGCGGGGCCGTCACTGTAAGCATTGTGACGGGTGAGGTCATCTAGGGGCATTCCCCGGGTGATGACGTCAGCTGGGTTCTGTTTTGTATCAACGTAGCGCCACTCTGTTTCTCCGGTTAACTCTTCGGTTAAGTCTTGAATCTCGGTGACTCTGACTCCCACGAAGACTTTGTACTTGCATGAGTCCGATTTGATCCAGGCGAGTACTGTCGTGGAATCTGACCACAGGATTGTTCTAGACACCGGTATGGTGAGCTCACGTTGGATGAGCGTGGCTAGGTGCGCTCCGGCTAGGGCTGCGCAGAGCTCTAGGCGTGGGATAGATTGTTGCTTGCGTGGGGCTATTCTCGAGCGGGCTTCGACAAATGCTGTGTAGATCTCTCCCCCCCTTTCTTGGGCCCGCAAGTAGGCTACTGATCCGTATGCGACCTCTGAGGCGTCACTGAAGACGTGTAAGTCCATTTTACATGTCTCTGGCCTCACCGTGGGTGGGAAGTAGCTTCGGCGCATATTAACGCCTGGGAGTGAGTGGAGCTCCATCTCCCACTCTCTCCAGGTGGATGCAAGGTGTGCGGGAATGGGGTCGTCCCAGCCCTGGTCCTTGTCCCACAATGCTCGTACAATAATTTTTGCCCTGGTGGTGTACGGTAGAATACATCCTAGCGGGTCATATTGTCGGGCGAGTGTTGTGTACACACTCCGTCTGGTGGTCGGCGCCGCCGCCGGCCTTCCCTGCTCCGTAGTCAGGGGCTTGTGTCTGTAGTGAAGCGGATCTGTTTTGAATCGCCACACCAATCCCAGGGTCATCTCCTGGGCTTCTCCCGGGATTGTAGCCATCCAGGTCTCGCTGCTGGCTGCCTTGTCCTCGGAGGAGAGGCTGCGCAGTACTTGCGGATCGCTGCTGGCCCACTGCCTGAGATCAAAGCCGCCTTTGGTCAATGAGGCGCGGAGTTTAATCAGGAGAGCCTCGGCTTCTTCCTGGGTTGAAAGGCTTTGTAGACAGTTGTCTACGTAGAAGCTGTTCTTTACGCTGTGTCGGACCTCTTCGTCCGCTGCTGGGTCCTCTGCTACATGTTTCTGTAGTGCAAATGTAGCACAGCAGGGGCTGCACGTCGTTCCGAAGGGGAGGACTTCCCATTGGTAGATGGCTGGGTGCTCATCTCCTGGCTTCTCTCTCCATAGGAACCGTAACAGGGGCTTGTCCTCCTCTATTAATCTCACCTGCAGGAACATTCCTTTAATGTCCCCGCTGATGGCCACCTTTTCCTGGCGGAAGCGGAGTAGAACGCCGAGTAGGGAGGGGCCGAGTGTGGGACCGGGCAGTAACTCTTTATTCAGATTTTGGGATCCGATCTGGTAGCTGCAGTTAAATACTATGCGGTCTTTACCGTTGTGATGGACCTTGTGGTGAGGCACGTACCACGATTCAGTGGTCTGGTCAGCCTCTTTAATGTCCATCTTTGTGACGTGTCCCGCTGTGATGAGCTTCTCAATCTCAGCGCGGTATACACTCTCTTGGGCGGGGTTCTTGGCTAAGCGCCGCTCCGTGTTCAGCAGGTACCGTTCTGTGGCGTCTGTCTTGGCGTGGAAAGTAGGCATTCCTTCTCGCCGCAGGAGTGGCGTGGCGTATCTCAACACGCCGTTGACCGGGACTCTCTTGGTCCCTGTCTCGAGGAGGTGAATGGCGTAAATGTCATCTTTAGAGCGAATGTCTTTCTTTCCGTTCTTAAAGGGCATTTGTTCCAAGGTCCATAGCCGCTCTACGTGTTGCAGGAGTGCGGTTTCTCCCTCCGTGACTCGGGAGTGGAGACATCTGGTGGCTGTACTTCGGTTGAGAGATTTGGCGAGCGGGCCTTGGAGAGTCCATCCCAAACGGGTCTCGACTGCTGCAGGACAGCCTCGGGGTCCGGTATGAACCCGGTCTATCGGGACAATGATGTCTGCATGGTCGGAGCCTATCAACAGGGTCGGCATAGCATTGTCTATGAGCGGGATCGGTAACTTGCGCAGATGTGCATATTTCTCCATCAGCTTGGCGACGGGGTATGTGTACCGCGACAGTCCTATTTCTTGGCTGGTGAAAGCGTCTGTAATCTGGTACCGTCGCTCAGGATGGCCGCTTGCTGCGATAGAGAATGAGACATTCTCGCCCTTTATCGTCTTCAAATCTCGTCTTATTGTCCGAATTGTCATTTGGGTTTCGCTTCCCCGCAGCCCTAGCTGGGCCGCAGCGGAGGCGAGCAGCAGGGTCTTCTCTGACCCGTCATCGAGGACGGCGTAAGTGTCCAGGACTTTATTCTGGTAGCTTAGTGTCACACGCACTACTTTTAGGAGTACTCGAGCTCCACTGCTGCTGGCGGGATCGATGTACATGACGCTCGCTTTGCTGCTGGATGGTGTGGGTGACGGGCGCCGTCTGTTACTGTCGTGAAGTATGTCCAGATGGGCTCCATCGCACTTGGTGCACCTTTTCTTTAAGCGGCATTCGGCTGCCATGTGTGAGCGCGCACAGCGAAAACAGCGCTTGTTGGACTTTATCCATTGACTTGCTTCCTCCGCGTTCAGCTTGGGGAAGGAGTCACATTGCGCTAGCCAGTGTTCTTTCTCACAGTAGGGGCACACTATCTTCCACTTCTCCGTTCTGGAGGGGGTACTGTGGCTCCTGCTGCTCGGTACTGACTCCGATTGGTGCATCACAGTCACCGATCTTCTTCCATCATTTAGTCGTCTGGTTCCTTCTCTGGAGCCAGGGGTGCTCCGTCCGAATGTATCTAGCCGTAGGCTGCTGACTTCTCTCGCCAGGAAGTCTGCTAGATCGAGGAGGTTCGGTTCGGGGCCATTCGGGTCTCGGTGGTCTCTCTGCCGCCTAAAACGCTCCTGTCGAGCGGGCGGCAGCTTCTCCAAGATCCTTTCCACATTTGAGTTGGCGTAAAGTTCATGCCTCCCCTTCTCTGTCTGCGCTCCCAACATCCCTACCAGGGACTGCACTCTGATGGACAGGTCGTCCAGTGCTCGATTGTCTATTGCTGGGGGTAAGCGGTCGATGTGTCGGATCTCCTGGATCACGTAATCCCATATGCGCCCATACCTCTGGTCCAATGCTACCAGCGCTGCTGTGTATGGGGTGGTGGAAGTCGCGTAGGCGAGCGCTATATTATGTGCGCGGGGTACCTTTAAGTGCTTCAGTAGGATGGCGTATTTGTGGCGTTCATCCAATACATCCACCAACATGGTCTCCAGACACATGCGGAGTTCTGTATACTGGGCCCGGTTCTCTTGGGTGAAGTCGGGTACCATAGGCGTGCCAATGTATGACGCTGACTGTGGATACATCGGCGAGCGTTGGGGGAGAGGCCTCCTAGGCGAGTCTCCTCCCGCTACTTGGTATGGGCTGGTACCGGCAGTGTACCATGGCCCGCTTGTCCAGGTGCTGTTCCTCGGTGCGGGTCGTGCGTCGTGCTCACCCGTGTATAGAGTCGGGGGTCTGTAGCGCAGCTCCGCGGGAGTATAGCCTGGGCTGTACCGGACCTCCTGGTCCGGTAGAGTACTGTGCTGTCGTCGGGCGTGGTTCTCCTCCTCTTCCTCTTCGTCTTCAGTTAGGTCATCCAGTGCTTGTAGTCTCTGGTTTAGCCTCTCCACAGGATATGCTGCTCCTTCCCGGTTGCTAGGTCTCGCTTGGACCGGTGGGGGGAGGTGGTCTGTGGGGGGTATAGACCTCGTCTGTTGGTCAAGTTCAGGGTTGTTTACTCGGCTAGGGGATGCCGCCCTGGAGGTGTGTCTAGACGAGTTCCTGGAGCCTCTGGCGGAGGGAGAGGGTGTTGTCCGTCTGATCAGCTGTTCTATTAGTTGCGCTTGCTGTCTGTCGCGCTCTGCGTCCCGTAGAGCACCAGCAGCTGCTCGCTGGCTGTCTGCTCGGTCTCGGGCCACATTCTCTTCCCTCTGAATGCGTCTTATTTCTAGACGTATATGCTCTTCTTCGCTCCGCTGCTGGATCTGCAGTCGGTCGCGTTCAGCAGCGGCGTTCAGGCTGATGAGGAAGGCCTGCTGTAGGGTCCTCTCTGCCTCGCTGGGAGAAGGCGGTTGTATGGGGGAGCCGTCCCTCGGGGTACTCCTTGCGGAGCCTTGGAGCTCTATCTCCACGGTGCTCTCCCCGTCTTCTTCCGTGCCGAGTTCTCTCTCGGTAGCGCTGTATTCCTCCCGGGACTCATCGGGGACTACTTCTTCAGTACTGGCGGGGTGTGAAGTCATGTCTGGTTCCCACTGGTCCCCACCGTGAACTTGGTCAGTTACATTAGAACCCGTAGGGGCCTCTATGGTCGGGGTAGTCTGGGCGTTGGGGTTAGACATACTTTTACTTTCTAGTTTTACCGCGTTTACTGTTAGTAGAAGACTAGGTTGTTGACTGACAGCGTAAGCCTCTAAGTACTGAGGGAGCCGTCGTTCACGCTGCGGGCGTTGGTTAGGAGGATCGTTTCGTGGAGTGTTCATCATAGGCCATTTCGATATTAATAACACTATATTAATATTACACTAATTACCCTCCGGCTCGAAGGACCAATTGTAACTGAGGGGTACAATTCCCTGACTGTATTACTAGATATGATACTTACTACCACTACCTTTGTACTTAATATTCGGCCACCCAGTACTCTGCATAAATATATTATGATGAACACTGTCACGTAGATGAAACGGATCCAACACAAATGTACGAATTAGAAATAGGTCTTTATTTCTACACAGCGATGGTGTGTAGAGCAAGCACTTAATCAAATCAATCACATTTATGAATGGGAATTAGTATGCACTTTTATGGCAAGAGTATTCGTCGGTATATCAATAGAGAATGTCCAATCTCTGAAGGCGCAGGTGGTACATATACGACCTGGAATAGTTAAGGAATAACAGCAATGATACTTTGGATTATAGACTGGATACACTAGGGGGGGTTAATCCGGTCGCTTGTAAGCCGACAGGAGTAGGAAGGGGGGGGGGGTAGAATCCGGCTGCCTCATCCGGCCAAGGGTATCCCAGGTGAACCCACTGTAGTGCCGTTCAATGCGCCGGCGATCCTTGGACCACAGATGAAAGCAGGTGGACTCTTTGTGGGCCGGCGTCCTCCGGTCCACGGAGGAGAGACGTGAAGCGACCTCGTCTTGCAGAGCGTCTCCTCACCTTGCGTCCTCTCCAGGGGGGGGGGTTCCAACACACGGCAGTGTCGGGGGTCTTTATCCATGGAATAATCAGCGTATACAAAGCATAATCCGTGCCTGGGAAGGCGGGCTGTCGTCGGTAGAATAATCCGGTATACAGGTCCACTCGCTCGTCGGCTCTGGGGCTCCTCGGGTGCAGCTTCACGTGGGGTCAACCACCCTGGATAAGCAGCCAGTTCTCTGCCCGAAACGATGGGGTGCTGACTACGGTAGTATTCTCACCGCACGAAGCACTATATATTAACAGACTATTATTAGCTTAATAGACTACGTCCAACTCGACGATATAGTGCCAAATATGACTATTCAAATATTAATATACACGATGTCTCAATACCGATGGTAAGCCGAACTTGGCCTTACTCCCACACGTGGCGTCGCGGGGAGGCTTTACGTCTGTGACTCTATTGGAGGGTAAGAAACTGGACTGAAAAGGGAAGTCCTACTTTAGTAGCGCAGTATATATACGCACTATGAACAAATAGTCCCATTAGTGGTGCGGTAGCCAGATTCCTACGCGGAACTAGGACTTGTTCGTACATGTTGAGCGGTACGTTTGAACTGGGTCTGGGGGGCATGGCAGCCTGGCACCAATGTCTCGACCAATAGTAGAATGGAGACTATTATGGGATGTTCAGTAGGCTAGAATGGATATTCAATGCATATTGTACAAGGAATATACAAGGGATATCAAGGAATATTAGAGAATATACAAATACAATTAAATATATATATATAAATAAATATATATATTCGGTTTAATCTGGCCCTTCACAACAGCCACCCCCTGATTGGTCCCAGACCTAATCAGTTAAACAGAGACAGATTAATCGCGTTGTCTATTTACACATAAGGGTTTGCTGTAGGGGTCAGTCAACTTCACAAAGTCATAGGGTTATAGGGTCATGGTCATCATCGATTGTGTCTGGGAGTCGGGGCAGTTCTATGAGCCTCGCCACGGGACGGGTGTAAGTGCGACCCTGGACAAGCACTTCAGCTGCTCGGACCTTGCCGTCGGCACCGGTGATCACTTTGCTTACGCGGCCGGCCGGCCACATAGCTCTGGGCAGTGATTGATCAATAATCATGACGACTGTTCCTTCTGTCAAATTGTCTCTCTCCTTTACCCACTTCTGGCGGGTCTGTAGAGACGGTAGGTAGTGCAGTAGGAAACTGCTCCAAAACTTGTCGGCTAATACTTGGCTGTACCTCCACATTCGTCGGCCGTTCGCTTCTTCAGGCCGGTACATTGTCTGGGGTAACGCGGGATCTAGCCGCCCCATCAGGAGTGTGTTGGGGGTAACTGGGTCGATATCCGCCACATCACTGGAGACATATCCGAGGGGCTTCGAGTTAAGTACTCCCTCAATCTCCGTGAGGACTGTCATTAGGACTTCTTCCGCCACAGTCTGGGCCCCAAGTACTGCGTACAGGGCTGTCTTTATGGAGCGCACTTCTCGTTCCCAAGTGCCACCGAAGTGGGGTGCGTTTGGGGGGTTGAATTGGAAATCAACCTGTGCTGGAGCGAGGTGGGTCTTAAGTTCTGGGCCCATAGCTTGGAAGCTCTCTCTCAGCTCTCTTTCGCCGCCTTTGAAGTTTGTCCCATGATCGGACAATAGGGTAGACGGTCTTCCTTTCCGTGATGTGAATCTACGGAAGGCCATAAGGAATGAGTCTGTGCTCATGGTCGGGAGAAGCTCGATGTGTATCGCTCTGGTGGTCATGCATTTGAATACAATACCCCACCGCTTCTCGGTTCCTCTTCCTTTCTTTATGTGCAGCGGGCCAAAGCAGTCCATACCCGTTGAGTGGAATGGCTTGTCACCGATTCGGAGGCGACATGGAGGAAGGTCAGCCATCCTTGGTATGCTGGGCTGCGCGCGCCACTTGCGGCAGTCTAGACATGTTCGCTGGAAGCGTCGTACCGCCTCTCTTCCTTGTAGGATCCAGTAACGACGTCTGATTTCCGCGAAGACTCTTTCTGCTCCTGCGTGATGTACATCCTCATCGTATTTCTTTATAATCAGCTCTGTGACCTTGTGTCGGCTGTTCAATACGATCGGGTATTTAATGTCATCCGGTAGATTGGGGGCTCTGCGTAGGCGGCCACCCACTCTGATGAGGGTATGAGCGTCGCTCTCGGGGGCCAGATGAATTAATCTGCTGTCGGATGGGACGGGCTTTCCTCCCTGTAGACAGGCCAATTCATCAGGGAACGAGTCTCTCTGGGCTCGCTGCAGTAGAAGCAATTCTGCTTCCTCGTAGTTTGCTGCTGACATTTCAGCGGTGGACTTACACTCCGGGTGGTGCCGCAGGAATGTCCTTTGTTGTGCACTCTCTATGGACGTGCAATCGTCTATGTTAGGGTCGGTGGAGATAACAGTGCTCAATCCACAGAACACAGACTTCTTATTTTCCACCTCCTCTGGACTTGCTTCCCTCGGGATAGGCATGGGCTACTGTCCTTCCGGGAGTCTTAGGAATGCGGGGCCGTCACTGTAAGCATTGTGACGGGTGAGGTCATCTAGGGGCATTCCCCGGGTGATGACGTCAGCTGGGTTCTGTTTTGTATCAACGTAGCGCCACTCTGTTTCTCCGGTTAACTCTTCGGTTAAGTCTTGAATCTCGGTGACTCTGACTCCCACGAAGACTTTGTACTTGCATGAGTCCGATTTGATCCAGGCGAGTACTGTCGTGGAATCTGACCACAGGATTGTTCTAGACACCGGTATGGTGAGCTCACGTTGGATGAGCGTGGCTAGGTGCGCTCCGGCTAGGGCTGCGCAGAGCTCTAGGCGTGGGATAGATTGTTGCTTGCGTGGGGCTATTCTCGAGCGGGCTTCGACAAATGCTGTGTAGATCTCTCCCCCCCTTTCTTGGGCCCGCAAGTAGGCTACTGATCCGTATGCGACCTCTGAGGCGTCACTGAAGACGTGTAAGTCCATTTTACATGTCTCTGGCCTCACCGTGGGTGGGAAGTAGCTTCGGCGCATATTAACGCCTGGGAGTGAGTGGAGCTCCATCTCCCACTCTCTCCAGGTGGATGCAAGGTGTGCGGGAATGGGGTCGTCCCAGCCCTGGTCCTTGTCCCACAATGCTCGTACAATAATTTTTGCCCTGGTGGTGTACGGTAGAATACATCCTAGCGGGTCATATTGTCGGGCGAGTGTTGTGTACACACTCCGTCTGGTGGTCGGCGCCGCCGCCGGCCTTCCCTGCTCCGTAGTCAGGGGCTTGTGTCTGTAGTGAAGCGGATCTGTTTTGAATCGCCACACCAATCCCAGGGTCATCTCCTGGGCTTCTCCCGGGATTGTAGCCATCCAGGTCTCGCTGCTGGCTGCCTTGTCCTCGGAGGAGAGGCTGCGCAGTACTTGCGGATCGCTGCTGGCCCACTGCCTGAGATCAAAGCCGCCTTTGGTCAATGAGGCGCGGAGTTTAATCAGGAGAGCCTCGGCTTCTTCCTGGGTTGAAAGGCTTTGTAGACAGTTGTCTACGTAGAAGCTGTTCTTTACGCTGTGTCGGACCTCTTCGTCCGCTGCTGGGTCCTCTGCTACATGTTTCTGTAGTGCAAATGTAGCACAGCAGGGGCTGCACGTCGTTCCGAAGGGGAGGACTTCCCATTGGTAGATGGCTGGGTGCTCATCTCCTGGCTTCTCTCTCCATAGGAACCGTAACAGGGGCTTGTCCTCCTCTATTAATCTCACCTGCAGGAACATTCCTTTAATGTCCCCGCTGATGGCCACCTTTTCCTGGCGGAAGCGGAGTAGAACGCCGAGTAGGGAGGGGCCGAGTGTGGGACCGGGCAGTAACTCTTTATTCAGATTTTGGGATCCGATCTGGTAGCTGCAGTTAAATACTATGCGGTCTTTACCGTTGTGATGGACCTTGTGGTGAGGCACGTACCACGATTCAGTGGTCTGGTCAGCCTCTTTAATGTCCATCTTTGTGACGTGTCCCGCTGTGATGAGCTTCTCAATCTCAGCGCGGTATACACTCTCTTGGGCGGGGTTCTTGGCTAAGCGCCGCTCCGTGTTCAGCAGGTACCGTTCTGTGGCGTCTGTCTTGGCGTGGAAAGTAGGCATTCCTTCTCGCCGCAGGAGTGGCGTGGCGTATCTCAACACGCCGTTGACCGGGACTCTCTTGGTCCCTGTCTCGAGGAGGTGAATGGCGTAAATGTCATCTTTAGAGCGAATGTCTTTCTTTCCGTTCTTAAAGGGCATTTGTTCCAAGGTCCATAGCCGCTCTACGTGTTGCAGGAGTGCGGTTTCTCCCTCCGTGACTCGGGAGTGGAGACATCTGGTGGCTGTACTTCGGTTGAGAGATTTGGCGAGCGGGCCTTGGAGAGTCCATCCCAAACGGGTCTCGACTGCTGCAGGACAGCCTCGGGGTCCGGTATGAACCCGGTCTATCGGGACAATGATGTCTGCATGGTCGGAGCCTATCAACAGGGTCGGCATAGCATTGTCTATGAGCGGGATCGGTAACTTGCGCAGATGTGCATATTTCTCCATCAGCTTGGCGACGGGGTATGTGTACCGCGACAGTCCTATTTCTTGGCTGGTGAAAGCGTCTGTAATCTGGTACCGTCGCTCAGGCTGGCCGCTTGCTGCGATAGAGAATGAGACATTCTCGCCCTTTATCGTCTTCAAATCTCGTCTTATTGTCCGAATTGTCATTTGGGTTTCGCTTCCCCGCAGCCCTAGCTGGGCCGCAGCGGAGGCGAGCAGCAGGGTCTTCTCTGACCCGTCATCGAGGACGGCGTAAGTGTCCAGGACTTTATTCTGGTAGCTTAGTGTCACACGCACTACTTTTAGGAGTACTCGAGCTCCACTGCTGCTGGCGGGATCGATGTACATGACGCTCGCTTTGCTGCTGGATGGTGTGGGTGACGGGCGCCGTCTGTTACTGTCGTGAAGTATGTCCAGATGGGCTCCATCGCACTTGGTGCACCTTTTCTTTAAGCGGCATTCGGCTGCCATGTGTGAGCGCGCACAGCGAAAACAGCGCTTGTTGGACTTTATCCATTGACTTGCTTCCTCCGCGTTCAGCTTGGGGAAGGAGTCACATTGCGCTAGCCAGTGTTCTTTCTCACAGTAGGGGCACACTATCTTCCACTTCTCCGTTCTGGAGGGGGTACTGTGGCTCCTGCTGCTCGGTACTGACTCCGATTGGTGCATCACAGTCACCGATCTTCTTCCATCATTTAGTCGTCTGGTTCCTTCTCTGGAGCCAGGGGTGCTCCGTCCGAATGTATCTAGCCGTAGGCTGCTGACTTCTCTCGCCAGGAAGTCTGCTAGATCGAGGAGGTTCGGTTCGGGGCCATTCGGGTCTCGGTGGTCTCTCTGCCGCCTAAAACGCTCCTGTCGAGCGGGCGGCAGCTTCTCCAAGATCCTTTCCACATTTGAGTTGGCGTAAAGTTCATGCCTCCCCTTCTCTGTCTGCGCTCCCAACATCCCTACCAGGGACTGCACTCTGATGGACAGGTCGTCCAGTGCTCGATTGTCTATTGCTGGGGGTAAGCGGTCGATGTGTCGGATCTCCTGGATCACGTAATCCCATATGCGCCCATACCTCTGGTCCAATGCTACCAGCGCTGCTGTGTATGGGGTGGTGGAAGTCGCGTAGGCGAGCGCTATATTATGTGCGCGGGGTACCTTTAAGTGCTTCAGTAGGATGGCGTATTTGTGGCGTTCATCCAATACATCCACCAACATGGTCTCCAGACACATGCGGAGTTCTGTATACTGGGCCCGGTTCTCTTGGGTGAAGTCGGGTACCATAGGCGTGCCAATGTATGACGCTGACTGTGGATACATCGGCGAGCGTTGGGGGAGAGGCCTCCTAGGCGAGTCTCCTCCCGCTACTTGGTATGGGCTGGTACCGGCAGTGTACCATGGCCCGCTTGTCCAGGTGCTGTTCCTCGGTGCGGGTCGTGCGTCGTGCTCACCCGTGTATAGAGTCGGGGGTCTGTAGCGCAGCTCCGCGGGAGTATAGCCTGGGCTGTACCGGACCTCCTGGTCCGGTAGAGTACTGTGCTGTCGTCGGGCGTGGTTCTCCTCCTCTTCCTCTTCGTCTTCAGTTAGGTCATCCAGTGCTTGTAGTCTCTGGTTTAGCCTCTCCACAGGATATGCTGCTCCTTCCCGGTTGCTAGGTCTCGCTTGGACCGGTGGGGGGAGGTGGTCTGTGGGGGGTATAGACCTCGTCTGTTGGTCAAGTTCAGGGTTGTTTACTCGGCTAGGGGATGCCGCCCTGGAGGTGTGTCTAGACGAGTTCCTGGAGCCTCTGGCGGAGGGAGAGGGTGTTGTCCGTCTGATCAGCTGTTCTATTAGTTGCGCTTGCTGTCTGTCGCGCTCTGCGTCCCGTAGAGCACCAGCAGCTGCTCGCTGGCTGTCTGCTCGGTCTCGGGCCACATTCTCTTCCCTCTGAATGCGTCTTATTTCTAGACGTATATGCTCTTCTTCGCTCCGCTGCTGGATCTGCAGTCGGTCGCGTTCAGCAGCGGCGTTCAGGCTGATGAGGAAGGCCTGCTGTAGGGTCCTCTCTGCCTCGCTGGGAGAAGGCGGTTGTATGGGGGAGCCGTCCCTCGGGGTACTCCTTGCGGAGCCTTGGAGCTCTATCTCCACGGTGCTCTCCCCGTCTTCTTCCGTGCCGAGTTCTCTCTCGGTAGCGCTGTATTCCTCCCGGGACTCATCGGGGACTACTTCTTCAGTACTGGCGGGGTGTGAAGTCATGTCTGGTTCCCACTGGTCCCCACCGTGAACTTGGTCAGTTACATTAGAACCCGTAGGGGCCTCTATGGTCGGGGTAGTCTGGGCGTTGGGGTTAGACATACTTTTACTTTCTAGTTTTACCGCGTTTACTGTTAGTAGAAGACTAGGTTGTTGACTGACAGCGTAAGCCTCTAAGTACTGAGGGAGCCGTCGTTCGCGCTGCGGGCGTTGGTTAGGAGGATCGTTTCGTGGAGTGTTCATCATAGGCCATTTCGATATTAATAACACTATATTAATATTACACTAATTACCCTCCGGCTCGAAGGACCAATTGTAACTGAGGGGTACAATTCCCTGACTGTATTACTAGATATGATACTTACTACCACTACCTTTGTA
This sequence comes from Notolepis coatsorum, assembly GCF_963971535.1. NCBI lineage: Eukaryota > Metazoa > Chordata > Actinopteri > Aulopiformes > Paralepididae > Notolepis > Notolepis coatsorum. The sequence continues at coordinate 57,442,893 of NC_140179.1, read as the reverse complement.
CTTAATATTCGGCCACCCAGTACTCTGCATAAATATATTATGATGAACACTGTCACGTAGATGAAACGGATCCAACACAAATGTACGAATTAGAAATAGGTCTTTATTTCTACACAGCGATGGTGTGTAGAGCAAGCACTTAATCAAATCAATCACATTTATGAATGGGAATTAGTATGCACTTTTATGGCAAGAGTATTCGTCGGTATATCAATAGAGAATGTCCAATCTCTGAAGGCGCAGGTGGTACATATACGACCTGGAATAGTTAAGGAATAACAGCAATGATACTTTGGATTATAGACTGGATACACTAGGGGGGGTTAATCCGGTCGCTTGTAAGCCGACAGGAGTAGGAAGGGGGGGGGGGTAGAATCCGGCTGCCTCATCCGGCCAAGGGTATCCCAGGTGAACCCACTGTAGTGCCGTTCAATGCGCCGGCGATCCTTGGACCACAGATGAAAGCAGGTCGGCACCGGTGATCACTTTGCTTACGCGGCCGGCCGGCCACATAGCTCTGGGCAGTGATTGATCAATAATCATGACGACTGTTCCTTCTGTCAAATTGTCTCTCTCCTTTACCCACTTCTGGCGGGTCTGTAGAGACGGTAGGTAGTGCAGTAGGAAACTGCTCCAAAACTTGTCGGCTAATACTTGGCTGTACCTCCACATTCGTCGGCCGTTCGCTTCTTCAGGCCGGTACATTGTCTGGGGTAACGCGGGATCTAGCCGCCCCATCAGGAGTGTGTTGGGGGTAACTGGGTCGATATCCGCCACATCACTGGAGACATATCCGAGGGGCTTCGAGTTAAGTACTCCCTCAATCTCCGTGAGGACTGTCATTAGGACTTCTTCCGCCACAGTCTGGGCCCCAAGTACTGCGTACAGGGCTGTCTTTATGGAGCGCACTTCTCGTTCCCAAGTGCCACCGAAGTGGGGTGCGTTTGGGGGGTTGAATTGGAAATCAACCTGTGCTGGAGCGAGGTGGGTCTTAAGTTCTGGGCCCATAGCTTGGAAGCTCTCTCTCAGCTCTCTTTCGCCGCCTTTGAAGTTTGTCCCATGATCGGACAATAGGGTAGACGGTCTTCCTTTCCGTGATGTGAATCTACGGAAGGCCATAAGGAATGAGTCTGTGCTCATGGTCGGGAGAAGCTCGATGTGTATCGCTCTGGTGGTCATGCATTTGAATACAATACCCCACCGCTTCTCGGTTCCTCTTCCTTTCTTTATGTGCAGCGGGCCAAAGCAGTCCATACCCGTTGAGTGGAATGGCTTGTCACCGATTCGGAGGCGACATGGAGGAAGGTCAGCCATCCTTGGTATGCTGGGCTGCGCGCGCCACTTGCGGCAGTCTAGACATGTTCGCTGGAAGCGTCGTACCGCCTCTCTTCCTTGTAGGATCCAGTAACGACGTCTGATTTCCGCGAAGACTCTTTCTGCTCCTGCGTGATGTACATCCTCATCGTATTTCTTTATAATCAGCTCTGTGACCTTGTGTCGGCTGTTCAATACGATCGGGTATTTAATGTCATCCGGTAGATTGGGGGCTCTGCGTAGGCGGCCACCCACTCTGATGAGGGTATGAGCGTCGCTCTCGGGGGCCAGATGAATTAATCTGCTGTCGGATGGGACGGGCTTTCCTCCCTGTAGACAGGCCAATTCATCAGGGAACGAGTCTCTCTGGGCTCGCTGCAGTAGAAGCAATTCTGCTTCCTCGTAGTTTGCTGCTGACATTTCAGCGGTGGACTTACACTCCGGGTGGTGCCGCAGGAATGTCCTTTGTTGTGCACTCTCTATGGACGTGCAATCGTCTATGTTAGGGTCGGTGGAGATAACAGTGCTCAATCCACAGAACACAGACTTCTTATTTTCCACCTCCTCTGGACTTGCTTCCCTCGGGATAGGCATGGGCTACTGTCCTTCCGGGAGTCTTAGGAATGCGGGGCCGTCACTGTAAGCATTGTGACGGGTGAGGTCATCTAGGGGCATTCCCCGGGTGATGACGTCAGCTGGGTTCTGTTTTGTATCAACGTAGCGCCACTCTGTTTCTCCGGTTAACTCTTCGGTTAAGTCTTGAATCTCGGTGACTCTGACTCCCACGAAGACTTTGTACTTGCATGAGTCCGATTTGATCCAGGCGAGTACTGTCGTGGAATCTGACCACAGGATTGTTCTAGACACCGGTATGGTGAGCTCACGTTGGATGAGCGTGGCTAGGTGCGCTCCGGCTAGGGCTGCGCAGAGCTCTAGGCGTGGGATAGATTGTTGCTTGCGTGGGGCTATTCTCGAGCGGGCTTCGACAAATGCTGTGTAGATCTCTCCCCCCCTTTCTTGGGCCCGCAAGTAGGCTACTGATCCGTATGCGACCTCTGAGGCGTCACTGAAGACGTGTAAGTCCATTTTACATGTCTCTGGCCTCACCGTGGGTGGGAAGTAGCTTCGGCGCATATTAACGCCTGGGAGTGAGTGGAGCTCCATCTCCCACTCTCTCCAGGTGGATGCAAGGTGTGCGGGAATGGGGTCGTCCCAGCCCTGGTCCTTGTCCCACAATGCTCGTACAATAATTTTTGCCCTGGTGGTGTACGGTAGAATACATCCTAGCGGGTCATATTGTCGGGCAAGTGTTGTGTACACACTCCGTCTGGTGGTCGGCGCCGCCGCCGGCCTTCCCTGCTCCGTAGTCAGGGGCTTGTGTCTGTAGTGAAGCGGATCTGTTTTGAATCGCCACACCAATCCCAGGGTCATCTCCTGGGCTTCTCCCGGGATTGTAGCCATCCAGGTCTCGCTGCTGGCTGCCTTGTCCTCGGAGGAGAGGCTGCGCAGTACTTGCGGATCGCTGCTGGCCCACTGCCTGAGATCAAAGCCGCCTTTGGTCAATGAGGCGCGGAGTTTAATCAGGAGAGCCTCGGCTTCTTCCTGGGTTGAAAGGCTTTGTAGACAGTTGTCTACGTAGAAGCTGTTCTTTACGCTGTGTCGGACCTCTTCGTCCGCTGCTGGGTCCTCTGCTACATGTTTCTGTAGTGCAAATGTAGCACAGCAGGGGCTGCACGTCGTTCCGAAGGGGAGGACTTCCCATTGGTAGATGGCTGGGTGCTCATCTCCTGGCTTCTCTCTCCATAGGAACCGTAACAGGGGCTTGTCCTCCTCTATTAATCTCACCTGCAGGAACATTCCTTTAATGTCCCCGCTGATGGCCACCTTTTCCTGGCGGAAGCGGAGTAGAACGCCGAGTAGGGAGGGGCCGAGTGTGGGACCGGGCAGTAACTCTTTATTCAGATTTTGGGATCCGATCTGGTAGCTGCAGTTAAATACTATGCGGTCTTTACCGTTGTGATGGACCTTGTGGTGAGGCACGTACCACGATTCAGTGGTCTGGTCAGCCTCTTTAATGTCCATCTTTGTGACGTGTCCCGCTGTGATGAGCTTCTCAATCTCAGCGCGGTATACACTCTCTTGGGCGGGGTTCTTGGCTAAGCGCCGCTCCGTGTTCAGCAGGTACCGTTCTGTGGCGTCTGTCTTGGCGTGGAAAGTAGGCATTCCTTCTCGCCGCAGGAGTGGCGTGGCGTATCTCAACACGCCGTTGACCGGGACTCTCTTGGTCCCTGTCTCGAGGAGGTGAATGGCGTAAATGTCATCTTTAGAGCGAATGTCTTTCTTTCCGTTCTTAAAGGGCATTTGTTCCAAGGTCCATAGCCGCTCTACGTGTTGCAGGAGTGCGGTTTCTCCCTCCGTGACTCGGGAGTGGAGACATCTGGTGGCTGTACTTCGGTTGAGAGATTTGGCGAGCGGGCCTTGGAGAGTCCATCCCAAACGGGTCTCGACTGCTGCAGGACAGCCTCGGGGTCCGGTATGAACCCGGTCTATCGGGACAATGATGTCTGCATGGTCGGAGCCTATCAACAGGGTCGGCATAGCATTGTCTATGAGCGGGATCGGTAACTTGCGCAGATGTGCATATTTCTCCATCAGCTTGGCGACGGGGTATGTGTACCGCGACAGTCCTATTTCTTGGCTGGTGAAAGCGTCTGTAATCTGGTACCGTCGCTCAGGCTGGCCGCTTGCTGCGATAGAGAATGAGACATTCTCGCCCTTTATCGTCTTCAAATCTCGTCTTATTGTCCGAATTGTCATTTGGGTTTCGCTTCCCCGCAGCCCTAGCTGGGCCGCAGCGGAGGCGAGCAGCAGGGTCTTCTCTGACCCGTCATCGAGGACGGCGTAAGTGTCCAGGACTTTATTCTGGTAGCTTAGTGTCACACGCACTACTTTTAGGAGTACTCGAGCTCCACTGCTGCTGGCGGGATCGATGTACATGACGCTCGCTTTGCTGCTGGATGGTGTGGGTGACGGGCGCCGTCTGTTACTGTCGTGAAGTATGTCCAGATGGGCTCCATCGCACTTGGTGCACCTTTTCTTTAAGCGGCATTCGGCTGCCATGTGTGAGCGCGCACAGCGAAAACAGCGCTTGTTGGACTTTATCCATTGACTTGCTTCCTCCGCGTTCAGCTTGGGGAAGGAGTCACATTGCGCTAGCCAGTGTTCTTTCTCACAGTAGGGGCACACTATCTTCCACTTCTCCGTTCTGGAGGGGGTACTGTGGCTCCTGCTGCTCGGTACTGACTCCGATTGGTGCATCACAGTCACCGATCTTCTTCCATCATTTAGTCGTCTGGTTCCTTCTCTGGAGCCAGGGGTGCTCCGTCCGAATGTATCTAGCCGTAGGCTGCTGACTTCTCTCGCCAGGAAGTCTGCTAGATCGAGGAGGTTCGGTTCGGGGCCATTCGGGTCTCGGTGGTCTCTCTGCCGCCTAAAACGCTCCTGTCGAGCGGGCGGCAGCTTCTCCAAGATCCTTTCCACATTTGAGTTGGCGTAAAGTTCATGCCTCCCCTTCTCTGTCTGCGCTCCCAACATCCCTACCAGGGACTGCACTCTGATGGACAGGTCGTCCAGTGCTCGATTGTCTATTGCTGGGGGTAAGCGGTCGATGTGTCGGATCTCCTGGATCACGTAATCCCATATGCGCCCATACCTCTGGTCCAATGCTACCAGCGCTGCTGTGTATGGGGTGGTGGAAGTCGCGTAGGCGAGCGCTATATTATGTGCGCGGGGTACCTTTAAGTGCTTCAGTAGGATGGCGTATTTGTGGCGTTCATCCAATACATCCACCAACATGGTCTCCAGACACATGCGGAGTTCTGTATACTGGGCCCGGTTCTCTTGGGTGAAGTCGGGTACCATAGGCGTGCCAATGTATGACGCTGACTGTGGATACATCGGCGAGCGTTGGGGGAGAGGCCTCCTAGGCGAGTCTCCTCCCGCTACTTGGTATGGGCTGGTACCGGCAGTGTACCATGGCCCGCTTGTCCAGGTGCTGTTCCTCGGTGCGGGTCGTGCGTCGTGCTCACCCGTGTATAGAGTCGGGGGTCTGTAGCGCAGCTCCGCGGGAGTATAGCCTGGGCTGTACCGGACCTCCTGGTCCGGTAGAGTACTGTGCTGTCGTCGGGCGTGGTTCTCCTCCTCTTCCTCTTCGTCTTCAGTTAGGTCATCCAGTGCTTGTAGTCTCTGGTTTAGCCTCTCCACAGGATATGCTGCTCCTTCCCGGTTGCTAGGTCTCGCTTGGACCGGTGGGGGGAGGTGGTCTGTGGGGGGTATAGACCTCGTCTGTTGGTCAAGTTCAGGGTTGTTTACTCGGCTAGGGGATGCCGCCCTGGAGGTGTGTCTAGACGAGTTCCTGGAGCCTCTGGCGGAGGGAGAGGGTGTTGTCCGTCTGATCAGCTGTTCTATTAGTTGCGCTTGCTGTCTGTCGCGCTCTGCGTCCCGTAGAGCACCAGCAGCTGCTCGCTGGCTGTCTGCTCGGTCTCGGGCCACATTCTCTTCCCTCTGAATGCGTCTTATTTCTAGACGTATATGCTCTTCTTCGCTCCGCTGCTGGATCTGCAGTCGGTCGCGTTCAGCAGCGGCGTTCAGGCTGATGAGGAAGGCCTGCTGTAGGGTCCTCTCTGCCTCGCTGGGAGAAGGCGGTTGTATGGGGGAGCCGTCCCTCGGGGTACTCCTTGCGGAGCCTTGGAGCTCTATCTCCACGGTGCTCTCCCCGTCTTCTTCCGTGCCGAGTTCTCTCTCGGTAGCGCTGTATTCCTCCCGGGACTCATCGGGGACTACTTCTTCAGTACTGGCGGGGTGTGAAGTCATGTCTGGTTCCCACTGGTCCCCACCGTGAACTTGGTCAGTTACATTAGAACCCGTAGGGGCCTCTATGGTCGGGGTAGTCTGGGCGTTGGGGTTAGACATACTTTTACTTTCTAGTTTTACCGCGTTTACTGTTAGTAGAAGACTAGGTTGTTGACTGACAGCGTAAGCCTCTAAGTACTGAGGGAGCCGTCGTTCGCGCTGCGGGCGTTGGTTAGGAGGATCGTTTCGTGGAGTGTTCATCATAGGCCATTTCGATATTAATAACACTATATTAATATTACACTAATTACCCTCCGGCTCGAAGGACCAATTGTAACTGAGGGGTACAATTCCCTGACTGTATTACTAGATATGATACTTACTACCACTACCTTTGTACTTAATATTCGGCCACCCAGTACTCTGCATAAATATATTATGATGAACACTGTCACGTAGATGAAACGGATCCAACACAAATGTACGAATTAGAAATAGGTCTTTATTTCTACACAGCGATGGTGTGTAGAGCAAGCACTTAATCAAATCAATCACATTTATGAATGGGAATTAGTATGCACTTTTATGGCAAGAGTATTCGTCGGTATATCAATAGAGAATGTCCAATCTCTGAAGGCGCAGGTGGTACATATACGACCTGGAATAGTTAAGGAATAACAGCAATGATACTTTGGATTATAGACTGGATACACTAGGGGGGGTTAATCCGGTCGCTTGTAAGCCGACAGGAGTAGGAAGGGGGGGGGGGTAGAATCCGGCTGCCTCATCCGGCCAAGGGTATCCCAGGTGAACCCACTGTAGTGCCGTTCAATGCGCCGGCGATCCTTGGACCACAGATGAAAGCAGGTGGACTCTTTGTGGGCCGGCGTCCTCCGGTCCACGGAGGAGAGACGTGAAGCGACCTCGTCTTGCAGAGCGTCTCCTCACCTTGCGTCCTCTCCAGGGGGGGGGGTTCCAACACACGGCAGTGTCGGGGGTCTTTATCCATGGAATAATCAGCGTATACAAAGCATAATCCGTGCCTGGGAAGGCGGGCTGTCGTCGGTAGAATAATCCGGTATACAGGTCCACTCGCTCGTCGGCTCTGGGGCTCCTCGGGTGCAGCTTCACGTGGGGTCAACCACCCTGGATAAGCAGCCAGTTCTCTGCCCGAAACGATGGGGTGCTGACTACGGTAGTATTCTCACCGCACGAAGCACTATATATTAACAGACTATTATTAGCTTAATAGACTACGTCCAACTCGACGATATAGTGCCAAATATGACTATTCAAATATTAATATACACGATGTCTCAATACCGATGGTAAGCCGAACTTGGCCTTACTCCCACACGTGGCGTCGCGGGGAGGCTTTACGTCTGTGACTCTATTGGAGGGTAAGAAACTGGACTGAAAAGGGAAGTCCTACTTTAGTAGCGCAGTATATATACGCACTATGAACAAATAGTCCCATTAGTGGTGCGGTAGCCAGATTCCTACGCGGAACTAGGACTTGTTCGTACATGTTGAGCGGTACGTTTGAACTGGGTCTGGGGGGCATGGCAGCCTGGCACCAATGTCTCGACCAATAGTAGAATGGAGACTATTATGGGATGTTCAGTAGGCTAGAATGGATATTCAATGCATATTGTACAAGGAATATACAAGGGATATCAAGGAATATTAGAGAATATACAAATACAATTAAATATATATATATAAATAAATATATATATTCGGTTTAATCTGGCCCTTCACAACAGCCACCCCCTGATTGGTCCCAGACCTAATCAGTTAAACAGAGACAGATTAATCGCGTTGTCTATTTACACATAAGGGTTTGCTGTAGGGGTCAGTCAACTTCACAAAGTCATAGGGTTATAGGGTCATGGTCATCATCGATTGTGTCTGGGAGTCGGGGCAGTTCTATGAGCCTCGCCACGGGACGGGTGTAAGTGCGACCCTGGACAAGCACTTCAGCTGCTCGGACCTTGCCGTCGGCACCGGTGATCACTTTGCTTACGCGGCCGGCCGGCCACATAGCTCTGGGCAGTGATTGATCAATAATCATGACGACTGTTCCTTCTGTCAAATTGTCTCTCTCCTTTACCCACTTCTGGCGGGTCTGTAGAGACGGTAGGTAGTGCAGTAGGAAACTGCTCCAAAACTTGTCGGCTAATACTTGGCTGTACCTCCACATTCGTCGGCCGTTCGCTTCTTCAGGCCGGTACATTGTCTGGGGTAACGCGGGATCTAGCCGCCCCATCAGGAGTGTGTTGGGGGTAACTGGGTCGATATCCGCCACATCACTGGAGACATATCCGAGGGGCTTCGAGTTAAGTACTCCCTCAATCTCCGTGAGGACTGTCATTAGGACTTCTTCCGCCACAGTCTGGGCCCCAAGTACTGCGTACAGGGCTGTCTTTATGGAGCGCACTTCTCGTTCCCAAGTGCCACCGAAGTGGGGTGCGTTTGGGGGGTTGAATTGGAAATCAACCTGTGCTGGAGCGAGGTGGGTCTTAAGTTCTGGGCCCATAGCTTGGAAGCTCTCTCTCAGCTCTCTTTCGCCGCCTTTGAAGTTTGTCCCATGATCGGACAATAGGGTAGACGGTCTTCCTTTCCGTGATGTGAATCTACGGAAGGCCATAAGGAATGAGTCTGTGCTCATGGTCGGGAGAAGCTCGATGTGTATCGCTCTGGTGGTCATGCATTTGAATACAATACCCCACCGCTTCTCGGTTCCTCTTCCTTTCTTTATGTGCAGCGGGCCAAAGCAGTCCATACCCGTTGAGTGGAATGGCTTGTCACCGATTCGGAGGCGACATGGAGGAAGGTCAGCCATCCTTGGTATGCTGGGCTGCGCGCGCCACTTGCGGCAGTCTAGACATGTTCGCTGGAAGCGTCGTACCGCCTCTCTTCCTTGTAGGATCCAGTAACGACGTCTGATTTCCGCGAAGACTCTTTCTGCTCCTGCGTGATGTACATCCTCATCGTATTTCTTTATAATCAGCTCTGTGACCTTGTGTCGGCTGTTCAATACGATCGGGTATTTAATGTCATCCGGTAGATTGGGGGCTCTGCGTAGGCGGCCACCCACTCTGATGAGGGTATGAGCGTCGCTCTCGGGGGCCAGATGAATTAATCTGCTGTCGGATGGGACGGGCTTTCCTCCCTGTAGACAGGCCAATTCATCAGGGAACGAGTCTCTCTGGGCTCGCTGCAGTAGAAGCAATTCTGCTTCCTCGTAGTTTGCTGCTGACATTTCAGCGGGGGACTTACACTCCGGGTGGTGCCGCAGGAATGTCCTTTGTTGTGCACTCTCTATGGACGTGCAATCGTCTATGTTAGGGTCGGTGGAGATAACAGTGCTCAATCCACAGAACACAGACTTCTTATTTTCCACCTCCTCTGGACTTGCTTCCCTCGGGATAGGCATGGGCTACTGTCCTTCCGGGAGTCTTAGGAATGCGGGGCCGTCACTGTAAGCATTGTGACGGGTGAGGTCATCTAGGGGCATTCCCCGGGTGATGACGTCAGCTGGGTTCTGTTTTGTATCAACGTAGCGCCACTCTGTTTCTCCGGTTAACTCTTCGGTTAAGTCTTGAATCTCGGTGACTCTGACTCCCACGAAGACTTTGTACTTGCATGAGTCCGATTTGATCCAGGCGAGTACTGTCGTGGAATCTGACCACAGGATTGTTCTAGACACCGGTATGGTGAGCTCACGTTGGATGAGCGTGGCTAGGTGCGCTCCGGCTAGGGCTGCGCAGAGCTCTAGGCGTGGGATAGATTGTTGCTTGCGTGGGGCTATTCTCGAGCGGGCTTCGACAAATGCTGTGTAGATCTCTCCCCCCCTTTCTTGGGCCCGCAAGTAGGCTACTGATCCGTATGCGACCTCTGAGGCGTCACTGAAGACGTGTAAGTCCATTTTACATGTCTCTGGCCTCACCGTGGGTGGGAAGTAGCTTCGGCGCATATTAACGCCTGGGAGTGAGTGGAGCTCCATCTCCCACTCTCTCCAGGTGGATTCAAGGTGTGCGGGAATGGGGTCGTCCCAGCCCTGGTCCTTGTCCCACAATGCTCGTACAATCATTTTTGCCCTGGTGGTGTACGGTAGAATACATCCTAGCGGGTCATATTGTCGGGCGAGTGTTGTGTACACACTCCGTCTGGTGGTCGGCGCCGCCGCCGGCCTTCCCTGCTCCGTAGTCAGGGGCTTGTGTCTGTAGTGAAGCGGATCTGTTTTGAATCGCCACACCAATCCCAGGGTCATCTCCTGGGCTTCTCCCGGGATTGTAGCCATCCAGGTCTCGCTGCTGGCTGCCTTGTCCTCGGAGGAGAGGCTGCGCAGTACTTGCGGATCGCTGCTGGCCCACTGCCTGAGATCAAAGCCGCCTTTGGTCAATGAGGCGCGGAGTTTAATCAGGAGAGCCTCGGCTTCTTCCTGGGTTGAAAGGCTTTGTAGACAGTTGTCTACGTAGAAGCTGTTCTTTACGCTGTGTCGGACCTCTTCGTCCGCTGCTGGGTCCTCTGCTACATGTTTCTGTAGTGCAAATGTAGCACAGCAGGGGCTGCACGTCGTTCCGAAGGGGAGGACTTCCCATTGGTAGATGGCTGGGTGCTCATCTCCTGGCTTCTCTCTCCATAGGAACCGTAACAGGGGCTTGTCCTCCTCTATTAATCTCACCTGCAGGAACATTCCTTTAATGTCCCCGCTGATGGCCACCTTTTCCTGGCGGAAGCGGAGTAGAACGCCGAGTAGGGAGGGGCCGAGTGTGGGACCGGGCAGTAACTCTTTATTCAGATTTTGGGATCCGATCTGGTAGCTGCAGTTAAATACTATGCGGTCTTTACCGTTGTGATGGACCTTGTGGTGAGGCACGTACCACGATTCAGTGGTCTGGTCAGCCTCTTTAATGTCCATCTTTGTGACGTGTCCCGCTGTGATGAGCTTCTCAATCTCAGCGCGGTATACACTCTCTTGGGCGGGGTTCTTGGCTAAGCGCCGCTCCGTGTTCAGCAGGTACCGTTCTGTGGCGTCTGTCTTGGCGTGGAAAGTAGGCATTCCTTCTCGCCGCAGGAGTGGCGTGGCGTATCTCAACACGCCGTTGACCGGGACTCTCTTGGTCCCTGTCTCGAGGAGGTGAATGGCGTAAATGTCATCTTTAGAGCGAATGTCTTTCTTTCCGTTCTTAAAGGGCATTTGTTCCAAGGTCCATAGCCGCTCTACGTGTTGCAGGAGTGCGGTTTCTCCCTCCGTGACTCGGGAGTGGAGACATCTGGTGGCTGTACTTCGGTTGAGAGATTTGGCGAGCGGGCCTTGGAGAGTCCATCCCAAACGGGTCTCGACTGCTGCAGGACAGCCTCGGGGTCCGGTATGAACCCGGTCTATCGGGACAATGATGTCTGCATGGTCGGAGCCTATCAACAGGGTCGGCATAGCATTGTCTATGAGCGGGATCGGTAACTTGCGCAGATGTGCATATTTCTCCATCAGCTTGGCGACGGGGTATGTGTACCGCGACAGTCCTATTTCTTGGCTGGTGAAAGCGTCTGTAATCTGGTACCGTCGCTCAGGCTGGCCGCTTGCTGCGATAGAGAATGAGACATTCTCGCCCTTTATCGTCTTCAAATCTCGTCTTATTGTCCGAATTGTCATTTGGGTTTCGCTTCCCCGCAGCCCTAGCTGGGCCGCAGCGGAGGCGAGCAGCAGGGTCTTCTCTGACCCGTCATCGAGGACGGCGTAAGTGTCCAGGACTTTATTCTGGTAGCTTAGTGTCACACGCACTACTTTTAGGAGTACTCGAGCTCCACTGCTGCTGGCGGGATCGATGTACATGACGCTCGCTTTGCTGCTGGATGGTGTGGGTGACGGGCGCCGTCTGTTACTGTCGTGAAGTATGTCCAGATGGGCTCCATCGCACTTGGTGCACCTTTTCTTTAAGCGGCATTCGGCTGCCATGTGTGAGCGCGCACAGCGAAAACAGCGCTTGTTGGACTTTATCCATTGACTTGCTTCCTCCGCGTTCAGCTTGGGGAAGGAGTCACATTGCGCTAGCCAGTGTTCTTTCTCACAGTAGGGGCACACTATCTTCCACTTCTCCGTTCTGGAGGGGGTACTGTGGCTCCTGCTGCTCGGTACTGACTCCGATTGGTGCATCACAGTCACCGATCTTCTTCCATCATTTAGTCGTCTGGTTCCTTCTCTGGAGCCAGGGGTGCTCCGTCCGAATGTATCTTGCCGTAGGCTGCTGACTTCTCTCGCCAGGAAGTCTGCTAGATCGAGGAGGTTCGGTTCGGGGCCATTCGGGTCTCGGTGGTCTCTCTGCCGCCTAAAACGCTCCTGTCGAGCGGGCGGCAGCTTCTCCAAGATCCTTTCCACATTTGAGTTGGCGTAAAGTTCATGCCTCCCCTTCTCTGTCTGCGCTCCCAACATACCTACCAGGGACTGCACTCTGATGGACAGGTCGTCCAGTGCTCGATTGTCTATTGCTGGGGGTAAGCGGTCGATGTGTCGGATCTCCTGGATCACGTAATCCCATATGCGCCCATACCTCTGGTCCAATGCTACCAGCGCTGCTGTGTATGGGGTGGTGGAAGTCGCGTAGGCGAGCGCTATATTATGTGCGCGGGGTACCTTTAAGTGCTTCAGTAGGATGGCGTATTTGTGGCGTTCATCCAATACATCCACCAACATGGTCTCCAGACACATGCGGAGTTCTGTATACTGGGCCCGGTTCTCTTGGGTGAAGTCGGGTACCATAGGCGTGCCAATGTATGACGCTGACTGTGGATACATCGGCGAGCGTTGGGGGAGAGGCCTCCTAGGCGAGTCTCCTCCCGCTCCTTGGTATGGGCTGGTACCGGCAGTGTACCATGGCCCGCTTGTCCAGGTGCTGTTCCTCGGTGCGGGTCGTGCGTCGTGCTCACCCGTGTATAGAGTCGGGGGTCTGTAGCGCAGCTCCGCGGGAGTATAGCCTGGGCTGTACCGGACCTCCTGGTCCGGTAGAGTACTGTGCTGTCGTCGGGCGTGGTTCTCCTCCTCTTCCTCTTCGTCTTCAGTTAGGTCATCCAGTGCTTGTAGTCTCTGGTTTAGCCTCTCCACAGGATATGCTGCTCCTTCCCGGTTGCTAGGTCTCGCTTGGACCGGTGGGGGGAGGTGGTCTGTGGGGGGTATAGACCTCGTCTGTTGGTCAAGTTCAGGGTTGTTTACTCGGCTAGGGGATGCCGCCCTGGAGGTGTGTCTAGACGAGTTCCTGGAGCCTCTGGCGGAGGGAGAGGGTGTTGTCCGTCTGATCAGCTGTTCTATTAGTTGCGCTTGCTGTCTGTCGCGCTCTGCGTCCCGTAGAGCACCAGCAGCTGCTCGCTGGCTGTCTGCTCGGTCTCGGGCCACATTCTCTTCCCTCTGAATGCGTCTTATTTCTAGACGTATATGCTCTTCTTCGCTCCGCTGCTGGATCTGCAGTCGGTCGCGTTCAGCAGCGGCGTTCAGGCTGATGAGGAAGGCCTGCTGTAGGGTCCTCTCTGCCTCGCTGGGAGAAGGCGGTTGTATGGGGGAGCCGTCCCTCGGGGTACTCCTTGCGGAGCCTTGGAGCTCTATCTCCACGGTGCTCTCCCCGTCTTCTTCCGTGCCGAGTTCTCTCTCGGTAGCGCTGTATTCCTCCCGGGACTCATCGGGGACTACTTCTTCAGTACTGGCGGGGTGTGAAGTCATGTCTGGTTCCCACTGGTCCCCACCGTGAACTTGGTCAGTTACATTAGAACCCGTAGGGGCCTCTATGGTCGGGGTAGTCTGGGCGTTGGGGTTAGACATACTTTTACTTTCTAGTTTTACCGCGTTTACTGTTAGTAGAAGACTAGGTTGTTGACTGACAGCGTAAGCCTCTAAGTACTGAGGGAGCCGTCGTTCGCGCTGCGGGCGTTGGTTAGGAGGATCGTTTCGTGGAGTGTTCATCATAGGCCATTTCGATATTAATAACACTATATTAATATTACACTAATTACCCTCCGGCTCGAAGGACCAATTGTAACTGAGGGGTACAATTCCCTGACTGTATTACTAGATATGATACTTACTACCACTACCTTTGTACTTAATATTCGGCCACCCAGTACTCGGCATAAATATATTATGATGAACACTGTCACGTAGATGAAACGGATCCAACACAAATGTACGAATTAGAAATAGGTCTTTATTTCTACACAGCGATGGTGTGTAGAGCAAGCACTTAATCAAATCAATCACATTTATGAATGGGAATTAGTATGCACTTTTATGGCAAGAGTATTCGTCGGTATATCAATAGAGAATGTCCAATCTCTGAAGGCGCAGGTGGTACATATACGACCTGGAATAGTTAAGGAATAACAGCAATGATACTTTGGATTATAGACTGGATACACTAGGGGGGGTTAATCCGGTCGCTTGTAAGCCGACAGGAGTAGGAAGGGGGGGGGGGGTAGAATCCGGCTGCCTCATCCGGCCAAGGGTATCCCAGGTGAACCCACTGTAGTGCCGTTCAATGCGCCGGCGATCCTTGGACCACAGATGAAAGCAGGTGGACTCTTTGTGGGCCGGCGTCCTCCGGTCCACGGAGGAGAGACGTGAAGCGACCTCGTCTTGCAGAGCGTCTCCTCACCTTGCGTCCTCTCCAGGGGGGGGGGTTCCAACACACGGCAGTGTCGGGGGTCTTTATCCATGGAATAATCAGCGTATACAAAGCATAATCCGTGCCTGGGAAGGCGGGCTGTCGTCGGTAGAATAATCCGGTATACAGGTCCACTCGCTCGTCGGCTCTGGGGCTCCTCGGGTGCAGCTTCACGTGGGGTCAACCACCCTGGATAAGCAGCCAGTTCTCTGCCCGAAACGATGGGGTGCTGACTACGGTAGTATTCTCACCGCACGAAGCACTATATATTAACAGACTATTATTAGCTTAATAGACTACGTCCAACTCGACGATATAGTGCCAAATATGACTATTCAAATATTAATATACACGATGTCTCAATACCGATGGTAAGCCGAACTTGGCCTTACTCCCACACGTGGCGTCGCGGGGAGGCTTTACGTCTGTGACTCTATTGGAGGGTAAGAAACTGGACTGAAAAGGGAAGTCCTACTTTAGTAGCGCAGTATATATACGCACTATGAACAAATAGTCCCATTAGTGGTGCGGTAGCCAGATTCCTACGCGGAACTAGGACTTGTTCGTACATGTTGAGCGGTACGTTTGAACTTGGTCTGGGGGGCATGGCAGCCTGGCACCAATGTCTCGACCAATAGTAGAATGGAGACTATTATGGGATGTTCAGTAGGCTAGAATGGATATTCAATGCATATTGTACAAGGAATATACAAGGGATATCAAGGAATATTAGAGAATATACAAATACAATTAAATATATATATATAAATAAATATATATATTCGGTTTAATCTGGCCCTTCACAACACATGTATTCTTGGCAAGTAAATTATACACACTATACATTTATACCTGGCAAGTAAATTATACACACTATACATGTACACCTGGCAAGTAAATTATACACACTATACATGTATACCTGGCTGTCAGAATGCAGGTAGGTGAATTCCAATGGTTGAAGGCAATCACAGAGACAGAGAGTGTTTACTCTTGAACAGGTTCGACTTTAATAGTAAGAACACAGAGTAAATTCTAAGAGAGAACAAGTGCTAAAAGCACAAGTGTAAGATAAGGTAAATGGGAGCTTATTGGAGGTCCACAGTAGAACCGACCTGACAATGGACAAGCAGAAGAGAGGTATGTTAAATAGAGACAGAATACAAACATTCCACACACACCCCCGTGACAGCCAATCAGGAACCACCCCTAAGTGACAGCACTAATTGACAGGGAAATGACAGGTGACAAGCCCAGTGACATATGCCAGGAATGTGGGTGGTCACCGACCGAGGTCGGTGTCCAAAACGTAACAGTACCCTCCCCCGACGAACGGCACCAGACGTTCACCTAGGAGCCTCGGGATTCAGCCGCCGGAAATCAACGATCAGGCTGGGATCTAAAATATCCCTTTGAGGCACCCAAGAACGCTCTTCTATCCCGTACCCCTCCCAATCCACCAAGAACTGAAACCCCCTACCCCTCCGCCTACAACCCAGTATCCTCCGCACCGTGTAAATGGGTTGACCGCCAATAAACCGGGGCGGAGGAACCACAGGCAGTGGCGGGGCCAAGGGCGATGAGAGGAATGGCTTCAACAGGGACACATGAAACGTCGGATGAACCCTCATAGAGCTCGGAAGTCGTAGCTTGTAAGCCACTGGATTAACCCGATGAATCACTTTAAATGGTCCTATAAAGCGAGGAGCCAGCTTCTTGGATTCCACCCGGAGAGGGAGATCCCGGGTGGAAAGCCAAACCCGCTGCCCTGGACGGTAAACTGGAGCCGGACGACGCTTACGGTTAGCCTGCCGTTGGGTACTAACCGAAAACCTTCTGTAGCGCCTTCCGAACCTGTTTCCACGTCCTGCGACAGCGAGCCACATGTGCCTGGGCCGAGGGCACCTTCGCCTCCTGCTCCTGCTCGGGAAACAGAGGAGGTTGAAAACCATACTGGCACTGAAAGGGAGACATACCGGTAGAAGAGGAGAGAAGGGTATTATGCGCGTACTCAGCCCAAGCCAACCTCCTACTCCACATTGCCGGACTACCGGCAACGTAACACCTCAAGACCCCCTCCAAATCCTGGTTGACCCTCTCCGTCTGCCCGTTCGACTGTGGATGGAACCCAGACGACAGACTGACAGAGGCGCCGAGGCCGGCGGCAAACGCCTTCCAGAACCTGGAGGCGAACTGAGGACCCCGGTCCGACACGATATCTACTGGCAGCCCGTGGACCCGAAAGACATGCTGTATAATTAAATCAGCAGTCTCCCGGGCCGAAGGAAGCTTGGGGAGAGGGACAAAGTGAGCCGCCTTAGAGAACCAATCCACCACCACCAAAATGGTGGTGAATCCGTCCGAAAGGGGAAGACCAGAAATAAAGTCCAGAGATATGTGTGACCAGGGTCGTTTAGGAATAGGAAGTGGTCGGAGGAGACCCGCCGGTGCCCGTCGAGAGGTCTTACTACGTGCGCACATCGGACAGGCCGCCACAAAGGAACGCGTATCCCCCTCCACTGTCGGCCACCAGAACCTCCTACGGATAAATTCCAGGGTCCTGGTTGCCCCTGGGTGGCTGGTGAGGGATGACGCATGTGCCCACTGTAGCAAGCGTGAGCGCGCCACCTTGGGAACATACGACCGTCCCGGAGGACCCCCACCAGGATCGGGCTCCCGCGTTAGCGCCGACCTTACCACCTTCTCTATGCCCCAAGACACGGGTGCCAAAATCAAGGCCGGTGGAATAATGGGATGGGGCTGCTCCTCCCGCCCAGGAAGATCAAACTGGCACGACAACGCGTCAGGTTTGATATTCTTGGAGCCGGGTCTATAGGAGATGGTATATCGAAATCGTGTGAAGAACAACGTCCACCTGGCCTGGCGAGCGTTAAGGCGTTTAGCCCCTTGGATGTAAGCCAAGTTCTTATGGTCAGTCCAAATAATGAAAGGATGTGCCGCCCCCTCCAACCAATGTCTCCACTCCTCCAGTGCCAATTTGATCGCCAATAACTCCCGATTACCCACGTCGTAATTACGCTCGGCTGGTGACAGACGGCGAGAAAAAAAAGCACACGGGTGCACTTTCCCATCCTTTAAGCATCTCTGAGAGAGCACCCCCCCCACCGCGACGTCAGAGGCATCCACCTCCACAATGAACGGAACCTCCGCGTCATGGCGGATCAATACAGGAGCGGATGTAAAACGACGTTTAAGATCGCAGAAGGCCGACTCAGCCCTAGGCGACCATTCAAAGCCAGGGAGAGAGGCCTTAGTGAGAGCTGTTAAGGGATTGGCTAAGGCGCTAAAATTGCGAATAAAGCGCCTGTAAAAATTTGCAAAGCCCAAAAACCGTTGTAACCCCTTGAGCGACGAAGGCCGTGGCCAGTCCAAAACTGCACTCACCGTGGCTGGATCCATGCGCAGATCGCCCTTCGTCAACACAAAGCCCAGGAAGGACACGGTGTCCGTGTGAAACACACACTTCTCAGCCTTAACGAATAGTTGATGCTTGAGGAGACGGTCTAGCACCTCCCGAACGTGCATTTGGTGTTGCACCATATCGCGAGAAAAAATCAGGATATCATCTAAGTAGACAAACACCGACACCCCAATCAAGTCTCGCAGCACGTCGTTAACCAGGGCTTGGAAGACTGCCGGAGCATTAGCCAAACCAAAGGGCATGACCAAATACTCATAGTGCCCATTGGGTGTGTTAAATGCAGTCTTCCACTCGTCTCCCTCTCTAATCCTGACCAGGTTGTATGCATTACGTAAGTCAAGTTTAGAAAAGACCTGTGCCCCCTGTAAGCACTCAAAGGCCGTGTCCATGAGGGGTAAAGGATATCGGTTCTTGATGGAAACGTCATTCAATCCCCTATAATCAATGCATGGGCGCTGATCCCCATCCTTTTTATCAACAAAAAAGAAGCCAGCGCCGGCAGGGGAAGTGGAAGGGCGTATGTGCCCCGCAAGCAATGCCTCCTCTATGTAGGTGTTCATGGCCAAGGTTTCGGGGCGTGAGAGAGAGAACATTCGCCCGCGAGGCGGGGAGGTACCGGGTAGAAGATTAATGGGACAGTCGTATGATCTATGAGGCGGAAGTGCTTTAGCACGCGTCTTGCTAAAAACGTCCGCCAGGTCCCAATAGATCTCAGGCACCCCTATTAAATCGGGATTAGAGGGTAGATCAGAATCTGCCACGCTCCCCACCATCCTGGAGAAAGAGGGAGGAGACAAAAGAGAAGAGGGGGGGGGAGACAAGGGTTTGGGCAAACTCCCGCTGACGATCGACTTGACGTCGGCCGCCGTTGAGAGTTCGCCCGTGCTCCAATTAATGACACGAACACATGACGACAACCAGGGATGACCCAACACCATGACAGAATAGGGGGAAAAGATGACAAAAAAAGTAACCCATTCCCACTCCCCACCCTCCACCCGGATGTGTAAGGGAACTGTGCACTGGGTGACGCTCCCACTGCCCAGGGGCCGACCGTCCAGGGCATAGACTGGTAAGGGAACCCCTAAGTCCTCCACCGGGGTTCCCCACTCCTTCACCAATCCCACGTGAATAAAATTGCCCGCCGCCCCTGAGTCAATGAGAGCCTTAGTTCCCCTAATGTCACCCCCACAGTTGATCGCCACCTCAAAAAATGTGCGAGAATCCGTGGTTTTGGCAGGAATGAGCCCACCTGCTGGCGCCCTCTCGAGGCCCGACGGCGCACCTTCCATCCCCGATTGGCGCCGAGCCGATACAGCCTGGACCCGACAGCTGCCGAAGCAATGACCGGTGCGGCCGCACCGGAAGCAGCGTCGCTCTTTGATGAAGCGCTGCCTCTCGTCGTCCGAGAGCGACAGCGCTCCAAGCTGCATGGATTCATCACCCAGTGGCCCACTCGTGTAATGCATGGATTTATCAACACCAGGAGAAGAAGGAAAACATACCTGGGGCTGGGTGTTGTTGACATGCTCCTTCTCCCTCTCCCGGTGCCGATTATCCATCTTGATGGTGGTGTTGATCAGCACTTCCAGCTGCTCGGGGATCTCACGTGCGGAGAGAGCATCTCGCATCCGCGCTGAGAGTCCCCTGACGAACAGAACCACGCAGACGTTCTCCGCCCAAGCTGTCTCCCGAGCCAAGATCCGAAAATTGATAGCATAAGCTGCGACTGTGCGGAGGCCCTGCCGGCAGTCGAGAAGACGACCACCAGCCTCGAAGATCGAGAGTACCCGGGAAGTATCGAATACTCTTCTCAATTCCCGGGTAAAGGCGTCCAGACTGTCGCAGATTATCGCCCCTGCCTCTAATTCCGCCGTAGCCCAGGAGAGAGCTTCGCCGGTGAGCAGTGTGATAATATACGCTACCTGCGCTGTCTCCGATGGAAATGATCGTGGCTGCAGCCGGAAAACGAGTAGACACTGGGTGATGAATTCCCGACAACCATCCGGTGATCCGTCATAGCGAGCGGGCGCCTGCAGATGTGGTTCGCGGGACCACTCCTGGACCCCGAACCCCCCCCGACTTTCCTCTGCGTGGAGCGCTGCTTCCCCCGCCGCCGACTGCACACCAGCCACTCCTTCTTGGGCTTGTCGAGCTGTGGCCAACGCCGACTGCGCCACCGCTTGGGATGATCCGACGACCCCATTGAGTCGGATTAACTCGGCGCTGACCAGCTGCTGATGTTCCTCCATCCGTGTCTGGGCTGCTCCCTGCGTCCGGAGCATCTCCATGATGGCCTCCATGGAATTCTGATGGTCAGGTCTTCTGTCAGAATGCAGGTAGGTGAATTCCAATGGTTGAAGGCAATCACAGAGACAGAGAGTGTTTACTCTTGAACAGGTTCGACTTTAATAGTAAGAACACAGAGTAAATTCTAAGAGAGAACAAGTGCTAAAAGCACAAGTGTAAGATAAGGTAAATGGGAGCTTATTGGAGGTCCACAGTAGAACCGTCCGCGTTATCCCCGAACGCAATTAGTGAAGACCTGACAATGGACAAGCAGAAGAGAGGTATGTTAAATAGAGACAGAATACAAACATTCCACACACACCCCCGTGACAGCCAATCAGGAACCACCCCTAAGTGACAGCACTAATTGACAGGGAAATGACAGGTGACAAGCCCAGTGACATATGCCAGGAATGTGGGTGGTCACCGACCGAGGTGCGAGCACGGAGAGAACATGCAAACTCCACACAGAAAGGCCTACACCATATATATAGCATATATATATATCAGCTAAGACAACAATACCTCAACCGGTCTCTGAATCAGGTCCTCAATGCCCTGATCAATACCTCAACCTGTCTCTGAATTAGGTCCTCAGTGCCCTGATCAATACCTCAACCGGTCTCTGAATCAGATCCTCAACGCCCTGGTCAATACCTCAACGGGTCTCTGAATCAGTTCATCAACGCCCTGGTCAATACCTCAACTGGTCTCTGAATCAGGTCCTCAGTGCCCTGATCAATATCTCAACCGGTCTCTCAATCTAGTCATCAATGCCCTGGTCAATCTCGACGAGTCTGTTACTTGTTATCGTTGTTTTTGTCAGCTTTGTACTTTTCAAACTGCTGCATTTGGATTTCCAACCCTTCCCTCATCCGGCCTGTCTTAATAACACAGCTCACAGTAGCTCACTTCTGAGTTGGGATGCCCTCTAATCTCAGGCCACTATCTTCAAAAGGCCATATGCCACAGCTCTCTTGTGGGGGCAGGATAAGATTGCCTCCCTGTAAGCACTACGGGGATCGCTCTGTTTGATCTATGTTACCCGGACTACAATGGAACCGCATAGCACCTGATCTCCCCCGCGCCACCCGGCCCCTCGCGGCCTGGGAGAATGTCTACTGAGAAATATACCTACTGCACCACCACCACCATATCCCATTTGTTTGATGCAAACAGTAGAGTCACTTATCCTATCAGTGCTTTGAGATCTGGCATGGTAAATAGTATGGTATGCTTCACAGAGAGCCGGTTTCTGTCCGTGTGTGTGTGTGTGTGTGTGTGTGTGTGTGCTTAAACTGCAAGGGAAGCTTGCTTGTCTCCCTCCCGCTGATTTTTTTTGCCAAACCACTGCTGCCTAGGCGCAGTAATTTCATCGCCTCAAAAGACCCGTTTTTCAAAAAGTAAAAAACAGGGGGGAGTATCTGCTTAGAAAACGAAAATGTCTAATTAAAAAAAATATCTCCATGTGGTAAATACACAGGTCACAACATGTTTTACAGGAATGTAGTGCAAATCTCTTTAATAAATAGATAAAATATGTTGTAGTGTTAACGTGTTTAAAGTGTCTAAAGTGAGTGTTAAGGTGAGTGTTTAAAGTGATGTCTGCATGTGGATGTGTGTGCAATGAGTGTAGATGGATGGGTGGATGTTACGTAGAGTCATTAAGCATCCTGATGGCCTGCATGCGGGGGTTTGTTATAAGCATCTACATAAATATTGGACCTAACCATATTATTTTAATTATCTTTAATAAGGTGACATCAACATCTAATCAACCTGTCTGTTTCGGTCGTTCCCTTAACCAACACGTGAGCATATAATTTTCTGCCTTTCTAATATCCAACAATGATGGTTGCGGTCATCAGTTCCTCCGATCAAAGATAACGCCAAGTCAGAGAACTGTATGAGTTACTTTGAGTCTTGCAGGTGACACTGAGAATAACTACATGACATTGATCTACTATATATAAACTATATATAAAAAAAAGCAGCCATTTACCATCTACTCATGTGCTCCTTGTGGGAAAATATTTAGCATTATTCATTCTGCTTTGATACATCCATGCTTTATTCTGCTATGATACATTCATGCTGTATTCTGCTCTGATACATTCATGCTGTATTCTGCTCTGATACATTCATGCTGTATTCTGCTCTGATACATTCATGCTGTGTTACGATAGGGGGGAGAGAAGAACCCAATATGCGGATTGACAGGAGGAAAGAGACGGTGGTTGCTCTTCTCAACGTGGTGTTCTTTTAATATCAGAACTCAGGAGCAAGGCAGGAATATATACAAATACAAAACAAATGGCACAGCAGTGCTGGCGCTAAGTACAAACTCGGACTGAGACACAAAAACAAAGATGAACAAAACAGGATACTAATAAACTTACTAGGACTTAACAAACAGCAGGGCAAGGCAGACGACAGCAATGTACAAACAGGAACGGGAACACGGAGGTATGACGCCACACAGGAAGTGGGAACAGGACACACTAATATACCCAGACTAATTACAATGATTACTAATGATAAACAGCTGGGGGAAGAAGGCACTAGAACTAATACAATACAACAATACTGGAACAAGGACTAGGCTAAATACAAAAACACAGAATCAGAATGCCAACACAGAAAACACCTAAACAGACAACACTTGTAACATAGACACTAATTGCCACAGTAGAATGTTATTAATGTGACCAAGCAAGATCAATGTTGACTGCATCGTCTGCAGGTGACCGCTAGATGGCGGTATGACACAACTGTCAACTCTGTGCCTGGGGCATTCTCTCTCCCAGACATGAGCTGGTCTGGGAGCGTGACAATGCTGTATTCTACTCTGATACATTCATGCTGTATTCTGCTATGATACATTCATGCTGTATTCTGCTCTGTATATATTCATGCTGTATTCTGCTATGATACATTCATGCTGTATTCTGCTATGATACATTCATGCTGTATTCTGCTATGATACATTCACGCTGTATTCTACTATGATACATTCATGCTGTATTCTGATATGATACATTCATGCTGTATTCTGCTCTGATACATTCATGTTGTATTCTGCTATGATACATCCATGCTGTATTCTGCTCTGATACATGCATGCTGTATTCCATACTATCATATTAAATTATCTTCTTTATCACTTAGTCTCTGTTGAACCATATTGTATAATTACACTGGGTCTGCAACTAATGATGTGTTATTGTGTTTATAATCTAGGGTCAATTATATCACCATGTGTATGTAAAGGAATCACATGGGCCGATTTTCCAAACACCAGGAAATCTGCCCATTGAGATGGAAAGATTAAATATATGTGTTAATTGCTCAGTGATAATTGAAGCGGACAATTTTTTTAAAGAAATGTCCTCTCCAGTTTAACTCCTGGTATCAATGGCTTGCAATGCTTCAAGTACATCATTCATAATAATAATAATAATAATATCTTGGATTTATATAGCTCCTTTCAGGAGACCCAAGGCGCTTAACAGTGGGGGGCAGCTAAGGGAGAGAAGGGATGAAAAGGGAACTGAGAAGCACGGTTTATAGAGCACACACAATCATCATGAATACGACGTGCCCTAATAGATACCCGGCATCAGCAATGTGTCGATCGAAGCCTGGGTGAACTTCATTCTGTTCAGAGATCAAACGGTCACAATATTTAATACGTGTGGGCAGGGAATTAGTGCTTTTGTTTTTGTTTTAGTTTACTGCTTTCCAAAGATGTAGCCATTGGTATCTATCTTCTTATCTGACTCTCTGGAGAAGACAGTAAGCGCATTTCCCATAATGGTGGTGTGTTTCTTTGCACTTTGTCATTTGACAGTTTCAAATGAGTTTCATCCGGTCATCCTGTGAAGTAGATTCTAGGGTGTACTAATGACAACACACTCTCAGGGGAGAGCATGTCTAAAACGGTAGTAGTCAAAGTTAACCATATTATGTTGAGACAATGAACACACGACCATGTGGTTTCATTACTTTATTCGACTGACGGTTACGTTACAACACCAGCCCTACCTCGAGCGCTAACCACGCCCGTCTATTAAAGGCACAGTAGCCTACAGTGTAACTGCTAGTATGTCACAACCTATACGTAGCATAACAGGACATAACATTTCCCCCCCCTTCCCTTTTGCAACAGCAATAGAACATTCCAGTCCATGAACAGAAACCGAACACTTCAGTCCACCAACCCGTGGCATTTACCCAGTAACATAGTCCCCATGCCAAGCGGGTGGAGCCCTCACCCTCTGAGGGCGAGCAGGCTGGGGAGCAGGGTCTGGTGGTTGTGGTGGGTTACCTCCCACCCTGGTTGCTTCCAAGCGGGGCTGACAACTGCGGGTTGCATCTTGGCTCGGGGATGATGCGGGCAGTGTCGGGGCTCCGACCTTATGCAGGCGGTTTGAGTGCCAGCGAGAACCATCATCTAGTCTGTAGGTGGCCGGACCCAGTTGACGGGTCACTCAGAGGGGTGCTGACCAGGGTCTGTACTCTGTGAGAGGCATCATACCTCCGTTTCATCTGAGCCTGTGAGCTTTGGACCTGATCTCTGGCCTTCTCGAGCCCAGGGCTCTCGCATGCAGGGGCCGGTTCAGCTCTCAAGCAGTCTAGTGGTTGTTTCATTTCTCGCCCAATCATGAGCAGAGCCGGAGAGACCCCTGTGGTGGAGTGCTTGGATGCCCGGATGGTCAGGAGAGTTTGGGTGAGTGCAGCGCTGAAGGGTTTCCCCTCCTCCAGGCAGGCTCGGATTCCATTCTTCAGCGATTTGTTTAGGCGTTCAACGCTGGCCGTTACTTTCAGGATGGTAGACCGACGTCCTGATGTGCCTGATGGACCTCAGTGACAGGAACTCCGAGAACTCTGCCGAAATGAATTGAGGCCCATTGTCTGTGGTGACGACACTGGGCAGGCCCCAGCGCCCAAACAGCTTGACGAGGTTGTCGGTGATGCTCTGTGTGGTGATGGAGCTGAGTTCGATGGCTTCTGGCCACTTTGAGTGTAGGTCGTGCACGACCATCAGGTAGCGGGCATGTGCCGGGGCCCCATGAAGCTCTCCGCATAGGTCAACCTGAACGTGCTCCCACGGCATGGACGGCCACAGGGTCGGGGTGAGGGGTGCTGTAGCCGGCTGGCCCGTTTTCCCACTCAGCAGGCAGCAGGTACAGTTGCGCACCAGCTCCTCTACGTCGCCGTCTATGTGAGGCCACCACACTGTGTTTCTGCAGCGTTGTTTCAACTTAACCACCCCCAGGTGGCCGTCGTGCGCCATGTGCAATACCCTGGCCCTCAGCGCCTCTGGTATAATAGCGCAGTGACCGCGGGCGAGGCACACCTCCCCCAGCAGGAGAGCTCGTCGCGGACTCGGCGGTAGGGGAGCAGTCTGTCCTCCACCGTGGCTGACCAGCCGTCCTGGATATAGGCACGGAGATTTGTAAATGTCTCATCTTCAGCCGCAGCCTGCTGCAGCTCAGCCAGCGTGACTACTGCGCTGAGCGGTCCATGCAGCATGTGGACCCAGTCCACGTCGTCCTCCTGTTCAGGACTCGCCTCACCCGCCTCTTTTGTCGTAGAGACGGCTCTCGAAAGAAGGTCAGCTACCGTGTTAGAGCGCCCCGGCATAAACTCGAGTCCGAAGTACTGATCAGCCCACCTCAGTAGCCTCATAGGCTTGTGCCCCGCCCCTCGGGTCGCCAGCAGCGCTGTCAGAGACTGATGAACTGTGCGAATGGTGAACGCCCTGCCATACAGGTAGACATGCCAGCGTTCGCAGGCCCACAGACAGGCGAGGGCCTCCCTTTCCCCCACGAGTATTTCTGCTCGGCTGGTGTGAGGGCCCGAGAGGCAAAAGCCACTGGACGCTCTACCCCTCCATGAACCTGGGATAGTACGGCGCCGAGCGCCACCCCAGAGGTGTCACAGGTGACCAAGGTGGGCGCGGTCAGGCTGAAATGCGCCAGTGTTGGCGGGGACGTGAGCTGCCGTTTGATGACGCGCACAGCCTCCCGGCAGGCCGGGGTCCAGTCCCATACCGCATCCTTGCGTAACAGCTGGCACAGAGGGGCCGTCGAGTCAGAATAGTGTGGCATGAACCAAAGGTAGTAGGCAGCCATGCCCAGAAAAGAAGACAGCTTGGACGGCGACTGCGGGTCCGGCAGGGACAGGATTGCTTCGGTGTGGGACATGATCGGGGTGATACCCTCCCTGGAGAGCCTGAACCCCAGGAACTCGACCTCAGTAGCTCCAAATGTACACTTCTCCGCGTTGAGTGTGACCCCGTGTTGCTTGAAGCACTGGAAGACCTGCTCCAGGCGAGCGTCGTGGAGTGCAGCGGTGGGCGCATGCACCACCACATCATCCAAGTAGATGCTGACCCCCTGGATGCCAGCCAAAATGAGCGACATTATTTTCTGAAAACAGCTTGGGGCTGATGACAGGCCAAAAGCCATGCGCTTGTACCTAAAAACCCCCACATGTGTGACAAACGCTGTGAGGTCCATACTGCCCGGTGCCAGGGGAACCTGCAGGTAGCCGTGAGGTAAATCCATTTTACTGAAAATCGTGGAGCCATGGAAATGGCTAGTCAGCTCCTCCGCTGTGGGGAGGGGATACTTGTCAGAGATGATGGCTTTGTTTACGTCTGTCAGATCGACGCATAGACGCAGTCCGCGCCCCCCCCGTTTCTTGGCTATCACCAGGTTGGACACCCAGGGAGAGGCGTTGATCGGTTCTATGACGTCCTCCTTCACCAGATGATGAATCTCCTCCTCCACCGCATCACGGAGGGCCAAGGGAATGCGCCGCAGCGGCTGAATGACGGGTCGGACAGACGTGTCCACCGAGGGCTGGTGCACAAATCCAGTCATACAGCCCAGGCCTTCGAACAGTGTCGGGTGATGGTCAGGCCAGGACGCGGTGACCTGCAGGACGCGTAGACCCCCAGCGTCGGTCAATGTGAAGTCCAGAGCATGAAACAGGTCTAGCCCCATGATGTTAGCCCCTCTCCGTGTGATGTAGAACAATACTTTTTATTATTATTAATACACCCACAGAGCTTTTAGAAGGAAGCTAAATAAAAAGTATTGCTTCCCCCCCCACCCCCCAAAAAGAAAATTTGTTTTAAGGAATTCATCATACCTTTTTTGCAGGTCCAAAATGAATGTTGTTGTTTACATGTATCTTCTCCCTGCTTCCCATTTCCCCAACGTGGAACACACCAGATTGGGTGAATGACATGCTGGTGCTCCAGTGCAACATCTAGTAGTGGCTGAATGTCATCTATACTATAGCACCTTAGAGATTCACTAAGAAGATAAAACAATTCAAACTCAGAGTTAAAACAAGGGGGGGAAGACGGAGGCAGCCATCTTGATTATCTCCGTGTAGAGAGGGGGCCTAGTAGTTCAGACGGTGGGTGTGGTTTGGCTGCAGTTACGTCTTTGCCCGGTGGAATGAGTCCTTGGCCGTGTCCTTTAGCCACGGTGGCGCTGCGTGTCTGCGTACTTTAGTACATATCTAGCCCGTAGCAGACGGCCCATCCTGCATAACAATTAAAATTCAATTACCTGCAAATGTGGAGAAACGACTTTCCCTCTGGAACATACGTTGTGCAAATCTATTTCCTCTTTGTCGCGCCTAATGCAATTAGGGGGAGGGGAGCATTAACGGGACGGAGGTTCGTAGAGAGCGAGGGGGGGGGGGGGGGGATGGAACGAGGGAAGATGGGTAAAAATAAGTGAGTCAGAAAATTGATAATTGATATTGATGTCTGGAGTGTCTTCCGCTGGTGGACGGAGGAGAGAGGAAGCAGGAGAGATTGCTATCAACATGTCCTAGGGCAGTGGTTCCAAAAGTGTGGGGCGCCAAAAAGCCAATGTCAACTAAAATGTACTGACTGTCATGTGTTGTTCTTTATACAGAGCACATGCCGAAGCCTACATACGTTTTGACACAAAAGGTGGCAAATTATTAGGCTTATTTTAACGGAAATAAATCTCCTATCCTACTGTAGGCCTACAACTACATTTTAATTAAGCCTAATTATTTCACAGTGGCACAGGATCGTTTGCCAAGCTTTTGTTAATTTTCAAATAAAATATAAAACTATAATTGTGTGTGGGCGGCTGGGTGGCGCAGCGGACATTGCGCTTGTCACCAATGCAAGAGACACCGGGTTCGAATCCGGCTGTCGGCGTTGCCTCCAGGCTTGGGCCGGCCGTCATACTAACTCAATTGGCAGAGTTAGCGGGTGGAAGTCGATGGGTGGTAATCTGGACGTTGTGGACAGCAACTCCTACAGGTCGGTTGGGGGACGCCTGCACAGCAGAGACAGGAAATGGCGGGGGTAGTGTGAGCCTCCCACACGTTACACCTCGCCAAATGAGAGTCCGCGCTGGCAGGTGAAAAGATGTGACAGGCTGCCTCCTCGTGTATCGGAGGGGACACGTGATGCAAGGCTTCTATCCTCCCTACAACCGGCCAGTGGGGGGCATATGTGAGCAACGTTCAAGACAGGGGAGGGGAGAATTGGCACAGCGAAATTGGGATGGGAGAAAAATAGAAAAAGAGGAGGGAAAAAAAGTGGACAAAGAAAAACTATAATTGTGTCTTGTTAGTAGTAGAGGAAATGGCATGTTTGTAGGCTAAAATGTAT
Source organism: Notolepis coatsorum (assembly GCF_963971535.1). Lineage (NCBI taxonomy): Eukaryota > Metazoa > Chordata > Actinopteri > Aulopiformes > Paralepididae > Notolepis > Notolepis coatsorum. The sequence continues at coordinate 57,413,666 of NC_140179.1, read as the reverse complement.
CCTAGCCTACATCTAGGTGGGGACCAGGTTAGATGGGGCTCGAAAATATTTTACAACTACCCAAGTGGGGCCTGATTGAAAAAGTTTGGGAACCACTGTCCTAGGGTATCCCTTATAGCCCTCTGTGTTTGGTTTGGTGGAATGAGGCCTGGGACAGCAGAGGGCTTTTCTTTCTATTTGTTATTAGGGTTTTATCAAGGATTTTGGTGGGACTCTTCACTGCTCTATAAGGAATAGTGTGGAGGGAATGCATGCTAGACTGATTGATTTGAATTGATTGATTGATTGAACTTTTTTTTTTTTTTTTTTTATCAAATTCTTTTTATTATTATTCACATGAAACAAGACAACACATTAAACACAATCACAATACATAGAACTTCACAAGAAAATAACAAAAACAATAATAATACAGAATAACAATTTATACAGACAAAGAGAAAAGAAAACAGAGTTCAACCTTCTAAATTTTAAATCCAAGGGGTACTATCTAATAAATGGTCTTTCCCAGTGTTCAGCCCCGATTCCCAGCTGTGTGACCCTATATTAATAAAACGTACATCTCCAATTCACCACAAGGACCACTTTTTGAGAACACGACCCGAAAACAGAGCAATGAACCTTCATGAAAAAACAAAAACCTGTAGAGGTGTTCCATAGACTCACAGAGACCGTGTAAAAGTGACCAAACAGTAAAGAAATAGTTAAATAGCTGCCCCCCCCCATAAAATCCCCAGCTAAACTCAAGAGGACAAGACAAAAGACAAGACAGACAAAACATTTCCTCCTCCCCCTCCCAAGAGACCCCCGGACTCACCCGAACACGCACCTCAACCCCGCTCAGCCGCACACGGCGGTCCTGACCTTTTCGGCTGCTGCAAACCACAGGTCAATACCTGCCTGTCCCACCCCAATCACCCGCGCCGTGGATATCTCAAGATAAATCACATCCAATAGTGTTAGGGACCAGTTAATCACTGTAAGCTTCTCAGGCTCCTTCCATCTCATTGCTATTAGCTTCTTCGCTGCTGTGACACCCGCTAGGACAACCCTTTTTAGTTGAACGGACGCAGGTAGTGTCGTTATATCGTTCAGGAGTAGCGTAACAGCTGTGAATGGGATAGTTAAGCCACACAGATCTGAAAGTTTGTCCGTTATTGACCTCCAGAAGCGGGCCACTGGTGGGCAATCCCAATACATATGCATATAAGTGCCAGTGGCCTTTTGAGAGCACAAAGTGCACCGAGAGTCGGTTATCAGTCCCATAGCAAATAGCTTCCTATGTGTAAGATAGGTCCTATGAATATAATTAAAATTAATTTGCTGGTGATTGGGGTTGCGGGAAGATAATGCCACATTTGCCCAAACATCATCCCTGTAACTGAGGGGTACAATTCCCTGACTGTATTGATAAGTATGGTATCATTAAACCACTACCGCTTTATGTACTTTAACTACTGGCCACACAGTACATGATATAGATATGATGAACACTTTCCCACCATGAAACCAAGTCCACACAAATGTATAAGTCGAATATTTAATATATAGCAAAGGGTATATACAACGTTCACTTAATGACATTTATGATTTGAATGCACTTGTAAGGCAAATGAGTATTCGTAGGCAAATCAACATTGAATGTCCAATCTCTGGTTACACAGGAAGCAAGTATACAACCTGGTTCTTTAGGGAACTATAGCGATGGTACTTAATGATTATAGCTGGATATACTAAAGGGGGGTCCTGCTGGTTGTAAGTCAGTAGGGGGGGGGGGGGGGGGGTTAGGAGAGCCGCCGGCGATATCCCATCTGGCCAACGATTTCTTGGGAGAATTCAGAGTGCTGAACACGGTGCCCACAGAACCTTGGTCCACAGATGAATACAGTTGGGCCCTCTTGTAGACGGTAGCTGCCGGTCCACAACGAAGAGACGTGAGGCGACCTCACTCGGGTTAGAGCGCCGTCTCACCTGGACTCCTCTCGGGGGTAGTTCCAACACTTACCAGTGTTGGCTGTTATCCATGGCATAATCAAAGCACCCAAAGCAAGTAGATAATCCAAGCCGTGTAGGGCTCGCCGTCGCCCGGGTAAGGTAATCCAATGTGCAGGTCCACTCGTCCTTGCCCAGAACTCCTCGGATGAAAGCACCACACGTGGTCTGCCCAGCCTGGTTAAGACTCTAGATAACGCGAGGAAAACGATGGGGGTACTGCTCACTTTATAACTCTAACCGAACGATGCACCATACATAATAGACTATTATTAACTTAATAGAAATACGTCCCACTCGACGGTATAGTGCCAAACTATGACAATTCAACTATTAATCCACACAATGTCTCAATGCCATTCTGAGGCCAAGTTGACCATACTGCACCACACGTGTATCGTGGGTGAGGCTTAACGTCTTGCCACTAGGTTGGAGGGTAAAGAACTAAGGGCTAAAGGGAAGTTCTACTTTACTTGCGCCATATATATATGCGCTGTGAACAAATAGTACCATTCGTATTTCGGCAGACGTATTCCTACGCGGAACCGGGGCTAGTAACGACATGTTCGTCGGCACGATTGAACTTGAACCAAGGGGCTTGGCTGCTGGCGCCAGGTTCTTGTCCAATGAGAGAATGAAACTATTATGGGCTGTTAGTAGACTAAAGGGATATTCAGTGTATATGTACAAGGAATATACAAGGGATATCAAACGATATACAAATACTATTAAATATATATCCATAAATAAATATATATATTCGGTTTAATCTGATCCTTCACAACAATCCCAGTCAAACTCGGGGTCCAACTCCGGGATATCCACACGCCAGATTGTATCCAATGATACATTTTTATACGTGGATTGAATTAAGAGCGTATAAAAGTCTGAGACAAACCCTCTGGAGGTCGTCCTGTCCACTATGAGCCTGAGGAAGGGGTGTGGGTGCAAAGCTTGAGCCCACGGCACGCCATGCGCCCTCAGTGCTGACCTTAGTTGAAGGTAAAGAAAGAAGGACTCGCCGGGAAGATCATAAAATTCTCTTAAGTCCTGAAACGCACAGAGGCCGTTCTTATCATAAATATCCTCCAGAGTATGAACTCCCCTCCTTTGCCATTGAGGAATATTAACCGGCTTGTGCCCAACAAGTAATTGCTGGTTATTAAAAATTGGAGAGTCCAGGTGCATGGGCATTTGACCCCACACGACCTCTGTACATTACGCCACGTTTGGATCACGTGAGTTATGATCGGTCCATACCTCAGCCGGCATTTCGAAATAGAGACAGTGGAGTACACCACATCCTGCAATCTTAGCGGTGAGACCGCAGCCGCTTCTAAGGAGCGCCAAGATACAGCATCTACAGGGTCTAGCCAGCACATCAGAGGTATCAGTGAGAAGGACCAGAAATAAAGCTTAAAATCAGGGATTGCGAGGCCCGCATCTTGTTTCCTACATTGAGTAGTAGCTCTTTTGATTCTCGGGCGTTTATTATTCCAGATAAACTTAGATACCATCGATTGTACCTTGCGCCAGTGGTCTATTGGAGGGGGCAGGGGGAGCATTGAGCTAACAAAATGTATCCTAGGCAGAACGTTCATTTTGATTATGGAAGCTCGGGCTTGTAAGGAGTTAGGAAGGGACGACCATCTGTCTAGATCCTGGCGTATTTTATCATAAGTACCCGTGAAGTTGTACTTAGTAGTTTGACTCAGCGTGGGGAATATCTCTATACCTAAGTATTTAAAATGTTCCACTATGGGGATATCAGCTGGTAGTCGCACCGCCTTGGCCAGCTCATTAAGAGGTAGGCAGGCTGATTTGTTCCAGTTAATCTTAAAGCCTGACAATTTACCAAAGTCGTCGATTATTCCCAATAATTTTGTGGCCGACCGGGAAGGGTCATCCATAAAAATCAGTAGGTCATCCGCATAGAGAGCAATTTTGTGTGGTGTATTATTGATCATTATGGGGACGATGTCCTCCGATTGCCTAATAAATTGGGCCAATGGTTCGAGGGAAAGCACGAATAGTCCCGGGCTCAGAGGACAACCCTGTCTAGAAGATCTGGAGACTGGGAAAAGTGTGGAACAGTTTTTGCCTGTCAGTATCATTGCCGACGGCGAGGCATACAGGACTTTAATCATATGAATAAAATTCTTTCCAAGACCCATGACCTCAAGTACCTTCCACAGGTATGACCATTCTAGTCTGTCAAACGCCTTCATGGCATCCAAAGACAGAACAGTGGACGGAGCTGTATTGTCTTTACTGTTATCGACTACATGCAACAGCCTCCTAAGATTATCTGCAGCCAGGCGCCCCGGGATAAAACCAGTTTGATCGCAGTGTACCAATACCATCATAAATCTCTGCAGGCGGCGGGCCAGCACCTTGGCAAACACTTTTAAATCGGCCCCGAGAAGACTCAAGGGCCTATAGCTACCACAATCATTGGGATCTTTGTCCTTCTTGAGAAGTAAATAAATCAGCGCCATGTTGACATCTCTTGAGAACTCCCCTTGTTCGATAGCGTAATTGATCATATCGAGCATCAATGGGCCCAGTTGGTCCCAGAAAGCGAAATACACCTCGGGTGGAATACCATCCCAGCCTGGTGCCTTACCCCTCTGCATTTCAGCAATCGTCTCCCTTAGTTCCATAAGGGTGATCGGTTTCCCCAGTTCCTTAGCCTCTTCCTCAGAAATGTGGGGTATCTCAAGCCCGCCAATGAACGATTCAAATTGAAAGTCGTCGAGATTAACCTCTGAGCTATATAACTGTGAGTAAAACTCTTTAAAAGTGTCGTTGATCTTTTTCGAATCAGTAGTGATTGTACCCTGTCGCGTCTTGATCGAGGGGATATCCGAGAAATGATCATTTGAGCGTATTTTCATTGCCAATAGATGGCTAGGCCTGGAGCCGTGAAAGTAGTAATTTTGCCTTGTCCTATGTATCAAGAACTCAGACTGTTGTTTAAGTATGGAGTTTATTTCCTTCTTGACTATCTTACGTTGTGTGTTTAGTCGTTCACTATAGTTAGTTTGCAAAGATGCGTATAGATCCGCATATAATGTTTCCAGTCCTTCTAGTTTTTTTGTCCGGGATTTACGTAAGTTGGAGGCGAAAAGTGTGACATGACCCCTGATAAATCCTTTCAATGCGTTCCATAGGACCCTGGGGTCATCGACCGTGCCAACATTGATCTGCAAGAATTCAGCTAGTTTACTCCTGAACTCAGAGCAGAAATCATCGTTCTTTAATAAGGTTGAGTTAAAACGCCACCTGGGAGCTCTCGTGGAGAGCCTGCCAAAGGTTGCCACAAGGAAAATCCCCTTGTGGTCCGAGAGAGCCAGGGGAACCAATGAGACGTCGAAACTATCAAACAAATTAGGGGATGCGAATGCATAGTCTATTCGAGAGAAGGTTTTGTGTCTGGCAGACAGGTGAGAGTAATCCTTGAGGGTGGGATTGGATAAGTGCCATAGGTCTGCGAGCCCAGTGTCCTGGGCCCACATCCTGAGGGCCTTAGAGGACCGTTTTTGGTCGCTTGTTTCAGAGGACCCGGACCTATCCATCTCCGCATCCCAGCACGCATTAAAATCGCCACCCACAATGAGAGCGTATCCAGTAAGTTCCAACATATTCTTCGTGATTGTATTATAGAACGCTGAATCAAATGTGTTAGGGGCATACAAAGCCATTATTGCCATCTTCCTATGAGAGAACTCAACTTTTGCTATAGTAATCCTTCCCTCCGTGTCCGACCACACATCCAGGACTTTGATATCAAGGTTACGTCTTGTAACTATGACGACTCCTTTCGTCTTATCATCGGCTGAGGATGAGGAGATAACGTGATATTGTCGATTTGCTAGCCTTGACACATCACCCACCAATAAATGCGTCTCACTAAGGAGAGCAATGTCAATATTTCTTCTCTTCAATAACCAAAGGACACTGGCACGCTTGTGTGGGGTGTTAAGACCCCCCGCGTTCCAAATTAAAATATTAAATTTAGCCATGGTCGAGTTTGTCTAAATGCGTAGAGAACATACCAGTGCAGCCAGGCTGAGTACAGAGGCGCTGATCCAGGCGGGCCCAGACGGTCAATCCCAGGAGTTCAGAGGAGGAACAATTACACACATATAAGACAACAGTACATAAAACACATAAAAATACCACCCCAGTTACAACCCCCCCTCCTTCTACTCTAAACCCTAACCCACCCGTCCTATTATAAACCCTCCTATACCCACTCTCCAATCCCCTCCCTATGCCCCATCCACTAAGGATGGTCATCTTCCTATCATTTCCCACTGGAGTCATGGATCCAATAAGACGCTCTCCACTCCGACCCCCCTCTAGATAAACCCCTGATTAAACCCCCACTAGTCCAATAAACACAAAAAATTATAGAAAATAAATTCAATAAAGATATCGGTCGAAAACCACCGTGAGCCTTGGCCCTAACATGAGATAACTATAATGGAAAAAATAGCCATTATTATATAATAACTCAACATCAACCCTGCAACCATCTACTTCCAAGTCTGCGCATCAATGTCGCAATGTTATAGCACAAATGGATAAAGGAAAATTCAAAACAAAATTAAATTAAAGCATACCAGCAGATAGTCTAAGGCAGGATCGGATCACAGGTAAATTGTGCAAACAGATGTCATTTAAACAACGACAATAATAAGAAAGGGAAAAAAGGGGGTTATGGTCAAAGTGCACACCTGTAACAGCCCCTCTGATCAGGCACAACGGCTGGAATGACATAACCTATGTAAGAATAGAATTAAACACATTCATTAACCCGGGGATGGTAATAAGCAATACCTGACACAACCTGTTATCATATATTGTTTCAATAAAGATATCGGTCGAAAACCACCGTGAGCCTTGGCCCTAACATGAGATAACTATAATGGAAAAAATAGCCATTATTATATAATAACTCAACATCAACCCTGCAACCATCTACTTCCAAGTCTGCGCATCAACGTCGCAATGTTATAGCACAAATGGATAAAGGAAAATTCAAAACAAAATTAAATTAAAGCATACCAGCAGATAGTCTAAGGCAGGATCGGATCACAGGTAAATTGTGCAAACAGATGTCATTTAAACAACGACAATAATAAGAAAGGGAAAAAAGGGGGGTTATGGTCAAAGTGCACACCTGTAAGTGCCCCACTGATCAGGCACAACGGCTGGAATGACATAACCGTAAGAATAGAATTAAACACATTCATTAACCCGGGGATGGTAATAAGCAATACCTGATACAACCTGTTATCATATATTGTTTATATATATATTCAACCGATCTTCTCCTACCGGAGCCCAAAGCTCAAAACAGCCTGGATATAAAAATAAAAGCATACAAGAAGTTAGTTAAGGACCCGATCACCGTTGAATTGTGCGAACCGATGACACTTAAACAGCAACAACAACCAAAGTGCGTAAATATTAACGGGTCTCGAATGTCTCAGCGCAGACGATAGACGCAGCCCGCTAGCTAGTGCAAGCTAGTGATGAATCCGGATAGCACGTTAGAGTCTGTTATGTACATTGTTCAGCTAGCTCGCTAGCTTCCAAAGAGGCGATACACAAGTACGACCATGAGGTCAGCATTAGCAAGTAACAGAAGTCATTGGGAAGCCCCGCTAGTTGGATGGGCAGTGGACAGTTAGCATGTCTGGGCATGACAGCAAGTATTTGTGAATAGACGGCCCTATCAATGTATTCAGGCCCACATCGCCAAGTCACTCACCCGTCATAGATATCAAGCTACAGTCTCGGCTATCCCCTCGAGATATTCCTTCGCATTAGCCAACGACCAAAATGAACGCCGACCATCGACCTTATCCAACACAGATAATTTCGCGGGAGCGAATAGCGTGGGCCTCAGGCCTAGTTTCCATAGCCCGGACAGGACCACTTTGTATTCGCCTCTCTGTGCTTGAACCTCCGGCGTAAAGTCTTCGAAAATGGCCACTTTGTGATCGCCAAGCCTTAGATTACCCCTTTTGGCACGAGCCGACCGCATGATGAGCTCCCTCTGCTGAAGCCTGTTCAGCTTGACAATGATGGGCCTCGGCTCTTTGTTCACTCCAGGAGTGGTCCTGCCCGCTCTGTAGGCCGATTCACATACGGGAGGGGAGGGGAGGACGTCAATCCCGAGTATTTCTTGCAGCAATTCCGGCATGGTCTCAGAGAGACGGCCTTCCCCGCTGCCCTCCGGTACTCCAACAATCCTGATGTTGTAGCGTCTCTCCCGGGACTGTATTTCCACAATTACCGACTGTAGTTTGGCAACTTCAGCCTGCCTAGCCAGCAGGGAGAACTCCAGATCCGCCATCTTCTCGCCCTGTAATGAGACCTCCGTTGTTAGCGCGGCTAGTTCGTTAGCATTAGCCGAGGAGACAGCGTGCAGCGACTCCATCTTGTCTATCAACGGGACGACCGCCAACCTTATTTCCTCTGATATCTCTCGATGAAGTTTATCACAAAAATCCGCCAGCACTTTTCTTTGTGTTTCAGCGAAGCGTGTCTCAGATTCTGCATGGAGCTTGGTCATGACCGAAAGCACAGCTTCGCTTATCTCACCGACACCGGGCGATGGTGCGGCCAGGCCCGGTGGTGGTTTGCTGGCTGGAGCGCTCATGGATCTGGTTTCCACCACCGACATCGCAGAAAGTCGAAAGTTGACGACAGTAGTTGAAACTTGACGACTTAACAAGCAGACAAAAAACAAATAAAAATAAAATAAAGACTAATGGGGAGAAACGTATATTCCGCACGGTAGAAGGGAGCTCACGTGAAACACGTCTACTCCATGATCGCCTAGCTCCGCCCTCGATTGATTGAACATTTTATTAACAGATTGCAGAATGGGTACAATACAGTACAGCTCAATACACTTACACTCAATACAATTGTTAAGGGGATGCAGACCAGAGAAAGACTTTCGTCTTGTTTACATCAGGGTCCCCCATTTTCAATTCATCATAACATACATGACATACAGGTAGACAGTACTATTACATCTAGCCATTCATTTATGACATACCAGATCTACAAATATACAGTACTGTTTATGAGTACAAAAGGAGTCTAAAAAGAGAGTATATACATTTGAGGGGGAAGAAACTGTATATTGGAGGAGGTTGGGTAGGTGGGGTGGGGGGGGGGGGTAGGTGGGGTGGGAAACTGTACATTGGAGGTGGTTGGGTGTAGTGCACTGCAACCTTGCCCAGGCCCGACGGGGCCCGGCCCGGCGGGTTCGGGCTGGGTAGTTTTTTTTTTTTAATAAATAATTCGGGCTCGGCCGGGCCCGGGCACCGCAGTTTTTTATTTTTTATTTTTTTTTATTGTGTTTATTTTTATTTTTTTCATATAACTAGGGTTATAGGATAACCTTCGTTTTAAGATTCGCTTTCTCTTTTGCGCCAGAGAAACATTTGGATGTAATTACTGCAGCGCGCAGGGAGAACTCAGGGGACAAGTTCAACTCGATTGGTTGTGTTGGAATATAGCCAGTTGGCAAACGTTTTAATTTGTTCTTGGGATGTATGTAGCCGGTTTTGTTAACGGTGTTCAACGCGTTGCTGACTTCGTGCTGAGTGATGTTTATTATTTGCTGGATCGCGCCTCGCTACCTGTTTTGTTGTGATTTTCATTACGTTGCTCTGCTCGAAATCTGATTTCTGTTTTCTGTTTGTTTGTTTGACTGAGTAGGCTATTGTGTGTCGTGTGTGTGTGTGTGTGTGTGTGTCAAAGAAGATTCTATAGCCTTCAATACGTTTTACGAGGCTGATGTGTGAGTCAGTCTATATAAGCGAGCACTGGGAGAGACGGCATTGCGAAACAGGCTATGTAAATGCTTCTTAGTTTTGTTCATTTATTACGTTCATATAAAACCGTGTTTCGAATATTTAAAACAAATACAAAAAAAATTATATTTAATAAATAATAATAATAATAATTTCTTTCGGGTTTTCACGCGGGCTAGGGCTTAAAATATTATTTACAGTCAGGCTTATTTTCGGGCAGGGCCTGAAGTTCACGGGCTCGGGCAGGGCTCGGGCTTTATTTCAAGGCCTTTGCAGACCACTAGTTGGGTGGGTGGAGTGGGGGGGGGGGGACTACACATTGGAGGGCTCTGGCTGCAATTGTAGCTTACCACCACCGGTATGACTGTGTATGAACGAATAATGGACTCTGTAAGCGCTCTGGGGTCACTGGGGTGTCACGAAGAGCGCTATATAAATCCAATCCATTATTATTATTATTATTATTAGTGGTGTAGTGTATCTTGTAGACCAGGCCCATTGCATATTGCTGTACTCTGTCATCTACTCTAAGCCATCCTAGGTTGTCAAAGTGGTTAGGGGTGAGGTGGGTTCTAGGAGTAAGGTCAAGCAGTAGTCTGACCAGTTAGTTTGTGGATGAGGGTGGACGAGAGACTAGCATGCAGTTTGATTAGGTTTTTTTTTTTTTAAACTTTTACCAGTCAGCTGGTTCTTTTTAGCGTTTATCGCTTTTTTCTGGTCAAGCATGACCGACAGAAACAGGTTGAATGGGATATAGATCGGGGAAAGACACTCTGAGAAAATACGGCGAGTCCGGGAGTCGAACTCGTGTACCCCAGATCCGTGACGCGCACGGTTGTCCCCGACGCGGAAATAGCGCCGAGATACGCGGTGAGCTACTGGAGCTCCCCTTGATTAGGTTTTTAAAGAACATTTGTACCTTAGTAAACCCACTCAATTGTATTCTATGCTTTTATCCACCAAATGATCGACGTCACATCACGATAATACCTGACATGCTTCAAGTAGTCGCTTTACCCTACCTCTGCCTAGAACCAATGCTCTAAAGAAAACGTAAGGTTATGTATATAACCCAGTTCTGTGAGTTATGGTGCGCTCAGCACCTAGTTGCATATATCTCGCTTCAGCGTATATACACTGAATAAAAATGTCCACCATGTACCTTTACATGCCAGCATTCATCTGACCACACCCCCATCCGCTTACCTTCATAAGCAGGGGTGGGGCCACACACTCATCTCCTTCCCAACAAATTTCACCACAATGAAAAATCAAGGGCCGCAGCGGCGTCCTAGGTGCTGAGCTCACCATAACTCACAGAACTGGGTTATATACATAACCTTACGTTCTGTGTCGTTATGGCTTCGCTCAGCACCTAGTTGCATAACAGGAGCTGAGCGGGAGCCATAGCCCGACAAATACACCCCGCTGAGGCCCCCCACAACCATCAGACCGGGGAGGACCGAGCCCCCCGACTCTCCCTAATGGAGGATACCCTCCCTATTGGAGGCTTACGGGAGGGAGACGGATCCGACCGTGCGAAGAGGAACTCAAGCAACTCAACGCACAGGGTGAGCAGACCGTGGCTTGACCCCACGACTACACACACGCACAACCCGCATGCCACCCGGGAACGAACGAAGGAACAACCTCGTTTACTGCCCCCAAAATCACGGGGTCAAGAGCAACCCAACCCCGTGGCAAGGCTGTAGCAGCGGAGCGCGAAGGAAGACCCAGACCCACCGAAGGGACTGGATCCCCTGGAAAAAGGGGGCCCGGAGAGGTCAAATGATGCCAGGCATCAAGACCCCACCAGGCGGTCACTTAGTGACACCGCCCCCCACATCGCCAGCGTATTCAGATAAGGCCCCCTCCAAGAGCGGGCCCTTTCCCCCCAATAGCACACCGCCTGGCACGCTGACTCTGAAACACAGGCAGTCAGCATGGCCGTAAGCACTCAAAAAGGTTAACCAACGGAAGCAGGCAGCGCACCGGGGAAACCAGGCAGCAGGCTGTAACCTGAGCCTGGAGCACTGCGGACGAGACAGGCGCCAAAGGAGTCAGCTGAAAACAGCCCCCCCGGCGGAAGGGGCGTATGCTGGCGTTGTTGCATGACAAAGCCTCCATTAAAAAAAACCCACCCAGAGGGGTCGAGGCAGAGAAGGCTGACATGATTGGCAGACGTCATGAACGTGCAGGGGCACACTCAACCGGGTAACCCGGGAGTTGACTCTGCTCCAACATACCAGGGAATCAACTACCCTCTCTGTACAGACGGTGGTTGTTCCTATAACCCCTCAAGAAAAAACTCCAAAACACACCTGCGGGTATACACTGGCTATACCGCAGTACAAGTGTTTCAGTTTTCAAAAAAGGATTATCCCAGGCCTACGGTATCAACAAAACTTTACTTCGGACCGGGCCCGGCGGCACGGGAAGCACAGGGTTACCAGAGGAGGTCCAAGACCACCCCAACAGCCCCCTCTTCGCCACGTGTGAGAGAGGAGCAAAAAGAATGGAGAACCAGCCCTAAGCACACCGCACTTGGTATTCCCAGGCGGTCTCCCAACCAAGTACTAACCAGGACCGAACCTGCTTAGCTTCCGAGATCGGACGAGATCGGGCGTGTACAGGTTGGTATGGCCGTAAGCCATTACGATAGTGCAGAGTACAACATGTACCCAACAAAGGGTCTCCATAACGCCTAACCCTGTGACACCCAGACCGACCCGGCATTTTTCCCCCCGAAAAAAGCACAAGTCCCTCAGGGTACCAGAACAGCAGATCTGCATCCCCGGCGGACAACGGGTTAACTGACCTGGACCAGCGTGACCAGACCAGTCCCGTGTCCTAACCACGCCGACATGCCCACTCCAGGAGAGGGGGTAGGTATGCGTGTCGATCTAAAACATGAAAAGAGGGCGCCACCCAGACGGTCCCATTTGGACAGTGCTCAGTGGCCCACCCCAAGGGCGTGAGACCCCTCTACCTATGTTCAGATCTATTCCGTTAACATCCCCCAGATATGAACGAGAATTCATAGAGACAACCTAGTAAACTGGTGCTCGGAAGAGACAAAACTCCATCCCAGTTGCCCTATAAAAACGCTGTTTTAACAAGCAACCAAGGCGCACTTAGCCCCTGCGTGATTCTTTAACAGAAGCACACTGAGCCAGCACTATGAATGCGTCGAGACCCAAACACATCAATGGATAGTCTAGCAAGACACCAAACATTGTTCCTCCAAGTCGCCTGGGAGAACGACACAGCCGTCGTGCTTCACGTACCTTCCTCTTTTTATTCAAAAAAGAAAGAAACACAGACTGACATGAATCCCACGTGACGCAGCTGAGCGTAATTCTTTTTTACATTTTTACATCCCACCACCCTCGCCATAGGGAGGAGACGGAAATCCCCAGAGAGACTTCCCACGCGAGCTGTATAGATTGAAAAGAATATATTGCAACATTGAGCTATGTAATATTTGGGTTAGGGCTCTCCGAGGAGGAGGCACTGAACCAATACACACTCAATAATCGAATTGAATCGAATACACACACAATAGAGCAGAACTCCTTTTTGAAGTTCTACTCACCTTGACAATCTGAGGAGGAGGCTCTGAACTCTGAGGAGGCTCCCTCACAGGGAAGGAGACTCCGAACTCACAGAAGGCCCGAGGAGGAGCTTTGTGAGGAGGAGCTCTGACAACTCCCTGAAACAGATCCATAACATGGACCTGAACAACTCACGGAAGTCTTACCAACAGAGACGCGCACAGTGACATACTCTATGGCGGGGGAATTTCTGCGGTGCACACGCCCAATCTTCCAGGGCGTGGGACCAGGAAACCCCCCCCCCCCTCTTACCCTGTAACGTGCCGAACAGCAACGTGACAGGAACCTTGAAGGACAGGATGTTTTAACCCCTGACCAATCAGAAAAGGGGAGGAAAGGATTACCAGTTCACCCCTTTACGACCCCACACCCATGATACGATGTAATGACAAATAGAGCATGACACAGTCATATTCTACTACATGAAGTATCTAACAGCTTCACATAGCTCATGCGCTAACCTGCTATCTGATTTTTACTAAGGAAAAAACACAGAATAGAGAGGGCCCCCTTTAAGAGCCTCGGTACCAGACTTACACATGTGCTTCTGTGGCCAACCTAACCCAGTTGTAGATCACAAGACACACACAACCCTTTATCACAACAAAAAATGGCAAAGTACACTCTCTACAGAGGAACGCCGTTTTTCATAATGAGAGAATACAGAATCCTCGATTATGTATTGGCCACAGGCCTTGCTAAGCACACACGATAAGTGACCAAACAATCTTTTCTTTAGGAAAATATAGTTTCTCAAGCGGTTAGCACAACCCCAGCAATTAAGCTGAGGGTTACATCGTATCCCCACAAACTGTTATGGTTTGTAAACAACCCCAACAGCACGGCACAGACAGGTAGTTCAGAGTTAGCCAAAAACCAGGGCGTATTTATTTCCAAAACAGAGAAGAGCAAAAACAACAAAAAGCATAAGGGGAGAATGTCCTTGGGCAGAGTAGGCTCTGCGGCTCTGCAGCTCGGCTCAGAGCAGAGATGGCACTGTGGCGTTGCGCCTCTGACTCTGCGGCTCTGCAGCTACTTGGACATCCACTCGGGGAGCAACAGATCCACTCGGGGAGGAACAGAGAGAGAGAGAATGTCAACAAACGAGCGTATGGAATACGAGACAGCCCAGTATTATTAGCTGAGTCCAGTACTAACACAAGCGACACATCTTCAGTGTTTACCAAAACACACAAAAACAGAAAGGTCCCGAGTCCAGGAAAATGCGAGGAAAAAACAGAGCATTCCAAAAACTCACCAAGGCGCAATTGCGCAAAGCGATCTACGAGGCACAGATCCACGGATGGCAGAGAGGAGCAAGAGCGGCGACTTCCAAAGACGTTCTGGAGAAACGACGGAGAAACACACGGGAGGAACAAGCAGCAGGTAGTGGTAAGCAAAACGACCCGACACAGAACGTACAGAACCCCAGAGTATATAAGGGCTCCACCGAGCTGATTTGAAACTCACTTCAGGTGCGTGAGGGCAATTGGTACCTGGAAGCGTGCGGTATTGGACCAATCCTCACACAAACACAGTGACACAATATATTGTAAACAACATGTCTGAGAGGAGGGTGGGGAAGCCCCAGGGAAACCGGGGGGATCACCCCTCCTTCCTTACCCTTGATACGACCAAGTTGAACAGGTAACCCTGTTAATATGTGAACACACTGTTCATTGTCATTA
Organism: Notolepis coatsorum; assembly: GCF_963971535.1. Lineage (NCBI taxonomy): Eukaryota > Metazoa > Chordata > Actinopteri > Aulopiformes > Paralepididae > Notolepis > Notolepis coatsorum. Next base: position 57,398,528 of record NC_140179.1, on the reverse strand, counting down.
CAGGCTGAGAAAGGAATTCATTCCTCAATAATATGTCACTAAGCATAGCTTTATAGGTTAATTAACCCCCTTAGTTGTGAGTCCACGTTATATGAACACACATGTTCTCATCACAACTAACCAGATCATTTTTACACATGTAAAACAACAACCCGATTTCTATGGAGAGAGAAGCTATACCAGTGACAAGACAATTCACACACAACACGCGTCGTATCCTCAATGTATTGCAGCAACACACGTTTTGGAAAACATCGTTATTACAAAACATTTAGAAGGGAAGGAAAGAAGAAGTGTTTAAGGTCCGGTCGGGACCTTCCTACCCTGAACGCAGGCCAAGCGAACTGCAATCTGGCTAACGGGGCACCGAAGTTGAACACAGCATCTCTGTGTTGACGACGAGAATAGCGTCGTTGCGCCACCCAGCCGCTACGTTTCTCCATGTTTGACGCAGTCCTCACTGGCAGGGCTCCGGTGTAGGTTCGACTAACATCCTCTGTCAAAGATGACGTCGTAGTCAGAGTGTTTAAGGCATGTTATAGTCATAAAAAACATTCAACAGTGTAGCATTAAGCTAACAGCCGATCGACTGATAGCAACAAGCTAACGTTTACTAGCCTGGTAAACACAGCGAGCTAACGCCGCAGCTAACAGCTGCACAGTAGGCCACAACTAGCACGCAAGCTAAGCAGCTATCACCTGAACTGTACACAATGACATAACAAGCCACACTTCAGACAGGCCGCTGTCCAAGGTCTCCCCTAAGAGGGAAAAGAAAAAGAATGTCAGAACACAGTTGTCAACGGTGATCCAGACATACAGCAGGGCCCTTTGAGCATGGAACTCCCGATAAAGAAGATCCTATGCCCACTTTTCCTCGTTAGGGTATACTTTCATTTGTATATGAAAGATGGGGCCTGCACGGGACAGAGAAGCATCCGCTCGAGAATCCCGGGATCACCAGGATTCCGGGATTAGATTGACCATCATGGGCGTCAGACCAAGATCCTCCGACCGCCGTTTAAGCCGAGCAGAGGACCTCAGCCTGGAGTCGGCGTTTCGTAAATTGTCAGTTAACCCCCACAGCATCAACAACAACCAGAGCTCGCAAGCAAAACAGTACATACCCCATCCTGGAAACAACCGCTTCTCACACAGTCGTTGTTTCCCACAGTCCAGCTGTGTGGCCGGAGGGCAACCCCATCCAGCCGCAGCAAGGAGGACTATAGCTGGGGAGCATGTCAGCGGCGTAAGCTCCCAATACGAAAAGCCGTTTGAAGGTCAGAAATCATCTTCCAGACACTCCAAAAACGAAGACAATATCGCCGTATTTTCTCGAAAAAAGTGAGAGAGAAAATAACGATATGATGTCAACGTATCTCCTTGTTCTTCTGTTTTCCTTTCCTCAGACTAAATATTTTTCTCCACGTCAAGTGGGCATATAGCAGGCACTTCCTTGTGGATGAAATTTGAGAAGGAGATGAGTGTGTGGCCCCACCCCTGCTTATGAAGGTAAGCGGATGGGGGTGTGCCGGTGTGGTCAGATGAATGCTGGCATGTAAAGTATGGTGGAATTTTTTATTCAGTGTATATACGCTGAAGCGAGATATATGCAACTAGGTGCTGAGCGAAGCCATAACGACACAGAACTGCAATGTATAGAGCCATAACATATTGCAAACGGAAAACAAGGACAGTTTCAAAAATAAACTTAAAGGAGCCATAATCCGGAAGGAAATCAATATATGTCATGCATGAGTGTAGCTGCAGCCATGTTATCCAAACTTCTTCTGTTTACTTTGTGTTTTTTTAAAGGTATGGTGAAATGGATTCACCTATTATGACCGTTTGTTTTATTTTCTATTGATTATGTATGTGATATATGACTGATTTACACTGAATGTTTCATATTTGTATGTGTGATCTGTGAGGACAGATACAGACAGATAGGGTAGTGTTGTGTTTATCTGATAATTATCAATAAAAGAAAGGTAGAATTCATCTTTCAGAGGTTTATTCAAAAGTGAACAAGCAAAGTACAAACAGGAAAAAGAAATACGTTGCAAGGGAAAAGTACATTGCAATGGGCAGAATATACTGTAGTGTGGAGACGCCAAGTAGAAGAAAACTTAAGACGGAGACCGTGACCTTCTTCATACATGACTTTATTCAAATTAAAGAAACCGAATTACAAATAGGTCTGACCCTGCAGAGTCAGAGCAAGCAACTGGGGCTCACGCAACATTCACAGATATTTATAACGCCAGAGAGTGGTACCATGTGACATCACTCATCGTCACATCGTCTCACTTATCATGAGACAGGGGTCAGCGATCTTTGTTTAGTCAGTCTGAATTTCATTGTTATAAGAACATTTTCCACTACAGCATTCTGCCAAGAACAGAGAGAAACAAGCGACTTATATGCGTCACTGGTCAATTCTAAGCCAATGATATATGGCTTCTTCAGAAAATAGAATCAGAGAAACAAGACTAATACAAGACTAAACAATGGTTATAGATTAATTAATTGCAGACTTAACCCTTCTGCCTTCTTAGCAATGATTTCGTGTATTTAGCCTTTTTTGTGTGTGTGTGTGTGTGTGTGTGTGTCTGTGTGTGTGTGTGTGTGTGTGTGTGTGTGTACAACGGTGGCTGTGTTGATGATTATGTCATGAAATTTGGTCCGTTTGCTTATTTTTCATATATTATTTACATAATTTGAAAAGATTGTATTTTGAAATCTCTAACAGAAAAGTTATCCATTTGACAGGCAAAAAAACCCTAGTGGTTTATTTCATGCCATTAGGGGTTAGGGTTAGGGTTAGGGTTACTTTGTTGAGAAGCGCCGATTTAGAGATGTAGAGAAAAAGGTTTCTACTTTGAAATGTACTTATGTACTAAAAAGTAAAAGTAAAAAAATGTTTTATTGCAAGGGATAGACCAGGGGTCTCAAACTCATTACATCGTGGGCCAAGTTTTCATTTTAACTACACATTGCACCAGGTGAGTTAGTTGAAGAGGTGAGCCAATTAGCGAAATCATCAGCTGTTGTTTAGGCAAGGCTGGAATGAAACCAAGCATACACTCACACAAGGACCAATCAGCATGGGTATGGGCGGGTTCATTTTCCATTGATGGGGCTGTTTTTAAATAAAGCGCGGCCGCAGAATTAATAGCGTTAACGTTAGTTCGGCCAGTGAAACAAATATACTAATACTCAAGTAAAGTACAAATCCCCCAAAACAGTACTTAAGTATTGTAACGAAGTACAATTACTCAAGTACTTTACACCCCTGCATTTGATTGCCTATATTTATCTCTTCCTTCTATTATCTTGCTCATACCTGTACCTCCCCTCCGCCCTCTGTGCTGCTATGATGCCCGAATTTGAATCAATAAAGGAATATCTTATCTCATCTTAACATGTAACACCTTATTTCCTCTGCTTCCTGTTTCTTTGTTGTTGTTTGTTTACAGCAAACTGCGGAGGATAACGGTTTACACAAGTCGTACTGGGATTACGGTAATCCCCTTTGAACCAACATCATCCTAAAACACCTTGACAAGAGCCACACACGGTGAGTGTTCTGAGTGTTCGCAACTGCCACTGTGTTCGGTTCAAACATTTACGCTTGGGGTTTGAACTCTGGAAGGAGATGTCTGGGGGACCTTCTTATCATATATCTCTTTCTTCATCACAAACAGCGGTAGTTGAACAGGGAACTGTTCAAACGGTGTAAGATATACTATTAAGTGCAGAGACACTGAGATAGGCACTGAGATAGAGGGGATGTTCTCTCAGTGATAGTTATGGGAATTACAGCTCTTCTAAGGGAGCCAGATCATGGGCTCCATTCCATTCCGAGAACCTTTCAATTAAACGCCTCTTTTGAACGACTTTTCATTTTACTTGTGATTTAATTTTTTTAATCTTTTACATTCTTTATCAGCAGAAAGTGGCACAGTATAGGAAGGATTTGTAGGTCTATATATAGTATTCATTCATTCAATCTTTATTTAGACTTTTACATTTACATTGAAATTACATTGAGGGGCAGTCGTCAAGGATTTACAATCACATAGTCATTATCGATACATTTTACAAACTACAAAGAAGAAAACGTTTTTATGAATAAATAAACAGCACTGTACTAATAAATAGAGAAATAGAACCCTTTAAAACACAAATAAATGTCATCTATATATTATTGTTCTTCCTTTGTTAGTATTTCTGGTTTCACAGGTACATTACAGTACAGATCTGGTAATGATAGCAGGTTGAACAGTGAGTTTGACACTGAAGTTTACCATTCTTGCCCTGTTTCCACTGCAATATGGAATCATCTTAAATCATTGGTAAACAAACGTAGTGCTGCAAATATACACTTTGACTGCAGTTTTGATAGGGTTAGGGTCTTTACTCTTGGCTACATTTGAAAAAGAAACACAACATGAATTAATATGGTCTGTATTGATCGATTTATGACGAGCGACAGCTGGGTCCCCCAATAAATCACCTTGTGAAAAGTTTATCATTCTGTCCTGTTTCCACTGCAATATGAAATCATCTTAAATTCGTGCGGCTGGGTAGCGCAGCAGACTAAGTGCTCGCCTACCACCGCAGAGACTCTGGGATCGAATCCAGCTGTCAGCGGTACCTCCGGCTTGGTCAGTCGTCACTACTAACACAATTGGCAGTGTTAGCGGGTGGGAAGCCGGTGGGGTATGTATCCTGGTCGTTGTAAACAGCGACTCCTACTGGTCGGTTGGGGCGCCTGTTCAGCAGGGAAGGGATCTGGGGGAGATAGTGTGATCCACACGCGTTACACTCCCCTGGTGAGAGTCCTCGCTGTCAGGTGAAAAGAAGCGGCTGGCTGACTCCACATGTATCGGAAGAAGACATGTGGTAGTCTTTTCCCTACCCAGGCCGACAGTAGGGGGCAAAAGCATGCAACGACCAGGAAGGGAATTGGCATAACGACTCAATTGGGATGGGAGAAAAATACGGAAAAAAGGGGGAGAAAAAGTAGATAAAAAATAAGAAATCATCTTAAATCACCTCATGAAACATTTATCATTCTGTTTTGTTTCCACTGCAATATGAAATCATCTTAAATCATCTCCCAGGATAAGTTTATAATTCTGTCTAATTTCCACTGCAATATGAAATCATCTTAAATCATCTCCCAGGATAATTTTATAATTCTGTTTTGTTTCCACTGTTTAGTTTTACAACTGAAATAAAAATGTTGTTATTACAGAGAGAGTAAAGTAACGGAAAAAGGTACCGTTGGGTACCGGTATCGATCCCCAGGTATCGGTATTGGTTCAAATGTGAACAGTACCCAACCCTAGTTGCTATGTCTTGAGAAATATATATATATATATATTTCTCATATATATGAGAAATACAACAAAAATTGTAGTCATTTGGTTACTATATCTTATCACAGTAAGTCACAGTGGAACTGTAATATGCCTTTCCAGTGTTTTACCTACTCCACCACAGCACAGAAAATGTCCTTGATAGGGGCGCCAGGGTGGCGCACCACGTACAGCATTGCGGTGCAACACGGCTGTCCCGGGTTCGACTGCCGGACCCGGGGACCTTTGCCGAATGTCTTCCCCCATTTATCCTCCCATACTTCCTCTCTCTCTCTCCCGTACTGGGAAAAAACAATAAAATATCTACCAAAAACATAATCAAAAAAATAAATGTCCTTGATAAATGATAACAGTGGGTCTCATTCCCGAAATCTTTTCAAAGATATATTCTGGAAGACTTATCTTGGAACCACTGAGACATAATCAATGACAAGTTCACTCTGAGTCCTGAACGTGCTGGTAATATGTCTTAAGTGGCTGACAAGGTTGCACAAATTATATGATCTGATATCTGCTTGGAGAATGGCATTGTGAGGTTCGCCTGTTCCCTGGACCTTTAATTCCCTGTCTCCTCACCTCACCAGCCCCCACCCTCGCGTTGTTGATTTATTGCATTCCCTGCCTCGCTCCGTTCCTTTAAGGTACTGTGAGGATTCTGTGTTGATTGGTCCGTGCCGAACACACACTTCTAAGTCAAGTATCAATTACCATCACGCACCTGATGTGTGTTCTAATTAGCGCCCCAGAGGGCTTTAAATACCTGGACTTCCCCTTCAGTCCTGGTCGGGTCGTTCTTTATTCTCTATTCCGTATCCTTATCTTATCTGTATCTGTATGCTGGTTCGTCTCCGGCGTGAGACGAGGTGCCAGCCATCGCCACCTGTCGCCGTTTGCCTGGAGTGGGACACAGCCGGTGCGCTCTCTAATTCTCTACGGGAGGTTTTCCTGTGTCCCACTCCAGACGTCTAGCTGGCGCGCTACTACTCCAGACGCACATCGCTCCCTATCCTACGGGGGGATGCGCGCTCTTCAAGCCAACGCGCCCCACTCCAGACGTCTAGCTGGCGCGCTACTACTCCAGACGCACATCGCTCCCTAATCCTCTACGGGAGGATGCGCGCTCTTCAAGCCGACGCGCCCCACTCCAGACGTCTAGCTGGCGCGCTACTACTCCAGACGCACATCGCTCCCTATCCTACGGGGGGATGCGCGCTCTTCAAGCCGACGCGCCCCACTCCAGACGTCTAGCTGGCGCGCTACTACTCCAGACGCACATCGCTCCCTATCCTACGGGGGGATGCGCGCTCTTCAAGCCGACGCGCCCCACTCCAGACATCTAGCCGGCGCGCTACTACTCCAGACGCGCATCGCTTCCTAATCCTCTACGGGAGGATGCGTCTCTCCGAGCCGGCGCGCTCTCCGAGCCGGCGCGCTCTTCTCCAGACGCGCTCCACTCCAGACCCCCGAGCCGGCGCGCTCTTCTAGCCGGCGCGCTACTACTCCAGACGCGCTCCTACCCCAGACGCGCTCCACTCCAGACCCCCGAGCCGGCGCGCTCTTCTAGCCGGCGCGCTACTACTCCAGACGCGCTACTACTCCAGACGCGCTCCTACTCCAGACGCGTTCCCTCTCCAGACGCGCATCGCTTCTTAATCCTCTACGGGAGGATGCGTCTCTTCGCTTCCAAGGAGGATCTCCTTGCCAGGCCTCCGTCGTCTGAACCCTGCCATCCCTGTAAGCAGCTCTAGCCCTCGCCCTGTCCAAGGCCTTAACCCTGTTTTTTCTGTCCCTGTCTCCAGCCCGCCTCCGCGGGCCTCTGTCCCTGTTCCCCTCTCCATTGCCCCTGTTCCTGCCCTGTCCTTTGCCCTGGCCCAGTCCCTTAGCCTTCCCCGTAGCCTGCTCGCCTCTTAAAGGCACAGTGCCAATTTTCCCTAATTCTTGTTTCCAGTATTTTGTGTTCTCCCTTAAAGGGACAGTGCCGCTTTTTGTTTGTATTCAATAAAAGCCCTGTTCTTGGCTTACTCTCATACCTGTCTTGTGTTGTGCGATTGGGGTCGGTTACAAACCATAACAGGCATTCTGCCTTAAACTCGGAAGCGCGTTCCCGTTCAGGTCATTTGCATACAAAACACCGCCTCCAGAGCTCCTTATAAGGCAACTAGTGACGCAGCTCTGTGCAAATGGAATGGCGGAAGTGCTTTGCGAGTTGCGAGCCGCGTGATTACGAAACCTAGCGTCAGTCAGTGCCAATCAGAGAGCGTCTCCGAGAAATGCGGCTAGGTTTCGTAATCACGCTTGCGTGCCATCAAAACTAGATTAGATGAATGTATTGGCATCATATACAGCTCGCGGTACACCTGCCGCAGAGCGCGCGCACACGCGCACGCGCGCAGTACTTTATATGAATGAATGAATGAAATATAATATATATAGCCTACAGCGGGCGTAATGAATGAACGCAGTATGGCTTATTATTCCATAATTAAGCCTATAGGCTACTGTTCATTCGTAGGCGCACACAAGACTTGTTATGGAATATTAATGCAGTCTATTTCCACCGATTAGCTTTAGTTCTTATTTATTTATCCACTTTCATTTTAGTGTTGGTGTATAGGCTATATAGTGTATTTCAATATAAGTTTAATTGATTAATGATATATTCGAAGGAATGCAGGTTTATAGCTATATCAACCCCCTCCAATGTACAGTAAATGACCAAGTATGGTTTTGTCAATATTCCAATGTACAGTTTTGCTTGTACAGTGTAAGTCTACCACCCCTCCTACCCAACCTCCTCCAACAGTTTCTACGTCAAATGTACTCTCTTTTCTGGACTCTTTTTGTATCACAAACAGTACTGTATTTGCAAATCTGGTATGTCATAAATGTATAGATGTAGCAGGACTGTGTCGTGTGTGTCATATATGTTATGATGAATTGAAAATGGGGGACCCTGATGTAAACAAGACGAAATTATTTCTCTGGTCTGCATCCCCTTATGTAATTGAGCTGTACTGTACTGTACCCATTCTGCAATCTGTTAATAAAGTTTTCAATCAATCAATCAAACAAAGGTCTGTCCCATTGTATACCAATCAATGGGATACATTGCATGTTGACCTGCATTTTTTCAAATGTATATAATTAATCATTAAAACAGATGTGTAACAAATAAGAAATACAAATTCCACAGAAGGCATTACATAATTATTATTTTCAATCATTTCACAATAATTGCATAATTGTGTTTGAATATCTGAGTAATTAAAGTAATTATACATTTGTCCAAAATAGCTGGTTCAGATATGGTTAAGCAGCTGCCCTGTGATCAGATGAATCCATATTATTTATTTTTCCGACATCAAATGCGTAATTTCTTATCGTACAAATATTGTCATATTTATTTTAATTATGATTAAGTAATTAATTCCAAGGAGGCCTGTAGCGTTGACGTGAAGGAATCACTATGAGAACACACAGTCTGTCAAGTTATAATGAAATTTTAAATTAGTCAATCAATCATGAGATTTGATCGTGGCTGAGAGCAGATTTAAGAGTGCTCCTCAGCACTCTTAAATCTGCTCTCAGCCACGATCAAATCTGATCTCAGGAAAATTTGGGGACTCCCACTCCCAGCCCTAATACTGTATGTCTTAAATGGGCGAAATTTTTTGTCGTAATTTCGTTCGGGAATGAGACCCAATGGTTATAGGCAGCCATACTGGAAGAAAGAGAAACATTCTGTTCAAGGCCTCTATTACGTAACTACTCTCTATTATAGTACTCTATTATACACCACAAGTAGCATATCGCTGCTGTCGGGACAAAACCTCATAACTCCATTTTTTAAATATATTTTTTTTTATATAAATCAACTCCGTAGATCATCCTCCATATGTGTGTGTGGGTTTTACAAAGTTTAAACAATGGGAAAGCATTAAACCGATCATCTGTCTAAACCTCCTAACTCTATTCATCCTCAAATCTGTGTTCGTTTTTTTCATCTGCTGAAAAGTTGGGTTTTTGGAGTTATGAGGTTTTGTCCCGACAGCAGCGATATCCGCTCTGAAGCCTGAGGAGGGGGGGGGGGTCTGCGGAATCTGAGCCTGGAGGTAATAATGGGGGCGGGAACAGCGGGAACTTCCTTACAAAGCGGTAGTTCACCATAAAATACCTGATATAGGAAATAAAAAGCCTTGTAATGTTGTCTAAACACATATATTGACTTACTGTAGTAAAGCATCCCAGGGAGGGGTGTGGAGCTTTATGTGGGGAGATTACAGGGCTCAGGATCTCACTGCCTAGATGGCCTTCTTGTCATTAACTGGCTGATGAAAGTGTGGGAAAGTGTGCTCGGCTCGCCCCCCCCCCCCCCCCCCCCCCAGAGACAACTGGTCGGGGGATTGATTGGCTGATTGATTGATTGATTGCTTGAAAATTGTATTGACAGATTGCAGAATGGGTACAATACAGTACAGCTCAATACACACAATTGTTAAGGGGATGCAGACCAGAGAAAGACTTTCGTCTTGTTTACATCAGGGTCCCCCATTTTCAATTCATCAGGACATATATGACATACATGACATACAGATAGACAGTACTGTTACATCTATACATTTATGACATACCAGGTTTACAAATACAGTACAGTACAAATACAGTACATTTATGACATACCAGATTTACAAATACAGTACTGTTTGTGATACAAAAGAGAGTCTAAAAAAAGAGAGTATATACATTTGACGAAGAAACTGTACATTGGAGGAGGTTGGGTAGGTGGGGTGGGGTGGGGGGGGGGGGACTGTACATTGGAGGTGGTTGGGTGGGTGGGGGGGTATTGGGTTAGGACATTTACTGTACATTGGAGGGGCTTGGGTTAGGACATTTACAGGGGCCAGTTTCGAATTGCAGTCTCTCGTAGGTGCTCTTTGAGAGTGGTTTTGAAAGTGGGTAGTGATTTACATTCCTTTACAGCTGTGGGTAGGGCGAAACGTGTTTTGTCCCTTGTTTGAGCCGAATCTGGGTTTTACATGATTTGTGGAGCTCCCTCTGGTGTGGTGGTCGTGGTATTCACTGACCTTTGGGAAGTAATTTTATATGTACATGGGTACCTTAGTTGTGTAGTGTATCTTGTAGACCAGGCCCATTGCAAGTCGTCTACTCTAAGCCATCCTAGGTTGTCAAAGTGGGCAGGGGTGAGGTGGGTTCTAGGAGTAAGGTCAAGCAGTAGTCTGACCAGTTTGTTTTGTGATGTTTGTATTATATAGACTGTAGTGGATGAGGGTGGACGAGAGACTAGCATGCAGTTTGATTCGGTTTTTAAAGAACATTTGTACCTTAGGTAAACACACTCAATTGTATTCTATGCTTTTTATCCACCAATGATAGACATGACCATAATACCAGACATGCTTCAAGTAGTCGCTTTACCCTACCTCTGCCTAGAACCAATGCTCTAAAGAAAACTGCAATGTATAGAGCCATAACATATTGGAATAGGATCCCATTACATATCATACGGACGGAAAACAAGGACAGTTTCAAAAATAAACTTAAAGGAGCCATAATCCGGAAGGAAATCAATATATGTCATGCATTAGTGTAGCTGCAGCCATGTTATCCAAACTTCTTCTGTTTACTTTGTGTTTTTTTAAAGGTATGGTGAAATGGATTCACCTATGACCTTTTGTTTTATTTTCTATTAATAATAATAATAATAATAATAATAATAATAATAATAATAATAATAATAATAATAATAATAATAATAATAATAATAATAAACTTTATTTGTATAGCACTTTTCATACAGAGGTTGCAGTTCAAAGTGCTTCACAACAGTAAAAAATACAGGCATGAGCGAGCATAGCAAGGTATGGTAAATCACAGTGTTTCACATTAGGATCTATCATCCTAATAGGCTCTCTGTTTACAGTTTCATTCAGTAATACAAATAATAAAATAGTTTAAAATGATTAAGTTTAAAAATAGTCAAAAAATTATAAAATAGAACGGACATACAACAACAGTAAAAAATACAGGCATAAGCGAGCATAAACATTTAAAATGTAAATACAAAGAGATAGAGAGGTAGCAAGGTTAGGCAAATCACAGTTCTTCAGCAATACAAATAATAAAATAGAATAGATTAATAGATTAGAGTAAAAAAGTGCGGTTTGATTCAGTTTAAAATAGGCTAAAAATAATAAGATAGAACGGACAGTAAAAAGTGTGATAAGATTGTTCAATAACGAAAAATATATAACAACAGAGCAGTGTATTGCTCTTAGTACTTTGAGTTTCCATCACTCTTAACATAATACATCAGATATGATGATGAAAATGGCCCAGTTAGGAGAATCAACCTTGGCTAGGCGGTGATGTTCACAATGTACCTAACTGGAATGTTAAACAACTTTGCTAGCAGAGGAAAAGATTTAGGTCAGAAGTCATCCTCTCCTCACAACAGAGCATCACTCTAACATCATAGAACCGACATATGAATTTCATTGGAAGTGTATGAAAGTAGGTAGGGTAAGAATATAGCAAGGTATGGTAAATCACAGTGTTTCACATTAGGATCTAGCATCCCAATAGGCTCTCTGTTTACAGTTTGATTCAGTAATAAAAAATTGTCAAAAAATTATAAAATAGAACGGACATACAACAGGGTATTTAACATACAACAGCACAGTGTTTCACATTAGGATCTAGCATCCCAATAGGCTCTCTGTTTACAGTTTGATTCAGTAATACAAATAATAAAAGATAGTTTAAAATGATTCAGTTTAAAAATAGTCATCAGTAAGAAGTAAAAAGTGTGATAACCGACACATGAATTTGATAGGCAGTGTATAAAAGTAGGCAGGGTAGGAATAGTGCAGGTAAGTACAATTTGTGTCAGGATATCCCTGATGTTTCTATAATAATATTTCCCCTTGCCACTAGGTGGTAGCAGATATCTATCTTCAAATATTTGCCTGCATTACCCCACAGTGAAATGCCTGAGCAAAGAGATGTATTTTTTAAGCTGTATTTTAAAGATGTCTAGCGAGTTGGCTTCTCTGATGTTTTGGGGTAGTTTGTTCCACAGTTTTGGGGCATAGTTGATAAAGGCTGCATTACCGATCCTCTTTTGACTGTTTCTGGGAGCCTCTAGTAGTCCAGCAGCTGCTCGCAGTGTTCTTGCTGGTGTGTAATTTATTAGAGTGTTGGCGATGTAGCTAGGTCCCTGTCCATGTATGTAAGGAGAAGGACCTTAAAGTAAATTCTAAATGTTACAGGAAGCCAGTGTAAAGCAGCTAAGACTGGACTAATGTGCTCTCTCCTTTTGGTTCTAGTTAGCAGTCGGGCTGCAGAGTTTTGGATTAGCTGAAGCCTCTCTGTGGTTTTCTTAGGGAGACCTGTGAAAAGTGCATTACAGTAGTCTAACCCAGGGGTTCCCAAACTTTTCAGACCAGGGCCCAGAAAATAAGGCGTCAGAGAGCCGCGGCCCAATGCACATCGTCGGGCTTTTTTTTTTTCTTTTTTGCCAGGCGACCGATTTTTTAAGCCAAATATCACTTCAATCCTATTAAGTTAGTTCAAGTTAGTTATTCATTTATATGTGCTATTTATGAGAGGGCTAACTTGTTGCAAAATAATAATGATAATAATCATAGCCTCATTAAAATACTATTGTTGCTTCGGTTGTTTTCAGCGTTTTATGTGCATAATCTGTTATTTAGTTTGAAATGTTCGTTGAAATAAGTAGATTTTTCGTTTTTGTTTATTTATTAAGTTAATATAAAACCATATAGTCACATTTTAGAATACAATAGAATAGAATTTTAGAATACAACTAGAAACACTGTCCTGGCATGCTTCTAAGTTCAGTGGCCTGACAAAATAAAAATAAAAAAAAAATTATTTTTTTAATTTTTAATTTTTAAATCATCTCACGGCCCACCCGTGGCTGCTCGCGGCCCACCTTTGGGTCGCGACCCCGACTTTGGGAACCACTGGTCTAACCGGCTAGATATGAATGCATGGATTAGCTTCTCAGCATCGTTCTGATTAATAAATGGTTGTACTTTTGCTATATTTCTGAGATGGAAGAACGATGCTTTGCTAATATGATAATTGAAGTTCAGTTCTGAATCTATGATAACCCCGAGACTAGTGACCTCAGATTTGATCCAAGGGGTTAGTCCTCCCAGGTTCTTTATTAATGTTTCTTTTTTAGTTTTGGGGCAGATAATTCGAATTTCAGTTTTGTTCTCGTTAAGTTTCAGGAAGTTCTGTATCGTTAGTGGCTTAGCTTGGCTTCGCCTTCTGCACTATCTCGCGTACGTGCACGCGTACTGAATAAACCACAAATGTACCTCTAATACCAGTATTAGTCTGACCACACCCCTCATCAGCTTACCTTCATAAGCAGGTGTGTGGTCACCTGCTCTCCTCCTTCTCGCTTTCACCACAAGGAAGAGGTGCCTCGGTAGATCCCCACACTTGACACCATGATGGAAGAAATTGGATTAGGAACAGCTTGGGAAACAAGGATACGTTGACATCATATCTTTATTTTCTCTCTCACTATTTTCGAGGAAATACGGCGATATTGTCTTCGTACTGGAGTGTCTAGAAGATGATGATCATTCTACAAACCCTCCACCGGTTTTCGTATTGGGAGCACGCCGCTGCATGCTTCTCAACTGCAGTTCCTTGCTGTGTTTGTTGGGGTGAAACCTGTCAGGCCACAGCTGAACTGTCGGACATGCCGCTGTTGTGAGGAGCGGTGCGTTCCAGGTTGGGTGAGTAGTGTTTGCTGGCGGGCTCCACTTGTCTGTTAGTGCTATGGGGGCTACTAGACAAAGTTTATGGAAACCGGCCCCAGGCTAGGGTCCTTTGTTTAGCCGTCTAGGCGACAGAAGGCCTTGGTCTGGCGACCATTATAGTTTTAACTAGTGGGCCGCGACCATTGACACTGGTGATCCCTGTGTGTTCTGGACGAGTGGATTCTCTCTGTCACCGTGTTAAGACCCCATCTTTCATATCCAAATGAGAGTATTCCTTCACGAGGGGATATGTGCATGTAATGTGCGATAGCGGCAGATTCATGTTCAAAGTCAGCTATACAGGCCAGTTGGTACTGTGCTGATTCCGCCGGACGTGTTAATGTCACCGTTGTGAAGCGGTGTTGACGTCTTGTTTTCTCTTTTCTCTTAAAAAGTGAGGAGGGTTCAGAACGGCGGCCTGTCTGGGTGAGTGTTATGTCATTGTTTACATGTTCATAGCTTACGGTTAGCCGGTCGGTGGCCTGGCGCGGGGTAGCTTAGGCTTCTCGCGCGCCGCCGGGAGCTCGCTCCTGATCGCGTGCGTCGTAGATCGGCGTCTCGCGAGCGGAAGCGATAGCACCCGAATGGTTGGAGCAGCCGTTAGCTTGATGCTATTCTGTTGAACGTGCTTTGATTTTTAACATGTTTTACACTCTTGACCACGACGTCATCTTTGACAGGGGATGTTCGTCAACCCTGCCTGAGCCTAGACGGGGATTGCGTCAACAAAGAGGGCTGTGTTCTACGGTGGCTTATGACTGCACTTCGCTGATCTGCGTTCCGGGCAGGTACGGGGTTGGCCAGACCCTCATAACACGTCTTCTGGTTTTACCTTGCTAAATGTATTGTGAATGACGGTGTTTTTTCCCAAAACGTGTGTTGTTGCAATGCATTTGAGATACGTTGCGGGTTGTGTGTGAGCTGTTTTTGTCACTGGCAGTAGCTTCTCCGTGCAGGTCGTGATGTATTGATCTGGTTGTTGTGTGAGAAACATCATGGTGTTTATGTGTACCGTGTACTCACTACTAAGGCAACTAACCTATGAAGCTATGCTTGGTGACGAGTGAGTAAAAGAATGTTCTTTCTCAGACTGTAATGACAATGGACAGTGAGTTCACACATTAACAGGTTTTCCTGTTTTAACTGGCCGTATTGAGGGTGAAATAGGAGGATTGTGTTTTTCCCCCCCCGGTTCCCTGGGGACTTTATCACCTCCTATCAGACATGTTGTGCATTAATTGTGTCTTTTGTGTGGTAGGGATACGATGTAACTCTCAGCTTGATTGCTGAGGTTGTGCTAAATCTGCTGGAGAAACTTATTTCCTAAAGGGAAATTGGTTTGGTTGCTGTCGTGTGCTTAGCAAGGCCTGTGGTCGATACTAATCAAGAATGATGTATTCTCTCATTGTGATGATGATGGGTTGTGTGTGTCATGTGACCTACAACTGGGTTGTACTGGCCACAGAAGCACATGTGTATGTTGGACCGGGGTTCTTAGAGCCCTCTCTATTCTGTGTTTTTCCTTAGTAAAAATCAGATAGCAGGTTAGCTCGTGCGCTGTGTGGAGCTGTGAAACGCTTCATAGGGTTGACTATGACTGTGTCATATTCTCTTTTTGTCGTTACGTCGTATCATGGGTGTGGGGTCGTAAAGGGGTGAACTGGTAACCTTTCCTCTCCCCGTTGTTCTGTCGGTCAGGGGTACACCCCCTGTCCTTCAAGGTTCCCGTCACGTGGCGGTTCGGCACGTTACGGGGGGGGGGGGGGGGGGGGGGGGAGGGAGTTCCTGGTCCCACGGCCTGGTATATTGGGCGTGTGCACCGCAGGAATTCCCCCGCCATAGAGTACGTCACCGTGCGCGTCTCTGTTGGTAGGACTTCCGTGTGCTGTTCAGGTCCATGTGATGGATCTGTTTTCAGGGGGGGTGGTCAGGGCTCCTCCTCACCAAGCGCCTACTCAGGCCTTCTGTGAGTTCGGACTCCTTCTTCCATGTGATCCATGTGAGGAAGCCTCCATCAGAGTACAGAGCCTTCCTCCTCAGATTGTCAAAGTGAGTGGACCCTCTAGAAGGGTCCTTTTCTATTGTATGTATATTCGATTCAATTCGTTTATTGAGTGTGTATGGGTTCGGTGCCTCTTCCCCGGAGGCCCTAAAACCAGTTTTTTACATGGCTCAAGGTGCAATATATTCTTTTCAATCTGTACAGCTCGCGTGGGAAGTCTCTCTGGGGATCCCCGTCTCTTTCCTATGGGAGGGTGGTGGGATGTAAAAATGTGAACATTTTTTACCCCGGCTGTGTAGACTGGGATACATACTGTTGATGCTTCCTTCTTTCTATTCCAGAAGTGTTGGAGTTAGGGAGTGTCACACCCCTCTTGTCGTTCCCCTGGGCGCCTTGGGGATTCAATGGCAGGTCTAAATAGCCTGTTCATTGATGGGGGTGTGTCCCGACGCACGTATAGTGCTAGCTCGCTGTAAACAGGCGATTGACTGGCACGCCTTAGTTGCTTGTGGTTGAAACAGCGTTTTTATAAAGCAACTGAGATGGGGGTTTTTCCTCTTCCGGCGACCACATCCCATGACCTGGGTGGGTTGTCGACGGATCCTCGTTCATGTCTGGGGGATGATGACGGGATGGATCTGAACATATGTAGTGGGGTCTCACGCCCTTGGGGTGGGCCACCAGGCGCGGTTCGTCCCGACGTCTGGGTGGCGCCTTCTTTTCATGTTAAGATCAACACGCATATCTGCCCTTTTCCTGGGGCATGTCGGCGTGGTTAGGGCACGGGACTGGTTCTGGTCACGCTGGTCCAGATCAGTTGAACCCGTTGTCCGCCGGGGATGCAGATCTGCTGTTCTGGTACCCTGAGGGACTTGGGCTTTTTTCAGGGGGAAAAATGCCAGGTCGGTCTGGGTGTCACAGGGTTAAGCGCTATGGAGACCCTGGTTGGGTATGTTTTTACTCAGCACTGTCGTCATGGCTTACAGCCATGCCATTCTGTACGCGCTCGATCTCGTCGGATCTCGGCCGCTACACAGGTTGGTCCTGGTTAGTACTTGGTTGGGAGACCGCCGGGGAATACCAGGTACGGTGTGCTTAGGGGCTGGTTCTCCATTGTTTTTCGCTCCTCTCTCACGCATGGCGAAGAGGGGCCTGTGGGGGTGGTTTTTTGACCTCCTCTGGTGACCCTGTGCTTCCCGTACCGCCAGGCCCGGTCCGAAGTGATGTTTGCGACCCGTAGGCCTGGGTTAACCCTTTTTGGAAACTGAAACACTTGTACTGCGGTATAGCCGGTGTATACCCGCAGGTGTGTTTTGGAGTTTTTTCTTGAGGGGTTATAGGAACAACCACCGCATTGGGTAACACCGAGGTGGTTGATTCCCTGGTGTGTTGGAGCAGTGTCAACTCCCGGGTTCACCGGTTGAGGGTGCCCCTGCACGTTCATGACGTCTGCCAATCGTGTCAGCCTTCTCTGCCTCGACCCCTCTGGGTGGGGGTTGTTAAATGGAGGCTTGGTCATGCAACACCGCCAGCTTACGCTCCTTCCGCCGGGGCGGCTGTGTTCAGCTGTCCCCTCTGGCGCCTGTCTCGTCCGCAGTCTCCAGGCTAGGGTTAACAGCCTGTTGCCTGGTTTTCCCCGGTGCGCTGCCTGCTTCCGTTGGTTAACCTTTTTTGTGTGCTTACGGCCATGCTGACTGCCTATTCTGCAGGGTCAGTGTGCCAGGCGGTGTACTATTGGGGGGACGGGGCCCGCTCGGCTTACTGGCCTGGTTGGTTCCGCCTGGGAATACCAGGTGCAGTAACTGAGGGGCCTTTGTCCGAATACGCTGGCGATGTGGGGGGCGGGGCACTACGTGCCCACCTGGTGGGGTCTTGATGCTGGCATCATGGACTTCTCCGGGCCCCCATTCCAGGGAGTCCAGTCCTTTTGGTGGGTCTGGGTCTTCCTTCGTGCTCCGCTGCTACGGCCTTGCCACGGGGTTGGGTTTGCCCTTGACCCCGTGATTCTGGGGGCAGTAACGAGGTTGTTCCTCCGTTCGTTCCCGGGTGGCATGCGGGTTGTGCGTGTGTGTAGTCGTGGGTCAAGCCACGGTCTGCTCACCCTGTGCGTTAAGTTGCTTGAGAGCTCTTCGCACGGTCGGGTCCGTCGCCTTCCCGTGAAGCCTCTAATAGGGGGGATACCCTCCATTAGGGGGGGTCGGGGGGGCTCGGCCCTCCCTGTTCTGATGGTTTTGGGGGGCTGTCAGCGGGGTGTATTTGTCAGCCAAGTGGCTCCGCTTGGCCTCCCTTGTGCAGAAGGCGAAGCCAAGCTAAGCCACTAACGATACAGAACGTTGGGTTATGACTATAACCAAGTTCTGTTAGTTAGGGGCGATGCTTGGCTTCGGACGGCCGCTGCAGCCCTTGACCTCACCTTGTGGTGAAAGCTTGGGAAGGAGGAGAGCAGGTGACCACACACCTGCTTATGAAGGTAAGCTGATGAGGGGTGTGGTCAGACTAATACTGGTATTAGAGGTACATTTGTGGTTTATTCAGTACGCGTGCACGTACGCGAGATAGTGCAGAAGGCGAAGCCAAGCATCGCCCCTAACTAACAGAACTTGGTTATAGTCATAACCCAACGTTCTTACTCATCCATTTATTTATTGCCAGTAAGCAGTCTGTAATGGAGCTAATCGCTGTATCATTTGGTTCAGCAGATATGTACAGCTGTGTATCATCCGCATCTATGGAAATCTACATTATGTTCTCTGATGATATCACCCAGCGGTAACATGTAAAGGGAGAAGAGTAAAGGACCTAAGCAACTCCCTTGTGCAACTCCATAGTTGTTGTCGTATATATCAGACATGTGATCTCCTAGTTTAACATAGAATTTCCTCCCTCTGATGTATGTTTTAAACCAGCCTAGCACATGTTCTGAGAAACCGACATGGTTTTCAAGACGATCGATTAGAATATCGTGATCGATTGTATCAAATGATTGATCTATTGATTATGTATGTGATATATGACTGATTTACAGTCATAAATGGTAAATGGCTGCATTTATATAGCAGTTTTTATCCAAAGCGCTTTACAATTTGTTCCTCACATTTTACCCATCCACTCACACATTAACACACCGACGGTGGTGGCAACCATGCAAGGTGCCAACCTGCTCATCAGGAGCAATTAGCGGTTAAGTGTCTTGCTCAAGGACACTTCGACACACTGCCCGGGAGGAGCGAGAATTGAACCGGGAACCTCCGGATTACCAGACGACTGCTCTACCTCCTGAGCCACTGCCGCCGCCCACGCACATGACGCATACTAAGAGCTCCACCTCCTCTCGTCTCCTGTCCACATGCTCAGGACATCTCTAAATCGGCGATTCTCAACATGGGTGTCTTTGGACTCCCCAAATGTGTGATGTCACTGTTTTATTTAGTTACCCATTTCCAGGTTATACCCTAAATCAACCACTGAGTACAATATCTCCCCTTACTATGAATGGTTTACAGTAATGGCCCTCCAAAGCCCTCAAGGGCGCGATAATGTTTCATAGTTTAACATAGACAGAGACACGGGTGGCTGCCTCGCGTTCTAACATTTATTACATACAAATGTGTGCATTTCTCCTCTGGGCATGGCGAAGGGTTTAGAATGGAGACCACTGCAGTAAATCCAGTAACTATGAATGAGTCACACCATTGAAGATAGATAGATAGATAGATAGATAGATAGATAGATAGATAGATAGATAGATAGATAGATAGATAGATAGATAGATAGATAGATAGATAGATAGATAGATAGATAGATAGATAGATAGATAGATAGATAGATAGATAGATAGATAGATAGATAGATAGAGGACGACAGTGAGGACATCCAGCTGAAGGTGTTGCAGCTCGTCTCAGGACGACAGTGAGGACATCCAGCTGAAGGTGTTGCAGCTCGTCTCAGGACGACAGTGAGGACATCCAGCTGAAGGTGCTGCAGCTCGTCTCAGGACGACAGTGAGGACATCCAGCTGAAGGTGTTGCAGCTCGTCTCAGAGGACGACAGTGAGGACATCCAGCTGAAGGTGCTGCAGCTCGTCTCAGAGGACGACAGTGAGGACATCCAGCTGAAGGTGCTGCAGCTCGTCTCAGAGGACGTCAGTGAGGACATACCTGTGTCGGTGGAGAGAATGCACAGTCGCGGGCGAGGACCGGGGCTGGTGAGAGCCGAGCTCAGCTCCATGTATGAGGAGGTCGCTATACTACAGAAAAAGCAGCAACTGGGCGGCTAGGTGGTGCAGTGGGCAAGGCGCTCACCACCAATGCAGGAGACGCTGGGTTCGAGCCCAGCTCTCTGCATTGCTATCAGCTTGGCTGGTCGTTCATACTAATACAATTGGCAGTATTAGGGGGTGGGAAGCTGATGGGTGGGGATCGGACATTGTGGACAGCGACTCCTACAGGTCGGTTGGTGCGCCTGCGCAGCAGAATCAGGAAGCGACGGGGGCGGCGTGCCCTCCAAACGCAGACCCCCGACGCTGAGAGATCGCGCTGTGCAGGTGAAAAGATGCGACTGCTGCTTCCTCGAGTACCGGAGGGGACACGTGATGTAAGGCTTAGTCCACATTGCAGCCGGCTTGTGGGAGGCATGGCCTAACAACGTTCGAGACAGGGGAGGGTAGAATTGGACGATATGAAATTGGGATGGGAGAAAAATAGAAAATGAGAGAAAAAGTAGATAAAAAAAAAAAAAAGCAGCAACTACGGGAGCATCGAGAATATGTCAAAGTGTATATAAGGTCGGCAAAGTTCTCATACTGATTTGATTGAAACCAACTTTAAGATGCTTCTCAAAGAACTCCCAGTGGGGTCAGAGTTCTATGTAGCTGGAAATGGTCGGCTACGGAGAAGAGACAGACAGCCGGGTGGGCTTGCGGGGATGGGACTGCGTAGCCCCTTTCGGGACTGTAAATCACGCCAACATTGTTGGACGAGCTAATCGCTCCGTGAATACACAGTCCCTTCTACGATGATGTAAAAATCCTACAATTAAGTCTGTTGCGCTTTTAACTATCAAAATGCTTGCCGTACAGGTGTCGCACATACATTTCAAAGGTACTCACAGTTGCACAAGGGTTTCGGACAGACAAACGCTAGGGTTTGAATGCTCGGCGTTGCTAATAAACATTTTCAAGATTTTTTATAAACTTGGCAATGCGGCTCAAACCGGCTTAATTTCCGGCTTTGGCTGCCTGTTGTGCCTGCTCACAGCGCAGGCTCATCAGGCAGCCAAAGCCGGAAATAAAGCCGGGTTGACAAGTTTATTAAAATGATTTAAAATGTTTATTAGCAACGCGAAGCTTTCAAACCCTAGCGTTTGTCTAAAGGGGCTCCGCGGTGCCGAGAGGCCGCGCAAGACGAGACTGAGTGGAGCGGAAGGCGGTCGCCTGTGAGAATCTACTCTCATCTGACTCACTAACACTGGTACACTGGAATATTAATGGTTGGACTGATTTGACCAGTAGATTGCGATCCACAGTCTTAATAACATCACTATCAACTGATTTAATTTCTTTAAATGAAACCCATCTAATGGGAGACGCAACTATTTATTTAGAGGGTTATGTTTGGTTCGGTCATAACAGAACGACACATATTAAAGCTCCAAGAGGCTCAGGAGGTGTAGGAATATTTGGTAAATTGTAATGAATATGAAATAGAAATAATTGACAAAACTGTGGATGGGATTATATGGATTTGTTTTGTCCATAGATATTCAGACTATAGCTTTGTTGTTTACTCATGTTATTTGCCACCCAAAATGTCCCACTGGGGAAGGGATGCGTCCTGTTTCTATGCTCATTTATTGAGCCAGGTTTATTTATAAAAAAAAATTTATGCGATTTATGCTTGTGGTGACTTTAACAGTCGAGAGAGAAGCTATATAAAAGGGGGGGGGGGGTAAAGATCAAGTTTCAAGTTTCTTTAATAGTTGTCATACAGAAGTACAGAATACTTTTATACAAAATGCTTCTTACTGTTACGCTCCAGAGACTGTGCAAGACAAGATAAGTATGAAATAAAATAACATAGTATAGCATGTAAAGACATATGTACAATGTTCGATGCAGAATAGACGTAACTGAGTTACCATATAATATACAATACTGTGCAGTGTACTAATACAATACTATATAGTGCAAGGCAGAAATGGGATGAGGTGCAATTTAGGTACAATTTACAGTGGGTGTACGAGTTGTAGTGCAAATCCTTTATCAATAAATATAAAGTGTGTTTGTGTGGTTTAAATGAGTGTGTGCGTGTGGGTGTGTGTGCTGTGTGCATTTGATGGTTGTTGCATAGTGTTTATTGTTCGTTTAGCAGCCTGATGGCCTGGGGATAGAAGCTTCTTCTGAGTCTTTCTGTGCAAGACTCCGGTATCGCTTGCCTGACCGCAGCAGTTCAAAGAGGCAGTTGTTCGGGTGGCTCGAGTCCTTAATAATTCTCTTAGCCTTCCCCCTGCACCGCTTGTTGTAAATGTTCTGGAGGGTGGGAAGCCCCCCTCCAATTGTGCGTTCGGCTGAACGTGTCACTCTTTGTAGTCTGCTACGGTCTTGTGCAGTGCTATTCCCAAACCAGGAGGTGATGTTGCCAGTCAGGATGCTCTCTATTGTACATGAGTAGAAGTTCCTAAGGATCTTCTGACTGACTTGGAACTTCCTTAGGCGCCTGAGGAAGTAGAGGCGTTGTCGTGCCTTCTTCACAACACTGTCAATGTGTGTGGTCCATGTCAAGTCCTCGGATATGTGGGCTCCGAGGTACTTGAAACTGTTCACTCTCTCAACCGGTGCCCCGTCGATGCTGAGGGGGCTGTAGTCCTTGACCCCCGACCTCCTGAAGTCCACAATCATCTCTTTTGTTTTGCTGACGTTCAGGGAGAGGCAGTTCTCCTGACACCACTGTGACAGATTCTCTACCTCTTCCAGGTAGGCCCTCTCGTCGTTGGCAGAGATCAGGCCCACCACTACTGTGTCATCAGCAAATTTGATGATTGTGTTGTTGTTCCGCTGTGCCACGCAGTCATGTGTGTACAGGGAGTAGAGGAGGGGGCTCAGAACACAGCCCTGGGGGGCCCCTATGTTGAGCGTGATGGATGAGGAGGTGCAGTTGCCTGCTCTTACCACCTGGGGTCTGCCCGTCAGGAAGTCCAGGACCCACTGGCAGAGGTCATAGTTCAAGCCCAGGTCCCTGAGCTTGGCTATGAGTTTGGAGGGGACTATGGTATTGAATGCTGAGCTGTAGTCGATGAACAGCATTCTCACATAGTTCCCCTGCCTCTTGTCCAGGTGTGATGCTGCTGTGTGCAGCACATGGGCTATGGCGTCCTCCATGGACCTGTTGGGGCGATATGCAAATTGCAGGGGGTCCAGGTTGATGGGGAGGGAGGAACCGATGTAGCCCTTCACTAGCTTCTCAAAGCACTTCATGGCTATGGAGGTGAGGGCTACAGGGCGGTAGTCGTTGAGGCAAGCGGGCGTAGATTTTTTGGGTACAGGGATGATGGTGGACTTCTTCAGACAGGTGGGGATGACAGCCTGTTCCAAGGACAGGTTGAAGATGTCAGTGAATACCGGGGCCAGTTGGTCGGCACAGACTTTTAGGACGCGGCCGGGGATGCCGTCCGGTCCTGCTGCCTTCCTGATATTCACTTTTTTAAAGATCCGTCTCACCTCATGCTCTGTTACCCTGAACACTGAGTCTCCATCAGCAGACCTCCCCCCCCCCATTGCCGTGGTTTGTAGGCTGGTGTTGTTATTCACAGCCTAAAACCTCGCATAGAAGGAATTGAGATCATTTGCTAAGGAGATGTCACTGTTCAGTTTGAGGGGGGTGCCTTTGTAATCTGTCATTGTTCTGAGGCCCTGCCACATGCCTCTAGAGTCAGCCTGTTCAAACTGAAGTTATGAAGTTACTGAAGATATGAATATATATGTTACGGACGGTGTCCTTATGTGTATATATATATATGGGGGTTATGTATGTTATCTGTGTGTGTATATACTGTAGGCATGTTTTGGTTGTTCTGTTTTTGTCTCCCTCCTGTGTAACATATCCCATTCTCAGGTGTCTCCCAGTTGCAGCACCAGCAGCCAGCTGGTCAATCAGCAACTCACCCCAGTGCAATGGCAGGTGAAGCTGATCTGCAATCAACATCCACTCTCCCTTTATATATCCCATTTTGTGCAGTGTTAGTTAGCTCTTTTGGCTCATTGCGATGGTGGGTGTCTCTCTGTGTCTTTGGTGATAATTCTCTGTCGTTTGGTATAGAGAAGAGGCTCTTCAGAGGTAAAAGCTCTGTTTCTTTGTATAAACAGGTAAGCTATTAATTATGTGCTGCCTGCGTGGACCAAACCCTGTGTGGGGTATATATACTGTTGGCCCTGTTTTGCCATTTGCCACTCTGTGTGGGGTATGTATATTGTTGGCCATTTTAGATTCATCCTACACTGTGAGATATATGGTTAGAGTGGTGATTCATCCTACACTCTAAGCATTGGGGTTAAAGTGGTGTTCATCCTACACTATGAGCTACATGGTTAGAGTGGTGTTTCTTTATATAAACAGGTAAAAGCTCTGGTTCTTAGGTACATTTGGTAGAGCTGGTGAAAGCTCTGGTTCTTAGGTACATTTGGTAGAGCTGGTGAAAGCTTTGGTTCTTAGGTACATTGGGTAGAGCCGATGAAAGCTCTGGGCCCTCATTTATAAACGTTGTGTACGCACAGATATGTGCGTAACCCGTGTACGATAATTTCTAAGCAAAGTGTGGGACTTATCAAATTGAACTTGTGCTTGACTTTGTGCGTATATACACGCACAGCTCGGAGCATGCGTACCTGGGCGCCCGGTGGTAGAATTATTGCAGTCTGCAACGCGGAAATAATCTTCCGTGCATTACTTCCAACACTGGCGTGTTCAACTTCTGTATGACCCGTAATTCATTATAGTTCATTGTAAAATAGCGACAGTAGTGTAATTATAACGGGCTCACGCGCAAACAAGAGGTTGGCCTGCTTGTTTGGCACGGGGGGCAGACGCAGAACACCCACCTCCAAACGCGATTAAATATTGTTTCAAATAAAAAGCGACACATACTATTATTTTGTGTCATGATTCCAAATAAGATTGGCCACAACGAAATGCTTTCTACTTCAATTTGTTGGTTAGAATAGATTACCTCGCTCCGTTGAAACTTCACTGAGACTAAAGGGGTCCCCACACGGCGAGCGATTTTAGCCAGGCGACCGATTTTTTTAGCGAGCCGACCGGCAGAATTGTATCGCCTCCATTGTTATGAATGAGAGAACCCACACGGCAGGAGATTTTGAAGCGACAGTCGCGCAGATATTTCCGTCGCCTCGCTAAATATCGCCTCGATCCTATTTTTGGAGGCGACGGCACAAGGACAATGAGGAAATAACATGACTTCTACAGTAGAAGTACTGCAGAAGTTCTACTGGTGTATCATTTGTACACCTTTAATGTATCAATACATTCATTGATCAATCTACGTATTATTACCATGCTACATAAGGTTATGTTCATTATTATTAACGGGAACAATTTAAATAAATAACGTTAGTTTGAGAAGCTATAGTGGCCGGCGGCCGCTTGTCATTACTAATAAATGAACAATGCCCCACGATGCACCTACTAGTGTTTTAATACTCGGGTAACAAAATAAGTTGTGGATGTTGACAGAGTTTAATGTCCAGGCTGCAGCTGATGTAGTTTGTAAGGTTTATTGTCCAAAGAAAATTATGGTTGAGAATAAAACAGTTTGCGTCTTCTGTGAAAAAAAAACACTTTCAGCAGCTGCATAACAATACTTGTCCAATCGGTGGTAGTGAACGTATCGTAGCGATCAGGCATGCAGTAATGTCAGGAAGAAGGAGGAGAGGTTGTAATCGTATATGGTGGTTTAATTCCAGCTCAATATGGGTTTTACAGGTTAATACTCTCTCGTAATGCACAACACAGCTACCTGCTAATTATATATACGCTCGCTTCACGACAAACTAACGTCCGGTCCCGGCCGGCGGTCCGTCCTCCTATATCTCCCGGGGGGAAACACCCCCAGCTAAACAGAGCGACACATAGCTTATGCATCTCATTATACCTGAGAACGGTCGCCTCTGGTGTGGGGGGCTAAGCGATTGTCATTGAGCGACAGGTGATCACATCGCCAGGCGACGTCGGTCGCCCGCCGTGTGCAGACCACTTAAAAGTAAAAGACAGTATTTTTTAATTTTTTTTAGCTCAGCGCACAGACGTGATAATAATAATAATAATAACAATAATAATAATAGCTTCATTTTATATAGCGCCTTTCAAGAGACCCAAGGTCGCTTTACATAGATAGGGGGGGAAATAACAAAGTAATAAACATAGTGGACAGACACAACATATAAATATGATGATGGGATTCAAGTTTGCGTTTTTATTGATCACATAGGCAGGCTATACATAGGCTACATGGCACGGTCTATCGTGATATTGTAGATGGATCGAGTAATAGACTGTTATTACTGAACCACCCATGTAGCTGTCAAAGCTCCATCACAAATGCAGTTATGTGAATAGAAAGGGATTCTACTCAGTGATGGGCATTTGCCTGATAAATGTCGTTGCTGCCGGGAGGAAAGGCATGCTGCATGTTTTCAATTTATTAAATAAAACGGATACTTTATTTTTTTAGGGTTTATTTATATTGTGACAACAGCCTTGTGAGCTCCCGCACACAGACATGATGGAATTCAAGTTCATGTTTGTATTGATCACATATAGGCAGGCTACACATGGCGTATAGGCTACATCATACATGGCAGTGAGATTCATTGTTCTTGTATATTCTCTCGTATTATTGTTTATATAGGCTACCCAATACCGACATCAAAATAGATTGTATGCCTCTAGAAATCATATGCAGCAGGTAGAAAATTGATGGAAAATCTGTCGCGATTTGGAATAAAATTGAGGAGAACTTTAATCCCTGGGTATTAATCGAACAAAATGGAAAAAGGCAGTCATATTCCAGCACGGTCTTTATTAGTTAATATGGTCTTTGTAATAGATATCATATCCGACATCACCGTACGTGTACATGTCTGTCAGCCTGTCACGTATTTCTCCATAACACGCTTCCCTCGGCTTAGTCCACTTTTCCACATTTCATGGGGGTGTTCCATTACCGTATATGGTTAATTACGGGCGGTGCTATATGCAAATACTTAAAATCGTGCACGAGCGTGGAACGTAGAACCTAATGGTATTTATCAACACGGAGGAGCGTAGGACCCGTGTACGCTAGTGCGCTGCAACCTTGCCCAAGCCCGACGGGGCCCTACCCGACCCGACGGGTTCGGGCTGGGTAGGGCTTTGTTTTTAAATAAATAATTCGGGCTCGACCCGGGCCGGGCAGTGCCCTCTTTTTTTTTATTGCGTCTTTTTTTTATTTTTTTTTGCTCGCTATACTCATATAACTAGGGTTATAGGATAACCTTAAGTTTCTGTTTCATTTTTGCGTAACGTAGTGCTGTCATCAGAGCGTGAAAGCCTCGTGTCTGAGGAGTCAAGATGTATAGGTTAACAGATAAAATAGTCAAGGGAAAGTTGCATTTTTGGAAACATTTGGATGTCTCCCTCCGCAGCCTGCAGGGATAACTCGAGGGGAGCGCGCGGCTCAGGTGGATGATGAACAAATTAACCAGACCGAAGCGGCATAGGTTGAAGTTGGAATATAGCCAGTTGGCGAATGTTTTAATTTGTTCTTGGATGTTAACGTTGTTAACGTTGTTCAACGCCTTGCTGACATCAACACAGCGAAGTGGTGAGTTTGATTATTATTATTTGCTGGTGTGTGGGGTGACGTCGCTGCTGCCCTGTTCTGTTGCGCTTTCATTATATAAATGTTGCTCTGCTCGAAATCTGATTTATGTTTTCTGTTTGTTTGTACAGTGACTGAGTAGGCTATTGCGTCGTGTGTGTGTGTGTCAAAGAAGATTCCATATAGCCTTCAAATTACGAGTTTTACGAGGCTGACTCGCGCTGGGAAATAGAATTTGCGAAAAAAGGCTCTATAATGGTTGTTAGTTTTCAGCATATGTGTTATTTAGTTAGACCTATTGGACATTTTCGTTTTTGTTTATTTATTAAGTTAATATATAAACAGTGTTTAGAATATTTAAAACAAAAAAATAAAATAATTTTGGCTATATGTTATAATATATATATTAATGTTTCTTTCGTTTTCACTATCTGTTATTTAGGTAGACCTATTGAACATTTTCGTTTTTGTTTATTTATTAAGTTCATATAAAACCGTGTTTCGAATATTTAAAACAAATACAAAAAAATATATAATAATAATAATAAATAATAAAAAAATATCGGGTTTTCACGCGGGCTAGGGCCTAAAATATTATTTACAGTCAGGCTTATTTTCGGGCAGGGCCTGAAGTTCACGGGCTCGGGCTGGGTACGGGCTTCATTTCAAGGCCCTTGCAGACCACTAGTGTACGCACGGTTGATAAATCCGGATATTTCTGTGTGTACACACATTCTAAATTATGTGCTTAAGTACTAAAATAGAACACTTTCTAAGAATTGTTGATAAATGAGGGCCCTGGTTCTTAGGTACATTTGGTAGAGCTGGTGAAAGCTCTGGTTCACTTTGTGTTTTGGTGTTCTTTAGTTTGCTGTACATTTCTGTATTAACCCTTTGTATATTTGTTTCCCTTGTGTCACCCAGCCTATGGTGATTGCTTTTCTTTGTATTAACCTTTTGTTTCGCACACGGACATTGAGGACAGGAAGATACCCTGGGGTCTACATTTTGCATCACGTAGGTGACCTGATGTTAAAGACACCAGCTTTAGAGTGAGCACCACCACCTGTACTTTTGGGCGTTCAGCGCCTGTAAAAGGGGGTGGGTTTTCATTTCCTTTTACTATTTTATTTGGTGCCACTAGGTAGTCCTCCTTGCTCTCTGTGTTGCTGTATTTTGGTTCTTTTTGTGAAATAAATACTATTATTTTGCAAATTGTTTCATGGTTTTGTGTCACTACACCCTCACCTAACGTGTCTGTGGCCTTGTGTTGAGTCCCCTTACTGGGGTGCGTAACAATATATATAAAAGAAATATAGGAAATGGGTGGCTGGGTGGCGCAGCGGTCTAAGCACTCGTCACCAACACGAGAGACACCGGTATCGAATCCGGCTGTCAGCGTTGCCTCCGGCTTGGGCCGGCCGTCATACTGACTCAATTGGCAGAGTCAGCGGGAGGGGAGTCGATGGGTGGTAATCTGATCATTGTAAACAGCGACTCCTACAGGTCGGTCAGGGCGCCTGCACAGCAAGGACAGGAGATGGCGAGGGTAGTGTGAGCCTCCCACACGTTACACCTCGCCAATGAGAGTCTGCGCTGGCAGGTGAAAAGATGTGGCTGGCTGACGCCGCATGTATCGGAGGGGACATGCGATAGTATCTATCAACCCTCCCTACGACCGACCAGTGGGGGGCACATGCGAGCAACGATTAAGACAGGGGAAGGGGGAATTGGCACGACTAAATTGGGATGGGAGAAAAATACAGAAAAAGGTGGAGAAAACGTTTTTTTCTTTTTTTGTATCTTTTTTCCTCCGATTTTCTCCCATCCCAATGTTAGTCGTTATGCCAATTCCCAATCCCCTTCCTGGTCGCTGCGCACTTACCCCCCACAGTCGGTCTGGGAGAGTGGAGGCTATCACGTGCTTCCTCCGACACACGTCTAGCCAATCAACCGCTTCTTTTCACCTGGCAGCGCGGCCTCTCACTGAGAGCGTGTAACGTGTGGAAGGATCACACTACCGCCCATAGATCCTATTCGCGCTTAGCAGGCGCCCCGACCGAACTGTAGGAGTCGTTGTTTACAACGACCCGGACCCACCCCGCCAGCTTCTCCCACCCTCTAATACTGCCAATTGCATTAGTGTGAACGGATCTCCGGGGTTGGTGACGAACGCAATCTCCGCTACGCCACCTGACCGCCCATGGAGAGACCTTCTTGGGTTTCTTACTGCACTCTAAATGTGTGTTCTAAACCCCCCTTAGTGACAATTTCACCTCAGTTTCAATCAAAGGGAGGGCCGTTGTAGATTATGTAGCTGTGCCCTGTGACTGTTTAGAAACTTGTCTTGAATTTAAAGTATTACCCTCATCTCAACTCATCTCAGATTGTCAATGCTATGACCTGATTAGCGATAGGTGTCGGGTTCCAGATCACTCACTGTTATTTCTTAAGTTCGCGGTGCGGCAACAAGCTGGTTTTACAGATGTGAACGAACACGAACAAGATAACACTGTGTGACGTGACGGATACGTCTGTGCACCGCACCCGCACATGTTAACCGTATTGTTTGTACACGTTTACATTCATGATACACATACACAATTTCTATTTCACATAATGACACACAACACATAGACTTGCGTACTGATATCATATCCATTCTTTATTATTTGACTTACATGGTTAAGTGCATGCATGTTGTTCATTGTTTGTTTTCTCCCACTCTGGGCAAACAGAGCAGCTGTGACTGATCGGTCCTAAATGGCCGGATGGGGGGGGGGGGGGGGGGGGGGGGGGGGGGGTGGTGGACCAAACCATGTTGCGGGAGGCCGGGGGGGGGGGGGGGGGTTTATTGTATTGTAATTTAGTTTCCTTATATGTATTTCCTTATTAATTAAGATTATTAGTTGTGCAGTTTGGTAGTTGTGTTGTGTGTTTATTGTTTGTTAGATTAATTAGAAGTGTAAGATATTATTTAGTAAAATATTAATTATCAATTAGCCCACTTAGATTAGATGTATCTGGCCAGGGCCTATATATAGTTTTGAGTTCTTAGTTGTCATTGTCTTCCGTTCTGTTCAGGTCTGGTTTTGTCCTGCTGTATTATTTGGACCATTTATGTTATATTTAAATTATGTTTTTGCATGGGTAAATAAAACCCTTATTCCCTTAAAACAACATGATTTGGACGTATATACTATTATACAACCTGGAAATGGATCAGGCATTTCTACATCCCATAATAGAAAAAAATCTGTTCCACGCTCATCTGCCAGCGGCGCGAGGAAGCCACGGTAAGATTCAGCGTTATATTCTAACGCAGTGGTTCTCAAACTTTTTACACCAAGTACCACCTGAGAACGTAGCTGGCTCTCCAAGTACCACCATATGACCGGCGTTAAAATACAGTCTATTCAGCTATGCACAGTTCACACAGGAGGCAAATGTATTCCTAATACCATTATTTATTGTTAACTTTTGTCAGACACAGCCACAATGTACAAAGGGATATCACTAGAACTAGCAAACGCTTCCACACAACTCATACAATGCAAGGGGCATTGAGAACATAATAACTAACATTCTCACATAGCAAGTGAGAAAATTAAGAACTGTATTTCAGCAAATGTACTTAATTTTCTCTCTCTATCTCTCTCTCTCTCTCTCACTCTCTCTCTCTCTCTCTCTCTCACACAGCAAGCACTCTCTCTCTCTCTCTCTCACACAGCAAGCAATTGTCCGTCATTCTCTCACACACACACACACACACACACACACACACACACACACACACACACACACACACACACACACACACACACACACACACACACACACACACATTATTTTGTTACAAAAACTTAATTTCCTGCATTCTGGTGCAGGAATATTTGAATTGTTACCCTTTAAATGCCAGTGTTTGTGATGGGCATCACAAATTATTGTAAAAAAAGAAAAGAAAACATATTCAATACATTTTTGAATGTTTACCCTTTAAATGCCAGTTTGTGTGATGGCATCACAAATTATTGTTAAAAAAAAATAAAAAGGAAAATATTTTCAATATATCAAATGCAAAGTACATTTTTCTGGGGGGGATTATTACAGGCTAGGCATGTGTCAATGATTAGCAGCAATTACAAAAAAATCTAAAAATAAATGGTTATGATCAGGGCTGAAGTTGAATTAAAGATTTATGACTGTTTAGACTGCATTACTTTCTGTCACAGTGATCTCCTGGTTGTTCCCCACTTAGATTATCTAACTATCGCGCCGCCGCAACCAGAAACACTAGCCTGGCCTGCTTCTAAGTTCAGTGGTCTGACTGCAAAAAAAAAAAATAAAAAAATTGGCTTTTTTGGAAATGTTTTCAAGTACCACCAGCAGTACCACCAAGTACCACTAGTGGTACGCGTACCACAGTTTGAGAACCACTGTTCTAACGTGTTCGATATAAACTGCTATGATGAACATATGACCCACTCTGGATGAATCATCTAACGCTGCCCACGGAATTATAAACGATCCCCCGCCCATCCGGTCATCATCAGATGATACGTAGAAACTTCTAGAAGCACATCCAGTTGAAATTTTTTATCTCGCACAGATTCCTACCAAACTGTATTTGATCATCAATATAATGCATTTAGGGCTATAAATCACGTTCTGAATAAAGCTGCAGAAAACAATAAAAACATACTTATACTTTAGTTTAGACCATATTTTAGTATGAATATGTGAATGAAAAAGTTTAACGTTGCTACACCCTGAACAATACATATAGGACATTGAATGGGCCATAATAATGGCAATTTAGCAATAGAATTAAAAAGTTATAGCCCTGCAAAGAAGGGGAACTTCTCCATAGACAAATAGAGCTGGCGAGGGATGGTAAATTATGAATTTAACCCATGGCGATTAAAGTGTTAACTGTGTTTTTATTTTGTTATTGGTGTATATGTGTGTATGTATGTGTATATATTATTATATATATATGTATATATATATGTGTATAGTATATTTGTACTCCTGTTGGGGCTTCTTGGACCAGATCAATGTTTTATCTGGCTAAATAAAGGTTAAATAAATAAATAAATAAATAAGAAAGTGATGATTTGGTCCTGTTAACTTTGAATTTTCTATGGGGACTGCCCAGATCCCTCTCATGGACCTGGACCTCACTTTGAGAACCTCTAATGGTTCTAGTTATTCAGTATTCATCTCTAATTACTCTAAAATTGCGTATTTCTGTGTTTCAAAAAAAAAAAAAAAAAAAAAAAGCGGGGGGGTGATGATGATGGAATAGATTTACCAACAAAAAGGTGTTTAGCCTGCTCATATCTTAATAAAAGCGTGGGGCAGCACGAATAACTTGGCTCTGCTAATATATCGTGCTTCCATTCAAACAGACGGCAACACGCGATTGATTTGTTCATGATTAGTTCATTATCTACAAATACCTTATAAAGTGTTATTATAAAGTGTTACCAGCTATGGTTAGCCCAATACCACAAAATTACCCTAGAATACCTTTAAACTACCTTGGCATTAGTTTATTGAGTACAGCCAGGGGTGTAGCTGGGGGGGGGGGGGGAGGTTAGGATGATTCCAAGGGCCCAGCTCTGGGGGGGGCAGAGAACAGTATTATTATCTTTTTATTAATATGGTTTTATTATTATCCTAAAGTAAGTGAATGTAGTTGACTCAAAAGTATAATTGCCTGTATTAGAAAAAAACGTCACAAAAGAAACAAACAGGTGCTTGTTACTCTGTTTGACAGAATGAGCACCCCTCCCTTCTTTCATTGCATGGTTCAGTCCATACACAGCATGCAGCACGCAGCGTGACGCCGCCGGCACACCAGACGTAATTCAACACGGACGGACGGACGGGCGGCCTGAATACTTTCGACAACAAAGTCGTGTTTCCACGTCTCTGATTGGCCAGGTCATGTGACATGTACGCCCAATCGTGGGACCGCAAGTTTTTGGATGGTTAAGCTTAGGCGCTCTTTCGAAGTTGGTTAAGGTTAGAGTTTGTCTTAGAGCATGGCGATAGAACGCCTGCCCTGATTCCAAACTCTAACCTTAACCAACTGCGAAAGAGTCGCCTAAGCTTAACCAGTGATAAACTAGGCGTTAGGTAGTTTGCAGGCTGTTCGACCCAGAAATAGGCGCAGAACTTGCCGTCCCACGATTGGCGCACATGTCACATGACCTGGCCAATCAGAGCGCAAAACTCAAATGCGGAAACACAAATTTGTTGTCGAAAGTATAGACGCGGACGGGCGACTCCCGCCTCACTTCCGCTCCCATGTTAACGGGCGGGGCTGTGCACACTGGCCGCAAGCGGGCACACGCCTCGCGGGCGGCAAGCTATCTTTTCCGCTTTGGTTGGATTCGAGGCGGCACGGGAGGCGTGCGCCATGCGACTGATTGATTGATTTAAAATTGTCTTAACAGATTGCAGAATGGGTACAATACAGTACAGCTCTCTCTTTTTCTCTCTCTTTATTCTCCCTGCCTTTCTTTCTTTCTTTCTCTCTTTCTCTCTCTCCAGTCTTTTTCTCCCCCTCTCTTTCTTTCTTTCTCTTTTTCTCTCTATCTTTCAACATATAGATGTTGTTCAACCAGCTAATGTGTCTGTATCTTTCCCAATGCAAATAAACCATATTACTATACTTAGTACCCCGCCCAACCCCCCCTGTCTGTCTGTCTGTCTGTCTGTCTGTCTGTCTGTCTGTCTGTCTGTCTGTCTGTCTGTCTGTCTGTCTGTCTGTCTGTCTGTCTGTCTGTTTGTTTGTCTGGCAAATCTGGTATGTCATAAATGTATATATGTAGCAGTACGTCGTGTGTGTCATATATGTTATGATGAATTGAAAATGGGGGACCCTGATGTAAACAAGACGAAAGTCTTTCTCTGGTCTGCATCCCGTTAACAATTTTATGTATTGAGCTGTACTGTACTGTACCCATTCTGCAATCTGTTAATAAACTTTTCAATCAATCAATCAATCAATCAATGTTTATCTGTCATATCTCGTTGCCTGTCTGTCTGTCTGTTTGTTTGTTTGTCTATCTGTCTATATATCTGGTTGCCTGTCTGTCTGTTTGTTTGTTTGTTTGGCTATCTGTCTATATATCTGGTTGTCTGTCTGTTTGTTTGTCTATCTGGTTGCCTGTCTGTCTGTCTGTCTGTCTGTCTGTCTGTCTGTCTGTCTGTCTGTCTGTCTGTCTGTCTGTCTGTCTGTCTGTCTGTCTGTTTGTTTGTTTGTTTGTCTATCTGTCTATATATCTTGTTGCCTGTCTGTCTGTTTGTTTGTTTGTTTGGCTATCTGTCTATATATCTGGTTGCCTGTCTGTCTGTTTGTCTATCTGTCTATATATCTGGTTGCCTGTCTGTCTGTTTGTTCAACCAAGTATGGTTTTGTCTATATCCCAATGTACAGTTTTGCTTGTACAGTTGTACAGTGTCCCCCCCCCCCCCCACCCCTCCTCGATTCGAGGCGGCGTGGGAGGCTTGCACCACGCGCATTCTCACAGAAATTGTTTGTTTGTTTGGCTATCTGTCTATATATCTGGTTGCCTGTCTGTCTGTTTGGCTATCTGTCATATATCTGGTTGCCTGTCTGTCTGTTTGTCTATCTGTCTATATATCTGGTTGCCTGTCTGTCTGTTTGTCTATCTGTCTATACATCTGGTTGCCTGTCTGTTTGTTCAACCAAGTATGGTTTTGTCAATATTGCAATGTACAGTTTTGCTTGTACAGTTGTACAGTGTCCCCCCCCCCCCCCCCCCCCCCCCCATGCCTGGCCGGTAACATAATACCCGAAAGAGAGAGAGAGAGACAGAGAGAGAGAGAGAGGGGGGGGGAGAAAGAGGGGGGGAGATATAGAGAGAGAGAGAGAGGGAGAGAGAGAGGGAGAGAGGGGGGGATAAAGAGGGGGGAGAGAAAGAGGGGGGGAGAGATAGAGAGAGAGAGAGCGAGAGAGAGGGAGAGAGAGAGAGAGAGAGGGAGAGAGAGAG
Organism: Notolepis coatsorum; assembly: GCF_963971535.1. Classification (NCBI taxonomy): domain Eukaryota; kingdom Metazoa; phylum Chordata; class Actinopteri; order Aulopiformes; family Paralepididae; genus Notolepis; species Notolepis coatsorum. The sequence goes on along the minus strand of NC_140179.1, from coordinate 57,362,422 downwards.
AGAGAGCTCGTGCTGCAATTGGTTCTATGGAGGGCTCCGCGCTGCAGTCTGTCGTCCGTCCGCTCTGAAGTCGGAGTAGGTGTGCCAAGCCAGGCGTGCGATCTCGCACGGAACCCGCGCGTGAACTTCGTGCGCGTTGTGTGTGCGTGCCATGGGCGTCACGCCGCAGGCAGACCAGACGCGCACGAAGTCACGCGCGGGTTCCGTGCGAGATCGCGCGCCTGGCCTGGCACACCGAGTCCGACTTCAGAGCACGCGGAAGCACCACGGAGGAAGGCACATTTACATTGGGACAGCTGTAAATGCCTAGTCTATATGAAGATTTTTTTAAGATTTCCAGTTCCAGTGTTCTATTGTCCATTTTGCATGTATAACCCGTTATTATATAATTAATTAGAATGTTAGAATTCATTTTAGAATGATGAGCAGTGTGACTGTAGGTACTCCTGAAAAAGTATAGTACTATGGTTTATTTGTATTGGGAAAGATACAGACACATTAGCATTAGCTGGTTGAACAACATCTATGTGGTAATAATGCAGATATTGAGTGTATTTCTCACAACTATTGAACTGTCACGTGTCAGGCCAGGCATGGGGGGGGGTGGGTTGTTGTGATTTTTGGTTAGGGCCTACACAACATGCCTATAGAATACAGGCTATTTATATTTATTATTATTATTATTATTATTATTATTATATTATTATTATTATTATTATTATTATTATTATTATTATTATTATTATTACATTTTTTATTATTGAATTCTTATTATTTATTTAAAAAAAATGCCAGTAGGCCATGACCAAAATAAATAAATAAATAAAAGTGATCCAGATTTGGACTGATATGATACTGTAGTGAATTCCTGTTATTGTGGTCATAGAGAATTAGTCTTGTGCAGGGATCATTTCCAGAAGTATTTAGACAAAGTCATAGACATAGATACTCAGGTTTTCTATAGACTGTAGGCCCACCTTTTTTTTGCATTAATAATTCTATCTTGATTCGAACAAACTAGATTGTGTTATAGAATTATTTTTTAAATACCGACATGTTTCGGCCTACACATGGCCTTCTTCAGAAGTGTAGGCCGAAACATGTCGGTATTTAAAAAAAAAATCTAAATAATGTAAGCCAACAAATAAAGGCATTTTAAAATTTCCCGCATTGCGGTCAGCTCATCATGGAGGGGGTGGCAGGGGTTCTCAAGGATAGCATACAGCTTCCTCCTCGTCCTCCCCCACCACCTCCAGACTATCCAGGTCCGGTCCCACCACAGAGCTTGCTTTTTTGACCAGTTTGTTTATTTTGTCTGTGTTGGTGTTGCCCCCCCCCCAGCATACCACAGCGAAGAAGAGGGCACCAGCAACCACAGACTGGTAGAACATCTGCAGCAGTTTTCTGCAGACATTAAAAGACCTGAGCCCTCTCAGGAAGAACAGTCTGCTCTGTCCCTTCCTGTAGAGGGCCTCGATGTTGTCCGTCCAGTCCAGTTTACTATCACTTGACCCAGGGTTGTTCTGTATCGTATGGCTCTCGCTCGGCGTCACTCATGCACTGTCCTCGCACGTGCACGCGCACTGAATAAAATTCCACAATGTACCTTCATCCCAGTATTCGTCTGACCACACCCCTCATTAGCTTACCTTCATAAGCAGGTGTGTGGCCATCTGCTCTCCTTCTCGCTTTCACCACAAGGAGTGCCTTCGGTAGATCCCCACTTGACGTGTTGCTAGTTGAAAAGAGTTGAGACGTGTTTACATTGTGCTTATTTTTTTCTTCTCTCATAACTATTCAAAAAGAAAAAGCTAAGTCATAATGTCTACCTCGGAGAGTAGACCCACTCTTCACCAGCGGTTCTCCATTCCCGCCTCTGTCGTGCGTGCTGGTGCGGGGCTGCTGCCACTTTCGTGGTTGCCAGCCCAGCCCAGGAGACAGCCGATGGGTAGTTTGTCTCTCCGAGGAGCCGGTGCATCGGTGCCGTCGCCCCTGCGGTGGCCTGATCCTGACTCTGGTTCCTCTGGTTCCAGGGAATCGTCCGTTGTTGAGCGGCCGGTTCTTTTGGTTCCGGAGGATTTGTGACGCAAACTTTTCGCGTCTGCCCGTTCACGTCGCAAGATGGTGTCCTGCAGACGCGAACGGCCTGGGTTTGGGGAATTGCTGGAGACCAGCGAGGATGCGTCGGTCTCTGCATGCCCGATGGAAACTGAGGATTACATGGAAGAGTCGGACGGATTCTTGTTTGAAGGCCCTGTGGAGGCGAGTATCCCTCCCGTCCAGGAAACACCGGAGGGGGGAGAAATGTCTCCTTGGGGCGCCTTGTTCGAGGATGTCGGGGAACCACCTCGGCCTCATCGGCAGGATGCCCTGCTATCAGCCACATCAGACTGTGGCTCCTCAACCGGTCGATGCCTGCTGCATGTGAGGGATGCAGGTTCGGTGGAGGAAAGTCAGCAGGGGGAACTGCGGGCTTTGTTTCCCGAGCTCATGGCGGTAGCTGCCGCTGCAAACGGCGTGTCGCTGCCGCAGTCATTGCCTGCTCCTGCCCCCGATGATCTCATAGGTAATCTCTGGCAGCGTCGCCCGGTGAGAGGGGTGGACGTTGTCTACCCATTTTTCCCCTCAATGGGGGCCTATGTTCGTCGGGGCCAGGCGGTGTCTCACATCATGGGACTTACCCCCGCCTACGTACCAGTTACGCGGGTGTCGGGGTTGGTCGACGGTATGAGAGAGGGCGTGCCATGGCTTGATAGGCCGATGGCCGCTCTCCTCTGTCCGGATGTGGTGTGGGGGCCATTATGCAAGCCGGTTCTCCATGGAAGATCGGCTAGGCGATTGGCATATTGGGGTGACCAGTCATTTATCGCTGGTACACAGTCGCTGGCTGCGGCTTCTAACATCGTGCAGCTGGCTAGATTTGTATCAGGGATAATTACGGGCGGCACGGGTCTGACCGAGGTAAAATGCGATCAGATCACCCAGGCGGCAGGAGCTGTCCTGCATCTTACCCAGGTGCAGGCCATAGCCTCGGGGAAAATGCGCGCCCTGGCCACCCTGACCCAGCGCCACCTTTGGCTGGAGCAGGCTTGAGTGCCAGAGAAGAAGAGAGCCCCTCTTCTGACGGCCAACCTCTCCGATGCTGGACTATTTGGGAAGGCCCTGCAGCTGATGACCTCAACGTGCAGAGAGATGGCAGAGGAGCGATCCGTGCTCCAACCCCATTTTCCGCCTCCCGTCCTTGCCGGTGGAGTCAGAAGGCTTCCACGACGTCGAGCTCCCTCCGCCGTGCCTACCACTGCCTCCGCCGCCACTGCTGGCCCCTCCAAGAAGGCCAGAAGGAGAGACGGCAAGTCTGCTGCCGCCGGCCCATCCACGACCGGAGGAGACGGTAGGGAACGACGTGACCAGCAGCCGATCCACTACCGTCCCTCCGGGGCTTCTCGGGGTGGCAAAACTCGAGCGGCTCGAGGCAGCAGACGCCGCTAAAGTGACTTTTCCCCCTGTGGTCCCCTCTACAACTGTCGGGTCTAGCTCGTATACTGCGTTGGACCACTAGCCTTAAACTAAATGGGGATCTGGGCAGAGGAAGAGGAATGAGGAATAAAATGGAATTAGGTTTCTTGGATTAGATCTCCATTTCTATCTCCACCGTACTCCTTCACCTCTCTGTGGGCTGAAATGCCATGGCGCCATCCTTGGCGCCACATTGGGAGCAATTAGGGGTTAAGGAGGGCCTTTCCGTGTGGCATGTTCTCCCGTGTTTGCTTAGGTTTCTCCAATACAAGAGACATGCTAGGTACATGTTCCTGTCGTTGCTCTTGACTGAGGTACTGGCATTACGAGTTGGTTCCAGGGCGCAGGCCTGTCTTGTGGCTCCAGAGCAGACCTGGGCATTGTACGGCCCGCGGGCCGGATACGGCCCGCGGGATGATTCTGACCGGCCCGCGAAAGATTACATGATAATAAAAAAAAAATAAAAAAACAAATTTAATTTTTTTTCTTTCTTTTTTTACTTTTTTTTTCATGTCAACGTTCACACGCACAGTATACGCTTAGGAGGCATGCTCAGAAGATGTTGGTTCTCTTTGGATCCACCTACATATGTGAACAGACATTCTCAGTCATGACGTTTACCAAGTCCAGGTACAGATCCAGAGCCAGAGATGGCGCCGCTACGACCGGCTGCCTGTCTGTGCGCTCCGTCGAGACTGTGCTTACTACTATCTTGTCTAGCACAGTCTCTGGAGCGTAACAGTAAGAAGCATTTTGTATGAAAGTATTCTGTACTTCTGTATGACAACTATTAAAGAAACTTGAAACTTGATCCTCTCTCACTGATGAACATCTGGCAGCTGTGCTTCGCATCTCCACCTCAGACATGCAACCTGACTTTGATGGACTTGTTAAAGCTCAACAGAGACTGGATTTCTCACACTGAATGAAAAAAAAGACCTGAAGAACACTAAAATGTGGAAATATAACAAGTGAAATGGGACACTTGATATTTTTTTTCTTTTTTTTGCACAGTTCTGAAAACATTAAATGTTTAATATAGGCATGTAAAGTAAAAAAGGCTACAAAACTGGGACACTTTTCTTTACACAGTTCAGTGACATGTCTTGTTTATTTTTGCTATAAGATGATGTGATGTCTTTAGAAAGCTAAGAAAATCCTTGTTTCAATAGTATATGAAACTCAAAATGCCCTTTGTTATTAATGTTTCACATTTTGTTTATCATTTTGGAAATAAATTCTATTTGAATAAATGATATTTTTGAAAGCTAACCTCACCTTTTAATTGCCAAATAATAACATACACTCTTACCAGGGGTCAAAACAATGCCATTTACTGCTTTTTATATAGAAATAAAATGTATATTATGCATAATTGAGTTTGGAATTTTGGCCCGGCCCTCCAACATATTTTCAGTTGCTCATTCGGCCCCCTGGGAAAAATAATTGCCCACCCCTGCTCCAGAGGATGGTTCCAGGCCTGTCTTGTGGCTGCAGAGGATGGTTCCAGGGTGCAGGCCTGTCTTGTGGCTGCAGAGGATGGTTCCAGGGTGCAGGCCTGTCTTGTGGCTCCAGAGGACTGTTCCAGGGTGCAGGCCTGTCTTGTGGCTCCAGAGGATGGTTCCAGGACGCAGGCCTGTCTTGTGGCTGCAGAGGATGGTTCCAGGGCGCAGGCCTGTCTTGTGGCTGCAGAGGATGGTTCCAGGGTGCAGGCAGAGGATGGTTCCAGGGCGCAGGCCTGTCTTGTGGCTGCAGAGGACGGTTCCAGGCCTGTCTTGTGGCTGCAGAGAATGGTTCCAGGGTGCAGGCAGAGGATGGTTCCAGGCCTGTCTTGTGGCTGCAGGGGACGGTTCCAGGGCGCAGGCCTGTCTTGTGGCTGCAGAATATGGTTCCAGGGCGCAGGCCTGTCTTGTGGCTGCAGAGGATGGTTGCAGCGCAGAAAGTTGATGATAAACGTACATTTGCATTTCAACTGGTGGAAAGACATTTCTAGATTGCATTCCAAACGCCCCTCTGGTTAATTTATGCACTGCGTCTCCCCAGGTCCGGGAAAGTGTCTAATTCTTTTTTTTTTTAAGATTTCGTTTAGCATTTTTACAGCTTTTTCTGGCCATGCAGGACCGACAGAGGAGAGAGGGAGAACGGGAGGAGAAGTAGGGAAGACATGCGGCAAATGGTCACCGGGTGTGGGAAGCGAACCCGGGACGACCGCTTTGCGACTCAGTGCGCTATATGGTGTGCTACTGGAGCGCCACGGAAAGTGTCTAATTTGATAAAAGGAGCACATTTTGTGTTTGCAGACTCTCCTAGATTACCTCTTCCATTTCGGCTCGGCTGTATTGACCTGTTTTCTGATGAAAGCACAAGCAGGGATTGTCAGCCCTGAAAAAAAAGAGCCATTCCTGATCCTTCGCCAGCCATGATCAAAGAGAGACAGTTAATCTGGACTAAGGTTGAATCTGAGTCGTTTCCTGCCTGTTCATGTCCCCATACAGCCCAGGCTCAGGTGCCACGTGTGCCAACAGCATGCGCCCACCTGGCCGCAGGTCTGGATTAAAGCAGACGTACGGGAAGCCAGCGGAGCTAAGGCTCGGCACACCAAGCCCCTCGGCACACCCACTGACACAGGGATGTCTGGGGAGGCATGCGTTTGCAAAAGCACGATTTATAAATTTGAACAACTCCATCCTCCTCCTTATACCCGACCGAGCGAGAGAAAACCAAAGCATGGAAAGAGAGTGTGTTCCGCCTTGGAGGGTTTTTGACAGAGAGTTAGACAGAGATATCGAAATTAGACCCCTGAACATTTTTCAGTTCAACCAATTAAATGTGGAAGGAGGGCATATTAAAAACTCTCTGCCGATCTGACAGAAGTCCTGTGCTTTCTTTCTTTCCACACATATTCACTTGTCCTCATACATTATATACACACTGTACATACATACATACATACATATATATATAATACATAGAATCCTATTTATATTTGATTCCATTTCATGCTGCTCCCTCAGTGTGGTTTATACGTGATGAAATATATAACTGGTCAGATGGGGAGGCGGGGGCAGACATGAAGGCAGTGAGCGAGAGGGGAAACTAGGGCACCGGGGAGTCAGTGTGGAGGCCCACTCGACTGGGGATCTGGGCAGAGGAAGAGGAATGAGGAAGAAAATGGAATTAGGTTTCTTGGATTAGATCTCCATTTCTATCTCCGCCGTACTCCTTCACCTCTCTGTGGGCTGAAATGGCATGGCGCCATCCTTGTGATTGCCGATTAGCCTCAAATCCCGCCCCCCACTCCCATCGTTTTCATTGGCTTACGTGTCGTGACATCTGGCCTCACGGCACCGACTGCAGATGTGTTTTTGTGCTTTTACTGGATGTCAACGTTAGCGTTGTTGCCCTGGTAGCTACATTATTCAAGCCCTGGCTGACCACGGAGCTATGGTTAGCGTTGTTGCCCTAGTAGCTACGTTATTCAAGCCCTAGCTGACCACGGAGCTAAGGTTAGCGTTGTTGCCCTAGTAGCTACGTTATTCAAGCCCTGGCTGACCACGGAGCTAAGGTTAGCGTTGTTGCCCTAGTAGCTACGTTATTCAAGCCCTGGCTGACCACAGAGCTAACGTTAGCGATGTTGCCCTGGTAGATACGTTATTCAAGCCCTGGCTGACCACGGAGCTAACGTTAGCGATGTTGCCCTTGTAGATACGTTATTCAAGCCCTGGCTGACCACGGAGCTAACGTTAGCAATGTTGCCCTGGTAGATACGTTATTCAAGCCCTGGCTGACCACGGAGCTAAGGTTAGCGGTATTGCCCTGGTAGCTACGTTATTCAAGCCCTGGCTGACCACGGAGCTAACGTTAGCGTTGTTGCCCTGGTAGCTACGTTATTCAAGCCCTGGCTGGCTGAGGCTTGGAATGAAAGACGGAAGTCAATAAGCCGGGAATTAGATTCATATGGTGATGATTATAAGATCGGGAAACACAAGCAGAATTTGTGGTCAATGTACAGTAGAAATACACATTAGAAAAGCACACACTGTGTGCAGCGCACTAAGCACCCCTGAATGACACCAGAATAATGGCCCTGGGGAGCTCAGTAATAGTCTTCCCTCCTTTGAGAAAAAAGTTTTTCAGACAATGTTTCTCATTAGAGATGACAAGGCAGAGACATCATGTTTATAGGGAGTAAAATAACCCCAACATACTATTCCATCTAAAGCACATTCTCACACCTCGTCTTTCCTTTGTTCTCATGGGTTTTTTTTTTATGCCAGTTTCTCAAAGTCTCTATTTATTAAGAGTTTCAATTCGAAAAGTTTCCTTGACGTTCCGTCAAATTTAAACGAGATGAAGTGCTTTTGTTTTGTCTTCCGACAGCCGCTCTCTTCTGGGTATCAGCTCTGCTCGCTGATGAGGCACGAATTCCGGTCGACTATTTGAAATCGTTGAGAAGATACCAAAAGAAAAGAACCTGTCTTTATAGAAATGAGAAGTCTTTTAGCTCTGATATCGTGGATTCGAGGTGTGTGTGTGTGTGTGTGTGTGTGTGTGTGTGTGTGTGTGTGTGTGTGTGTGAGTGTGTGTGTGTGTGTGTGTGTGTGTGTGTGTGTGTGTGTGTGTGTGTGTGTGTGTGTGTGTGTGTGTGTGTGCGTGCGTGCGTGTGTGTGGTCGTGGGGTGCATTCTCACTTGAGCAATTCGGCTAAATATCTTCATCTAATACGTTTCTTCATCCTGAGCTCTTCCCCCTGCTTTTATTTTTTATTTTTTTTATTTATCCACTTTTTCTCCTTATTTTAAAATGTTTTCTCCCATCCCAATTTCGTATCGCCAATTCTCCCCTTCAATTCTCCCCTCCCCTGTCTTGAACGTTGCTAGACTATGCCTCCCACTGGTCGGCTGTAGTGAGGATAGAAGCCTTGCATCATGTGTCCGCTCCGGTACACGAGGAGGCAGCCTGTCGCATCTTTTCACCAGACAGCGCGGACTCTCAGTGGCGAGGAGTAACGCGTGGGAGGCTCACGCTGCCCCCGATACTTCCTGTCTCTGTTGTACAGGCGTCACCCAACCTACCTGTAGGAGTCGCTGTCCACAACGTCCAATCCCCACCCATCGACTTTCCACCCGCTACCTCTGCCAATTGAGATAGTATGACGACTGGCCCAAGCTGCCTGCAGGCAATGCTGACTCTGGGAGTCGAGACTGGAGTCTCTTGCATTGGTGACAAGCGCAATCTCCGCTGCGCCACCCAGCTGCCTTCCTCCTGCTTTCTAACTGGGTTTTGAACGACTACCTTGTGAATTACCTGAGTCGTTCCACTAACGGCTTTTTAATCACCTCGAAAATCACAGTTTCCACTGCAAAAACTTCCCAGGTTACTCAGGAGGGGGAAAACGTCCTATTTCAATTGAATGATCTCGCCAAAGCGCAAAATGATATTTCTTTTTCTGTTGTCTGTCCGCGCCTCTTTGTGTGTGTGTCTGTGTGTAGTGATCAAGTGTGGGGTGAGTGTGTTTATGTGTGTGTGTCTATGTGTAGTGATCAAGCGTGGCGTGTGCGTGTGTGTCTGTGTGTTCCTAATAGCGTCTTACTTCAACAATCTCCAATTTATTCAGCGATTCTCCCGCTTCATCTCTGACAAAGCAACGAGGAAGCTACCGGAATAATGGGGGGGGGAAAAGAAAAGTGAGAGAAATTGAGAGAGATAGAGAGAGAGAGAGAGAGAGAGAGAGAGAGAGAGAGAGAGAGAGCGTGTGTGAGGAGGAGGAGGTGAAAGTAATCTAAACTGAGCTAAATCCATAAGAAAAGAGGGTATTAGACGTGCGTGGTGGTGGCGTCACAGCGGAGGGAAACTAATAAGGGAATTAATCCCACGGTTCACAGGCTTCCCCCTGCTGGCTCCCGGCTTCCTCATCTATCATGTCCCCCTCTCTCGCAAACAAACACCACGCTCCTCCAATGCTTGTTACTGTAAAACCTCTATATATTAACACAGGCAGTGGTGGAAGAAGTACACGGTTCCTTTACTTAAGTAAAAGTAGAAATACTCAGATAAATGAGTAGAGTACCCTGGTAAAAGTAAAAGTCCTCCATTCAAATTCTAGTTATATATCGTATTTGCTTATCGCGTCCCGCTCTGAGCCTTATGAGATACCCTTATCTCCTATGATACCTACTGTATCCCCAACGAACAACTACATGCACCCACACCTGTATGGGGCCCCGCCCCTATGGAGGCGTAGCCCATATAACCATGACTCTGGTCACCAAACACCCTTCCTCTATTTTCGTTCCAGCGTACTGGCTGCGTGCACCATACGTAACTAGCAGGATGAAAAAGATCAGAGTCATAATGTTGAAAGCTTACCGGAGGTTGCTGGCCCCTGGCATCTTCGACGCATGTTTTCGGCGACACGACGGGCCTATGTTGATGTTCCTCGTCTGATGACAGCAGATCGAGGTTCAGCTGTACAAGATTGGCTGTCGGGCCAGCTTGTACCCAGGTAGGCCCTGTGTCTTCAGGCATGGGTATTAGTGTTAGTAATGCTGGTTTGTTTTGTTACACAACCATGTTGTGTGTTGGCGCCGAGGGCAGGATGGTTTGGTGAACGTTCACTGCAGGGAACGGTTTCCAAGCTGTCTTGGGCGTGCTATTAAACATCTAATGCTATGCTACATGCTATCGCTAATGCCACTTGCTGCTACTACTGCTAACTGCTACGCTGTTCTAATGTCTCCGCCGTGAGATGTTGTCACTTCTCCCTCCTCTTGCCCGGTTCATCAATGAAGGTCAGTCGGTAGCTGTTGTGGGTTTTTTTGCTGAGTCCTATTTACCTTTTTTCGGGTAAATGGGTTGACAACAGGGTAGGCCGTGGCTAGGTAGCCTAGCCAGGTATGTTACCTTGTGTTCCGGCGGGGTCTATGGAACGGTGTCCCCATCTGGGGCGATGCGTGAGCTCGGCGGTGTAGCAGTAGAGCTATATTACTGCAGGATGGGACTTAACGGCGGGTTATGGCTCAGCTGGCTAGTTCCTATCCACATTGGCGTCGGGTAGTGGGGCTATGGGTCCAGCCGACATGGTAAACATGTTGCGTGTCTGTGCGCAGGCGGTTGTTTATCTGGGTCCCACATCGCCTCACGCTAGGCTGTAGTAGTATAGGGGCAGGGCCGCCTGGGAGAAATGTGAGGCCCTGTGCGAATTTAAACGCGAGGCCCCCCACCCCCTGAGGCGGCCCTGTGTAGTGGGCTATTGTTTCGTTCTGTCACTCTGCTATGAGAAGGTCTGTCTTGCTACAGTTTTCTCTCCTCTCAACCATTCATACTGACGGTCAATCGGTATACTGGGGGAGTAGTGCGGGGGGGGCTTTGTTTACCTTTTTTGGTAAATGGGCTAAGCTAGGGCTGGTGTGCTGTTGTGAATATTTTGAATGAAGGCGGGACTAGTTTGCTCTGGTCCGCCTCCCCTTAACGTTGTGTGTATGGGTTTGCTCATTCTACAGTATTTTGTGGTTTAGTTCTTTTATTCATTTAACCCTTTCATGGTGCACACCACAGTGGAGGTTGCTGTTTGCAACCACCACTGGTGCTCCGTGTTAACATCAGTCCTTTGTTTTTGACATATTGAAACAGTGCCCCGCCCGGCCGACGCCATGGGTGGGTCGGCCTGGCGAGTGGCTGGTGGGTTGTTAAAGCTTGTACCGCCACGGTATGGAATTGGCAACGATTAGAACTGTGTTCGAATTGCTGTTTTTTTCTATTAAAAAAATTGTGTCTGGTGGCGGGGCCTTGAGGGCCAGCCGACGTCGACACATCGCGCGAGGTTGTTGACGTTATTAGCTTTGACCCAGCCGCAAGCTATAACCGCTCAGGGTTCCCCTCTCCGCAGGGGATTTTGGTCTTCTGCTGGAGCGCGGGCGGTATTGTCCTAGGCCCTACACCGCCTCACACCGCGCAGCCAGAAGAAGAGAGAGCACGGCCTCGTCAGCGGCGATGACGAGGCCCTCGACAGGCGGCCATGTTTTCCCCTGCCGGAGGTATCCTGGGCGTTGATTCGACAGGTGTCCACAAGGCCGACAGCCTTGTCGGCCGAGGGATCGGCCATGTAGGATGGGTTCGGCTTGAACAAACAAGCCGTCACCGTCCTGCCGCGAGCAGCCCGCTCTCCGATCACTCCCTTCCCCAACACCAGCGGAAAAAGTGGGCTCTGATTGTTTCCTTTGGCTGCGGGCCGCGTGCCTTCGTTGATGCGCTTCTCATGGGGACAGGGGCTGACACCCAGTTGATGGCTGAGCCTGGGTCTGTCCGTGAGAATGTTGTGCTGTCAAGCGGCTCCCACACCTTGAGCTGTGTTGGTTGAGCCTGGTGTTACGTCTGTCAACTTAAGTGTTGTCAGCAGGGGGGCTCGAAACCTTTTGAGGCACACAGTGCGGGCTTCCCCGGCCTCGCCTTCGCCAGGTATCATGTTGGTGCCTCCCACTCCTGAAATATTGGCAAGTGGTCGCAGGCACACGTGATTTGGGGTGGTAGTAATATCACTGCAGGGCTACGGTGTGTAGGAACCCATGGGGGCCTTACACCTTGCATGTCCGGCTGCAGAACAACTCCTCAGGGGTGTTCAGTGGGGGGGCTTTTTTCATCGGAAGCCCCCCGTATCAGACCGGCCCTTTCTGTCGGGGTTCCCCCTTGGGTGCGATTGCCTCGTGGGTGGTGTCAGGGTCAGATGTTCCGACACAGAACGCGCTGCTCGCACGGTTCCAGGGTTGGCTACGCACAGCGGGGGGACCGGGCCAACTATCTACAGTTCCTGGCGGACCTGCGCCACGTGACGGCGGGTGCGTTGGGAGTGTCGTCACATATGACTACGGCAGTACCATATGTCGAGGTGGATGGAGAGAACGCTGAGGCGGGGACTTGTGTTTACACAACCCCACCCGTTTTCAGGTTTGGTACAGACCCTATTGTCAGGGTCTCCAGCAGTGACAGCTCTGGTCAACGAGATCCAATCTCTGTGGACGAAGCAAGCCATCGTCGTGGCGTTCTCCTCCCGGTGTTCTCTGCTGAGAAGTCGGGAGGGAGGGGTGTAAGACCCAGGCTGGACCTGTCCCATGGGAAGGTTCAGCATTTTTTGGATCGTCTCCTACCTGTTGAACACTGTCAGGTGGGGGTCTGGTTCTCCTCCATAGACCTGTAGGATACGTATGCGCATCTCCGATCTTCCATCCTAGGGCTTACCTACGCTTCCTTTGCAGGGTTAGCGTATGAGTACCAGAGGCTGCCGTTCGGTTTTCTCTGGCTCCCCGCATCTTCACCAAGTGCGTGGAGGCCGCACTGGGGCCTCTGCGTCGTCAGGGGTTACGGAGTGTTCTGCCCTGATGACGTTCTGGTCCTTCGCGGTCAAGGTGGATCGTCAGGTCTCGTACCAGGCAGGTCTCTACCAGCCTGGGGTTGCTGTAGACTGGATGTAGAGTACTCCTCTTCCCAGTCAACGGTTGGAGGGCTGTGGGCATCCATCTCAGAGCGTGTTGTCAACACGCTCGGGAGGTTCCGTCCTAGGACGGTTACGGCGCTGTCTCACGTTGCGTTTTCACCGACGCCTCCCTCGCTGGTGACGCGTCGGGCCAACGCAGTAGGGGGCAGCTGGCAAACCATGCTGCCCGGTCTGCGCTACGTTCAATGTGTTGGTGTTGAAAGCGGTCCTTCTGGTCCACAAATGGTGTTGATCAGGACGGACGATACGACGTCAGTGTCGTGTATCGACAGACAGGGAGGAGTACGCTCCCCCTGTCTGCACCAGGCGGCGGGCGGCTGGCTATGGGCGTCCTCCATCTGCGCGGCCTGAGGGCTCCCCACATCCCCGGCAGGGAGAATGTGGGTGCAGGTGTACTGTCGCGGGGCGGTCCTCATCCTGACGGGTGAGGATTACGTCTGGACATGGCCAGGCAGGTCTGGGACCGATGCCGTGCCGCCAGGGATTCTTCCCCATACATCTGTTAGGTCAGTTGTTGGGACGGGTACGTTGAGGGGCGCAGGTTCTTGATCCTGATGGTGTTACCATTTGGAATGCGCATGCTCCCTCCACTGTCGCGCTTACGCGGGCAGATGACGTATGTTCCAAGTGTGGTGTAAGGCGGGGGGCCGGGACTCAGTCTCCTGCCCCCTGGATGCTGTCCTTAGTTACCTCCAGTCTCTCCTTGATAGACTGTCGGCTTCGACGGTGAGGGTATATGCAGCAGCTATATCCTCCTATTATGAGGGGTTTGAGGGGATGTCTTGTTCAGCCACCCTCTTGTGAAGCGTTTCCTGCTTGGCGCTCGACGCGTTAAGCCGGTGCAACGCTCCTTGGCTCCGACTTGGGATCTTCAATTGGTCCTCGGTCGGTTGTCCTTGGCCCCGTTTGAGCCGCTCGAGCAGGCGCCGTTGGGACAGCTGTCCTTCAAGACCGCGTTCCTACTGGCTGTCACTTCCGCTAAACGCGTAGGTGAGCTCTGTGCTCTCTCGGTACGTCCAGAGTGCCTGTCTTTTCGGACCGATTGCGGTGCCACTCTGCGACCTAATCCTGCTTTCGTGCCTAAGAATATCCGGAGTTCTTTCCGCTCCCGGGATATTGTGGTTCAGGCGTTTCGTCCTCCTCCTCACACTAGTGAGTTAGATGCGGGCCTTCACCTGTCATGTCCAGTCCGTGCTTTGGGGATTTACCTCAGCCGTACTCAGGACTTCAGGGTTACCGACCAGCTTTTTGTCTGTTACGGTGGGGCTCGTGCTGGTAAGGCACTGTCGAAGCAGCGCCTGTCCCATTGGTTGTGCGAGGGCATTACCCTCTGCTACACGTTGGCTGGGCAGGATCCCCCTGGGGGCGTCAGGGCGCACTCCACTCGTGGGGTGGCTGCTTCTGCCGCTCTCCTGGGTGGGGCCTCGGTGGAGGACATCTGTGCTGCAGCTTCATGGTCCTCCCCGGGTCCCTTTGTAAGGTTTTACCTCATGGACATGACCGGGGGTTCTGTCTCCCAGGCGGTTCTGGGGTCTGTGGCCTTTCCTGCTTCCCGTCCTTGGTCGGGTAGCAGGAGTGTATGGGTATGGGCCACAGTGTGTTGAGTCACACGTGGTTCCGCCTGTACGGTGTGTTCAAGGGGTTCTGGTTCCCTCTTGTTCGCATTCAGGTGGAGTTGACTGCGCCCCCCCTTCATTAGGAAGGATGGGGTGGCAGGGCTCCCCGCACCCCTTGATGTGGGCTTACGGGTCCTCAGGGGGTACATCTGTCGGGTCTCGCGTCCGCTCTTCCCCATATCTCATAAGGCTCAGAGCGGGACGCGATAAGCAAATACGATATATAACGATAGGTTATGTAGATAACCTAGTTATAGTTTCAAGTTTCAAGTTTCTTACTGTTATATTAGTATTGGCTGAGCGTCCCGCTCTGCGCGGCCCTGAGTTCCCTCTTGAGGGATCTTTTCCTGGAACGGGATTTGGCGAGGAAGGGTGTTTGGTGACCAGAGTCATGGTTATATGGGCTACGCCTCCATAGAGGCAGGGCCCCATACAGGTGTGGGTGCATGTAGTTGTTCGTTGGGGATACAGTAGGTATCATAGGAGATAAGGGGTATCTCATAAGGCTCAGAGCGGGACGCTCAGCCAATACTAATATATCGTTTTTTGTTATTGAATGTACTTAAGTATCTAAAGTAAAAGTATGCATTCTACATGACGTTTGTGTATCCCAGCGCTTGGGAGCATTCAATCCTCCATCCATTGACCTCTAGAGGTTATGTTAAAGTGGTATGTGTTCCAGTTCTGCTGCTCTGATTAAAGGTTATGTTAAAGTGGTATGTGTTCCAGTTCTGCTGCTCTGATTAAAGGTTATGTTAAAGTGGTATGTGGTCCAGTTCTGCTGCTCTGATTAAAGCTTGTATTAAAGTGGTATGTGGTCCAGTTCTGCTGCTCTGATTAAAGGTTATGTTAAAGTGTTATGTGGTCCAGTTATGCTGCTCTGATTAAAGGTTATGTTAAAGTGGTATGTGGTCCAGTTATGCTGCTCTGATTAAAGGTTATGTTAAAGTGGTATGTGGTCCAGTTATGCTGCTCTGATTACGTTCCTCTTGAAGTTGACAGGCTTCAAATGTGAAAGTACATAATCTTCATAGATTTTTGCCATGTTTTCAAAGCAAAATCTTTTTCTTCAAAGTAACTAGTAACCGATGGGTTCAGATAAATTTAGTGTAGAGTAAAATGTACAATATTTCCTTTGAAATGTAGTGGAGTAAAAGTATAAAGTTCCCTAACATTAAAATACTCATGTGAAGTACAAGTAGCTAAAATCTTTACTTAAGTACAGTACTTGAGTAAAAGTACTTAGTTATTTTCCACCACTGAACGCGGGGTCACGGGGAGCCCCCTGGCGGAGGTCGTGCAAGGGGAGGGGGTTCCACTCTGAAAGGGAGCCGAGTTCAGCGTCTGAGTCAGTGTTGTAGTCGAGTCACTAAATCTCAAGTCCGAGTCCGAGTCACCAAAGAAGAGCTTGAGTGTCCAGTAGGTCTCAGACATGGATAGGACAGTTGGATTCAACTGCCACACAGTGATGTCTCGGTCCAATCTAGACACCCGGGTCAAATTATAATAAGCACCAAATAAAGCATCTGGAATGTAGTCACCGCAGTGTGTCAGTCGCTGTCAGTCGCTGTCAGACGATTAATAGTAAGATGTTGGGACCAGTGTTGTAGTCGAGTCACAAATTCTCGAGTCCGTGTCCAGTCACTAAATCTCGAGTTCGAGTCGAGTCCGTTGTTCAGCCTACCTCTTGTGAAGCGTTTCCTGCTTGGCGCTCGACGCGTTAAGCCGGTGCAACGCTCCTTGGCTCCGACTTGGGATCTTCAATTGGTCCTCGGTCGGTTGTCCTTGGCCCCGTTTGAGCCGCTCGAGCAGGCGCCGTTGGGACAGCTGTCCTTCAAGACCGCGTTCCTACTGGCTGTCACTTCCGCTAAACGCGTAGGTGAGCTCTGTGCTCTCTCGGTACGTCCAGAGTGCCTGTCTTTTCGGACCGATTGCGGTGCCACTCTGCGACCTAATCCTGCTTTCGTGCCTAAGAATATCCGGAGTTCTTTCCGCTCCCGGGATATTGTGGTTCAGGCGTTTCGTCCTCCTCCTCACACTAGTGAGTTAGATGCGGGCCTTCACCTGTCATGTCCAGTCCGTGCTTTGGGGATTTACCTCAGCCGTACTCAGGACTTCAGGGTTACCGACCAGCTTTTTGTCTGTTACGGTGGGGCTCGTGCTGGTAAGGCACTGTCGAAGCAGCGCCTGTCCCATTGGTTGTGCGAGGGCATTACCCTCTGCTACACGTTGGCTGGGCAGGATCCCCCTGGGGGCGTCAGGGCGCACTCCACTCGTGGGGTGGCTGCTTCTGCCGCTCTCCTGGGTGGGGCCTCGGTGGAGGACATCTGTGCTGCAGCTTCATGGTCCTCCCCGGGTCCCTTTGTAAGGTTTTACCTCATGGACATGACCGGGGGTTCTGTCTCCCAGGCGGTTCTGGGGTCTGTGGCCTTTCCTGCTTCCCGTCCTTGGTCGGGTAGCAGGAGTGTATGGGTATGGGCCACAGTGTGTTGAGTCACACGTGGTTCCGCCTGTACGGTGTGTTCAAGGGGTTCTGGTTCCCTCTTGTTCGCATTCAGGTGGAGTTGACTGCGCCCCCCCTTCATTAGGAAGGATGGGGTGGCAGGGCTCCCCGCACCCCTTGATGTGGGCTTACTGGTCCTCAGGGGGTACATCTGTCGGGTCTCGCGTCCGCTCTTCCCCATATCTCATAAGGCTCAGAGCGGGACGCGATAAGCAAATACGATATATAACGATAGGTTATGTAGATAACCTAGTTATAGTTTCAAGTTTCAAGTTTCTTACTGTTATATTAGTATTGGCTGAGCGTCCCGCTCTGCGCGGCCCTGAGTTCCCTCTTGAGGGATCTTTTCCTGGAACGGGATTTGGCGAGGAAGGGTGTTTGGTGACCAGAGTCATGGTTATATGGGCTACGCCTCCATAGAGGCAGGGCCCCATACAGGTGTGGGTGCATGTAGTTGTTCGTTGGGAATACAGTAGGTATCATAGGAGATAAGGGGTATCTCATAAGGCTCAGAGCGGGACGCTCAGCCAATACTAATATATCGTTTTTTGTTATTGAATGTACTTAAGTATCTAAAGTAAAAGTATGCATTCTACATGACGTTTGTGTATCCCAGCGCTTGGGAGCATTCAATCCTCCATCCATTGACCTCTAGAGGTTATGTTAAAGTGGTATGTGTTCCAGTTCTGCTGCTCTGATTAAAGGTTATGTTAAAGTGGTATGTGTTCCAGTTCTGCTGCTCTGATTAAAGGTTATGTTAAAGTGGTATGTGGTCCAGTTCTGCTGCTCTGATTAAAGCTTGTATTAAAGTGGTATGTGGTCCAGTTCTGCTGCTCTGATTAAAGGTTATGTTAAAGTGTTATGTGGTCCAGTTATGCTGCTCTGATTAAAGGTTATGTTAAAGTGGTATGTGGTCCAGTTATGCTGCTCTGATTAAAGGTTATGTTAAAGTGGTATGTGGTCCAGTTATGCTGCTCTGATTACGTTCCTCTTGAAGTTGACAGGCTTCAAATGTGAAAGTACATAATCTTCATAGATTTTTGCCATGTTTTCAAAGCAAAATCTTTTTCTTCAAAGTAACTAGTAACCGATGGGTTCAGATAAATTTAGTGTAGAGTAAAATGTACAATATTTCCTTTGAAATGTAGTGGAGTAAAAGTATAAAGTTCCCTAACATTAAAATACTCATGTGAAGTACAAGTAGCTAAAATCTTTACTTAAGTACAGTACTTGAGTAAAAGTACTTAGTTATTTTCCACCACTGAACGCGGGGTCACGGGGAGCCCCCTGGCGGAGGTCGTGCAAGGGGAGGGGGTTCCACTCTGAAAGGGAGCCGAGTTCAGCGTCTGAGTCAGTGTTGTAGTCGAGTCACTAAATCTCAAGTCCGAGTCCGAGTCACCAAAGAAGAGCTTGAGTGTCCAGTAGGTCTCAGACATGGATAGGACAGTTGGATTCAACTGCCACACAGTGATGTCTCGGTCCAATCTAGACACCCGGGTCAAATTATAATAAGCACCAAATAAAGCATCTGGAATGTAGTCACCGCAGTGTGTCAGTCGCTGTCAGTCGCTGTCAGACGATTAATAGTAAGATGTTGGGACCAGTGTTGTAGTCGAGTCACAAATTCTCGAGTCCGTGTCCAGTCACTAAATCTCGAGTTCGAGTCGAGTCCGAGTCACCAAAGAAGAGCCTGAGTCGAGTCCGAGTTGAATCCCCATTACCCTAGTCTGAGTCCGAGTCTGAGTCATCAAGGATGAGTCCACTCCACTCTGGCAGTCAAAGAGCTGACATACAAATAAAAAAAGGTCTACATTAAACACAGCGGTCACCGTTTCAAAGCGAGTTTATTTACTTTGTGACACAATAGCCAAACAAATGCACTAGCCATCAATATCTTATGCCAAATGATTAGGCCGTCAGGAACCTTTTTGACTGGGAGAGCCATAAAAGCCAAATATTTCTAAATATATTTCATTGAGAGCCATATAGTATTTTTAACGTATAATAAATTAAATATGTCTTACTTTTAATGCGACTTCTGGTGCTGCATGGTTTTGCTGACGGCCTTGTAGTCTGGTTCATACGTGGTGAGGTTGAGCTTCATGCAGGCGTTGAGGCTTCCATCAGTTAAACATGAGCGTAGGTTGGTCTTACTGTTCCTCATATGCGAGAATGACTACTCACATGCATATGTAGAGCCAAACATGGTCAATACGGCAATACTCACATGCTGCATTGTGTAGTATGTCACAGGAAGCTCGTTCCAAGTTTTAAGAATCAGCTGGTCTTCAGGTTGAAGATTTTTCATTTATGTCCACTTGTGTTCCCTCGCCAGCTCTGCTCGCTGTCGCGCAAGACTTTCCAACTCTCCATTAAGTGACTTGAACTTACTCATCCACATGTCTGATGCCTTCAGGTCAGCAACTTCCAGCTCAAAGTCTCCGATAGAGACCCCGGGGATGTCAGGTCGATTTTGTCCACTGCACACAGCCACACACTCATGTGGATGAGTGATGAACTTGAAAAGACCAGTGCGCGCACGAAATTCTCCAAAACATGCTTTGAATGACTGCAGGAGATTGGACGTAAAGCCAGCTAGCTGCTGGAGATCCAGATGTTGAGTGGAGTCACTTGCTAAGCATGCATCTCTAAATTGTTGCCGTCTTTCAAAGTGCAGAAGACGACCTGTTTCAATGTCCCTGAGAAAGACTTCCAGCTTGATTTCAAATGCAAACACTGCTTGTTGAAGGGATGAGATTGTATGTCCAATACCTTGCATTTTCACATTGAGCTGGTTCAGATGGCCAGTTATGTCCACGAGATAGTGAAACTGCAGGAGCCAGTCAGTGTTGTCTAGCTCAGGATGCTTGATGCCTTTCATTTCAAGAAAATGAATGAACGGATTTCACTCAGGCAAGCTGCAAAACGGCTGAGCACCTTCCCCCTTGACAACCAACGCACGTTGCTGTGTAAAAGCAGACCGGGATAATGATTGACCAGCGACATCACCTCGCCAAGCTCCTGGCCACACGTCTGAGCGCAAAGCGCCTCCTAGTGCAGGATGCAATGAAAACTTAGGATGGCTCTCTTTTCATGTTCACGGAGAAGCGCTACAAATCCTTTGTTCTTCCCCAACATACAGGGTGCACCATCAGTACAGACAGAAATAAGTGTATCCATCGGTAGTTTTTTTTCTTTAGCAAACTCCATGAAATACGTGAATAAATCCTCTCCTCTTGTTGTCCCTTTCATTGGCAAAACAGCCAAGCTTTCCTCACGCAGTGTGTCACCTGCAGCATACCTGGCAATTATACTCGACAATTCCAATTCCTCGACTTGATTTGCCATCATGATGCTACGATCGTGCACAGTTCTTGCTGACAGGGGCATGTCTTTTATTTGTTTGATTAATTGTCTTTATTTGGGAAGTCATCAAACAGTTCATTGGCCACATCAAGCATGAATGTTTTGACATACTCGCCATCTGTGAATGGCTTTCCATTCCTTACTATTGCCAAAGCACCCGCAAAGCTAGCGGAATTCCCGTCACCTTGCTTGGTCCACACACGTAGTTGCTGCTGACTCGTCTGCACTCTCTGCTGTAGCTCCTCGCATGCCCTTTTCCTGCTGTCCCCCGCTGGATATTTCGATGCAAATGAAGCATGGTGCGTATCGAAGTGCCGCTTTATATTTGACCGTTTCATCGATGCAATTTTATCATTGCATATTAGACATACCGCAGATCCTGCTCTCTCCACAAATGCAAATTCCTCTGTCCATGCAGCCTGGAATGCACGGTAATCATCGTCTTTTTTTCTTTTCGCCATCTTTTCCGTTACAAGGGTTGAAACGGATAAACTAGTTGGCTATCTGATCAAATTGATTTCTTCACCTTTACAATGACCCGGACATGCTCGCGAGCCATTGGTTCCCGACCCGTGAAATTTATCTTCAAAACTAATTTCTGTTTACTTTAAAATGACACAGTATTATTAAGAAATATCACAAGTATTAAATATTTTTTTTAATAAATATATATATTTATATTTTTTTACTCAAAATTGTCTGGGAGACATATGCCGTCACCGGAAGAGCCATATATGGCTCGCTAGCCATAGGTTCCCGACCGCTGGATTAGGGCCTATTACAAAAACATATATTAAAAAAATAACTGTATTTATCCTCGTATGCACCGTCCGAGTCATCAGTGCTCAAGTCCAAGTCGAGTCCCAAGTCCTGAAAATCAGTCCAGGACTCGGACTCGAGTACTACAACACTACACTGTATGACGGAAACATTGAGCACAGTCAGCTCAACACGTCTCCCTCTCCGGTATTCCATTTCCCTTATTTAGTTCCATTCTGCACTGTGCTAACACACACACACGCACACGCACACACACATGCACACGCACACACCCACACACACACACACACGCACATACACACACTGGCCTGAAACTGTCACAGTATATGAAATATAGAATTGGGGTGTATAAAAGAAGTAGACTAGCCTGTGTTAGTCTGTTAATTATTCCAGGTTCACAGATGTTTTGAACTCCTCATCGCTGCAGAAATTGTTCGATGCCTGACTCAATGGAATAGCTTTGTCAAAACAGACATCAACAGATTTTAAAAAGTTCCCTTCTTCAATGTCTAATGTCTTTTGTGGTGTTTGTGTTGTTTTTATTTTTACTCTGTATTTATTCTTATTTTTGTTATTGTTATTGTAGTTAATATTATTGAAGTATTGCCTTGTGGTGTCTTATGTATTATTGTATTGTGTTTTGTTTGTTTTGAAAAAAGGAATTCTTGTTCACAAAAATGTACTATAACGGTAACAGTTTCCTGATCTGCCGTGACCTTGGCTTTTCAACAGGACGTGTTTTCTCCACAGTCGGTTCTGGAGGAGCTGATACGCGTCACAGAGCTGAAGCACCTCAGGGCTGTTTGGCCCAATGTTTCCCCCCAGGGATCATCCATGATTCATGCAGCGCTGATGCACCTCACACGCCTCTGTGGCTCCACGGTGAGGAATGATGTGAACGAATGGCAAACAACACTATTGTCATTCAGCCTGTTAGCTTCCTCCTCCTCCCCCTGAAGGGCGTGCATTGGAATATCTTCAGAAACTGTCTGTCTGTCTGTCTGTCTGTCTGTCTGTCTGTCTGTCTGTCTGTCTGTCTGTCTGTCTGTCTGTCTGTCTGTCTGTCTGTCTGTCTGTCTGTCTATAAAACCTTACTAAGGAATGGTGTCATATACAGTAAACAACAACAAAGAATACAAAAGACAAGAATACAGTCATAGAAAGCCCTCCTCCAACCTCCCTGCCTCCCCCCTGTCTCCCTCCACCCTCCCTCGTCTTGGAACACTGCAGTGACCTCTAGATGTTAACCCCTCTCTCTCTCTCTCTCTCTCTCTCTCTCTCTCTCTCTCTCTCTCTCTCTCTCTCTCTCTCTCTCTCTCTCTCTCTCTCTCCTTCTCCGTCTTTCTATCTCTCTCTTTCTCCCTTTCTCTATATCTCTCTCTCTTCTTCTCTGTCTCTCGCTCTCTATCTCTCTCTCTCTCTGAGGCGGCATTTCCATAATCTTTAGATCACTACCCTCAAAATGGTGGATACTGTACTGTAACATACTGTATGGATTGTCTGAACAGGTGTATATACTGTATGAATTATCTGGTAATATGATTGTGCGCTCGCTGAAACCAGTGTCTCTCACTTCTCACTGGTATAGAATGTGAGTCGTTTCTTTCTGTGTCGTCCATTTATTATTCCAATGTCTATCGTCCCTGTGGTTAGACCTGTGGTGAGGCCTTATTAACCCTAACCCTTATCGGACGTTAAGTTCAATTTCATTTGTTCTGTGTCTGTGTGTCTTGGGAGTCTGCCTCTTAATGCAAATGCAGTCAATGCTTGAGTCCGAGTCATCAGTGCTCAAGTCCAAGTCGAGTCACGAGTTCTGAAAATCAGTCCACGACTCGGACTTGAGTTATAATGTGAGTTTGAATATGGCCACCAGTGATGTTATTTGGGAAATGTAATCCTTGTGTTTGTGTTAATTAAGCTCAATGGAATTCAGATTCAGATTCAGATTATTTGTATTGTCACAGCTGTTTTAATTGTACATACATTCAGAAGAAAACGTGAGATGCTTGTAATTCCCGTCTCCTCAACCGTAGTCGATTTGTAAACAACAATACAAACAATGATCTATAAACTATACAATACAAGGTATATGTTTTTTACAAGGTAAAAAAAAAGAAATTATTCTACAGTGTAAGTAGCAGCAGTGTGTGCATGTAATAAGTGCTTGTGTGGTGTGTAAGTCACTTAATAAGTTAAGGTGCTTCTGTGTGTCTGCTCATGTGATCATTCAGAGCCTATCCGTCAGTAGTCTGTTTGCCCGGTGGAAGTAGCTGTTCAGTATTCTTCTGGATGTGGACCTGAGACTGCGGTCTGCCAGACGGCATGAGCTCAAACAGTTTGTGGTTTGGGTAAACAGTTTGTGGTTTGGGTGGCTGGGGTCTTTCAGGATCCTGTGTGCCTTGCTCTGTGTATATAATGAATAAGGTGGGGGTAGCTTGCATCCGCAGGTCTTTTTGGCCGTTCGCACTACTCTCTCCACCGCTCGGCCAAACCATGCAGTGGTGCGTCCCGTCGGTATACTCTCCATTGTGCCTCTTTAGAAGGCCCTCAGGATGTGCGGCCCGTGCCAAATTCTTTCAGTCTCCTGAGGTGGTAGAGGCACACGTGGTGAACTCAGAGGAACTTCAAGCTGTCAACCCTCTCCACTGCGACCCCGTTGATGTGGATGGGGTCACGCTCCACTATGACCCCGTTGATGTGGATGGGGTCACGCTCCACTATGACCCTGTTGATGTGGATGGGGTCACGCTCCACTATGACCCCGTTGATTTGGATGGGGTCACGCTCCACTATGACCCTGTTGATGTGGATGGGGTCACGCTCCACTATGACCCCGTTGATGTGGATGGGGTCACGCTCCACTATGACCCCGTTGATGTGGATGGGGTCATGCTCCATTATGACCCCGTTGATGTGGATGGGGTCACGCTCCACTATGACCCTGTTGATGTGGATGGGGTCACGCTCCACTATGACCCCGTTGATGTGGATGGGGTCACGCTCCACTATGACCCTGTTGATGTGGATGGGGTCACGCTCCACTATGACCCTGTTGATGTGGATGGGGTCACGCTCCACTATGACCCCGTTGATGTGGATGGGGTCACGCTCCATTATGACCCCGTTGATGTTTCAGTTTCAGTTTCAATTTATTTAAAAAGGACAGTACACATTACAGTAATCAACATTACTGTAAATGTGTCAGTTTTAGCCAGCTGGCTAATTCGCACCTGTAGTCCTTTTGGCAAGATGTTATAAAACCATACACCTGTTGGTTGAATCTCGCTTCGGAATCCCATCTTTCTTTGAGTAAAACATTTTTTGTTGAAAGACTTCAGCTAATACTGTTAAAAACTCGAGAACATTTAAAAAAAAAAGGAGGATAGGTGTGGAGCCCCACAAACCACATCTGCCTCCGGCAGCCATTTTGAAATAGTGGTTCCCATAGCCCAAGATTTAAAATGTGTATGGGGTCATGCTCCACTGCGACCCTGTTGATGTGGATAGGGTCATCATGCTCCACTGCGACCCTGTTGATGTGGATGGGGTCATGCTCCACTGCGACCCTGTTGATGTGGATGGGGTCATGCTCCACTGCGACCCTGTTGATGTGGATGGGGTCATGCTCCACTGCGACCCTGTTGATGTGGATAGGGTCATCATGCTCCACTGCGACCCCGTTGATATGGATGGGGTCATCATGCTACACTGCGACCCCGTTGATGTGGATGGGGTCATGCTCCACTGCGACCCCCGTTGATGTGGATGGGGTCAGACCCTGTTGATGTGGATGGGGTCATGCTACACTGCGACCCCTGTTGATGTCCACTCCTCCCTGCCTGTAGTCGATGATCAGCTCCTTGGTCTTGTCAACGTTGAGAGTGAGGTTGTTTCTCTGGCACCACTCTTCCAGGTTCTCAACCTCCTCACTCCTGTAGGCCGACTCGTTGGTGATCAACTATCACCGCTGTGTCATCGGGGGAACTTGATCACAAAGTTGGAGCTGTGTGTGGCTACCCACAGGACGCAGCCCTGCAGGGGGGATTAGGAGAAAGACTAAAAATATATGCGTCAATTGCTCTGTAATTAAGTAGACTCATTGAATGTGGTACAAATTCGTTTTTGAATCTTTTCAGTTTCCATTTGGGGGATTCGAAGCGCCTATGTGAGGATAGCAGCTCGTATTCTGTGTGTAATGTGAGGGATCTTCTGAACAGTGGTGGAAAGTATTTTTACTCAAGTACTGTACTTAAGTACAATATCGAGCTACTTGTACTTTACATTTTAGGGAACTATATATTTTTAGTCCACTACATTTCGAAGGATGTAAATGTTGTACTTTTGATTCCACTAAATCTATCTGAACCTATCAGTTTTATATTTTTTTTTAATTTTGCATAGAAAACATGGCAAAAATGTATGAAGATGTTATACTTTCACATTTGAAGCCTGTCAACTTCAAGAGGATGTGGTACAGGCGGCTGGGTGGCTGGGTGGCGCAGCAGACATTGGCCCCTTCCTACCTGACCAACCTACTCCACCCCTACACTCCAGCACAAGGCCTCCGCTCCTCCAACTCCGACCTCCTCACCATCCCCCGCACCAGGCGTTCCACACTGGCAGACCGAGCTTTCACTGTAGCTGCCCCCAGACTGTGGAACTCCCTCTCCCCCCCATCCGAGGCTCTGACACCATCAACCTCTTCAAAACCAAGCTAAAAACCCACCTGTTCACACTTGCCTTCACGCAACATGGCCTCGCTCCCAAGTTTCCCACCCCTGACTCTTTTCTTTTAAGCCACAGATCCCGTTGTTTTGTTTTGTTGTTTGTTTCTTTTGTCTGTTAATTTCAACCACTTCATCAAATTGGACAGCACCTTGCTTCCTTTTTTCATCTCTTTTATCTTATTTGTTTTTTTTCCTGTTGTTACTATACACATATATTCATAATTTTTCCATCCTTACCTTGTACAGTGTCCTTGAGTCTGAGAAAGGCGCTTCTCTCTTAACTTTAACTGCCGAAAATGCGATCAAAAATCTGTGATCGGAATCATATTTTCCATCCGGAGCCCTTGACACACAGTTCTGATCTCCTCTCAATCCTCTAGCGGTTCAAGAGCGCCATCTGGTGGCCGATCGGCAGATCGAAACCGGATGTCAACCTTTACAGTTTTTCTCAATTGCTTTGGTGCATTTCTCTGATCAGAATTAAAGTTCTCATAACAGTTAGTGCATTTATCAAAACAATTAGTACAAACTGCAAAACCTAGGTGATAACCTGCAGAAGCGTGTCACTTGCTCAAAATGGATAATTCATTCCTCAAAAGCAAGTATTCATGTCAATGAAAGTGTCACTGTCATCAAAATGAAAAGTCCTGACACCATTGTTTATGAACAAGATAGTCAAATGGCTTTGCCATGTTTTCGTTATGACAGTTCACTCTGTAAGTGTTTTCCAATGCAAAAAAAGTCAGATCTTGGTGACACTTTCTGAAAATGCTCAAGACAGCACTATACACTATTTTCACAGCCATTTGAAATCTACAGTTACACATTGCTGTATTTAGTGAGGTAAATTAGTACAAGACACGTATGTTTCACATTTTTACTGCATATGCTCTTGCAATTTTAATTTGTTCACAGCATTGTGCAAAAGAAAAATACAAACTAATTTACAACAAACATAAGAAACACCCTTTGGCCTTTGGGTAGAGCTGTGCACAACTGTAAACAATATTGCAGTACATATTGGAACTGAATTGGAACATACAACATACACAGTACTGTAAATAATTCATTCACATCCAGACGTTCCTGTCTGTCTGGCTATTGGATTCAGGAATGGGGAGTAGGGAGGGAGATATTCCACCAGCATCCTTTCATGTGCTGCAAACCACTGTGTGACCAGAATTGCGTAGTGAAAACGCACATTATCCCATACAACAACGTACTTGGTCAGATGGTCGCCATTTAGACCCCTCTCATTCTCAGGGATTATGTCCCTGTAAAGAGTGTCTAAAAAAGTCAGCAGATGTTGTGTGTTGTATGGACCAATGCGGGGCATATGGGTGAGGACGCCGTTTTCTGATATGGCTGCACACATTGTAATATTCCCTCCTCGTTGGCCTGGGACATCCAATCCCAGTGTCCAATGCGATTCCTTCCACGCCTTCTACCTTTTGCCAGATTGAAACCCGCCTCATCAACATATATGAATGTGTGCAGCGATTCCCTGGCATCCAGCTCCATTCAGGGAAAAAATTATAAAGAAATGTATAAAATTTGCTTGACAAATTTTGACAACTAGTTCAACATATTTGTATGTAATGACTCAAGCAATGAAATGAGGACTATTAGTTTTATAGGGAATGACTATTCAGCAGTCATAAGTATAGTTCATTTTGACTGACATGACCTAAGCAAATGATAATGTTATAAAACAGCAGAGAATTGTATGAAAGCAATTGATGCATGTCCAAAAGCATTTGCAATTTGTTCGGAGGAATGAGAAACTGCTACTATGATGTGCACAAATTACAAAATGTTGTGGAGGTTGAACTAACAGTTATGAGAACTTTAATTCTGATCAGAGAAATGCACCAAAGCAATTGAGAAAAACTGTAACCCGGTAGGACTCACTCCATATGGGGTCCGGGCACTCGCTAATGCTAGAGAGACTCCGTCTTCACACAGTGAACATCGATCGGTGGAAATAACTCGAAAAAACAACATGATTTGGACGTATATACTATTATACAACCTGGAAATAGATTGGGTATTTCGACATCCCATAATGGAAAACTGTCTACTCCACGCTGATCGCCCAACGGCCCGAGGAGACTGGGGTGAGTTTTAGCGTGTAGTATTACCGTGTTCGATATAAACTGCTATGATGAACATATGACCCACATTAGATGAATGGTATAACGTTGCCCACGGAATTATAAACGCCCCCTCGCCCATCCGGTCAACATCAGATGACGTGTAGTAAATTCTAGAAGTACGTCCAATTGAAATTTTTGATCTCGCACAGATTCCTACCAAACTGTATTTCATCATCAATATAATGCATTTGGGGCTATAAATCACGTTCTGGAGAAAGCTGCAGAAAGAGATGAAAACATACTTATACTTTAGACCATATTTTAGTATGAATATGTGAATGAAAAAGTTTAACGTTGCTACACCATGAACAATACATATAGGACCTTGAATGGGCCCTAATAATGGCAATCTAGCAATAGAATTTAAAAAGTTATAGCCCTGCAAAGAAGGGGAACTTCTCCATGTTAAATAGAGCTGGCAAGGGATGGTATATCATGAATTTAACCTCGGCAGTTAAAGTGTTAAAATCCAATCTATTATTATTATTATTATTATTATTATTATTATTATTATTATTATTATTATTATTGCACTCGTCACCAACGCAAGAGACACCAGGTTCGAAATCCGGCTGTCGGCGTTGCCTCCGGCTTGGGCCGGCCGTCATACTAACTCAATTGGCAGAGTTAGCGGGTGGAAGCCGATTGGTGGTAATCTGGACGTTGTGGACAGCGACTCCTACAGGTCGGTTGGGGGACGCCTGCACAGCAGAGACAGGAAATGGCGGGGGTAGTGTGAGCCTCCCACACGTTACACCTCGCCAATGAGAGTCCGCGCTGGCAGGTGAAAAGATGTGATAGGCTGCCTCCTCGTGTACCGGAGGAGACACGTGATGCAAGGCTTCTATCCTCCCTACAACCGGCCAGTGGGAGGCATATCCGAGCAATGTTCAAGACAGGGGAGGGGAGAATTGGCACAGCGAAATTGGGATGGGAGGGGAAAAAATTGAAAAAGCGGAGAAAAAGTGGATAAAAAAAAGAGGATGTGGTACAGTGGTACACTCCCTTTGTATACATCCTGTCTACCTTTATCATCCCCCCTTCAACATATCCCACCTTCCTGGCTCACCCCTCCTCCCTCCTTCACAGTATCAAACAGGAGGGAAGACTGTCAAGTTTTAAACTGTGGATACCAAACAGAGAAGGTAAAGACGACTGTAAACTGTTAAACAGTAATCCAGAACTATTGTATTGCACTGTAAAAAACTGATTTAATATGTCTGCACTTTATGTGCTCATTTTATGTCTATTCTATTCTACTATTTTATTGCACTGCACTATTGCACTATTTTACTCTGTCTATTTTATCTTGTCTTTTTTCTGTTGTGAAGCACTTTGAGCTGCAGTTTCTGTATGAAAGGTGCTATACAAATAAAGTGTATAATAATTATTATTATTATTCACCTTTCTCCAGCTCCTCCCTTTGACCCCGCCCCCATGTCTCATCCTCCTATCTCCTTCCCACAACATGGTCACCTGACCACACCCCTTTGGTCATGTATAAAGACGTACAATGATGAACGGGGAGCCACTTCCAGAGTCCCCGGGCCAAGACTTCCGGTTTGGTCCTCTAAAGACAACTCCTGTTATTAATCTGAACGTTATTGGCATAGATTGGAGCGCAATTAGTTTGTCTACCTTCTGTGAACGTTTAGCAAAAATCCAAACCGATTCAAAATGGCGGAGCAGTTTCCATTATAAAGAAACAAATAACTGTACT
This sequence comes from Notolepis coatsorum, assembly GCF_963971535.1. NCBI lineage: Eukaryota > Metazoa > Chordata > Actinopteri > Aulopiformes > Paralepididae > Notolepis > Notolepis coatsorum. Next base: position 57,332,549 of record NC_140179.1, on the reverse strand, counting down.
TACAGTAGATTTCATTCACGGTTCTTGCTGCACGCCTGGTGATACTAAATACAAATTGAACTCTGTCATTGGAAAGAGAAGATTTGGCCCGATCCATAGATGTGCGAGTTGGCTATAATAAGGTCATTTATAGGCCTGATATTCTATAATAATATTTCAAATTGCATGTGTCCGGATAGCAGAATTTAGTACTCTATCTACAAAACCTTCTGTTTAATCATCTTCCCTTTATTCATTTGCTTAGATATTTTGTACACGGGATCTCAAGAAGGTGCTGAATAAGCTCAGTGGCAGTTTTTCATGTCTGGTCATTTTTAACATGGTGTTATTCACCATCAAAGATGCAAAGAAAAATCATAATTTATTGATTTAATTTATTGTTTCATCACAATTTACTCAAGCCTAGTAACAGACACAATATTTCTGACACTGGGAATACATTCCATGAGATCCATGTCCCTAGATACAAGAACATGCAAATGGACCTTGTAGAAGTGGAGCAATCTTCCATTTACTTTCTGATTTTCTGAGAATAGGGCTATGGCTTAACCGGTGTGGTATAATATATTGACTCCCCAACTTTCTCATGTAAAGACATTCCCCTCCCCTGTATCTATCCTGTATCCCCCCCCTCCCCCAACTGTGGAATAATATATTGAGTCCCCAACTCTCTCATGTAAAGACACTCCCCTCCCCTTTCTCCCCAATCCTGTGTCCCCCCCCTCTCCCCAATCCTGTATCCCCCCCCCCACTTGACCTATCAAATGGGACCACCTCCCCCCCCTTTTAACTATATAATGCTCCTCCCGAGAACAAACCAGAGCTTTTACCTGGGTCATTTCAGCTGATCACCTGGGGCGAAGCCCTCAGCCATTCTCTGACTGAGAACATTCTTCTTCAGGATATCCACAAATATCCCACAATTGGCGTCTACGAACTTGTGACGGACTCTTTGCGTCCCACCGGCGTGCTGTATTGTTTCATCTATACAGAGAAAAGTGAGTATATAGACTGGTCGACCAAAAATGTATGGCAAGGAATTAAAACCTTCCCGCTTTTCTCTGTGCCAGGTGAATGTTGATTGATTGATTGATTGAAAAGTTTATTAACAGATTGCAGAATGGGTACAGTACAGTACAGCTCAATACATACAATTGTTAAGGGGATGCAGACCAGAGAAAGACTTTCGACTTGTTTACATCAGGGTCCCCCATTTTCAATTCATCATAACATATATGACATACATGACATACAGATAGACAGTACTGCTACATCTATACATTTATGACATATCAGATTTGCAAATACAGTACTGTTTGTGATACAAAAGTGTCCAGAAAAGGAGTGTATATACATTTGGCATAGAAACTGTACATTGGAGGAGGTTGGTTGGGTGGGGTGGGGTTGGGTGGGTTGGGTGAGGGCTGTACATTGGAGGTGGGGGGGGGGGGGGGGGTTGGGAAGGGGACACACACACATTTTACACTGTACATTGGAATATTGACAAAGCCTTACTTGGTCATTTACTGTACAACTAGGTTAGGACATTTGTAGGGGCCAGTTTCGAATTGCAGTCTCACATAGGTGTTTTTTGAGAGTGTTTTTGAAGGTGGGTAGTGATTCACATTCCTTTACAGCTTTAGGCAGGGCGTTCCACATTGATGTGGCATAATTGCGAAACGTGTTTAGTCCCTTGTTTGATCCGAATCTGGGTTTTACATGATTTGTGGAGCTCCCTCTGGTGTTGTGATCGTGGTATTCACTGACCTTTGGGAAGTATTTTGACATGTACATGGGTACCTTGGTCGCGTAGTGTATCTTGTAGACCAGGCCCATTGCAAGTTGCTGTACTCTGTCGTCTACTCTAAGCCATCCTAGGTTGTCAAAGTGGGCAGGGGTGAGGTGGGTTCTAGGAGTCAGGTCAAGTAGTAGTCTGACTAGCTTGTTTTGAGATGTTTGTAATTTGTTTTTTAGTGCCTTTGAGGTGCTTTGGTACCATGAGGTGCAAGCATAGTCGTAGTACCCTTGAATGAGTGCTCCTGCTAGAGTCCTCAGGGTATTCTTGTTTACCAGAGCGGAGATCCGGTACAAGAATCTCGTTCGTTGGTTGACTTTTTTTATTACATTGGATGCCATTTTGTCACAGGAAAGATTAGCCTCTAGGATGGAACCCAGGTAGGTAATTTCATCTTTCCTTGTGATAATATTGTCACCCACTGTAACCGAGAAGCCGTCGGTCTTGCTGAGTTTGTTATTTGAACCGAAGAGAATGGACTCTGTTTTGCCCATGTGTAATGATAGTTTGTTGTCGGCGAGCCATATGCAGATTTTGCCTAGTTCCGAGCTGAGGGCTTTTTAAACCTGTAACTTGTTCTTGTCAGAGACCAGCAGGGCTGAGTCGTCCGCAAACAGGAACAAGTTGCAGTCACAAGCTGACGACATGTCATTTGCATAAATTAGGAATAGTAGCGGTCCTAGTATGCTTCCTTGTGGAACACCACAGCTCACTGTGAGGGGGGGGGATAGTGTACCGTTTACTTCCACCATCTGTTCCCTCCCCTCCAGGTAGGATTGTATCCAGCTCACTGATAAACTATCAAAACCAATTGCTTTTAGCTTGTCAATCAGAATGGTGTGATTGACAGTGTCGAAGGCCTTCTGTAGGTCCAGCATGACCATGCCGCAGTATTTGCCCGCGTCCACCTCTTGTTTGATGTGGTCGTTCAAGTAGAGAAGGCATGTGTCAGTGGAGTGGGATGTTCTGAAGCCAGATTGGAATTCGTAGATTAGATTTTTTTCCGCAAGGTACTTTTCGATCTGTTCGTATACTATTTTTTCCATGACTTTCGAGATGGATGTAAGGATAGAAACAGGGCGGTAGTTACCCGGGTCTAATTTGCTGCCCTTTTTGTGCAGGGGTGTTACTCTCGCAATTTTGAAGTCCTTGGGGACGTGTCCCTGTTTTATGGAGAGGTTTATTATGTGTGTGATGACTGGGGTGATGGCTGCTGCTGAGTCTCTGAGGAATTTGGAGGGGATGTTGTCATGGCCAGTGGCCTTGTTTGGTTGGAGGGCGCTCAGTTTTTTGAGTACCTCATCTGTAGTTACTATTTCCAGTTTGAAGTCGTCTTTGTGGACGCCTAGGTTCTTGTAGTATGCTACTATGTGTTGTACCCCATACTGCCCTGAGTGGGAGGGTAGTTTGTTTACCAGTGTTGTGGCTATGTTTGTGAAGAAAGTGTCAAATATTGAGATCATGGCTGAGTAAGAATAGCGTGTATTAATATATCTGATCTGTATTGAGATTTGTTACCGGGGAACACGTGTACCCGGGTCCTATCAGGAGGTTCTGATAGGATTTGCTAGGTTGAAGTGCTATTCCTGGTCGAGTTGGGGCCGACCAAAAGCTAAGGCACACAGTAAAGGTTGTTGGATTGCTAACCCAAGTCTAGCTGATGCAGACTAAAATATAGGCAACAAAAGAAGATACGTGGGCTTATTAGATGTGATATCCTTGGAAAACGCTACTCTGTTAGAAACTATTCTGTGATTCTTTTGGCAAAGAGGCGGGAAGTAGGACAGAGAAGCTGATAAAGAATCATAATTAGAATTACCAGAGTAACGTCATATATTCATAGTTTCAACCTCAAACTAAGCTCACAACCTCTTCCATTCCTGAAAACGATGTATTCGGATTAAATTAACCAATTGATCATACAGATAGCGGGAAGGTGACCGGCGATGTCCCGGTAGTACGTGTATGTACATTAAACGGGACATTAGTCGCGGGTTGAAGAGACCGAGAGTGTGATTAAACGGTATATTCAAATCTAATATATCGCTGTTAAATTTCGAAGTCAGGTTCGGTCGTTATGCTTTAATAACGGTGTATAGTGTATATCAAGGGTATAAATGCCTTGTCGCAGCAGGGTGCTGGCCGACTAAACGAACAGCGATCCAATACAATCAGGTATACAAACACGTTAACTTATATGTATTATTGTTTGTTTGTCTGTTTAAGTCTCGTTTGTATGTGCACAGTATTATAGAACCTGCCGCGGTGCTGTATTGAGTTAAGAACCGGCGTATAGCAACGACATTGGGAGACGAGTTACCGTTATACAGAGAATAACATTGGGGTGCAACTCACGCGACAAACTAGGATAGTAATTTCCGGAACCAACAAAACCGGCCCACGGGAACGACCATTTGGGAAGTATAGTTTTATCGTTTCAGTTTGTTTACGTTTCACATATGCACAGGCGCGTTCATTCGGTAACAAAACGCTGGTTTAGGTGAATTCCAGGCTATTGAGAGCTCGTGGAAAAAATACTGCATGGATTGCAAAGCGTTATTTCCGAGGTGAATGGGAACGCGTGAACGTCGCTTGGACTGATGACGTCATACAAAAGTGCGATATGAAACTATCCATGGGCGAACATAAAGTTTAATATGCCCGAGGCCGAGGGTATATGAAATCCACGTATAGTATATGTTTTAATTGTATGTGTAAATACACGCTGCAAGGGGGTAAGATAATATGGTCATTCAATAACTGAACTGAACTGTAAGGATCCAACGTGAACACAACAGATTTTTCCGGTGAGTATGAAACAAACCTTGATAATGCATGACACAACTATCATCTCAGTTACAGTAAATTACAACTATCTCAGATCACTTGAGTGTTTATGTTGCTTTAATTTACACGTTATAAGTCACAAAGCTAGTTTTAAATAGGATTCTAATCAATTGGATAGATTTGATCTAAAAGCTAAAGAAAGAATAACAACCTTTCTTTAGAGATAATGAATAAATGCAGATAATGTTTAAATAAGACCAAAATCATGCCTCCTCTTTTCCACAGTAACATTGATGAGATATGTATATTGTGTGAGATGATAAAAAAAGAGAAGGACTAGCTAATGTTTATTGAGCACACAGGCAGTCAAAGAGACTTCACCCAGACGAAAAGAAAAGAGTGGAAAATTAACATGTTTTTGTATTTTCAGTCTGGCTCTGAGGCGAGATGCAGAACAGTGCAGGTCTACACCCAAATTGTATCACAAAAGACAGAAACTCCAACAATTTGCATGTCAACATGTGTGGAGCTGAAAGACAATCGATTGACCAGTTAAAACAAATCTGCATCCAAACACCCACATGTAAAGTTTGTTTACAGAAACAAAGCTATTCAGAGTGGGCACTTGAAACCCAAGGGGTATGGCATGAGTGAGACAAAGCAATGCAAATGCCTGCACTCTGACCACAGGCTTGGTGGACTCACCTGACAATGCAAATAGCCAGAGAGGACTCTGACCACACCTAGAGACTCAACTTATTATAGTATAAACACAGGTGATGATGTTGCAGTCATGAAAGTCTACCTAATTCCCATACTAACAATAACTAACCAGTTGTTTTCATCATCTCTTTTCAAGAGGCACACGAATTAGAGATATGAATTCTGAATAAAACCAGACAAAGTAGAAGTGCCCGAGATGAAAGATTAATGATGAAAACAACTTCACTTGCAATCTCCTGCTTACAACCACTAACTCCTTGCAATTTCAAGTCTTTCCATGACTGCAAATATCAAAACCACCAAAATTGGAGCACAATTATCTAAATGTACAAGGTATACACGTACATTGATCATTTAGCTGACACTTTTATCCAAAGTGACTCACAGATTCTGTGTGACAGGACATCAGGAAGAGCACAACTCTATCAGCTGAGTAACAATGGTCATCAAAGTGTTGAGTGCTACAGTGTAGGTTAGTTTATTAGGATAAATGCATGACAGTAAGGTTAGTTAGAGGTAGATTTTTATTCTTGGTGTATTAGAGGTAAATTAATTAATACTACTTAGATAGACGAGACAATGAATGAGTATATTCCATGCAAAATACCTGGCTGCCTAGAGGTTTTGTTGTGTGTTTTTATCTATGCTTACAGAGCGGCGAGAAAATTGCAAAGAGAACCAGAGAGGTCACGACCCAAACACCGTTAAGGACAGGTTAGTACGAAGATGCATCAACTCAATGGTAAGTAAAATAAAGAACATGCATAATGGTATTACACAATGAAAAACTATGAATTGAATTAACCCTAAATGATTTTCTTCTTTAGCAGAAAGGCGTTGAATCATTTATGTGAGGAGGTTTTCTAAGACAATTTTATCATCCTCAGATCACAAATTGGTGAGAGGACAGGACGAGTGAGACAACGCATGATCTGAACCACGAACGGCGGCGAGACCAGACAAGGAGGAACACAACCTAGAGACCAGGGCGACCCACGACAGCATAGGACCACCAGAGACGCCGCCAAGGAGCTGCGGACACAACCAGGACGACGACAGCAACCGTGGGAGAGCCGCCATCCAACCCAGCCCACACAACACAGACGTCCCCAAGGAAGGGGAATATAGACAGGAAGGACGACATGCGGCCTCACCCAGGCGGCCCACGGCAGACCAAACCCATCACCTGCAGATGGGAACCAAAGCCCCGACCATCAAGATGGATTCCGATGATAAGATTGTCATCCGGTGACAGAGAACGTCCTGCTGACTGACCACTACACCGACGGGCCCTCGCCCTCCATCAAGTGGTGCCACGGTAACGGGAAGAGGACAGCGAAACCAGCACAACACATTCAAAAACGCCCTGACCACCATGTCTCTAGGCCTGATGAAGGCCAAGCGTGAGCACAGTGGCAGATATGTGATGGTAGAGGAGAACAACACAGACTCCAGGAAAAGAGTCTGCAAGATCACTATAGTTGACCGCCCCACTGCTACCAGTGACCCTGTGACCTGTGACAAGGTACACAGGGAATGGACGGCGACCTCCTACAGGCCCCCTCTGAATGATGGACCAGTGAATGTTCCCGACTGCATCGTCAAGAAGAGACACATCATCAGAGACCTGTGGACCAAGAGACGTCTGAACACACATTGCCCACATTATTATGTATTTATTTAATTTTTACTGTGTTACAGTTTGGCCCTGCCACACGACAGACAGAGAACAGATGGTCAACAGCGAAGCAACATCTGTCGGATTCATGCCTTCACAAGCAGGAAATGTTTCACAGAGTTCATATGTATCTGGAAAATTATTGACTAGGAATATGATGAAATACAATCAGTAAGATTGCATTAACCAATTTTATAATGGCAATGAGGAATGATCACAGAGCCACATTGCACATTGGCCGAAAATTGTATTGTTAACAGGGCAGAACCAGTTGGTTTATTCCAAGACACCAAGTTTGTTTTGACCATTGATAGTATACACCACAGCAAAATACTAGAACAATGCATAATGATCATCATAATCACCTTTTATATCAGTTTTTTATACAAACCACTAGATTAACGGTTTTTAAATGTTTTTGTATACATTAGCCACTAAGGTAATGTCTATTGTAAATATTACTATGTTTGTATGTGTACAACCATGATCTTAACTCCCATAGATATTATCATGAAGACACATAATTACCACTTAAATGTCTGAGTCATGACATGAACGACTGGAGGTATGCCAGATATGTGCACAGCTATAGCTTCTAATGAGTATGTTAATTGTTTGATATCAGAGTTGAGGACCACTCATTGATATAGGTATTTTGAGCGGTTAAACCAACCATTATTAATAAAAGAAAAGGGTGATATCTATTCCCACATCTCTGATATCAAAATAACACAGACCGCAGTCCAGTCGATCATGTCATGAATCATGTATGTAAATAATTCTATTTTAAACTCTTATGCCAACCAACAGATCACATTGGCCAAAATTTTCATTTATTTTAATTGTTTTCTATTTTATTCATTATCTGATAACCGATGGATTACATCGGTCCCATTCTTTTACCATACCTATTCACTTTTACCTGTTCCAAACAATCCTGGTATATTATACATTAATCTCACCCACATTATAATAGAGAAAAGTGAGTAACTGTGGTATAATATATTGACTCCCCAACTCTCTCATGTAAAGACATTCCCCTCCCCTGTATCTATCCTGTATCCCCCCCCTCCCCCAACTGTGGAATAATATATTGAGTCCCCAACTCTCTCATGTAAAGACACTCCCCTCCCCTTTCTCCCCAATCCTGTGTTCCCCCCCCTCTCCCCAATCCTGTATCCCCCCCCCCCACTTGACCTATCAAATGGGACCACCTCCCCCCCTTTTAACTATATAATGCTCCCCCCGAGAACAAACCAGAGCTTTTACCTGGGTCATTTCAGCTGATCACCTGGGGCGAAGCCCTCAGCCATTCTCTGACTGAGAACATTCTTCTTCAGGATATCCACAAATATCCCACACCGGTTAACATAACCTTTAATCAGAGCAGCATAACTGGACCACATACCACTTTAACATAACCTTTAATCAGAGCAGCATAACTGGACCACATACCACTTTAACATAACGAAAGGTTATCCTATAACCTAGTTATATGAATACTGGCAGAGCGTCTCGCTCTTTGCCATTATGATATATCTCTTATCTCCTAGCACCTACTGTGCTCACGAACAAACAATTGCACTCACATGCACGTGACCAGGCCACGCCCCCGGGTCCTACTATATGACACCGGACATGGTCACACTCTACCTTCCTCAGAAAAAGGACCAACCCGGCCTACCCGGCGTACACGCCCCAACAGCTGAGCTATCAGGCGTAAGGGGGGGAATGCGTACAGAATCCCGGACGGCCACGAAATCGGTCCCAGACCTGCCCGACTATGTCTGGACGTAGTCCCCACTCGTCAGGGTGAGGACCGCCCCGCGACATCACACCTGCACCCACATTCTCCCTGCCGGGGATGTGGAGAGCCCTCAGGCAGAGCAGATGGAGAACGCCCATAGCCAGAGCCTGATCACCGCCCTGGTGCAGACGGGGGGAGCGCACTCCTCCCTGTCTGACAATATATGACGCTGACGTCGTGTTGTCCGTCCTGACCAAAACATGCTTGCCCACCACAAGGTGGTCGAGCCGTTTGAGGACCAGAAGGACTGCCTTCAATTCCAACACATTGAATGTAGCGCAGACCGGGCAGCATGGTCTTGCCAGCTGCCCCCTACTGCTTTGGCCCGACACGTCACCCCCCCCATCCCATGAGGGAGGCATCGATGAAGACCGTGACGTGTGACAGCCTGCTGCCCATGGGGACCCCGCTGGTGAGGGCACCAGACCCTCCCCAGAAGACGAGGTCCCCCAGTACTGACATGGGAACCTTCAGCCGCTTCCACATGTCTCACACCGGGTCCATTTCCATACTGGAAAAAACCCACCTCTGTATCCTCCTCATGAAGAGGAGGCCAAGAGGGACCCCAGCAGCAGGCGCATCACGGACAGCGCCGTAACCGTCCGACGGAACCTCCCGAGCGCGCCGAGAACCCTACCACTCGCCGCCGCTCCGAGAGGGATGCCCATATAGACCTTGAGCTTAGAAAAAGCCCACCTGCCTGGTATGAGACCTGGCGATCTACCCTGACCGGCCAAAGGACCAGAACATCGTCCAGGGCAGAATACAATTTGTAACCCCCGACGACGCAGAGGCCCCAGCTTGGTGAAGATGCGGGGAGCCAGAGAGTAGCCGAATGGCAGCCTCTGGTACCCGTACGCTAAGCCCTGCAAAGGAAGCGTAGGTAAGCCCTAGGATAGAAGATTGGGATGCGAACACGCATCCTACAGGTCTATGGAGGTGAACCAGTCCCCCACCTGACAGCGTCTGGGAGAGGTGGGAGACGGTCAACATTCTGAACCTTCCATGGGACAGGTCCAGTATGGGTCTGACACCCCCCCCCCCCCCCCCCAGATTTCTCGGGCACCAGAGAATACCGGGAGAAAACGCCAAGCATCGCTTCCTCCTTTGGGACCACGATGATGGCTTGCTTCGCCAACAGAGATTGGCTCTCGTCGGCCAGAGCTGTCACTGCTGTTGACCCTGACAATAGGGTCTGTACCAAACCTGAAAACAGAGGGTGAGGTTGTGCAAACTGCAACACAAGTCCCCGCCTCAGCGTTCTCTCCATCCACCTCGACATATGGCACTGCTGTACCCATATGTGATGATAATCCCAAGCGCACCCGCCACCACTTGGCGCTGGTCCGCCAGGAACCGTAGATAGGCGGCCCGGTCCAACCCGCTGTGCGTTGCCAACCCTGGACTCGCCAACCGTGCGAGCAGGGCGTCTCGTGGAGCTGGGATATCGCACCCTACCAACGAGGCAATCGCACCCAAGGGGGGACACCGACAGAAAGGGTCGGTTTGATACGGGGGAAGCTGACATCACACTGGGTGACAAAAGCTCCCCCACTGAACATCTCCCCGGCATGGATTGCTGAGGAACTGTTCTACAGCTGGACATGCAAGGCGTGGGGTCCCCACACTGCCCGATAGGGTGGGTTCCTACACACCGTAGCCTTGCAGTGATATTACTACCACCCAAATCACACGCGCCTGACTGACCACCGCCGGTCTTCCGGCCGTGGGAGGCACTAACGTGATACCAGGCCTGGCGAGGGCGGGGCTGGGGGAACTCGCGCTGCGACCCCCTGGCAGACACAACACCAGGCTCACCAAACACAGACGCAGAACGTGTGGTGTGGGAGCCGCTTGACAGCACAGCATTCTCACGGACAGACCCAGGCCTAGCCAGCAACTGGGTGTCAGCCCCTGTCCCCATGAGAAGCGAAACGTGGGGCCGCTCGTGCTTCACTGAAGGCATGCGGCCTGCAGCCAAAGGGAGCAAATCAGAGCCCGTATCCCGCTGGTGTTGGGGGGGGGAGTAAACGGAGAGCGAGCTAGACACAGCTAGACTGCAACGTTTTTTTAGGGCGTGCTCATCTAATGTAGCCGATCCCTCGGCCGCCAAGGCTGTCGGCCTTGTGATCACCTGTTGTCTTTGTGTCCAGGGTACCTCAGGCGGGGGAAACATGGCCGCTGGTTGGGGGCCTCGCCACAGCCGCTGGCGAGGCCGCGCCCTCACCTCTGGCTGCGTGGTGTGAGGCGGTGTGGGGCCTAGGTCAAATACCGCCCGCGCTCCTGCGGAAAGACCAAAGTCCCTCTGCGGAGAGGGGAGCCCTGAGGAGGGAAAACCCTTCTCTCCTCCTCAAGGGGAGACTGATCCAACCAAAGATGTCTGTAAACAGGCGTTGACAGCATCCTAGCCCTCCCTGCGGTTATAGCTTGCGGCTAGGTCAAAAGCTAATAACCTCAAAACCTTGCGCAATGTTTCGACGTCAGCTGGCCCTAAGGCCCCACCACCCGACACCATTTTTTACAGAAAAAATAGCAATTCGAACAATGTTGCTAGTTGCTGCTAATTCTATACCGTGGCGGTATAGGCTTTAACAACCCACCAGCCACCTGCCGGGACGACTCGCCTCATGGCATCGGCCGGGCGGGACACCGTTCCACCATGTCAGAGGCAAAGGACTGATGCCACCTGCTTCACAAGCACGGTGCACCAGTGGTGGCTGCAGACAAAAGACTACTACTAGTGAAGCACTGCCTCACTAGTAGGAATGCAGCAACGTCCACTGTGGTGTGCACCCATGAAGGGGTAAATGAATAAATGAACAAAAACTCCACTAACACACTGCAGAATGGGCTAGCCCATACACACAATTGTTAAGGGGATGCAGACCAGAGAAAAACACCAGTCCCGCACACAATTCATAGATTCAGAAAAAGCACACCAGCCCTGGGCCTCAGCCCATCCACCCATGAAAATGGTAAACAAGCCCCCGCTAAACCCCCAACATTAGACACCGATTGACCTTCAGCATGAATGGTTAAGAGGAGGGAAGACCTTTTAGTAAAGACAGCCCTCGGCGGGGAACAAAGAACGGAGACCCAGCATTGTAGCATTAGCATTAGCCGCGTGCACTAAGATAGTTGGGAAAACACCCAAAACAGAGTCCTGACGACCATGTTTTCCCAAATATCCTGCCCCTTGTGCCAATACATCACACGGCTGTCTCACGGGACAACGAGCAGTATTACTCATGCTAGTATCAATGCCTGACAACGCAGGCCTACCTGTGCGTGACGTAGTTCGACTGCTAACCATCGCGCAATGTCCCTCAGTCCGCTGTCACGAGATGAGGAACCCCAGGAAAGGCCCGATGCGCTGGTAGGATGTGCCAAGAAGATTCCAGGGGCTGGTGAACCTCCGGCGAAAACCCAACATTGTGTAATTTCTTCCTGCGTTTCATAACAACTAGTTCACGGAGTGCACTGCAATGTCCGTGTTGGAAACAAAAAAGAGGAAGGTAGAGTGTGACCATGTCCGGTGTCATATAGTAGGACCCGGGGGCGTGGCCTGGTCACGTGCATGTGAGTGCAATTGTTTGTTCGTGAGCACAGTAGGTGCTAGGAGATAAGAGATATCTCATAATGGCAAAGAGCGAGACGCGATGACCAGTATGATAATATAACCTTTAATCAGAGCAGCATAACTGGACCACATACCACTTTAACATAACCTATAGAGGTCAAAGGATCGAGGGTTGAATGCTCCCAAGCACTGGAATACACAAACATCATGTAGAATGTGTACTTTTACTTTAGATACTTAAGTACATTCAATAGCAAATACTTCTCTACTTTTAATTAAGTAGAATTTGAATGGAGTACTTTTACTTTTAACCAGAGTACTCATTTATCAGGGTATTTCTACTTTTACTTAAGTAAACCACTGCTTATGGGCCATTCTCAACATGTTTGTAGTGTAACCTTCCAGAAATGTTTGGTTGATGGATTTGTCTATCGATCTTTGAGGCAATTTTACTCCAGGATTTTGCCTGAACCGTGATTCTATTATACCAGACGATGATAAACCAGGTATACTATAGTGTACTTGTTGTAGCTATGTAGCCACTGATTGTACAAGGTATTCCTGGGCATATAGGAATAACAACGTCCAAAGCTAATACAATGCAGTAGTCCCCTTATGGTAATTGCACAGGTATAAATGGAGTGTAACCATGGGGACAACAGCACTGTGGAGAGGGGTCAAGGCAGGGGCTGGTATGGAGAAGAATAACCTCTCTGTTAATTTTACCTCTCAAGGCACTAAAAACCTCCTGGCAATTTCGTACTTTAACGCCTGGCATCAACAGCATCAGTGAAAAGCATGAAATATGTAAATTCCGGATGTCAAACAATGACAGGGCTGACTGAGAGGTATAGAGCGTTCTGTCTTTAAACGTGTTTAGAGAGAGAGAGAGAGAGAGAGAGAGAGAGAGAGAGATAGAGAGAGAGAGGGGGGGAGAGAGATAGAGAGAGAGATAGGGGGAGAGAGAGACAGAGAGACAGAGAGAGAGAGATACAGAGAGAGAGAGAGAGAGAGAGAGAGAGAGAGAGAGAGAGACTGAGCGTCTCCGAGAGTTTGTTCAGAAGAAGACAACATGTGTTTACATACCTCCGCAGGCCGTCTGCGACTGAGGACAGTTACAGAACGGATAAATAGATACTTTTTCTCTTTCAAGCATCATAAATAACTCATCTATCTGCGACAGCGCGGTGGTGGGGAGAGATTGGATAAATATTCACCGGTGCGTGGGGAGAGAGAGAGAGAGAGAGAGAGAGAGAGAGAGAGAGAGAGAGAGAGAGAGAGAGAGAGCGAGATAGAGAGAGAGAGCGAGAGAGGGGGAGAGAGAGAGAAAGAGAGAGAGTTTTCAATATACCTCAATAGACTGTAGCAGCAATTTCTCTCCCAATGCGTAATAAAAAACAGCGAGTGGAATACTGTACGTGTGCAGTTTTTAAAGAATAACTTCTGAGCTCCCGTCTCCCTCCAAAACACCCCATGGATATATCCTATAGCTAAATGACGGCAGTTAAGGAAAACTCCAACATTTTGGGAAATTAGCTTATTTAACATCTTCCCTGGAGTTAGACAAGAAGATACATACCTTTTTTGTCTCTGTGCGTGCATTTAGCTTTGGGAACAGTCGCTCCGTTAGCGTAGCTTAGCTTCATCACTGGAAGTGGGGGGGGGGGGGGGGGGGCAATAGCCTGACGTTCCCTTACAGTGTATACAGTCACCAAATACACTCCAAATACAACTCCAAAACGTTCATGTAAACATGTTGTGACCTGTGTATTTACCACGTGGAGAAATAAAAAATTATTGAATTAGACAATTACGTTTTCCAAGTGTGGTGTAAATATACTCTGAACAATTTTTTGCCTAAGCACTCGTCTCTGCGCGCAGTCCGTGATTTCTACGTGAAGCCGTGTTTGTGGACATTCTCATTAATTCAAAGGATCCGAACCGATTGAAGTTTATGGATACCATGACTTAAAATCCTCTTACCTTGACGATTAAAAGCCTCCCCAATTTAGAAAACAGTAATCCAATGGCTGGTATTGATAATATAATACTAACTACTGCACGTAGCTAACCGGAGCTAACACAGAACCGGATGGTCACTAAAGCAGATATAATGACTTCCTTTCTGGGGTTTTCAAAATAAAAGTGCGACGTTTATAGCAGCGGAAAACGTTTATTTTGTACATTATCTAACGTTAACACGAACCTAAACTAACGTTACAACTAACTTAAAGTGAGTTTAGGTTCGTGTTAACGTTAGATAATGTACAAAATAAACGTTTTCCGCTGCTATAAACGTATAATTGTCTAATTCAATAATTTTTTTATTTCTCCACGTGGTAAATACACAGGTCACAACATGTTTACATGAACGTGTTGGAGTTGTATTTGGAGTGTATTTGGTGACTGTATACACTGTAAGGGAACGTCAGGCTATTGCCCCCCCCCCCCCCACTTCCAGTGATGAAGCTAAGCTACGCTAACGGAGCGACTGTTCCCAAAGCTAAATGCACGCACAGAGACAAAAAAGGTATGTATCTTCTTGTCTAACTCCAGGGAAGATGTTAAATAAGCTAATTTCCCAAAATGTTGGAGTTTTCCTTTAAGAAGGGCCTTATCTCATCACAAGACCGTTGCTCTTATAGAGTTAATCTTAGGCCTACCGTCCTCCGGCACAGTTCGTCACCTAATTAATCCTTTCACTGCCACACTACCAAACGGTTAACCCTTTCACCGTGACAATACACGGAAGGTTAACCCTTTCACTGCCGCACGACAGCAGGTTAACCCTTTCACTGCCACACTACAGAAGGTTAACCCTTTACTATCACACTACCGACGGTTGACAGCTGGAATAAATGGGGATAATTTATTCTCTTGAGATTGAAGATGTGGAGGATTTGTACATCCTCACACTGTTCTATGTTAAATACCCTGTTGTATATCTGTTCCATGTTATAATTCTTAGACTATTTTTAAACCGAATCATCATCACTATTTTTGTCATTTGTATTACTGAATGAAACTGTAAACAGAGAACCTATTGTGAAACACTGTGATTTACCTTACCTTGCTCATACTCGCTTATGCCTATATTTTTACTGTTGTGAAGCACTTTGAACTGCAACTTCTGTATGAAAAGTGCTATACAAATAAAGTATTATTATTATTATTATTATTCTGTAGTGTGGCATGAAGTGTAATGAAGTGAAAGGGTTAACACAGAGAGACAAAGCGAAGCTGCAAGGTACATGGTTATTAGAGGAGGAAATGGGGCCCGGCTGCTAATGACAACGCTTCGTGAGATATAGAATTGTGTGTGTGTGTGTGTGTATATATAGATAGGGAACGTACTGATTAAGTTAATGGAATGTCACAGCAGCAGCACTGAGCCAGAGAGCGATGATATCAATGCACCAATGGAGGGAGGTGTAATGTGGTGTCTGATTCGACCTCATCCACATACAATATGCCACAGAGGATACACGTCCGTGATATTGATTGACTGGATGTCCTCTTAACGTTCTGTAGTTGCACCGATACTGCAGTGCTCTCTGTGTTTGATATGATGATGACATTCAGTCGTGGTTAAAAAACTAGGTATATGTGTGGGTGTCGGAGGTATTGCCCATATGAACAGATCTAACTCTGTATGATAGCACGTACAATAGTGCAGTATATACCTTATATATAAATGTATACATTTATATTTACCGCATATATATATATATATCCATATCTGTCTGAATATACCTGCATATAACCCTTTACTATACCTACTTATACACCTGCATATAACCCATATAACTCTGTATGATAGCATGCACAATAATGCTGTATATACCGTATATATATATATTTATTCTTACCTTATATAATAAATTAATAATAATAATAATAATAATAATAATAATAATAATAATAATAATAATAATAATAATAATAATAATAATAATAATAATAATAATAATAATAATAATAATAATAATACTTTATTTGTATAGCACCTTTCATACAAGAATTGCATCTCAAAGTGCTTCGCAGCAGTAAAAAAAAAAAAAAGTACTGTAGGCATAAAGGCATAATATGAGCACAAAATTGCCAGATGAAGAATGGGGCTAGTTTAGCATAAAACGCCTGACGATTGCATACCCAAAGTTATTTGAGATGTTTATTGTTTATTAGCAAAGGATCCCCATTAGCTGACGCCAAGATGTCAACTAGTCTTCCTGGGGTCCGAGACAACATTAAAACATTACAACATATACATTGCAATTAACACTTTCCGTGCCACTCACGAGATAGCTCGTGTTTTTTTATAGGTGGTTGAAAGCCACTCACGAGATTTCTCGGATTTCTTTTTTTTTTTTTTTTTTTAGCGATCTGAAATCATATTGCATCACCCGAGCCTACCCGAGTATAGCCGAGCGGCGCCGGCGATCATTGTGGAAAAAAGCGCCCCCTGTCGTCTCCCAGATGACATAAGTGATTTTGGAATGGACTCAATGAAAATGAATGGGGAAAAAAATCCGGTACTCCACATTTTCCAGTCCACTGATCCAGCCGGGGTTACCACAGTTCATTCTGGAACCTCAGATCCCCGCTGATCATGGAGTTCTACTGTATCGCGTTGGATCCATACACGTATCGATTTTTTCAAATGGTGATCAGGAATTGGAATATACCAGTTGGATACCATCTGATGTCAGGTAAGGACTCTATGTTATCAGTGTTAGGATAATCAGAGTAAGTTTGATGAAGTTATAAGCTGTTTTGTGAAATGTCTTCTTTCGGTTTCACTGTAAAAGTCCATGAGGAAATCAACAGGGCGATTATCCGTGCGCGGCTCGAATGTGCTTGCGTGCACGTATAATATTTATCATCTAGCGTTTATTTGAAAACGATTCATAAAAAGGCCGACGAATATCAACGTTGTGGAATATTCCAGTAAAAGGCGATTTTCATAGAATGCTCCAGAATGGGCTGTTTTTTATCTGAAAACGGGTGCTTTTCTAAATGCTCTGAAACGGAAATGCCGCGATAAAAAAACAATCTGCCTTGACAGCACTGACTGGAAAATAGTCTTTGATAATGCGATGGGCAGATTAGACACATAGCCATTGTTGTGAAGGGCCAGATTAAAGCTGAGAATCTACCTTTATTGTTTTATAGACATTGTATATTATTTATATATACACGTTATATCCCTTTAAGCCTGCGTGTAAATCATAGTAATATTCACTTTCCTTAGGGATAATGCCCCCTGACGGCGGCGCCAGGCAGTCTCACACTCAGACAGGTGCAATGGGCGAGTTTGGGGCAAGTCGGGACATGCCCTTGGCAGCGTATTGATTCCAGACAAGAACTGAGGTTTGGGACTAGATAATCACTTAAGTATATATACGGCGCAGGTGCGCAGCAGCAGCAGTTCGTCTAAGCAGCAGCACTTCGTTCATCAAGTTCATCCCGAGTCAACGGGTAGTGAAGTGAGCAACCGTGCGTTGAGACCACGTGCGAATAGAATAGTAAAGTGTCAGAGTTTAATGCAGTAACGTCAAGTTCGACCTAGTTTAATGTGAAGTAAATAGTCGTTCATTTATTGTATATCGTGCCAACACAGTTTGTTCGGGTGTAGCATTACCTAACGGTTCGTTCGTGTTAGCTAGTGAACCTTAGCCAGGGTGCGTGGCCTAAATACGTTGGTGCCAGTACCGAGGAGGCCTAGTCGGAGAACCGTTGGACATGTGCACAGGAGAACCAGCGGCGGCGATTGCAGAACCATTACTGGTTGGATTATATTGATTTGGAACGTGTTACCCGGAGAAGAGCCTCGTTGATTTCCACTATCGTTTGGGATTCAACCTCGTGAGGATTACACTCGGGCTGGCCTCATGGACAGAGGCTGGCTAGCTATCATTGTTTGCTATCAAGCATTTGGATTACAGTTATTGCTTTGCTGCTGATCGTTGGATTTACAAGGACTGACTTCTGTACGTGAAGTCCCTTTATTCTTCATTGAATCAGACTGAGTATCCGAACATTCCTCTATCCTCTAGAACTTACAACTCTGAGAGGAACCCAGTGTCTCCAGGCGGTACCAGCGTTGCCTTCTATAATTGCTATTATACGCCAGGTGGCGTCAACCTAGACCCATCGTAGGAATCCTGCTATTCCCAGTGACTCATGCTACTGACTGACTTTATGCATATTCTTCGCCATACAAGCGCGACCCTAATTCTCATTCTGTAACCTAATGTTGCATAATAATAAAATACCCTCAAATACTATTTCTTTGTCAATGCCGTGTTCTTATGAGTGTTCACCATCTATATTTGATGTACTGTCTGGCCAGTAATTAAAGTACATACCTAGCAGTGGTTTAATCTATCACAATCTTTAATACAGTCAGGGTTTTGTAACCCCTCAGTTACAGCCATAATTTAAAACATAGATTAGGCGATATTAACGTTAACATTGGCGCCGATGGTGGCATTCAGCCGGTAAAAAGGAAAACCCGGCGTGGCGCTAAAACATAATACAATTAAAACATAGCAAGACATACCAACCAAGGAAACACAACATAGCAAGACGTACCAACCGAGGAAACACAACAACATTAACACACAAACAAATTATATCTAAATATGTACATCAACGGTAACATATTGCATAACTCAGCATTGTCAATATTGTGTAAGATTTTAATTTATTTTTGAAGCTTGCTACACCTCTTATGTCACTTGGAAGATAATTCCATGCCCTGATAGCCCTATATAAAACTGTTCTTTGCATACCGTTAGTATTTGCATGGGGTAGAATAATCGTAAGGTTATGTATATAACCTAGTTATATGAGTACTGGCTAAGCGTCCCGCTCTTAAGCCTATCGAGATATACCTCATCTCATGTACCTATTGTACTCCATCAACGAAAAAACAAGTACACCTACACCTGCCGGGTCCCGCCCCTATGGAGGCGTAGCCTATAAGACAGTGGGCCTGGTCACCAAACACTCTTCCTCGCCAAAAATCCCGTTTCCAGTAAAAGATCCCTCAAAAGGGAACTCAGGGCCGATTAAGAGCGGGACGCTTAGCCAGTACTCATATAACTAGGTTATATACATAACCTTACGTTATATTATCGTACTTGGCCATCGCGTCCCGCTCTTAAGCCTATCGAGATATGGCCCGACATATGCACCCCCTGAGGACCCGTAAGCCCACATCAAGGGGTTTGGGGAGCCCCGTCACCCCATCCTTCCTAATGAAGGGGGGGCGCAGTCAACTCCACCTGAGTGCGAGCAAGAGGGAACTAGAACCCCTTGAACACACAGCACAGGCGGAACCACATGTGACCTAACACACTGTGGCCCATACCCACACACTCCTGCTACCCTACCAAAGGACGGGAAGCAGGAAAGGCCACAGACCCCAGAACCGCCTGGGAGACAGAACCCCCGGTCATGTCCATGAGGTAAAACCTTACAAAGGGGCCCGGGGAGGATCATGAAGCTGCAGCACAGATGTCCTCCACCGAGGCCCCACCCAGCAGAGCGGCAGAGGCAGCCACCCCACGAGTGGAGTGCGCCCTGACGCCCCCAGGGGGATCCAGCCCGGCCAACGTGTAGCAGAGGGCAATGCCCTCGCACAACCAATGGGACAGGCGTTGTTCGATAGTGCCTTACCGGCATGAGAACCACCGTGACAGACAAAAAGCTGAACGGTGACCCCGAGGTCCTGAGTACGGCTGAGGTAATTCCCAAAGCACGGACCGGACATGACAGGTGAAGGCCCGCATCTAACTCACTAGCGTGAGGAGGCGGATGAAACGCCTGAACCACAATATTCCTGGAGCGGAAGAACTCCGGATATTTACAGGCACGAAGGCAGGATAAGGCCGCAGAGTGGCACCGCAATCGGAACGAAAGACAGGCACTCTGGTCGTACCGAGAGAGCACAAAGCACACCCACGCGTTCAGCGGAGGTGACGGCCAGCAAGAACGCGGTGCTCAAGAGGCTCAAACGGGGCCAAGGACAACCGACGAGGACCAATTGAAGATCCAAACTCGGAGCCAAAGAGCGTTGCACCGGCTTAACGCGTCGAGCGCCAAGCAGGAAACGCTTCACAAGAGGGTGGCTGAACAAGACATCCCCCTCAAATCCCTCATGATAGGAGGATATAGCTGCTGCATATACCCTCACCGTCGAAGCCGACAGTCTGAGACTGGAGGTAACTAAGGACAGCATCCAGGGGGCAGGAGACTGGGTCCCGGCCCCCCGCCTTACACCACACTTGGAACATACGCCATCTGCCCGCATAAAGCGCGACAGTGGAGGGAGCATGCGCATTCGGGATGGTATCACCATCAGGATCAAGAACCTGCGCCCCTCAACGTACCCGTCCCAACAACTGACCTAACAGATGTATGGGGAAGAATCCCAGGTGGCACGGCATCGGTCCCAGACCTGCCTGGCTATGTCCGGACGTAATCCCCACCCGTCAGGATGAGGACCGCCCCGCGACAGTACACCTTGTACCCACATTCACCCTGCCGGGGATGTGGGGAGCCCTCAGGCCGCGCAGATGGAGGACGCCCATAGCCAGCCGCCCGCCGCCTGGTGCAGACGGGGGGAGCGTACTCCTCCCTGTCTGTCGATATACGACACTGACGTTGTATTGTCTGTCCTGATCAACACCGTTTGAGGACCAGAAGGACCGCTTTCAATACCAACACATTGAACGTAGCGCAGACCGGGCAGCATGGTTTGCCAGCTGCCCCCTACTGCGTTGGCCCGACGCGTCACCAGCGAGGGTGGCGTCGGTGAAAAACGTGACATGAGACAGCGCCGTAACCGTCCTAGGACGGAACCTCCCGAGCGTGTCGACAACACGCAGGGGCGGACCTTCCTACAGGCGATATAGGCGGTCGCCTAGAGCGCCCCCCAGAGCGGGGCACCAAAAAAAATAAAAATAAAAAAAAATTATTTTTATTTTTTTATTTTTTATTTAATTTTTTTTCTCTGTGCAGTTTTGGCGCCCCCTCTATATCTGCAACCATTATTTTTACATAAAAAAAATTCTAACATAAGGGAAAATGAGCCAAAAATCTAAAACGGTCGGTCGGTCTGAGCCTCAGCTTTAGGTGTTCACAGTCAGAACATGCTAGAGCGCTGTGCATTGATGGGTATCGGTCGGGCGCAGTGGTGAATCTCGCCTAGGGCGCCAAATGTGCTAGGTCCGCCCCTGACAACACGCTCTGAGAGGGATGCCCATAGCACTCCAACCGTTGACTGGGAAGAGGAGTACTCTACTTCCAGTCTACAGCAAACCCCAGGCTGGTAGGGACCTGCCTGGTACGAGACCCGACGATCCACCTTGACCGCGAAGGACCAGAACGTCGTCAGGGCAGAATACACTGGAGGAGAACCAGACCCCCACCTGACAGTGTTCAACAGGTAGGAGACGATCCAAAAAATGCTGAACCTCCCCATGGGACAGGTCCAGCATGGGTCTGACACCCCCCCCCCTCCCGATTTCTCAGGCACCAGAGAACACCGGGAGGAGAACGCCACAACGATGGCTTGCTTCGTCCACAGAGATTGGATCTCGTTGACCAGAGCTGTCACTGCTGGTGACCCTGACAATAGGGTCTGTACCAAACCTGAAAACGGGTGGGGTTGTGTAAACACAAGTCCCCGCCTCAGCGTTCTCTCCATCCACCTCGACATATGGTACTGCCGTATCATATGTGATGACACTCCCAACGCACCCGCCGCCATGTGGCGCAGGTCCGCCAGGAACTGTAGATAGTTGGCCCGGTCCCACCCGCTGTGCGTAGCCAACCCTGGACCCTTGCGAGCAGAGCGTTCCGTGGAGTCGGGTCGGAACCTGACACTACCCACAAGGCAATCGCACCCAAGGGGGGACCCCGACAGAAAGGGTCGGTTTGATACGGGGGAAGCTGACATCAATCTAGGTGACAAAAGCCCCCCCACTGAACACCCCTCCAGAACATGCTGAGGAGTTGTTCTGCAGCCGGACATGCAAGGCGTGAGGACCCCATGGGTTCCTACACACCGTAGCCCTGCAGTGATATTACTACCACCTAAATCACGCGCACCTCTTCATTTCAGACCACTGCCGATCTCGCGGGAGTGGGAGGTACCAACATGATACCTGGCCTGGCGAAGGCGAGGCCGGGGAAGCCCGCACTGTGTGCCTCAAAAGGTTTCGAGCCCCCCTGCTGACAACACTTATAGTTGACAGACGTAACACCAGGCTCAACCAACACAGCTTATGGTGTGGGAGCCGCTTAACAGCACAACATTCTCACAGACAGACCCAGGCTCAGCCATCAACTGGGTGTCAGCCCCTGACCCCATGAGAAGCGAAAAGTGGGGCCGCCCGCGCTTCAACAACGTCAACAACCTCGCGCGATGTGTCGACGTCGGCTGGCCCTCAAGGCCCCGCCACCAGACACCATTTTTTTTATAGAAAAAACAGCAATTCGAACACAGTTCTAATCGCTGCTAATTCCATACCGTGGCGGTACAGGCTTTAGCAGCCCACCAGCCACTCGCCAGGCCGACCCACCCATGGCGTCGGCCGGGCGGGGCACTGTTTCAATATGTCAAAAACAAAGGACTGATGTTAACACGGAGCACCATTGGTGGTTGCAAACAGAAACCTCCACTGTGGTGTGCACCATGAAGGGGTTAAATGAATAAAAGAACTAACACCACAAAATACTGTAGAATGAGCAAGCCCATATACACAACGTTAAGGGGAGGCGGACCAGAGAGAACCAGTCCCGCATTCATTCAAAATATTCACAACAGCACACCAGCCCCAGCTTAGCCCATTTACCAAAAAAGGTAAACAAAGCCCCCCCCCCCCGCACTACTCCCCCAATAGACACCGATTGACCGTCAGCATGAATGGTTGAGAGAAGAGAAAGCTGTAGCATAGACAGACCTTCTCATAACAGGGAGACAAAACAAAACAGTAGCCCACTACACTACTATAGCATAGCGTTCAACGCTACTATGGACAGAAAACAGTCAGCTGAGCCACAACACGGGCCGCCGTTAAGTCCCATCCTGCAGTAGTATAGCTCTACTGCTACCCGCCGAGCCTCAAGCATCGGCTCCCAGGTGGGAACACCGTTCAACAAACCCCGCCGGGACACAGGAGTAATGCTACCTGGCTAGGCTACCTAGCCACGGCCTACCCTGTTGTCAACCCATTTACCCGTAAAAAGGTAAATAGGACTCAGCAAAACCCCCACATCAGCTACCGACTGACCTTCATTGATGAACCGGGCAAGAGGAGGGAAAAGCGACAACATCCCACGGCGGAGACATTAGAACAGCGTAGCAGTAGTGTTAGCATGTAGCATTAGCATTAGCATGTAGCGTTAGCATTAGTTGTTTAACAGCACGCTTCCAGGACCGTTTGGAACCCGTTCACTGCAGTGAAACGTCCACCAAACCATCCCGCCCCTGGCGCCGACACACAACATGGTTGTGTAACAAAACAAACCAGCATTACTAACACTAATACCCATGCCTGATGACACAGGGCCTACCTGTGTACAAGCCGGCTCGATAGCCAACCTTGCACGCTGCTCCTGGATCTGCTGTCACCAGACGAGGAAACATCAGAATAGGCCCGACGTGTCGCTGAAACATGCCCCGAAGATTCCAGGGGTAAGCAAACCTCCGGTAACTTTCACCATTACGCAATTTCTCATAATCTTTTCATAACAACTAGTTTACATAAGGTGCACTGCGACCGTTATGATGGAAACGAAAATAGAGGAAGAGTGTTTGGTGACCAGGCCCACTGTCTTATAGGCTACGCCTCCATAGGGGCGGGACCCGGCAGGTGTAGGTGTACTTGTTTTTTCGTTGATGGGGTACAATAGGTACATGAGATGAGGTATATCTCGATAGGCTTAAGAGCGGGACGCGATGGCCAAGTACGATAATATAACTGCCCTCTACTTGCCCCTCTGGTAAAATGCATGTGCACATTTGAGCTGTAAATGATTTTATCCGTGATATATTTAGGACTGTGGGTTGTGATCACTTTATGAAAACAAATTAAAAGGTTGGCAGAAAGTCTTTTCTCAACACTCCGCCAACTAAGACGTTCATGCATTTTTGAACAACACTAGTCCTATATGAACAACCAAGCACGAGTCTTGCTGCCTTATTTTGTACCACTTGTAACCTATTTAGCAACTGTTTTGAAGCAGAAGCCCACACTACAGAACAGTAATCCAAGTGGCACGAAACCAAAGCACAAACAATCTGATTAAAGAGTGCAAATGGAAGGAATGGTGCACATTTCCTGGCAGTAGCAACAGCTCTACCCATTCTAAAAACAGTTTTGTTTATGTGATCAGACCATGATAAAGTACTATCAAGCCAAAGGCCTAGAAGCTTAGTTTTTTCAACCTGCTGTATAGGTTGACCTGCAATTTGTAGAACCAATGTAACCAATCTTTGGTTGGTCCCAAAAAGCATTGTAGTATATTTCTACAGAATCCTACAATAACCTAAGGTTATTGTACAGTACAATGAGATTGCTTATCTGGAAGGAGGAGAAAGGGACCATACGTGATAGAATTGTTGGTCTCCTCATCTGACTTAAGCAGATGAAGAATAAACGTGTACGCCAGACAACCAGAACTGTAGTTCAACTCAACTGATTTATTTGAGCCAGGGCCAAGAGTGAATAAAGGGTTGCCCTTCACATACAAGGATTATCAGAAAACATTAACATGGCTGCTGTGTACAGGAATCAACAAGGTTTGCATCTCAAACCCCAACATGTACATAAAACAGTCACTCGTTAACATAATTTGAACATACATTGACAATACTGTAAGCCCTTTTTGTATATAAGTAAGCCTGGTTTCTAAGCTAAGTTACATTCTATTCTAACTGTAACTGAGGGGTACAATTCCCTGACTGTATTGTTAGATATGGTATTTAATACCACTACCTCTTGTACTTTAACTTCTGGCCATCCAGTACATGATATAAGTATGATGAACACTTTCCCACCTGATGAAACGAAGTCCACACAAATGTACAAATCGAATATTTAATATAGCAAAAGGTATATACAACGTTCACTTGTTTACACTTATGATTTGAAATATGCACTTGTATGGCAAATGAGTATTCGTAGGTAAATCAACATTGAATGTCCAATCTCTGGTTACGCAGGGAGTAAGTATACAACCTGGATATTTAGGAACTATAGCGATGGTACTTAAATGATTATAGCTGGATACACTAAGGGGGGGGGGGGTCCCGCTGGTTGTAAGACAGTAGGAGGGGGGGGTTAGAGAAGCCGCTGGCGGTATCCCATCTGGCCGACGATTTCTTGGGAGAATTCAAAGTCTTGAACACGGTGCCCACAGAACCTCGGTCCGCAGACGAATACAGCTGGACCCTCTGGTGGACGGTAGCTGCCGGTCCACAACGGAGAGACGTGAGGCGACCTCACTGGTGTAGAGCGCCGTCTCACCTGGAGTCCTCTCCGGGGGGTAGTTCCAACACTCTGCAGTGTTGGCCGTTATCCATGGAATAATCAAAGCACCCAAAGCATAATCCAAGCCGTGGAAGGCTCGCCGTCGTCCGGGTAGAGTAATCCAATATACAGGTCCAGTCGCCCTGGCCCGGAGCTCCTCGGATGCAAGCACCACTAGGGGTCTGCCCAGCCTGGTTAAGCGTCCAGATAACGTCAGGAACGATGGGGGTACTGATAACTTTATAACTCTAACCGAACGATGCACCATACATAAATAGACTATTATTAGCTTAATAGAATACGTCCAACTCGACGGTATAGTGCCAAACTATGACTATTCAACTATTAATCCACACGATATCTCAATGCCTATTCTGAGGCCAAGTAGGCCTTACTACACCACACGTGCGTCGTGGGTGAGGCTTCGCGTCTGTCACTCTGTTGGAGGGTAAAGAACTGGACTAAAAGAAAGTTCTACTTTACTTGCGCCATATATATATGCGCTATGAACAAATAGTACCATTCGTATTTCGCCAGACGTATTCCTACGCGGAACCGGGGCTTGCCACGACATGTTGGGCGGCACGATTGAACTTGAACCTAGGGGTATGGCAACCTGGCGCCAGGTTCTCGTCCAATGGTAGAATGAAACTATTATGGGCTGTTTAGTAGACTAAAGGGATATTCCGTGCATATTGTACAAGGAATATACAGGGGATATCAAACGATATACAAACACTATTTAAATATATATATATAAATAAACATATATATTCGGTTTAATCTGATCCTTCACAACACTAACCAAACATCGTGGTTCCATCCGGCTTACTTACATAAAAACAGCTCAGTCGTATCTCTGGTCGGGGAGGGGTGGAGCCGCAGACCCCTGGGGTTGGTTTGGTCTGGGCTCCTGAATAACACTATGTTCGCCCTTATATACTATAATTTCTGGCCAATAATAGCACATTTTACTAATATAGTTGGTCCAATCCGGCGTCTTCTGTGGGGGGTTGGTTCTTGTCCCCGGGTGGGGTGGTGTCGTCTTCCCTCAGTGATCAGAAGGGGGGGTCTTTATGGCCCCCCCTTCCTTGATGTGGTCTTTTGCTGAGTACAGAGGGGTTTTGCTGATGGCCCCCCCCTCCTTGGTGTGGCCAAATCTCCTCTAAATGAATCTCTATGTCTATAGATGTCTAATATCATCCAAGTACAGTCAGTGCTTTCTCAGACTGATACAAGACATCTTATGAACCACACACCCTTTATTCACCAGACTGACACTCTGTCTATCTGTCATAGATATACCAGGCTTCCATAACAAGAGTGTAATACCGCTTGTTCCTCTGCTATTTCAAGTGAGCCTGTTTGCTGTGGGGTGTGACTTCCCCTGTGGCCTTTTATGACCGGCAACTGTCGTTCTCTCCACTCCAGTCTTCCCCCTGCTCGGGGGTTTGTTTGGACTGCACTTTTGGCTAAGCCCTGTTTTTACATTATGGATTAATTTATTTTATTCCCACATATTAGTTATGGAATTCAAGATCAATATTTACCACAGCATACAAACAGTTTTTGATATGTTAAGCACCAGCTTATTTGTTTTTATCCAGTCATATAAAATGTCCAATTCACCAGCCAAATCCTGATTAAGCTCAGAGTTTGTAGCTGCAGCATAATAAAGGGTTGAATCATCAGCATATAAAGTCAGACTAGCCTGATGAATAGAAAAAGGCATATCATTAGTAAAAATAGAGAATAAGAGGGGCCCCAGGCAACTCCCCTGTGGGACACCGCATTCTAACCCTCTACTGCCTGACAAAGCACCATTAAAATAGACCCTCTGAGACCTCGAGGACAAATAACTCCTGAAAAATAAAATTGCTGAGTTATTAAAACCATAGCAGATGAGTTTTTGTATTAAAAGATTGTGATCGATCACATCAAATGCAGCACTGAAGTCTAACATAATAGCACCCACCAGCATTGAACTATCGATAGCTGAAAGCCAACTATCAGACACCCTGTATGCATGTTGGTGTACAGTTGTTATGTCATTAGCTGAAAAGTAGGCCTGGACTTGCTCAGACACAATCTTTTCCAGTAATTTACTGAGAACAGGTAAAATGCTAATATGCCTACTGTTGGGACCTCCAAAAGGTAATTTAGCATCTTTAGGAAGTGGAATGATCTTTCCCTCCTTCCATAACAAAGGACACATGCCACTGATTAAACACCTATTAAAAATGTGACAGATTGGTGCAGAGATATGAGACACAGCTATTAGCAACAATTTTCTATCCAGGTGGTCGTTACCAGTGGATTTAGAGACTGGTAGAGAGCGCAATAGCCTATCCACAGTCACAATATCCACCTGTTGGAATTCAAAAACACAGTTTTTATCCTTCATAATGTGTTCTTTTATCAACACCTCAGAGTTGCTATTGACAATATTATCCATTCCCTGCCTAAGCTTGGACACCTTGTTTACAATATAGTCATTAAAATAATCAGCAATGTGAAGAGGCTTAGTCAGATAAATACCACCATCTGATTCCACAAACGAAGCCAGGGCAGATTTTTTACCAATGATTTCATTCAGTACATTCCAGGGTTTTTTTACTGTCCCTACTGCTTTCTGAGATTTTCTGCTTATAATAGGTTCTTTTACTTAATCTGTTAATTTTTGTAACCTGGTTTCTTAATTTACAGTAATGATTTCTATCTTCCATTAGACCTGATAAAAACTAAATATTCTTGGCCTCATCTCTTTGCAACATTAAGTTTGTTCACAATTTTCATTAAATAATCCATAAATACATTTAGAGCTACCTCAGCATCATCTACAGACCTCACGTCCTTCCACTGAACTGAACCAAGATCATCAAGAAAAGCCTCCTCACTAAATTTCTTATAGGATCTTGTAAGTACAATTTTAGCACTGCCCTTTGGTAGTTTGGTTCTCCTGGAAACAGCAATAATATTATGATCACTGAAACCAACTGGGATAGACACAGGTATGGAACACATTTCAGGATTATTAGTATAGATATTCTATACATTTGGAAGTGGTGATTCCATGACAATTAACAGATATCCTTGTAGGTAGAGACATAATTTGAAATAATCCACAGGTGTTTGTAATGGATTTCAGCTTGGTACTCAGATAACAATTATCTGAAAGCCAATCAACATTTATATCTCCCAATAAATACAATTCACAGTCTTCTTCAGTAACCCTATCCAACATATCACACAATCTATTGAAGTACCGGCTATCCGAGCTAGGGGGCCTATAACAGCAGCCAACCAATATGGCCTTTAGGTGTGGCAGCTGTACCTGCAACCAGATGGCCTCAATATCACTGATGTCAATGTAATTTCGTAGTTTTACCGGAAATAGATCACATTTATAGAATCCCACTCCTCCCCCAAATCTGTTCCTGTCCTTTCTATACAAAGTAAAACCAGCTATAGCCATACTAGAGTTACAGATAGAGTCATCCAAATGCGTTTCTGACATAGCAAGAATATGTATCCTATTAGCCTGTAAGAAGAGAGCCAGCTCATGTGTCTTATTCCTAAGACTACATATATTAATGTGGGCAAAGATTAAGCCCTTTGGTAAATTGCCCATAGACATGATGTATAAAATACCACACATATGTTATAAAAATACGTAAGAAACACCACAACAACCCAGGACACACATAAATGGTCATCAGACATCACTTGGAACGGGATGTTACTTTCAATGAGGATAGTTACCATAGCAACCATAGTCGCGTGTGTATCGTCACAAGCCTGCGCCATTGTTTACTGCAGTAAGAAACACATTAGCGTCCAGCCTGTGCTTTATCATCACCGCCCGTCAGCCGATGTATTCTTGAACCACTTATAGCACATGCATGAGTCTGGTCTCTTTTGAACACTGAAATAAAAGTTTTGTTTACTCACGTCTTTGTTTACTTGCAAACAGATGCCTGTTTTTGAGTTGCAGCTGAGAGGTAGGAGATGGAAAACACAACGGTTCCATAGCCTGAAGTGTTATCCAGTACAGGTCCAAAGTTGATAACAATCCCACGGAAAATGTTTTATACATGTTTTTGTAATGTTTGTATCGGTAATAATTCTACAAAATGGCCGACCGCTGTAATTAATTTAGACAGGGGAGCGAGAAATTCTCAAAACAAACAACTTCCCCATCTTATTCTCTCCCCTTTTGGTAGGGATCAGCCCTCCTGTAAGATACCGTTAGCTCCAGGATTTCATTGGCTACAAAAACTGTGAATAATTTTCACCGTCAGAGGTGACTGGTCCGTTCAGGGCCAGGCGACACCGGATGTGGTCACTTGTCCGAAAGGGATCATCCCTATGTTCCCCGGGTCCCATGTTCCCCGGGTCCTACAGTATGTTCCCCGATTGATTGATTAATTGATTGAACATTTTATTAATTTCTATTATTTTATTAATTATTAATGTCCGCCTTGTTTCGAACTGGTTAAGCTTAGGCCCTCTTTCGAAGTTGGTTAAGGTTAGAGTTTGGAATCAGGGCTGGTGGTCTAAAATGTTCAATCAATCAATCAATCAATCAATCGGGGAACATAGGACCCGGGGAACATAGGACCCGGGGAACATAGACATGCTCCCGTCCGAAACTGACGCTCGTTGGTTGTTTGGTCTTGTAACCCGAAATTGGAAGCACATAATAGGTAGAGGGTGTCAATCGAACAGCGGCCATTTTAGCTTTCCAACAATGTGTTGGTTGATGGGCAAAAATACAGCCCAAAGCCGACAGGCGAGGGCAAAGTGCCGCGATGTGCGCATGCAGACATACAAGTTTAACTCATTCAGCGCCAGAGGTCGCTGTTTACCTTACCGTTGAAATGCCAACGCCTTTTAACATGCAGGGGATACGTGGCTGTGTTTGCAGGCCTAAAGCTATTTATTACAGGTTCAAAACTGTCAGGTTTTTATTGCACTGGGCTACAGTTTTCTGTCTATTGTTTATTACAGGTTAAAAACTGTCAGGTATTGAACTGTGTGTGTATTGAGCAGAAGAGACTGTCATGAGCAGGAGACTACTGTCTGATACGGCTTGCCTTAAAATGTGCATTTGTGGTGTCAGGCAACAGGAGACTGTCATGAGCAGGGGAGACTGTCAGCTTTAATACTGTCTGATATGGCTTGCCTAAAAATTTGCATTGTGGTGTCAGGCAGAAGAGAAGACTGTCATGTTTTGAACTATGGATACCGAACAAAGGTTTGGGATGGCTTTAAACTGTTGAAACAGTAATTCAGAACTATTTTATTGCACTGTAAAATATATATATTTTTTATCTATTCTATTCTACAATTGTATTGCACTGCACTATTGCACTATTTTACTCTGTCTATTTTATCTTGCTCCTTTTATTATTGTCTATTTAAAACTGAATCAAACCATAAACTAGGTGGCCTGTTGGGATGTTAGATCCTAATGTGAAAAACTGTGATTTTATATGTCTGCACTTTATGTGCTCATTTTATGCCTGTCTTTTTTCTGTTGTGAAGCACTTTGAGCTGCAGTTTCTGTATGAAAGGTGCTATACAAATAAAGTGTATTATTATTATTATTATTATTATTATTATTATTATTATTATTATTATTATTATTATTATTATTATTATTATTATTATTATTATTATTATTATTATTATTATTATTATTATTATTATATCTTATAGCTATGGATCTAATAATATAGTCAATTGTCATTGAGTTTCTTCCGGTCAAGATGCAAAAAACAGATAATTTTCCCATCCATACATTCCCGTTTTATACCGTCGTGAATATGAGTGTAGTTCCAAAAGGCTGCGTAATGGCCGGTCGTTTTTTGATGCTCTGATCGCCACCAACGGCATACGTTGTGGAGTAACGTTACAGTAACACTTTGGGATCACAATGAAGGCATGCTCGGATCAACGCAAGATTGATACCATATAGCCCTTACCTTGACTAGGATGTACTGCAAAAAGAATATTCCAATTATCTGATTGCCATTCCAAGTATTGATGTCGATCGTGTTGCCAACGTAATCCAGCAATGAACATGAACCGAGACAGCTTGATTCTCGTCGATGCATGTGTTATAAACGCTTGGCCTGCCCGACTATTTAGACTCTGCCCGCAGGCCGCAGATCGACCGACACACCAAACCACATAGTTTCAAATGGAGTGCAATAGACTGGACTTGAAAATGAACTTTTGCGATCTCAGACCCATCCCCAGTGATAACACAGGCTCCCGTGATGTTTTATGAATGGAAATATCGAATAAAAGAAATAACGATGAAAACCCGAGTATACTTGGGTTTTTTCGGGGGCCCTGGTGCTCGTTCGGCGAGTTAACCTGACTATAGTCGGTCTGGCGCCCAATGTGTTAAGAGGTAACAACCTGCCGTTTAGAAGCGCTAATTACAATTTTAGGGATTCTGTGATTCTGTGATTGGCGGGGAGGCCGTTCTATGTTGAACATGGACATGTTTGAGGTTAGGGGAGACTGGGGTAAGTTGAGCCACTTTTCATATTCAGGATCACTACACGAAGGCAATTATAGTTTTGTTGCTAACTGATATGTCAGCATATATTTCAGAATGTCGTGAATCACTACAGACAATCTGAATCATGGTGAACATACAGGGGCGTCGTTCTGGTATGGCAAGGTATGGCACTCGCCATACCTTGGCAAAAAAAAATGTAAAAAAAAATAAATAAATAAAAAAAATTACAATTTTTTATGTTGATTTAGAATTCGAATGTCAACATTATGAACGAAGCTTCGAACTATTCGGTACAGCCCTAGCATGTTTTGATATTGTCAATTATCTCACTTTTACTAGGTGACTTTTACTGTGACTAACTGAAATATGCCAAAAAAAAAGGAAAATGGACATGGGGACGTTTTTTAATCAAAGGGCAGCAGAGACATGTGATACAGGGATACAGGTAAGGTCTGGCTTAGTGATTATAACAGTGCAGTTCAGCATTCAGTAACCCATACTTTTTGTGAATGTGTTTTTGATACTACATTCTGTACTACACACACCTCAAAACCGTACCTAAGGAAAATTGGCTCAATTGCAAGAAAAGTAATAGACAGTTATGATATTACATTCTGCATAATTCGTATGCTAAATATTGTGGTTCCCTGCTTTAGTCTGTTGACACATTTCTATACTAAAAATGCTTGTGTAGTCCTGTGTCATACCTAAATGTCATATAACTGAATTGTATAGAAACGACTCACCAAAAGTGACTATTGCACAACTGATTTGACAAAAAAATCCTCCAAGGGGGGGAACCCCCCCTTCAACCCACCCCCCCTCCCTCCTCGCCATACCTTGCCTTTTACTGAAACGACGCCACTGTGAACATAACTGTTTTTACCGTTTGGTCTCGTGGCACAACTTACCCCATGGGTAAGTATGGGGTCAATTGAGCATAGGAGCGGGGTAAGTTGAGCCATCTCCCTCCTTCCATCCCTACTTCCTCCCCCCGCCCTCCCATCTCCCCTCCACATATACCCACCACCTCCTCCCCTCCCTGGATTAAGGTATTCCACAGTTATACATGGAATTCTGTACCGAATGAATTAACAGTCACTACTTAAAATCTGTACGTATTTTTTTTTATTAACACAATTCAGTCTAGCTTTGTTTTATTATTGCATTTGAAACCATTTCAACATATAGGCCTGAGAATGCCTTAAAATTGTGCTCTGAAAGAAAACACTCAATCTGATTTTGAACTTGAAAAATAACAAACATCTGAACATTCTGAACTGAAACACCGACTCAACTTGCCCCAGAGATACCATATGTAATTAATTAGCCCCAGCAGCTAAAATGGTGCACTTTCATGCTAGGTTTACTACCTCATAGGTTTACAGACCAGCATTTACCAGTGTGCGTCCATCCTGGGTGTGAATGGCAGTGAGGGGGAGATGAGGGAGATGATTAATACTACAATTCTATTTCTATACATACATCTGATCTGATTAGCACTATACTCAGTAGTACTATGCCTGAATTTCCCCAAGGGGATCAATAAAGGAATATCTTAATATCTTAATCTTAAAGCTCCGGGAGGGTCATCAAGGAGAAGCCGCCTTTTCTCAGTCCTTGTCCCACAATGGTGGAATGAACTGCCCACCACAGTTAGGACAGCCGGAACCTGTCCAATCTTTCGCCGTCGACTAAAGACGCACTTCTTCAACCATTATCTGAAATGAAAGAAAACACTTTGATGAACATTGTTACTCAGCTGATAGATTTGTGCCCTTCCTGATGACTTGTCATACAGAACTTGTAAGTCGCTTTGGATAAAAGCGTCATCTAAATGACTAAATGTAAGTGCAATGTAAATGTACTTGTTTTTTTATACCCAGTTTAATCACCTGTACATTGTGTATTACACTTGGATGGCAAACCTATTTTCATTGTACTGTACTTGTGCTGTATAATGACAATATATCTGAATCTAATCTAATCTAAGGCGGAGCATTTAGATGAGCTTGGTTAAAAACAGACAGACTATAATAAGATGTAGGGTGTAATTACCTGCAGGGTGTTATATGCCGTATTTGCTATCGCGTTCCGCTCTGAGCCGTATGAGATATTCTATATTCTATGATACCTATTGTATCCCCTTACGAACAAAAAATACATGCACCACACCTGTATGGGGCTCCGCCCCCATGGCGGCACCGCCCATATAGCAGTGACGATAGTCACCACACACCCTTCCTCTATTTTCGTCCCAGCGTACTCGGATGCGTGCACCGTACGATAAACTAGTAGGATGAAAAGATTAGATTCATAATGTTGGAAGCTTACCGGAGGTTGCTGGCCCCTGGCATCTTCGACGCATGTTTTCGGCGACACGACGGGCCTGTGTTGATGTTCCTCGTTTGATGACAGCACATCGAGGTTCAGCTGTACAAGGCTGGCTGTCGGGCCAGCTTGTACTCAGGTAGGCCCTGTGTCTTCAGGCATGGGTATTAGTGTTAGTAATGCTGGTTTGTTTTGTTAACACAACCATGTTGTGTGTTGGCGCCGGGGGCAGGATGGTTTGGTGAACGTTCTCTGCAGGGAACGGTTTCCAAGCTGTCTTGGGCGTGCTGCTAAAACATCTAAAGCTATGCTACATGCTATCGCTACTGCCGCATGCTATTACTACTGCTAATTGCTATGCTGTTTTAATGTCTCCGCCGTGAGATGTTGTCACTCTCCCTCCTCTTGCCCGGTTCATCAATGAAGGTCAGTCGGTAGCTGTTGTGGGGTTTTTTGAGTTCTATTTACCTTTTTCGGGTAAATGGGTTGACAACGGGGTAGGTCGTGGCTAGGTTCCTAGCCAGGTATTTTACCTTGTGTTCCGGCGGGGTTTGTTGAACGGTGTTCCCATCTGGGTTGGCGTCGGGTAGTGGGGCTATGGGTCCAGCCGACATGGTAAACATGTTGCGTGTCTGTGCACAGGCAATTGTTGTCTTGGGTCCCACATTGCCTGGCGTTAGGCTGCAGTAGTATAAGGGCAGGGCCGCCTGGGAGAAATGTGAGGCCCTGTGCGTTTTTAGACGCGAGGCCCCCCACCTCCTGGGGCGGCCCTGTGTAGGGGGCTATTGTTTCGTTTTGTCACTCTGCTATGAGAAGGTCTGTCTTGCTACAGTTTTTCTCTCCTCTCAAACCATTCATACTGACGGTCAATCGGTATACTGGGGGAGTAGTGCGGGGGGGGGGCTTTGTTTACCTTTTTTGGTAAATGGGCTAAACTGGGGCTGGTGTCCTGTTGTGAATATTTTGAATGAAGACGGGTCTGGTCCGTCTCCCCTTAAACTTTGTGTATGGGTTTGCTCATTCTACAGTTTTTTGTGGTTTAGCTCTTTTATTCATTTAACCCTTTCATGGTGCACACCACAGTGGAGGGTGCTGTTTGCAATCACCACTGGTGCTCCATGTTAACATCAGTCCTTTGTTTTTGATATATTGAAACAATGCCCCGCCCGGTAGACACCATGGGTGGGTCGGCCTGGCGAGTGGCTGGTGGGCTGTTAAGGCTTGTACCGCCACGGTATGGAATTGGCAACGATTAGAACTGTGTTCGAATTGCTGTTTTTTTTTTCTATTAAAAAAATTGTGTCTGGTGGAGGGGCCTTGAGGGCCAGCCGACGTCGACACATCGCGCGAGGTTGTTGACGTTATTAGCTTTGACCCAGCCGCAAGCTATAACCGCTCAGGGTTCCCCTCTCCGCAGGGGATTTTGGTCTTCTGCTGGAGCGCGGGCGGTATTGTCCTAGGCCCTACACCACCTCACACCGCGCAGCCAGAAGAAGAGAGAGCACGGCCTCGTCAGCGGCGATGACGGAGCCCTCGACAGGCGGCCATGTTTTTCCCCCGCCAGAGGTATCCTGGGCGTTGATTCGACAGGTGTCCACAAGGCCGACAGCCTTGGCGGCCGAGGGATCGGCCATGTAGGATGGGTTCGGCTTGAACAAACAAGCCGTCACCGTCCTGCCGCGAGCAGCCCGCTCTCCGATCACTCCCTTCCCCAACACCAGCGGAAGAAGTGGGCTCTGATTGTTTCCTTTGGCTGCGGGCCGCGTGCCTTCGTTGATGCACGGGCGGCCCCCCTTTTCGCTTCTCATGGGGACAGGGGCTGACACCCAGTTGATGGCTGAGCCTGGGTCTGTCCGTGAGAATGTTGTGCTGTCAAGCGGCTCCCACACCTTGAACTGTGTTGGTTGAGCCTGGTGTTACGTCTGTCAACTTAAGTGTTGTCAGCAGGGGGGCTCGAAACCTTTTGAGGCACACAGTGCGGGCTTCCCCGGCCTCGCCTTCGCCAGGCCAGGTATCATGTTGGTGCCTCCCACTCCTGAAATATTGGCAAGTGGTCGCAGCTCACATGGTTTGGGGTGGTAGTAATATCACTGCAGGGCTACGGTGTGTAGGAACCCATGGGGGCCTTACACCTTGCATGTCCGGCTGCAGAACAACTCCTTCAGGATGTTCTGGAGGGGTGTTCAGTGGGGGGGCTTTTTTCATCGGAAGCCCCCCGTATCAGACCGGCCCTTTCTGTCGGGGTTCCCCCTTGGGTGCGATTGCCTCGTGGGTGGTGTCAGGGTCAGGTGTTCCGACACGGAACACGCTCGTCGCACGGTTCCAGGGTTGTCTACGCACAGCGGGGGGACCGGGCCAACTATCTACAGTTCCTGGCGGACCTGCGCCACGTGACGGCGGGTGCGTTGGGAGTGTCGTCACATATGACTACGGCAGTACCATATGTCGAGGTAGATGGAGAGAACGGTGAGGCGGGGACTTGTGTTTACACAACCCCACCTGTTTTCAGGTTTGGTACAGACCCTGTTGTCGGGGTCTCCAGCAGGGACAGCTCTGGTCAACGAGATCCAATCTCTGTGGACGAAGCAAGCCATCGTCGTGGCATTCTCCTCCCGGTGTTCTCAGCCCGAGAAGTCGGGAGGGAGGGGTGTAAGACCCAGGCTGGACCTGTCCCATGGGAAGGTTCAGCATTTTTTGGATCGTCTCCTACCTGTTGAACACTGTCAGGTGGGGGTCTGGTTCTCCTCCATAGACCTGTAGGATGCGTATGCGCATCCCCGATCTTCCATCCTAGGGCTTACCTACGCTTCCTTTGCAGGGTTAGCGTATGAGTACCAGAGGCTGCCGTTCGGTTTTCTCTGGCTCCCCGCATCTTCACCAAGTGCGTGGAGGCCGCACTGGGGCCTCTGCGTCGTCCGGGGTTACGGAGTGTTCTGCCCTGATGACGTTCTGGTCCTTCGCGGTCAAGGTGGATCGTCAGGTCTCGTACCAGGCAGGTCTCTACCAGCCTGGGGTTGCTGTAGACTGGATGTAGAGTATTCCTCTTCCCAGTCAACGGTTGGAGGGCTATGGGCATCCATCTCAGAGCGTGTTGTCAACACGCTCGGGAGGTTCCGTCCTAGGACGGTTACGGCGCTGTCTCACGTCGCATTTTCACCGACGCCTCCCTCGCTGGTGATGCGTCGGGCCAACGCAGTAGGGGGCAGCTGGCAAACCATGCTGCCCGGTCTGCGCTACGTTCAATGTGTTGGTGTTGAAAGCGGTCCTTCTGGTCCACAAATGGTGTTGATCAGGACGGACGATACGACGTCAGTGTCGTGTATCGACAGACAGGGTCTGCACCAGGCGGCGGGCGGCTGGCTATGGGCGTCCTCCATCTGCGCGGCCTGAGGGCTCCCCACATCCCCGGCAGGGAGAATGTGGGTGCAGGTGTACTGTCGCGGGGCGGCCCTCATCTTGACGGGTGAGGATTGCGTCTGGACATGGCCAGGCAGGTCTGGGACCGATGCCGTGCCGCCAGGGATTCTTCCCCATACATCTGTTAGGTCAGTTGTTGGGACGGGTACGTTGAGGGGCGCAGGTTCTTGATCCTGATGGTGTTACCATCTGGAATGCGCATGCTCCCTCCACTGTCGCGCTTACGCGGGCAGATGACGTATGTTCCAAGTGTGGTGTAAGGCGGGGGGCCGGGACTCAGTCTCCTGCCCCCTGGATGCTGTCCTTGGTTACCTCCAGTCTCTCCTTGATAGACTGTCGGCTTCGACGGTGAGGGTATATGCAGCAGCTATATCCTCCTATCATGAGGGGTTTGAGGGGATGTCTTGTTCAGCCACCCTCTTGTGAAGCGTTTCCTGCTTGGCGCTCGACGCGTTAAGCCGGTGCAACGCTCCTTGGCTCCGACTTGGGATCTTCAATTGGTCTTCGGTCGGTTGTCCTTGGTCCCGTTTGAGCCGCTCGAGCAGGCGCCGTTGGGACAGCTGTCCTTCAAGACCGCGTTCCTTCTGGCTGTCACTTCCGCTAAACGCGTAGGTGAGCTCTGTGCTCTCTCGGTACGTCCAGAGTGCCTGTCTTTTCGGACCGATTGCGGTGTCACTCTGCGACCTAATCCTGCTTTCGTGCCTAAGAATATCCGGAGTTCCTTCCGCTCCCGGGATATTGTGGTTCAGGCGTTTCGTCCTCCTCCTCACACTAGTGAGTTAGTTGCGGGCCTTCACCTGTCATGTCCAGTCCGTGCTTGGGGATTTACCTCAGCCGTACTCAGGATTTCAGGGTTACCGACCAGCTTTTTGTCTGTTACGGTGGGGCTCGTGCTGGTAAGGCACTGTCGGAGCAGCGCCTGTCCCATTGGTTGTGCGAGGGTGT
Organism: Notolepis coatsorum; assembly: GCF_963971535.1. Lineage (NCBI taxonomy): Eukaryota > Metazoa > Chordata > Actinopteri > Aulopiformes > Paralepididae > Notolepis > Notolepis coatsorum. The sequence goes on along the minus strand of NC_140179.1, from coordinate 57,293,407 downwards.
TACCCTCTGCTACACGTTGGCTGGGCAGGATCCCCCTGGGGGCGTCAGGGCGCACTCCACTCGTGGGGTGGCTGCCTCTGCCGCTCTCCTGGGTGGGGCCTCGGTGGAGGCCATCTGTGCTGCAGCTTCATGGTCCTCCCCGGGCTCCTTTGTAAGGTTTTTCCTCATGGACATGACCGGGGGTTCTGTCTCCCAGGCGGTTCTGGGGTCTGTGGCCTTTCCTGCTTCCCGTCCTTTGGTCGGGTAGCAGGAGTGTATGGGTATGGGCCACAGTGTGTTGAGTCACACGTGGTTCCGCCTGTACGGTGTGTTCAAGGGGTTCTAGTTTCCCTCTTGTTCGCATTCAGGTGGAGTTGACTGCGCCCCCCCTTCATTAGGGAGGATGGGGTGACAGGGCTCCCCGCACCCCTTGATGTGGGCTTACGGGTCCTCAGGGGGTACATTTGTCGGGCTTCGCGTCCGCTCTTCCCCATATCTCATACGGCTCAGAGCGGAACGCGATAGCAAATACGGCATATAACGGTAGGTTATGTAGATAACCTAGTTATATTAGTATTGGCTGAGCGTTCCGCTCTGCGCGGCCCTGAGTTCCTGGGACGGGTTATTGGCGAGGAAGGGTGTGTGGTGACTATCGTCACTGCTATATGGGCGGTGCCGCCATGGGGGCGGAGCCCCATACAGGTGTGGTGCATGTATTTTTTGTTCGTAAGGGGATACAATAGGTATCATAGAATATAGAATATCTCATACGGCTCAGAGCGGAACGCTCAGCCAATACTAATATAACTAGGTTATCTACATAACCTACCGTTTATTCCTGTCGCAAGCCACGGTAGTGTCCTTTAGCTGAACCTACCAACATCCAGGACACAGTGGAATCCATCTCTTGCATCTATGCAGAAATAAATACTTTATTAGTTTTGTTTAGAGCAAAATGCAGAGTATTACCAGCAAATATACAGAGGTTGTTCGTTCCCTGTCCAGATGACAGCAGAAGGAAATTTAATTTTAAGCACCAATTTGCACGAACCACCTTAAAACAAAAGGTGCACCTCAGTTATAGGTATCAAACTATGGAACTCTTTGCAGAATGATGAAAAGAGTTCTACTAATATATTTCACTTCAAAAGGTTGTACAAAGAAAAGATAAATAGACAGTATAGCACAGTTTAGTATAATATTGCAGTTTAGCATAACAGGATAATATAGCATAGCATTACAGTATAGGCTATAGGAGTATAGTAATATAGTATATAGCAGCGTAACATAGAATAATAATATATTAAAGTATTGTATAACACTGTATACCAATATAGTGTAGTACAAATAGTATGATTTAGTTATATTATAATAGAATAAAAAGAATACAATTATATAGTATATACTATAGAAGTATAATATAGAATAATACATTATATAAACCTAATAATACTTGAGTAAAGTACAAATCCCCAAAAACAGTACTTAAGTATTGTAACGAAGTACAATTACTCAAGTACTTTACACCCCTGCCTAACACCACCCTCTTCTACACCCGCTCTCAGTAGACCCGTTGAAGTTGTTTACATTTCCTTCCTCTGAGCCGGGGGAGGGGGGGGGGGGGGTGCAGCCACCTTCCCAAAGCAGGACAAGGTCAACCCACAGCGACGCAAGACGTACGACTTGTGTCGACCACAAAATAATTCTGAACAAACGGCGGCTAGCGGCGAGTGAGCACCTGGTGATATTTATTGGAATAATTCATAAGAAAGCTGTCGTCTTGAAACCACTGAAGGATTATGACGCATTAAATAAGAGATGGGACCCGGTAGTCTATAGTAATATGTAAATCGGTTAGCGACTGCGACAGCTCCTCGCGGTGCCTCAGAGACCCTTTGAGGATCTGTAACCAACGGCTACAGGGAAGTACAGTCGCACGGTACAGATATCCTAATAGAATAATACTCTGAGAGAAAAAAAGTACTCTATTCATTCAGATTTCTATTCAAGTAATAGTAGAAATGTTAAATGACAGTTGGGGACAGTGGCTCAGGAGGTAGAGCGGTCATCTGGTAATCAGAAGGTTTCCGGATAGATTCCGGCTCCTCCCGGCAGTGTGTCGATGTGTCCTTGAGCAAGACACTTAACCCCTAACTGCTCCCGATGAGCAGGTTGGCACTTTGCTTTATAGTCATTTACATATATCCTAATAAAATAGTACTGAAAAAAAATATGACTAATGTAAAAAGTAGAATATTCCCTTTCAAATGTAGTGCAGCAAAAATACTTGAAATGGAAATACTTTTATTTTAATATAAGTACTTTGCTACTTCCCCCAAGTAACTGAACACATTGATACTGTGGAATGTCCGCCTGGCAGCAGAAACTCCTCGATTTGCAAATGGAAGAAATTAGTCATTCCGACAACGGCGCTTGTAAGCCCTTCCGAAGGCGGCCCTGGCCATGTACCATGCAAATAGAAGCCAGGGCTTTCATTTATCAACAATGCATAGAAAGTCTTCTATTTTCTCTCCTAGAATGTCTCTACACACAGACAAATCTGGATTTATCAAACGTGCGTACACAGGTCGTACGCACACATGCAAGTACTCTGTGTTGATAAATACCACTTGTTTTTACCGTCTATGCTCGTGCACGTATTTGCATACAGAACCGCCCCTAATTAACTATATATGACATACAAATAAAAAAAGGTCTACATTAAACATAAATGACACAGCGGTCACCATTTCAAAGGGAGTTTATTTACTTTGTGACACAATAGCCAAACAAATGCTGCCAAATGATTAGGGCCTATTACAAAGAATAACTGTATTTATCAATTAACAAGTCCGAGTCCTCGTCTGCACCTTCCGAATGCAGTCAATGCTTGAGTCCAAGTCTGAGTCATCAGTGCTCAAGTCCAAGTCGAGTCAGAGTCCTGGACTCAAGTACTACAACACTGGTTGGGACTAAGCTGGATGTGACGGTAGCAGCACTTGAGTCCTATCAGAGGAAGGGGGGTGGGTTGGAAATGCAATCCTGACCAAAAGCCACATTGGTGTTACGAATGGGGGTAGTGTGGAGAGGAGAGAGAACCCAATACTGCGGACAATGACTAATGAATGGAGGAAACGGAGACGGCAGTTGCTCTTCTCAGATACTGGGATCTATTTATTAGAGAATAACTGGAGCATGAATAATAATACCGGGACAAACAAAACAAAGGGCAACGCGGCGCTGGCACAACATACAAAACGAACTGGGAAAACGAGAAAACAAAGATGCACAAAACGGAATACTAAGCTTACTTACAATGACTCAAAACAAAGACAGCAAGGCAAGGGAGAAGACAGGAGACACAACGAGCAGGGGAACACCGAGGAACTGGAGGAAATTACACCACAACAGAGAGAGAAAGACACACACTTAAATACCTAGACTAATCATGATTGAAAACACCTGGCAGGCCAGTCTAAAACATAGAAACAATTAACACCAACTGAACACCAAAGCAATCTCACAAACACAAAACCAAAACAAGGTAAGGAAAGGTCAACAACACACACAATGAAATTACATTACTCAAACAATTAATTACATTAAGCACATTTGTGAGAACAGACAAAATGAACGCCTGCACCGTGAGAACAGACTAAATGAACGCCTGCACCGTCTGATGGTGCCCACTAGAGTGCACCATGAGACCACTGACAGGAGGTAGGGAATGTCCAATGTCTTTCTGATCATAACAAGCCCACAAAGGGCTGGGCCTGGGGTCGTTACACATTGGTCCATCGAACCATCTAGCGCACAGATATATCTAACATGAAGGTTCAGAAGGTTATTAAACCAATAGTATGCACCCCAAAAGAAGTACAAATCTGATCACACACCATGGCCAAGACCAGATCAACCCATTATAATAATAATAATAATAATAATAATAATAATAATAATAATAATAATAATAATAATAATAATAATAATAATAATAATAATACTAATAATAATAATAATAATAATAATAATAATACTAATAATAATAATAATAATAATAATAATAATAATAATAATAATAATAATAATAATAATAATAATAATAATAATAATAATAATAATAACTTTATTTGTCTAGCACCTTTCATACAATAATTGCAGTTCAAAGTGCTTCACAGCTGAAAAAGACTAAATGAGCAAAAAGTGCAGACATATAAAATCACAGCTTTTCACATTAGGATCTAGCATCCCAATAGGCCACCTTGTTTATGGTTTGGTTAAGGTAAGGCAAATCACAGCTTTTCACATTAGGATCTCGCATCCCATTGGTCATTGGTCGATCGATGTCTCCCACAGGTTATCTGTGGCGGTGACTGGCAGGCAGTGTTAATGTCAAGCCCTGCTGGCAGGGACGGGTAAAATACAGAGTGGAGCAGCAGAAAGCACTGTGTACATTCACGGGTCGAACAAACTTCAATGTTATTGCCATAAAATAAAACGTATATTGTTTCTTTACCTTTCTGTGAACGTCTCGAAAATCCAGTAAAGAATCGTGGAGCTATGGACATTATATAAATTTATAGGCCTAATTTTCTATATTCTATATTCATATTTCATATTGAATGTGTCCAGATAGCAAAATTCAGTACTGTATCTACAAAAAAAAATGTAAATCATCTGTCCTTTGTTAATTTGCTTAGATTCTTAGTACACTTGATTTCAAGAAGGTGCTGAATGAGCTAAGTGGCAATTCTTCACTTTTGGTCAATGTTAGCATGGTGTTATTCACCATCAAAAGAAGATTTTTTTAATAATTTGTATTCTCCTTTGGTTCCATACAATTTACTCAAGCATAATAACAGGCACAATTTTTCTGACACAGGGAATACATTTCATGAGGTCCATAGATGTCCCTAGATACCGAGAACATGCAAATGGACCTTGTAGAAGTGGAGCAATGTTCCATTTACTTGGGTATGTACTTTTATGCGGATTTACTGAAAATATGGCTAGGGCTTAAGAGGTTAAAAGACGGGTTAGTATTCTGACAAGCCTATTAAGCATGCAAGAAAGATTTAGATTCTGTCAAAGTCAGCCATCGAACTCTCCTAATAATCTCCCCCTCATCTACGGATGCACTTGAAGTGTGCTTCAGATAAGGAGACGGAGAGAGGATCAATACTCAACAAATCAATCCAATCGATGATCAGGGAGATTAGGAGAGAGGGACAGATATACTCTGCTGCTCTGGCTCTGCATCCCCAAGCGCAGACACACTCGAACGCAACTTCAATGACACGGTCACACTCCTCCCTATCGGATATGAAGTTAGAAGCTTTCAGCTTGCGTCAGAAGTGGTCTCCGTCGAGGTGGTGTATGGTGGAAGAACTATTTCACTTTGTCATGGTGGACAATGGGTTAAATTAATTAAATACTATATACAGTATCAACCAGGTACATATAGTCTTATATCTATATCTACACACACACACACACACACACACACACACACACACACACACACACACACACACACACACACACACACACACACACACACACGCGCGCGCGCGCGCGCGCACGCACGCACGCACACACACACACACAGTGGAAGTGGGGGGAGCGCACCTACTGCCTGACTGTGATTATATAGTGTAGACTGTGCCTACATTTGGTTTATCACAAACACACACACACACACACACACACACACACACACACACACACACACACACACACACACACACGCACACACACACACTGGAAATTAACTGGGAGATCTTTCGTTAGCAGCTGACTCTGGGAACTCCATCATCCTTGTTCTATTGGATCTCACAGCTGCTTTTGATACAGTAGACCACTCCATCCTCATCTCCCGCCTAGAGCACCATGTGGGCATCAGAGGTACTGCTCTAGAGTGGTTCAGGTCATATCTGTCAGATAGGAGCTTTTCTGTGCCTCAGGGCAATTTCCAGTCATCATCTGCTCCCCTCCCCTGTGGTGTACCTCAGGGGTTCCCAAACTTTTCAGGCTGCGACCCTCAAATAACGGTGTCAGAGAGCCGCGACCCCCACTATTATAGGAGGTAAAAAAAATTATTTTTCTTTTATTTTATTTTTTTTATTTTTTTAACACTTTGATCGCCATGGTTCAAATTCATAATTTACCATCCCTAGCCAGCTCTATTTGTCTATGGAGAAGTTCCCCTTCTTTGCAGGGCTATAACTTTTTAAATTCTATTGCTAAATTGCCATTATTATGGCCCATTCAATGTCCTATTTCCATTGTTCAGGGTGTAGCAACGATATACTTTTTCATTCACATATTCATACTAAAATATGGTCTAAAGTATAAGTATGTTTTTATCGTTTTCTGCAGCTTTCTCCAGAACTTGATTTATAGCTCCAAATGCATTATATTGATGATCAAATACAGTTTGGTAGCGATCGTTGCCAGATGAAAAATTTCAACTGGAGGTACTTCTAGAAGTTACTACGTATCATCTGATATTGACTGGATGGGCGAGGGGGCGTTTATAATTCCGTGGGCAACGTTATACCATTCATCTAGTGTGGGTCATATGATCATCAGCTCAGTTAGTATAGAATACGTTAGAAAATAACGCTGGATCTTACCATATCTTCCTCGCGCCGTTGGACGATCAGCGTGGAGTAGACAGTTTTCGATTATGGGATGTTGATCCTGATGAACCATTTCCAGGTTGTATAATACTATATACGTCCAAATAACGTTTGAAGTAACTTTCTGTCTTCATTTACCTATATCTAAGTTCAATGATCGTATAGTTTTCTATTACCCTTTCCTCTGCATTGGTTAGGTATTTTAGATGTTCGGTTCAAGTAAGGGGAGACTGACGAGGTGGTCAAAATAACAACTGCGGTGTTTATTAATACCACAGCTCAGGAATCAAAACAAGTACATCGTCTCTTTGGTTCAATCTAATTGTCTCTTTCATGTGGCTTGTTTGGTCCATGCTCGGATCAGCTAGGGCTGATCAGAGTTTTCTTCTCCTGTGCGGTTCTCTGGTTGTTGTCTTGGTTTCCATGCCAACAAGCCCTTCTCTTCGTGGTTTGCTGGTCGTTCCTTGCCGATCAGGCAGGGAGCGCTTGATTTCGTATCGGCGGAGTCTGCTATGAACCTCGGCTCTGCCATCTGGTGTCAATGGCTCTCTGTGTCACCGGTTCCAGGATCCTTCTCGCTGTCTCTCAGGCTCGGCTCTCGAGTTCTGTGTGGCTCGCCTCCCAGGATCCTCTCCGGGTCTGTCCCCGGGTCTGTGTCTCCATGCTCCCGTCACCGGGTGTGTGTGTCTCTCCAGGTCCCTTCTGGTGTGAGTGTTTTTCTGTCCGTCGCCATCAGCCCTTTTTATCAGAGCGAGAGAGAGAGAGAGAGAGAGAGAGAGAGAGAGAGAGAGAGAGAGAGAGAGAGCGTCCCTGCCTGCCTAGTCACAACCCCCATCATCTGCCTTCCTTATTTGGCCACATTCCAGCAGGAACTTGTCTGCGGGGTCTTGTGACAACATGTTACACTATTTATTCTGCTGACACAACCGTTCACCATAATCTTGCCGGGCTGTTTAATCATTTACTTGATGAGGGGATCCGTTTTTCACTGAGTAACACTTTATTTCCTGATTAAATTATATGACCAATATTGTACAGCTTTTATCTTCTAGTATTAAGAGTTTTTATTCTTTATTGTGACTAAGTTTATACAATGTAGCCTATTTCACTATTTTACATTTAGAATTTAGCAAATCAACTCATTTTATTTGAACCCAAACACATGGACACTTTTCTTTATAATACTAAATGGTAGTCTTGGCTGAAAACAGTTGTTTAGTCATTTCACCACATGTTATTTGATTTCCATATTGTAGGACGATTTACTAGTCTCCATGAAACACCACATCTTGCAAATGGTCTAACCCTTTACCTCTAATATTTACCAATCAACTGCATTTCTTATTGTTTCTTCCGTTTCTGATTTGCTAAACCTTGATGCATTGAACACTGGTCTCCCACTAGACCATCTGCCATGTCGTAACCTGAAATTCCTTACTTAGGGTAAATATGACCTTTTGATCTCAACTGTTATTTTGAGTTTGGTTCCTGTTTCAAAGATAATGATCTCCTTCCTTGTCAGTTGGAGGTGGCCATTTCCTAAACCACAGCTGCTAACCAACCAGTGGAATGTGCATTAACGTCATAAACAGTCTTTTGCCCTATCAGCGAACCATCATCTGTGAAACCCTGACGGCAGATTGTCCTCCAGTTGGCTCTAATGGCCCTTCTATCAATCAGCATTTTGTCTTTCTAATCATTACCTTGTACATTTCAGTTGCTATGTTCATGTTTTCATTTAGAAATATACGACACGTTGTTTATTGAGTTAGGGCGAGCGATTGATTATCCAGTGTGTTGAGATGGGGTCCGGCTACCGATCGCGAGTGCCCGGACGGATTATGGATGAGCACTTCCTGTTTGGCGCGCGCCTCCTTGCCGATCGGCCACCGGATGGCGCTCTTGAACCGTTAGACAGTTGAGTGGAGCTCACCAGTACATCTCATGTCTCCGGAGGAGAAATATGATTTCGATCACAGATTTTTGAATTATTGATATCAAAGACAAGTTACGGCGTCTTCGGCAGAATGAGCATGGCTAGGAATGACGTCTAAACACGTCATCGGAGGGGAGCTCCAGTAGCTCACCACGTACCGCGAGTGCTATTTCAGCGCTGTGGACAACCGCGCTCGCGCGGATCTGGGGCTGAGCGCGTTCGAATCCCGGACGGCAGCCGTGCCTTTCCCAGAGTGTCTTTCCCCCCCATCTGAACCCTTTCAGCCTGCTTCTGTCGGTCGAACTTGACCAAGTATGAATGCGAAGAAAAAGCGATAAACGCTAAAAGAACCAGGTGACTGGTCAAAGTTTAAAAAAAAAAAAAACGTCATCGGCGATTAAAGTGTTAATAAATGGAAATGTATGGTTGAAACATGCACACGTTCAAACGCACACACACTAATAAGCATTGGAGGCTTTTAACCAGGGCCGGACTGGGGAAATAATTCAGGCCAGGAAATATAGTGCAAAATATAGCCCCAGTCAGGCCACTTTTTAAGCAGGGGGTCTGGGGGTCCCCCACCAGGAAATTTCTTGTTACAAAGACTTAATTTCCTGCATTCTGGTGCAGGAATTTTTTTATTTGTACCCTTTTTTATTTGTACCCAGTGTTTGTGATGGCATCACAAATTATTGTTAAAAAACAAGCTAGCATATGTATGATTAGCAACAACACTGATTTTGATGGATTTTCAGTTTTTTTGTAATGTCAGATTGAAAATAATACAATATTTTATTCAACTTCAGCCCTGATCATAACACCACATATTAATTTTATAATTCTAACCCTTTAAATGCCAGTGTGTGTGATGGCATATATTTGCAATATATCAAATGCAAAGTAGATTTTTCTGGGGGGGATTATTACAGGCTAGCATGTGTCAATGATTGATTGATTGATTGATTGATTGAAAACTTTATTAACAGATTGCAGAATGGGTACAATACAGTACAGCTCAATACACACAATTGTTAAGGGGATGCAGACCAGAGAAAGACTTTCGTCTTGTTTACATCAGGGTCCCCCATTTTCAATTCATCAGGACATATGTACTGCTACATCTATACATTTATGACATACCAGATTTGCAAATACAGTACTGTTTGTGATACAGAAGGAGTCAAGAAAAGGGAGTATATACATTTGACGTAGAAACTGTACATTGGAGGAGGTTGGGTGGGGGGGGGTTGGGTGCATTGGGATATTGACAACCATACTGGGTAATTTACATTGGAGGTGGTTGGGGGGGGGGGGGGGGGGAGACACACTGTATAAACAAGCAAAACAAGCAAAACTGTACATTGAGGGGGGGGGGGGGAGGAGACACTGTACAAACAAACAAAATTGTACATTGGACTATTGACAAAACCATACTAGGTAAATGACTGTACATTGAAGGGGGTTGGGTTAGGATATTTACAGGGGCCAGTTTTGAATTGCAGTCTCCCGTAGGTGTCCCTTGAGAGAGGTTTTGAAAGTGGGTAGTGATCCACATTCCTTTACAGCTTTGGGTAGGGCGTTCCACATTGATGTGGCATAATTGCGAAACGTGTTTAGTCCCTTATTTGAGCCTAATCTGGGTTTAACATGATTTGTGGAGCTCCCTCTGGTGTTGTGATCGTGGTATTCACTGACCTTTGGGAAGTATTTTGACATGTACATGGGTACCTTGGTCGTGTAGTGTATCTTGTAGACCAGGCCCATTGCAAGTTGCTGTACTCTGTCGTCTACTCTAAGCCATCCTAGGTTGTCAAAGTGGGCAGGGGTGAGGTGGGTTCTAGGAGTAAGGTCAAGCAGTAGTCTGACCAGTTTGTTTTGAGATGTTTGTAATTTTGTTTTTAGCGCCTTTGAGGTGCTTTGGTACCATGAGGTGCAAGCATAGTCGTAGTACCCCTGAATGAGTGCTCCTGCCAGAGTCTTCAGGGTATTCTTGTTTACCAGAGAGGAGATCCGGTACAAGAATCGAGTTCGTTGGTTGACTTTTTTTATTACATTGGATGCCATTTTGTCACAGGAGAGATTAGCCTCTAGGATGGAACCCAGGTAGGTAATTTCATCTTTCCTTGTGACAATATTGTCACCCACTGTAACTGAGAAGCCGTCGGTCTTGCTGAGTTTGTTATTTGAACCGAAGAGAATGGACTCTGTTTTGCCCATGTGTAATGATAGTTTGTTATCAGCGAGCCATATGCAGATTATGCCTAGTTCCGAGCTGAGGGTTTTTTCAACCTGTAACTTGTTCTTGTCAGAGACCAGCAGGGCTGAGTCGTCCGCAAACAGGAACATGTTGCAGTCACAAGCTGACGACATGTCATTTGCATAAATTAGGAACAGTAGCGGTCCTAGTATGCTTCCTTGTGGAACACCACAGCTCACTGTGAGGGGGGGGGATAGGGTACCGTTTACCTCCACCATCTGTTCCCTCCCCTCAAGGTCAAAACCAATTGCTTTTAGCTTGTCAATCAGAATGGAGTGATTGACCGTGTCAAAGGCCTTTTGTAGGTCCAGCATGACCATGCCGCAGTATTTGCCTGCGTCCACCTCTTGTTTGATGTGGTCATTCAAATAGAGAAGGCATGTGTCAGTGGAGTGGGATGTTCTGAAGCCAGATTGGAATTCGTAGATTAAATTTTTTTCCGCTAGGTACTTTTCGACCTGTTCATAGACTATTTTTTCCATGACTTTCGAGATGGAGGTGAGAATAGAAACAGGGCGGTAGTTGCCTGGGTCTAATTTGCTGCCCTTTTTGTGCAGAGGGGTCACCCTCGCAATTTTGAAGTCCTTGGGGACGTGTCCCTGTTTTATGGAGAGGTTTATTATGTGTGTGATGATTGGGGTGATGGCGGCTGCTGAGTCTCTGAGGAATTTGGAGGGGATGTTGTCATGATTAGCAACAACAGTTTTTTGTAAGGGTCCCGCTTCCACCAATCACATTTGTGTGTGTGTGAGAGCAAGAGAGAGAGAGATAGTTCTCCAACTTGTGTGAGTTGCAGTGATCTCCTGGTTGTTCCCCACCTAGGTTATCTAACTATTGCGCTGCTGCAACTAGAAACTGGCCTGGCCTGCTTCTAAGTTCAGTGGCCTGACTCCATAAAAATATATATATATATTTATTTTCTTTTGGATTTTTTTCTTTTTTTTTTGGAAATCTTCTGGCGACACCCCCGCCCCCCGACCCCCCCCCCCCCCCCCCCCCCCCCTCCCCACTGCGGCTCGCGACCCCCACTTTGGGAACCCCTGGTGTACCTCAAAGTTCCATCCTGGCGCCCCTCCTCTTCGCTCTGTATCTGCTCCCCTTAGGGTCTATTATCAAGAACCATGGCATCTTTTTCTCTTTCGTGTAACGTCAGAGGTCCAACTCTGTATCTTGTAGCCATGCCCTTA